>NW_027507718.1:56750010-57457510 GCF_037356315.1 Lithobates pipiens | reverse complement strand
TGGACTCATTAAATTTGAACCAAAGAGGGATTAGGTTGAGTTTTGAAGCAAGTCAGGTTAGCATTAATTTCTTAGATTTAACTATTTATAAGTCCGGAGAACAATTTTTTACTTCTGCTTACTTTAAGAGTACTGACAGAAATTCATATATCCCAATAGATAGCTGTCACCATCAAGTATGGCTGAACTCTATACCAAAGGGTCAATTTTTGAGGATCAAAAGGAACTGTACAGATCCTGATATTTTCGAGAAACAAGTTGGTATCTTGTCTGAGTGGTTTGTTGATAAGGGCCGGGTTCCTTTTATAACCACATTTTCTGTTCAACACCAGGCAATAAAAAAGATTATTAACAAGCATTGGCACATTTTGAGTAACGATCCAACCCTAAATGAAGTGCTACCCACTAGGCCACGAGTGATATATAAGGGCGCTCCCTCTCTGAGGAATAAGGTGGCACCTAATGTCCTTAATCCCCCTAGTTTGAAACCCTGTTTCTTTGAACAACTGACGGGGTATTATGAATGTCGGAGATGTCGGGTTTGCTCTATGAGTGGTTGCACACATAGACGCACTCAGTCATTCATATCATCTAGTACATTGCGGGTATATAATATTAAACCTTTTATTACATGTACCACCAAAAGGGTGGTTTATTTGTTGCAATGCCCATGTGGGCTGCAATACGTTGGGAGTACCAAAAGGGCACTCAACGTGCGTTTAAATGAACATATCACTAACATCATTAACGGCTTCCCAAAGCATTCTGTATCTAGGCATTATCTAGAATGCCATGATAAGAATCCAGCTAAAACCATATTCTTGGGCATAGATAAATTTAATTTGCCCTGGAGAGGAGGCTCTGTGGTTAGGGGCATATCAAGATTAGAGATGGCCTGGATCCATAAAATTAAATGTTATACCCCATTTGGGCTCAATGTAGATGTTGACATCAATGCGTTTATAGACAATTCATGACCCATTTTCTTTTGCAGGCATATACTTATGTGGGGTTTATGTTATTATTTGTTGAAGGTTTTAGATTATGTTAACTCGATCTGAGCTGATGGGAGGATGAGGTATATATATTTTTTCGATGAAAAGAGGTGTTTTTTTTTCTCTCTCCTTTTTTTTCTTTTTTTCCTTTTTTTTCACATTTTTCTTTTCCTTGTTTTTTTCCTTTTTTGTATTAATTTTTAATTTTTATTTAAAATTTTTACTTTATTTTAATTTACTTCTTCATATAATTAAATTTTTTTATGTGGAGGCATCGTCTATTTTATTATTTAGTTTACATATTTTTACACTTATACAATTTCTGTATTTTTATATTTTTATAATTTAGAAATTTCTGTCCTTTAAATAATAAACTTTTTTTCCCGTGCATTTTTTAATATATATTTTATTGATTAATTAACTTCCATTTTTGTTTTTTATTTATCTTTTTGTGATATATATAAATTTTTGCTATATGCTTTTTGACTTGTGGCGTCTGTGGAAGTTTATAGTCTGCACGCCGGTGTGGACCATTTTTCTTTCAAACAGCAGGTTAAAGACAACGCTATGCGGCCATCAGGTTAACTAGTTATATTTTGAGTTTTTGTTTTTATTTGCAATTAGCATGAAATTTATGGCATCCTGTGGCTGTAATATCGGCATGTTAATGATACCGATATGCGGCCATTAGGTTATTTTGGTATGTTTTGATTTTTATTTTTGCCCTCAAACAGTATGAAGCTTTTGGTATTCTGTGGCCGCTATGTTGGTATGATGCACTTCCGGGTTTCCGGGGCCTCCGGCATACGGCCATTGAATTAATCTAGTATGTTTTGATTGGTATTCTTGCCCTCATTCAACATGGAGCCTGTGTTGCCATATGGCTGCCATGTTGGTATGAGGCACTTCCGGTTTTTGATATTTCTGTTTTTTTTTATTAGCTATTTTACCTTTGCCCTCATTTAACATGGAGCCTGTGGTATCATATGGCTGCCATGTTAATATGGGGCACTTCCGGTTTCCGTTATTTCCGGTTTTCTCCCCTCAGCTCAGAACGAGGCTTGGTTTTATTTTATGTATATAAAACGTGATGCATCAGCGTGTCGCCCATGCCCCAGATGACGCCATATATGGCGAAACGTATGTAGGGTGGTCTCGACGTGCTTGACGCAAATCACGTGACATTTGGGCGTTCGCTTTGCCGGCCGGCTTTTTTAACGCTGATTTGACCTTTATGTTTGTGAGTATGTTTTTTATAATTGAATAAAAGATTTTGTTTACGGATTTACGCTATGGGAGTTTCTACTTGCATTTTATGAATGGTTCAACCGTGTGGAAAAATGAGTTGGTGCTCCGGTGTGATGACCCCTTGAGATTCCTAATAACATATGCCTATTTGATTTGAGATTTGGTAAGCGCGCATTCTTACTATTTATCAGCACGGTGTTGGTGGAGGAAACTTTTTTGTTGCACCTGCACAGGATTTCTTTTGAAGAAACATTTCCGCTTATTGGACTGTCATGCTCATGATTACACCTTTATGAGAAACTGTTGTTTATACACAATTTTTTGAGCAGCCTGTTTGTTATTTACAGTATCTGTGATTGTTTATACAATTTTTTTGTGCACTTTATTATTGCATGAATTCATAATTATTTAACATATTTCCTATTCATTCACCTATTTGTTTATATTGTGTATTTTGTCACTAGATTGTGATTATTTATGGTGTATACACAGTATTTCTGTTTATATGTTATGTTTTTCTTATAATTTTTAGGTGTTAATTTTTTGTATTAGGATTTACTATATGTGAGAGCGCGGTTAAAATTCTTGATTTATTTTTGAAAGAAGGTGGATGGCATTTAAGAAATGGTGTTGCGCTCCAGCTAAATAAATCTAATTAAACTAAAATCAACTAGCATGTACCTAGGTAACAGCCAGAAATAAATGAAGAATAAATGTGAGACTATGTGTTCAAGTAAGCTCAAACAATGTACATAAGTTCTAAAGTGCAATACACCAAATCAAATTGTGCACTTAGCATAAAAACTGGGTATGGCGGGTCCTCTATATATAATACAGAATGTCAGTGAAACAGTGTTCAGTGCACGCAAATTCATAAGTAATAAAGTGCAAGAAACAAAAAACAAACAATGTAATTAATCTACATTGATAAAAAAAATATATATATATATATATATATATATATATATATATATATATAATTGAATGCTGGGTGTCGTTGTACGAGTGCAATACAAATCAATAAATGCACATAATACTAATGGTCCATACACAGTGAAACATGTGTTTAGACAGAGGATCCAAAACAGAAATAAAGTAAACTATAATAATGCAAAAAACATGTCCATTCAGTGATCAAGAAAACAGTATCCTGCGTGCCCAAAAAAAGAAAAAACGGGAGGTGAATTCCGCTAGTGTTCCTGTGCGTATTGTATCCTCACACTAGGTGCAGTAATTACCTTACCTTACTGCTGTAAGGTAAACAGCACTTCCAAAGTGGCACTTGTTGTCCAATGTTGTAAGTTCAATAGGTGATGTAGTCCTAGGCGCTCGTTCACTGTAGGCACGTTGTAACATGCAGAGAAAGCAAGGGGAACAACTCCAATGGTGAAGTAAGTATTCACAGTTTATTGGATATAAAACGAAGGTATAGGTACTCACATTTAAAACAGATAAAAATAAGCACAACTAAACGAACGCGCGCCACGTTCGTGCTTCCGGACGTCACTTCCGGTGTCCTCACTGGCCACTCTAAAACTTTTGGTAATTCCAAACTTCTCCATAGCAACCGATGGAGTTGTTTGTGACACCTGCACTAATTCAAAGTCGACAATTTTTTTGGAAAAGAGATCCATGAAGGTGTAAGTGGAGTATTTGGCTGAAAAACTGGGGTTTTCACATTGACCGTCCCCTACATGAAAAATAGGTTTTTCAGTCAAATCATCAATCACAGTTGAAATATTCTCTTGCCAACTGTGATCAATAGCTTTAAAGATGTATAGATTTTGGGCTCGGTTATACGAAGAGTTACCAAACATCTGTATGCCACATAGATCAAACATTTCTCTAACTTTGGCATAGCTTCCTCCACTTACACATACGGCCCCAGCCAGCAGAATATTACCCACTGGATATTGTTTACTTTTGGGTTGGCTCTCCCACAACTTTAATCTATGTGAACTTACACAGGTAGAATACTCATACACCATGGTACCAACTATTTGTTTTTCAATTTTCTGAATGCGAGAATAACATTCTGTATCAGGACAATGCATATTATATAGCAGTTTGTCCAGGCTGCTTTCAAACACAATGAATTTTTTTTTCTTTCACCCAATTTAATGGGTGAGAAAATATTTGTTCTGTTTGTCTTTTGTCTACACTTTCACAAATACTCATATCACTTTTTTGTGGTGTTTCACATTCTGATGCATGAAAACTTGGGTCGTCTGCATAAGCCAATTTTCTTCTTTTATTACCAACCTCTGGACTTTCAATATACGGATTGACCATTGCCTTTGTTTTCTGAGGTATTTGTGAAGGTGTAGACGAGACAGATGAGGGAGATAGAGGGGTCGCTGGTTGCACTTCAGATGTTTTCGGCTAACATTCGGGTGTTGACATGAACAGCGGTGTCATTGAACACATAGAATAAGAATGATCTAATGACAGCGCTCGTGGACTCGCTATCTTTGAATAACTGCCTTCAGATTCAGGTAATGTTAAATCTAATGGTTCAGTTTGTGTTCCTGCTTCGTTCATTGTCACAGTAGAACATTGAGTACATCTACTCCTGACGAACGTAGTATCTGAGGTTCTCGCCTTTATGAAAGCCTCTTTTCTCAATTTTTCTAACCTGTTTTGCCATTTATTCCCTCTTGCTTTTTGGGATGGCAATTCGTTGAAAATTGTTGGCACGGATTGCGGTATTAGTTTTCTTATTGTTCCCTGTAATTGGAAACAGTGACTTTCAAAGTGCACTAAACACATTCGATATAAGTCTTGGTGGATATTGGCTTTAATAAGCGGTATAAAATCTTGGATCATTGTTGGCTCCATGCCAGCATTTTCAAGCCAAACTTGAATTTGCTGATCGTCCTTCGGAAAAGCATGATAGCTGAGGTTCTCCGTTTTTTTTCTAGAAGTACTGTAGTTTTTACAAAATTTGGCAAAGCAGGCCGGCATTTCTAATGAATACATAGAATGATTTAGTTAGTTTATACATTATATTTTGATTGTTGGTAGCACTGTACTAAATAGGAATGGAAATTAGAATATAGAAAACATTGAAACCAAAAAAAAAAAAAAAATGGTCCCAGATTTAAATATTTGTGTAAAATAAAATATTTGATATATGATCTTAAACATTATATGATCTATTCAGCTCTTATAAATAATTCAACCAAAATTGAGATAAACTCATCTATTGCCTTATTTCTGGAGACTACTAATATAAATAATATGTATTTAATATTTTTGTTATAACAACATCATATTAATTTGAAAAGAAAAAACAAAGAGACAAAACAAATGCAATAAATGCTTTATTTAATTTAAATAACACATGAATATGTACAGAACAAACAATGAACGGATTTTACAAAAAAATCTAATAAAAAAAAAAAAGAGGGGAGTAAAAGGAGAGCGGAAAGAGAGGGGAGAGAGAGCGAAAATAGAGAGAGCAAGATATAAATACAACAACACACCAAATCTTATACATTTACAAAAAATGCATGTTTCTGAAATAATACAAAAACACTTTTCTTTAAAAAAGAAGCAGATAAAGAGAGAGAGAGAGAGATGGGGGAAGTCAGACTTAGAAGAGAGAGGCGGAGGAGAGAGAGAAAGAAGAGAGAGGCAGAGGAGAGAGAGAAAAAAGAGAGAGGCAGAGGAGAGATAGAAAGAAGAGAGAGGAGGAGGGAGGGAGAGAAAGAAGAGAGAGGAGGAGGGAGGGAGAGAAAGAAGAGAGAGGCGGAGGGAGGGAGGAGAGAGAGAGAAAGAAGAGAGAGGCGGAGGGAGGGAGGAGAAAGAGAGGCGGAGGGGGGGAGTAGAGAGAGAGAGGCGGAGGGAGGGAGGAGAGAGAGAGAGAGGCGGGGGAGGGATGAGAGAGAGAGGTGGAGGGAGGGAGGAGAGAGAGGCGGGAGGGAGGAGAGAAAGAGAGGCGGAGGGAGGGAGGAGAGAGATAGAGAGAGAGGGAGGAGAGAAAAGAGGAGAGAAAGGTGAGAGAGAGAGAGAGAGAGAGGGGTGAAAAGAGAAGAGAGACGGGGAGAGAGAGAGAGAGAGAGAGATGGGGGTGAAAATAGAAGAGAGAGGGGGAGGCAGAAAGAGAGGGGGGGCAGAGAGAGAGAGACGGGGAGAGAGAGAGACGGGGAAAGAGAGAGAGAGAGATGGGGAAAGAGAGAGAGACGGGGTAAAGAGAGAGAGAGAGAGATGGGGGAAAGAGAGAGAGACGGGGAAAGAGAGAGAGAGATGGGGAAAGAGAGAGAGATGGGGAAAAGAGAGATTGACGGGGGAAAGAGAGAGAGAGACGGGGAAAGAGAGAGAGAGAAAATTGAGAGAGCAAGATATAACATAACACATGAAAATTTTACATTACAAAAAAAATAAGGATGTTTTTGAAATGATACAAAAACACGTGTCTTTGAAAAAGCAGAGAGAGAAAGAGAGGGGAGAGAGAGGGGGGAGAGAGAGAGAGGAGAGAGAGGTAGAGAGGGAGGGAGAGAGAGAGAGAGAGAGAGAG
The DNA here is from genome assembly GCF_037356315.1 of Lithobates pipiens. Taxonomy (NCBI): domain Eukaryota; kingdom Metazoa; phylum Chordata; class Amphibia; order Anura; family Ranidae; genus Lithobates; species Lithobates pipiens. Next base: position 57,450,748 of record NW_027507718.1, on the reverse strand, counting down.
AGAGATGGGGAGAGAGAGACAGAGAGAGAGAGAAAAGGGTGAAAGAGAGAGAGAGAGACGGGGAAAGAGAGAGAGAAAGAGACGGGGGAAAGAGAGAGAGAGAAAATTGAGAGAGCAAGATATAACATAACACATGAAAATTTTACATTACAAAAAAATAAGGATTACAGAGAGAATACAAACTGGCCCCATACCTGGAGGTGCTACAAGACCCCAAAGACAGACAGACCCTGAGCCTGTACAGACTGAGCGCCCACAGCCTGGAAATCCAGTTAGGACGGCAGAGACAGACCTACAAGCCCAGGGAGAGTAGACTGTGCCAGCAATGTGACCAGGGGGTCCTGGAGGATGAGGACTACTTCCTGCTACATTGCCCAAAGTACTCATCAGTGAGGGACACTCACTTCCAGAGACTCTCAACTCTCATCCCAGACTTCACTTCTATAGAAGAGAAGAGGAAACTCCAATTTCTACTGGGAGAAGAGGAGCAAATGGTGAAGATAGCTGCCCGATATGTGACAGCGTGTCACCGACTGAGAGGGACCTGAAAGACTGAGGACTTATAAATTCTTTACAGAGACTTATGCCCATTCCCCTTTATATTACCCATTACCCTTCCCCCTTTTCCCTATACAAACTCAACTGCTTTGGCAATGCTAACATGTATTTGGTCCTGCCAATACAGCTTATTTGAATTTGAATTTTTGAATTTGAGACGGGCAGAGAGAGAGACGGGGAGAGAGAGAAAGATGGGGAGAGAGAGAGAGGCGGGGAGAGAGAGAGACGGGGAAAGAGAGAGAGGGAAGGGGAGAGAGAGAGAGACGGGGAGAGCGAGAGAGAAAGAGACACGGGGAGAGCGAGAGAGAGACAGGGAGAGTGAGAGAGATACGGGGAGCGAGAGCGAGAGAGAGAGATGGGGATCGAGAGAGAGAGAGAGGGGAGAAAGAGAAAGATGGGGAGAGAGAGAGAGGCGGGGAGAGAGAGAGAGGCGGGGAGAGAGAGAGACGGGGAAAGAGAGAGAGGGAAGGGGAGAGAGAGAGAGACGGGGAGAGCAAGAGAGAAAGAGACACGGGGAGAGCGAGAGAGAGACAGGGAGAGTGAGAGAGATACGGGGAGCGAGAGCGAGAGAGAGATGGGGATCGAGAGAGAGAGAGAGAGAGAGATGGGGAGCGAGAGAGAGAGAGAGACAGGGAGAGAGAGAGAGATGGGGAGAGAGAGAGAGACGGGGAGAGAGAGACGGGGAGAGAGAGAGAGACGGGGAGAGAGAGAGAGACGGGGAGAGAGAGACGGGAGAGAGAGAGAGAGAGACGGGGAGAGAGAGAGAGACGGGGAAAGAGAGAGAGAGACGAGGTAAGAGAGAGACGGGGAAAGAGAGAGAGAGAGATGGGGAAAGAGAGAGAGGGGGGGCAGAGAGAGAGAGAGAGAGAGGGGGCAGCGAGGCAGAGAGAGTGGAGGAGAGAGAAGGGTGAAAAGTGAAGAGAGGGGGGGGCCGAGAGGGGTGGAGGCAGAGAGAAAGGAGGAGAGAGAGAGAGTGTGAGAGAGGGGGGAGGCAAAGAGAGAGAGAGAAATTGAGAGAGCAAGATATAAGTTACTTAACACATGAAAATTTTAAATTAACAAAAAAAAGGATGTTTTTGAAATGATACAAAAACACTTGTCTTTGAAAAAGGAGCGAGAGAGAGAGAGACGGGGGAGAGAGAGAGAGAGAGAGACGGGGAGAGAGAGAGAGAGAGAGAGAGACGAGGAAAGAGAGAGAGAGAGAGACGGGGAGAGAAGGGTGAAAAGAGAAGCGAGAGAAAAGGGGGCAGAGAGAGAGGGAGGAGGCAGACGGAGGTAAGAGAAAGGAGGAGCGAGAGAGAGAGAGGAGGAGAGAAAGAGAGAGAGGAGGAGAGAGAATGGTGAAAAGAGAAGAGAGAGGGGGGTTGAGAGGGGAGAGGCAGAGAGAAAGGAGGAGAGAGAGAGAGAGAGAGAGAGGAGGCGGACAGAGAGAGAGAGAGGAGGCGGACAGAGAGACAGAGAATATATTACATCAATTTTACAAATAATGTGGGGGGGGGGGGGCGTGGCAACCGAGCTCCATGGCGGACGTGTAGCAGGAGAGCTCTGTCAGCCCGCCGGAGAAATCCGACCACATCCGACACCACCGTGCTCCTTAACGAACACCACCAATGCCAACGACTAGCTTGAACGGCGGAGCATCCACCGATGATGGGCCGAAGAAGAAAGATAGTGCTGCTGCCGAGTAAACTCTATTCCTATTTTGCCTTAGGCCGGAGCGGGCCGCAACAACATGGCGGAGTCCAGCCAAAACTAGGCCGCGGAGAGACTCCCCAGCTAGGCCGCAAGCCGCAACAGAACCTGATATGGAGGTAAGCGGGCCACAAGCACACGCAAACCCACAGGACTCCAGAGGGGACCCTATATCAGATTTCCCCACTACTGATGCACCAGTGTCAGAAAACACTCTAAAGGACATGTTATTATCACTGCGGTCATCATTACACTCTGACATGATGAGAAGCATCAGCAGCTGTCACAAAGCAGTACAAGCAATAGGTGACAGAGTAGACAAAGTGGAACAAAAAATGGGGGAATACACATCTTCCTATAATGTCCTGGTGGAAGCACATACGGCCCAAAGGGATGATATACAATGGATAAAAGATAAAATCGCAGACCTTGAGGACAGGTCCAGAAGGAACAACCTCAAGCTGCGGGGTATTCCTGAATCTATCCCACCTACCCAGCTTCTACAATATGCCCAAACTATGTTTTCCACCCTGGTGCCAGAATTAACAGTGCAGGACCTTATAGTGGACAGAATTCACAGAATACCCAAACCCTCCTTTCTTCCGATAGAAACACCAAGAGATGTCCTCTTAAGGGTTCACTATTACCACGTTAAAGAAAAAATAATGCTGGCATCCCGTAATTGGGATAATATACCCCCACAATACGCAGACATCAGGATACTGCCGGACCTGTCCAGACATACATTACAGCGCCGCAGAAACCTGGCATCTCTCACTAAGGCACTGAGAAATCATAACATCCCTCATAAGTGGAAATATCCAGCTACTCTCTGCATCACCCATAATGGAGTCACAGTACTGATCTCCAATTTGGAAGATGGGATCACAACGTTGCGGAAGTGGGGCATTTTAGCTGAGCTACCAGTTGCTGACACTCACAGATCAAACCCGCCGACCCTGCAGGAAGAATGGCAGGTGGTGTCTCGCAAACGTATCCAAAAGAAAACACCTGGTGGAAATTCGGCTCATAACGTCTGAAGATAATTTACATTTCTCCGGGGACGGGAGACATGTTATTACCTCTTCCTCCTCCACCCCCAGTTATCAGTAGCAGATGATTCTGCACAAGGATCAATTATTGGCACCATTTCTTATATCCTATCTGTTACCTGTTCCAGTTTATTTTGTTCATGACATTCCATGTTCCTTCTATTTTTTTATGTTAGATATACACGGCTCACCTGAAACTTGCGGAATATACATCCAATAAACTACCAGAAACGTTCCTACCAGACTAAGGAGACCTTCTTCCATTGCTGGAATATCCATTCGTATAGTGAGTAACTACCACCCATACACCTGCTCTGTGCACCCACTAATCAATCCATGATGATCCAATGCTTATCCCTAAATGCTAGGGGTCTAAACCACCCCGCCAAACGATTTTCGTTATGGAAGGAAGCCGTGACGCAAAGAGCGGATGTACTCTGTGTTCAAGAGACACATTTCCAAAAAAACAAAGTCCCGCAGTGTTCCCACAAAAATTTCCCACATATCTTTATGGCCTGCACACCCAACCACAAGAAGGGAGGAGTCCTTATGGCCATAAGCGACTCAGTAGCCTTTCACCTAAAAGAAGCTTTCCTGGATGAACATGGGAGATATATCATTGTTACTGGAGACATCAACTCCAAACCTTACACACTACTCACACTGTACTCTCCCAATTCACACCAACTCCGCTTCCTCAGGAAAGTGTTTAAAAAAGCGACATCTATGAAATACGGTCACCTTCTTATATGTGGAGACTTTAATAAGGTCCCGGATCCCACGATGGACACTACTACGATTAAACCTAAAAGTACAGCCTCACTTCAAACTTTATTACAATCTGAGGAACTTTTTGACACATGGAGATGTCATCATGCCAACGAAAGAGACTACACTTTCTTTTCACACAGACACTCCTCCTATTCACGCATTGACCTATTTCTAACAGACAAGTGGCTCCTACAACATGTGGACTGTACCAGGATTTATAGTATAACATGGTCTGATCACGCAGCTATTGCTCTATCTATATTAGAGAAGGGTGTCTCCTCTTCACCCCCCATCTGGCGTTGTACAGGAACCCTACTCCCACACAAAAATTTTACACCACTTAAACAATTTTTTAAAGACAACCAAGATTCAGTGCAAGACCCATATACACTCTAGAATTCACATAAAGCATTCATGCGAGGTATACTTATTCAAATAAGGGGCCAAAACAAAAAGAAACACTCGTTACAACTAGACACATTACTACAAAAGATTCAAGATACGGAACGTCTACATAAACTATCCCCTACACATAAATTGACTGAAACATAACAAATCTTAGAGAATCATTACGAACACATTTATCCCAACAATATGACAAACATTTAAGACGCTTACGTCTCAATCATTACGCCAATGCCAACCGAGCAGGCAAGTACTTAGCACAAAGATTGAAAGCTGCCCGCAGGAAATCTCGGATACCATTCCTCATTCATCCTGTGACCAACCATAAAATAGTAAACCCGCGAGATATTGCTGACCATTTCGCAGAATATTATCACAAATTATATAACTTACATGAAGACCCCACCATAGCTCAACCCACTGTGACTAAAATTCAAACATTCCTACAACACTTACAACTTCCCACTTTATCCGAGGAACAACTATTTGACCTTAATGCTCCCATGACAACCCAAGAGATAGAAAGAGTGATAGACAGTCTCCCCAATGGTAAATCACCAGGGCCTGACGGCTTCTCCAATGAATACCTTAAGACGTTTAAACTCTCACTGACCCCATACTTAACACCAGTCTTCCACAAAGCCACTATCACTGCATCGTTTCCCCAAGAAATGCTTAAAGCTCACATTGTTACGCTCCCTAAACCAGGGAAAGAACCCAATACACCGGCCAATTTCCGGCCTATCTCTTTACTTAATTCAGACGTGAAAGTATATGCGAAGGTCCTAGCCAGAAGATTGATGTCTATATTGCCAACACTTATACAACGTGACCAGATGGGCTTTGTGAAGGGGAGACAAACTTCAGATGCCACTAGGCGTATAATAAATATGATACATTCTGCAGAGCTGAACAAAACGCCTTCTCTGCTGTTATCTATTGATGCAGAGAAGGCGTTTGACCGGGTTCACTGGGAATACATGCAAATGGTCTTAACAAAATTTGGTTTCCAGGGTATCATTCGAACAGCTATATTAGCCCTTTACTCTTGCCCGTCAGCCCAGGTACAATCCGCAGGATTTTTATCTAAAACAGTTCCCATCAAAAATGGAACCAGACAAGGCTGTCCATTATCGCCTCTCATATTTAACCTCATGATCGAACCTCTGGCCGAAACCATTAGAACTAATTCTCTCCTAAAGGGGTTTTCCTGTGGCTCCAACATACACTCCATTAACCTTTTTGCGGATGATGTCATCCTGATTTTGACTGATCCACGCCACTCATTACCACAAGCACACAAAATCCTTATGGACTTTGGGGAAGTGTCCTATTACAAGGTGAATTTCGGTAAATCTCTAATATTAAACCTGGGAATATCCCCCAACACAAAACAACTCCTGAGTAATCAGCTGCCCTATACCTGGAGTGATCATGGTATTACTTATCTAGGCATTACCCTAACTAACACTATATCTACTCTAGTTAAAACAAATCTGGCCGCACTTGTCCCTAAATTGGAATCCCAACTCAAGGAAATGTCCAAAAGAGAAATCTCCTGGATGGGGAGGGTTATGGCCTATAAAATGATGATCCTACCTAAAATCCTTTATCTATTTCGTGCCATCCCTATCTCGATCCCTTCTAAATTCCTTAGCGAGGTTTCAAATATGGCTTGGTCATTCATTTGGGGTGGGAAAAGAGCTAGATGTGCACGAAATAATCTAATAGCACACAAGACAGTAGGAGGTGCGGGACTAGTAGATATACAGGATTATTTGCTGGCCGCCCGACTTGATAGCATTAAGTATTGGTTCACCACTTCAGAACCTCCCTTATGGGTTGATATTGAACAATCTATTGCACCTATTAATGACCTCAAACTTCTCCTTTTGACTTACCCATAACTTTACTTGAAGCCAAAATCCCAATGTTATCAGTGAAAGTATTCACTGACCATGGTATTTTCCTGATCTCGGATTTTTATGATGGTCATCGCACCAAATCAATGGCACAACTGCTCACCCAATATAACCTACCTAATACTTCATGGTTCTCGGGCCTACGCATCCTGAACTTCCTCAAAAAACGCTAATTTCCCGAAGTGAGTATACCTCCCAAAACTTGGCACTTTTATACTACTAAGACCACAAAAGGTATCTCCTTTTTCTATAACCAATTACAAAATAAGAACACCTTTAGGAAAACGGCTACAATGTGTAAATGGGAAAATGACTTAAATGCTACGTTCTCAGATGACCAATGGTTATCAGCCTTCAAAGCGATCCATACTTCGACGCATTGTACTCAACATTGGTAGATGTCAATTAAAATTGTCAACAGATGGAAATACACGCCATATAGATTATCAAAATACTTTCTGCACTCATTGCCACAATGTTGGAGACAATGTGGTCATATAGGTAACCTATTACACATGTTTTGGGAATGTCCGAATGTTCATAACATATGGAATCAAGTGTTCTGTTTAATCTCTTCTATCACTGGAATACTTACTCCCCCTATACCAGCTTTGACACTATTACATATAGGTATTGATAAATTTCCGACAGAGCACATAGCAGTAATCAGTCACATCCTCCTAGAGACTCGAGCGTATATTCTACGCACATGGAAAACGAACACTACTATTAACCTCTCTGATATTTCTAAAGCAGTACACAGGAACTATACATTCGAGCGCCTTCTTGCACTCAATTCTTTACAAATAAGGAAATTTGATAGCAGATGGTCTATCTGGCCTAAAAAAGGTATGAACTAGAAGTTGAACTAGGAGTTAAACAGAATACTTGATACAATACGATAATTCTTCATGATACCGCCATTGATATTTGAACAACTGACTGTATAGTTTAGATTGTTTATTCTTGATGATTTATACTACCACTCCGCCTTGTTTCTCTTGTGTATATCATTCGACGACGCATTGTGTATATCGCATTTAATCCTTTCTGAGCCTAACTGAGTTTCTTTGTTCTGTTTTTCCTTTTTCCCCATTTATTCCCCCTTTTTCTTTTTGTACCCTGCATAAATTTCAATAAAAATTATTGATGCAAAAAAATAAATAAAGAAAAAAATAATTTTTTTTTTACAAATAATTTAAAAAAAAAGAAATCTGAAACATCTTTATAGTCTGGCATGGCTTTGAAAAATTCAAATCCACTTGTCAGTGCAATCTATGGAATAAAAAATATAGATATAAAAAAAATCTAATAATAATGAACATAAAAAAATAAAAAACAAATAAAATATATATTTTTAAAGTACCTGTAAATATATGTATATATATTATTAAATGTGACGTCTGTAATCAGAGTACAATATGATCTAAACATAAATAAAAAAAAAAAAATGTTATTTAGACATAAAATTAGTTTTGCTAATACATTTAGATATAAATATTTAAAATAATAAATTAATTTTTAAAAAATTTGCTGTTGAAAAATTTAATTATATAGTGGATAAAAAAAAAGAAAAAAAAGAAAAAAAAAAGAAAGAAAGAAAAAAAAAAGGAAAAAAATGGAAAAAAATAAGTTTTTTAAACTATTGATCGGTGTAAAACAAAAAACAAAAAAAAAACAACAAGTACATAAAGATGATGGTACAATAGCAATCATTTTAGATAAAATAATTATTTTATATATTACAGCTGGATGACTAACATTAGAAATAAAGCAACTATATACACATGTGTTATTGCACAATAATACAATATAGGTATAATTAGAAACCTAATGAGTCTAATTATACCATGTAGTAAAGATCACTTAACTTTTGTATGAAGCTATATGAAGTGTAGGTCCGCAGGTGCCTTTGTGTCCTCCTTTGTTTTGCTTCCTTTTGCCTCGTGTGCTATTGTTGTAATGGCAAATACTGCTGCCTGCCCACTTTTGAAATGGCTATTTCAGACACGCCCTTGTCACGTGACCGACGTCTTCCTTCCGAAATCTCACGAGATTTTGGCATGACGGCGTCCCCCACGGATCCACGGGAAGAATCTAACAAAGTTCCCAGGGGTCATTGTGAAGCTGGGGAAAGGCGATAAACTCCCACGGGAGGAGAGCCGGAAGTCATTATAATAATTACTGCTAAAAGGTAATTACTGCATATACATTTTTTTTAATGGTCATTTCTGCATCTATGGTCCAAAGTGATTTGAATAACATTAAGTTGCAATTTTGAGTACAAAACCGCTTTAAAGATTAGTTTAGGCCAGGATGGACAGTGGCAGCCAAGGTTTGAATCCACTTAGATTCTCGTTGAAAGAGAATCTTGTCGATATTTTCCCCCCCTATCAAAATCAGGGACAAATTCAAGGGCAAAAAATTTCATCTTAGAAACGTCAAAAGAATGATATAGTCCCATGTGTCTACTAATCAGAGTTTCCATCTTCTTCTTATTAATGAGGGAAACATGGTCCCTTATACGATGAAAAAAAGGCCTTTTGTTTTACCTATATAAAAGGCTTGACATATTTGGACAATACTTCATCTGAAGATAAAAGATGCCAATTTTTCTCAAAAATATGGCAGACCTTCTTATGTTCACCTGCATAACTTGTAATCAGGCGTACTTTTGATTCATTTTTAGGTTGTTTAAATCAAATGAATTAAAGCTTGTCTCTCTTTTTGTTTTGCCCTCTGATAAGGCAAGCTTTACTATAGCCCCTATCAGATAACCGTGACTAAATAGCTTTTCCTTCAGACTCGAAATCTTCATCCTTGCTACAGTTTCTCCTTAATCTGAGATATTGACTATAAGGAATACTCTGGACAAGGGACTCGGGATGAGAACTGTGTATAACAAAAATTGGGAAAAGGGAAAAGGGAATGCAAGATTACCCACTAATACTAGGCCACTATATTTGACCAGAAATCGAATCTTTCGTCCTAATTAGGGTGTTGATGCTGTAACCAACTAGCATATAGGAAAAAAGGGGGAGTTACAGACCGGAAGACCCGGACTGTAAAGAGGTTACTATAGGCACCAATAAATAGTTCAATATTAAGTTGATTGATTTAAATACTATATTTTAATTAATGTTATTAGTATTATATTCTATAATTTACCATAAATATTTACTTAAAACCAAGTACAATTCATAAAGATTGTCCATACAACTAGATAATAAATTCACCACAGACGAATATAACTCGCAGGACACACATAGATAACATTTACAATAATACATAGAACACAAGTAGAAAAGATGTAGCTGGATAGCCGCACTCAGAATTATTCAACTTTATTTCAAAAATGTAATTAAAATCATAGCATCTAGGCTGGTAAACCGACTAACTGCACAGCCGCTGACATGTTTCACACCGAACACGGTGCTTAGTCATAGCTGACACAGAACACAACGCAGGTCCGGACCAATTGATATAAACTATTGTAACCATTATTATTGAATATCAAAGTTATATATAATCTAGAGAAACATGATTTAAAATTCTACATTAATCACTATATGGTTAACCAGTAGTTTATAGCAAACTAAGAGGAGGGGATAAGATGAATGGGCAAAGTTGAAATCAACTAGCATGAATTATAATTAAATACTATTATTTCAGGCTAAATAACAGCTTTGATTTGAATGGTAAGTACGGGGTATCCACATCAGTTTATTGTAAGGTGCAGTTCATTTTTCACTGGCGTACATTAGCACAAACTCCAATCAAGTATAAACATGGACTTTTAGCCAAGCAGCCTTGCTGTGGTGGGTTTATCCACTTTCCCCTTTAGATAGCGGCGGCTAAGACAATATATGTGATTTGGCTGCTGGTCAGTTTATAACAAGTTTAGTGGCAGATGATTTCCATTGGATCAGAAAGTAACGCACACTGCTAAGGTTAAGTCCAGACAGTTTGCAAACATTCTAAGGCAACTCAAAGCATATTTCCATACGTTACCACTACCCTCCGAGATTAGTGTGATCAGCGCTACTCAAGATAACGAGGCTCAGTCATTTAGCACTCCCTCAGCAGCCACATCTCCTCTATGTCACTCAAGGGGGAGCAAAGTCCATTAAGTAGCTTTCATTAAAATTTGGACACTGCTCCAGCTATCCAACAGTGAATAGATCAGCCACCGCTACTATGTAGCTTGTTCACAGGAGAAATTGTTGCCATCCAGCCAGTATCCTCACTCTCCTCTATTGCAAGGCCCGACCTGCATCAAGGTGTGACATGAATGCGTTTCGCTGGCTCTATTAGCATAGCTTCTTCTCGGACGATCATTAACACGCTGTCACACATTCTTTTTATTACAGGTTTACCGGAATTAGTAATCAGTGCAAGTTCGTTCATAATAATTTCAGCCTGTTTTAAAGGTAACTCGTCTGTCAGAGGAGTTCTTCCAATAAGGCATTAACTTGTCTATTTACGGAACATATTCTAAAGTTTAATACTTAAAATAATAGCTGTGTAGGGCTATGGTGGGCATGATTAACAAACACATAGACAAACCAACCTACACAAACACAGAAAACAACAAAAACAAGTACGCCAACAAGACCCGCCACCAGCAGTATAGACTAATTTAGACACACATAAACACACGGGAAAGAATATTGCAGAAAGTGTAATTTTTACATACATCGTAATTACGGTAAATCACAACCATCTAGTCACTCCAAGGGGATGTTGGCACTATGGGCCTACAAAGGAACTTAAAATAGGTCCCATTTCTGTACATAAGGCCCAGATCATGGTAAGAGGATACCTCCCGTATCTACCTCCTGACTATATTAAGGTACGTTTTCTCCTTTAACATCACATTCTATGTATTTAATGTTTGCTAATGTATTGTATTTCTTTCCTCATTCCCTAATTATCATGATTGCAATATGCTGTAATTGATATGCTGTGCCCCTTTGTCCTCATACATGCTGGAAGCTTTTAAAGTTCTTTTTGTCCTTCATGCTTTTTTGCCTTACTAACCTCCCCAGCATGCTCTTCTGGGCCCATACACCTCTAGCCTAGTCACTTAGCCATGTATTTTGTCAGCTCCATAGTATTGCTTTCCCCTAAACAACCCCTAGAATGTGTACAAATGTTATGTGTGTGCTTAAATTCATGCAGAGTGCCAGAGGTTTTTTTTTTTTGGTGGGCCAAACTCATTAGGAACCCCCCTCCCCCCGACTGCTAGGTCAGCTGATAGCAATCCTCTATCTGCTGACTTTGCCAAACCCAATACACACTATACCTACCTCTTTTGTGGTCAGATTTATGGATGAATTCACCAAAGCATGTAGTGCAAGGGCCTGCCTCAATACTTTCAAATGCTACTGTTTAAAGTTTTTTTTCTCCTGTCTGAGAGGCATTTTTTTAATACATTTTTCTTTCAAACTGCAATAATATTTGTTTTAATTTACTGCTTGGCTTTGTTTTAGGTGTCTCCTATGTTTTTTGGGGGGGTTTTGGGCCTTTTTCTACAACAGTGCAAACCCAATTTCAGAGTGAGATGAGGTGACAGTCTCTTCTTCAGATAATCTTATTATGTTGTGGGTCTGCTACACACACACCTTGTTTTTGTTGTTAATGTATGTAGTGCATTACTGACAAAAATATTGCTCATTTTCAGCACCATGGCAGAAATGTGTGGGGTGATGAAAATGGCGTGATTGGGGAAATTTAAAAAGCACTGTGTGTGTTATTTACTAAAGGCAACTCCACTATGTACTACAAGTGCACTGCAAAAGTGCACCTGAAACTGCACTTGGAGTGCAAAGTGGATTTACCTTTAGTAAATAACACCCATTGCCATAGAAAACAACAACTTTACTACAAATACTGCATTTGTGCATTGAAAAAGGAAGCCACACATTGTTGATAATTAAAGTTTTTACTCAAAGCACATTCACATGTGCGTTTATAAAAGTGTTTTACAACAAACCAACATATTTGGTGTATATAAAAAATATAAAATAAAATATTATTTTTGGTAACATTTATATAACTTGGCATTTTTGTGTAAACAGGCATGTATCAAAGCATAACATACAGAACACAGGAACTTACAAAGTTCAACTTTGAAAAGTGAAGACAATATCAGACATAAGTATGTACAAACTGGGTTGATATTGCCTTCATCACATGGGGTGTCACCCCTGTAAAAGCCAAATTTGGAGATGCACACAAATTGTGAATCAAAAAGTGGTAATTTTCCTCCTGATCCCATGCCTAATGTCAACATGTGCCCCATCATGGGGTAACAATGTACGTGTTTTGGGGGTGCAACCCCTTCATCTCAGCCACTTTAGTAGCAAGGAAGGGGTTGCACCCACAAAACGCGTACATTGATCCCCATGATGGGAGATAGCACATGTTGACACACTGTGTGCATCTTCCAAATTTGGCTTTTGTAAAAATATAAAAGTGTTTTGGAAAAATGAAAATGAATGCTAGCTAGTTTTGGGTGTTTCAGATTCTCCCTTAAACATCAATGATGCTCTTCATTTTTTGTTGAACATCATTGATGTTTTTCTTGATATTATCTAAATCGCGATTCCACCCCATTATCTCCCCGATGAGGATCTTTGCACTTTCACTGGCAAAAATGCGATTCTTCTTCCACAACATCCACATCACCTAAAAGTAAACCAAAAAAAACACAGTGTATTATAAATATGCAGGCATACATTGATTAGCTTATCTGAAGCTGTGGTCTCAGACACTCAAATGTTGTGGTGTCAGTTTCGCCAATCTCTACAATCTCTCCTTCCTCCTCTGCTTCTGGTGTTGGTATTTCCCCTTCTTTGGGAGGTGTGGGGTCCCCGGTGTCCTCAGACGTCCCAAGTCTTCTCTCCCCTATGAGAATGTAAAAAAGGAATACTTAGCACACAGATATTTGAGGGCAGAAAAAGGAATATGAAACATTGCTTTGAAGTGTCGTACAATTGTGTTTTTTGGAAGAGTTCAAAGCTGAAAACATTATTTTTGACACTTTCTAAAGCTGGAATACTTACCTGTTGTGTGAACAAATGTAGTCAAGTGCGACTTGCCAAAACATCGTCTTTGGAGTGGGCTAACGAACAATGTTTATTACGAATGATTGAACCCATGAACATGAAAGTGACCATTTTAAACTGTACAACATTAAATCAAAGCACATGGAGCAGTATGCAAGCAATAATAATATGAACACATGACAACTACTTACTTTTTTAAACAACTCGCTTGATCCTTCTGTACTGTTAGTGCTCCCTCAGTTTCAGGTCTGACCAGCATTTTCTTAGTTGATCTTGGGATCGTCGCACCCAAAAATTCTTCTGAAGACTCTTTACAATTTTAGTCATTTGGGTTTGGGTAAGGTCCATACTTCCCATCATAGTCGTTCCTCTTCAATATGTGCAGCATCTCCAAAATCTCTCCAAAAGACATATTTGTGGCCTTAAATCTCCTCCTCTGGAATCGGGGCATTTCTGGCGCTTGGCTTTCCTCATCCTCCTCCTCGTTAGTGGAATTATCATGCCCCTGCTGTGTCTCTGCCATGTGCTCTCCCCACTGTGCCGAAAGAGAAGGAGCGGTGAATAGACTAGAAAGAACGTCAGGGGAGGGCGGAGTTTCATGCATGTGCACTGTATATAAAACGCAACACACGTGCATACGTACGATCTGTGAGCAGTGGAAGGAGCTGAAGCACCGATCGTTAGAACGAAGGTACAATTTGAACTTGGTACATCACTAGCCTATACTGCTTCTAGATTGAGGCTTATATTGGGACAAGATTAGGAGAGTTTAGCCTGACCTTATTAGGGTGTGTCTTGTGTTGTGTCTTGCAGAGAAGATGGATTCCTTCAAGGAACCACTAATCGTTGATATGCTCAGGGAGCTGCCCTACCTGTGGCAGATGAACAACCCCCTTTCTAAGGACATAAGAAAGAGGAAAGCAGCGCTGGAGAAACTGCTTGGTTTGGTGAAGATCATGCTCCCATGGCAAACATGACCTATGTGATGGCCAAAATTGGTGCCCTGAGGAATACATATCTGAGGAAACGCAAGAAGTTCCAGGATTCCCTGAGATCAGGAGATCCAGGCGATATTTATGTCCCCAGGGTGTTGTACTATGAGAGGCTGCATTTTCTGGCAGACCAGAGGGAACCTAGGATAGCACTCTACAGTCTTCCTTCAAGGCTTCCTTCACCCCCAGCTGAGGCTTCCAATGTCCAACCTGGGCCTTCCAGGCAGCAACATGTGGAGGGGCCCAGCTTGAGACAGGTATAGCATTGTTCAACATATTTATTGTCGTACATTTAATGATGTTAACTAGATGTTATTATTGATCAGTAAGTTGTGATTTAACAAAGTGGTTTACATATCAATAGACAGCAGTGACCAAAAATGATTGGAACAAGAATGAAAAATGCTGGGCTCAGAATGATAGTCTGTTCTATTTGGTAACATTCAATTTGCAACAGTCATGAGCACAAAATGGTGTGATTTATGACCAAAAAACTAAAACTATGTCCCATTTTCATACACAGGAAGACCTCAGCCGGGAGGAGGTTGTGGCAAGTGGCAGCCAAGAGGTCGACCATCGCCCTCCTCCTCCTCCACCTCCTGCCACAACTACAAGAGCAGAGCCACAGCCTGGAAGGAAGCCTGGAGGGAAGTGCCGAAGGAAGACCAGAGAGTGATGGCCTGGGTTCAGTCTGGTCTGACAGAAGATGCAGGCTCTTGTATGACCACAGCCTGGGGACATAGATGTCATCTGCTCTTCCTGATCTCTTGGACTTCTGGACCAGACTGTTCTCCCTTTAGATATGTACTCCTCATTGCACCAATTTTGCATTTAAAAAATAATTGATGTCTGCCCTGGGGGACAATGGCTTTGCCAAATTGACCAGTTTCTACAGCGTTGCCTTCCTGTTTATTTTTATTTATTTTTTTTTCACATCAAAAGCTTTTATTGTGAAATGGAAACAAGTGTCTTACAAAACACAAGACATGAGTACAACGGCACGGTTTATAACATTTCTACTAAGAGGTACATATGATACATAACGGGATTCTGTCTTTGCCACGGATCTCTCTGTCCATACGCACTCAGTTCGCTTCAGTTTTATTACATTGACAGTTAGAGCATGTTGAGCAAACCAAAACCATATGCCATCATCAAAGCTTAACTTTAGAAAGATCCGGTCTAATTGCACCATGTGGTATAATAAAAAATGTAGCCAGAGTAGGTCTGACCACTTCTATAATCAGAAAAGGTAATAGAGGTAGAAGGAGAATAGTATGAGAAGAAGATAGAAGGACAGAAGGAAAAGGAAGAAAGATTGATAGGGAATGAAAAGGATGCAGGGTAGTCTGCTGAGCAAAAATGAAGAGAACAAAGGACTACTTAGTGAACCTGAAGCAGCTCAGTGTATTGCCTGGAGTATCTGAACACAATCCAGGGAGTCCCAATAGCATGAAATAGATCCACATTCTCATGAGCCTGTGCTACTGTTTCTTCCATTTTATACAGATCTGTCACTCTTTTCAGCCATTCTGATACTGTGGGGACTCTGGGAGAACGCCAGTGCAGCGGCACCAATGCTTTTGCTGCATTTAAAAGATGCTTGAGAAGAGAATTTTTATATCTCTTCCGTGGGGTATCGGTAATGTGTAGGAGGCAACAAGCTGCATCTAACGTGGTGGAGGTGCCCGTGATTTGCTTACTTATGGACCTCACTGCATCCCAAAAAGGTGTTAGTTTTGGGCAACTCCACCAGATGTGTGTTAGTGTCCCTACCTCGCTTAGGCACCTCCAGCAGTGCTCTGGCACCTGAGGAAACCACCTATGAAGCCTGTCTGGTGTGTGATACCACCTGATCAGTAGTTTGTAACCCAACTCTTGCGTGTTGGTGTTAACCGAGCATCGGTGCGCTAGTGCACAAGCGCTCCCCCATTGTGAGTCCGTAATCTGTCTACCGAGCACCTGAGACCACTTACTCTTAGAATCATCCCCAGGGAGCCTGGAAAGGTTTTGTAGCCATGAATAGGCCATCGAGGTGGTTTTAACCTGTTTCTCGCCAGGCGCACATACCTCCTCAAAGTCTGTCAATGGTCTTGTAAATTCCCCCTTGTGTCGTGAGGAGGTAACATAGCTCCTGAGTTGGAAATATGTCCAAAGAGGAAGGTTGGGTATTCCCCAGTCTCTCTTAAGAACAGATAAGTCTTTCAGTCTGCCCCCAGTGAAGCAATTTTTTGCCACTCTTGGGGAGTCCGACTTCTGGTCGGTGAAGATAGCATTACCCATTCCCGGCAGGAAGTCAGGGTTATCCCTTAGCGGAGTCAGTGGGCTATTCTGGGTCGTCACTGCTGAGTGTTTCATAGTTATATGAAGTAATGAGAGTGTAGTCTGAGTAAGGGGGTTTAAGCTGAACCCCTCCCTCAGTTTGGTCAAGGGGATCCAAAGAGAAAAGTGCAACCTGCGTCTGAGCATCCTTTCTTCTAAACGTACCCAGTCCTTGTCGTCTCTGTGGCAATGCCAATCAACTATTCTGGTCAGGTGTGCCGCTATCTGGTAGTTCTTGAAATTTGGCAGGCCCATCCCTCCCTTATCTTTGGGTGTCGTCAACAGCGTGAATTTGGTCCTAGCCCTCTTTTTGTTCCACAAGAAATTCAACGCCAGCGAATTTAATTTATTGAAAAAGCTTCTTGGGATCCTAACTGGTAGTGCCCGAAATAAATATATTAGTCTAGGTAAGATGGACATCTTCAGGATTGCTGCGCATCCAAACCAGGAGAACCATCCCGCCCCCCATTTGCGCAGGTCTACTTCTATCTGTCTTAACAAGGGGGGAAAGTTGAGATCATAAATTGTAGCTAGGTTCGGGGCTACCCATACACCCAGGTATTTTAACGCTTTTTCCTCCCAGCGAAACGGGCAACTCCCCTTGATCCTGTCAAACTCTTCGGTGGTGAGACCTATATTCAATGCTTCCGATTTAGCATAGTTGATTTTTAAATTGGATATGTACCCAAATATCTTAAAAGCGTTGAGCAGGTTAGGAAACGTCGTGTGTGGGTCAACTAGGTAGAACATCAGGTCATCGGCGTATGCTGCCACCTTGAACTCTCTGTCTTGTACCCTGAATCCCCTAATCGATTCCTCTCCCTTAACCACTCTTATAAACGGCTCTAGAGATAGAATAAACAAAAGTGGGGATAGAGGGCAGCCCTGCCTGGTCCCATTCGTGATCTTCACTGGGTCGGATAGGGAGCCATTAATCTTAACTCTGGCTGATGGACTCTGGTAGACTGCCGAGATCCAGGACAACATTCTCGGTCTCATC
Source organism: Lithobates pipiens (assembly GCF_037356315.1). NCBI lineage: Eukaryota > Metazoa > Chordata > Amphibia > Anura > Ranidae > Lithobates > Lithobates pipiens. The sequence goes on along the minus strand of NW_027507718.1, from coordinate 57,432,964 downwards.
CCCACCCAACTGCACGTGGCCAGCATATAGTCCCACGCCACCCGATCGAAGGCCTTCTCCGCGTCCGTAGACAGGAGAAGGCCTCCGATCTTCTTTGCTCTAGCAGTCTGGGCTAGCAGGAGTGTTTTAATGATATTGTCTTTGGCCTCTCTTCCTTGCATGAACCCCACTTGTTCCGGCCCTATCAGTCCCGGTAGCAATGGACCCAATCTATTGGCCAAAATTTTTGTTAAAATTTTTAAATCCAAGTTCAGCAATGATATAGGTCTATAGTTTGAGCAAATAGAAGGATCTTTGTTGGGTTTAGGCAGCACTGTTATATGTGCCGAGAGGAAATCTGGGGTAACTTGTCTAGGCGTAGACAGAGAGTTCAAGGCTTTCTTGAGTGGGACCGCTATAATGTCACGAAAGGTTTTGTAATAAATAGCCGTATAGCCATCCGGCCCAGGGCTCTTCCCCGGTTTCAGTTCGTTAATCGCCCGCTTCACTTCATCGTCAGAAATCTGTTCGTCAAGGGTACCCCAGTCATTCTCCTCAAGAGTTGGAAGTCCGCTTTTTTCTAGGAAGTCTGGAATGATTTGACGTCTATCTCCAGTCAAGTCAGGGGGTTTGTGTTGAAGAGGTAGGTTGTATAATTCCGTATAGTACTTATGGAAGTGGGCCGCGATAGAGTCGTTGTCAACCTCGAGGGAGCCGTCCGATGCCCTGATTCCACTGATAACCTGACTGGAGTGATGTTCCCGAAGGGCCCTCGCCAGCAGTCTACCAGTTTTGTTGCCCCCCTCATAATATATCTTTTTCTTAAAAAATAATAGGCGTTTGGTTTTATTGTGAAGAAGATCATGTAGTTGTTTTCTGGTTTCCAGTAAGTCAGTGGCCGTCTGTGCGCACAACGTGCGTTTGTGTAGGGTCTCAAGTCTGTTAATTTTGTCCATGAGTTCTCTCACCACCCTTTCCTGATCCCGTTTACGTTTCGTTCCTAGACTGATGAGCACTCCTCTGATGGTGCATTTCTGTGCTTTCCAAAGCACCAAAGGATCTGTGTCTGGTAAGTCATTGAGTAAGAGGTATGTTTTTAGTGCTTCTTCAATTAGAGGCAGGGTGGTCGGATCCGTCAATAGGGAGGAATTTAGTCTCCAAGATGCCGATTGTCGTTTGAGCAGGCTAAAGTCCAGTGTCACTGCTATCCGTGCATGATCTGAGATCACAAGTGTGCCTATCCTGGCCTCACTGATCGCCTGTAAATCCCTTTGTGTCACAAACAGATAATCGATACGGGAGTATTTGTTGTGTGGTTTAGAGAAATGTGTAAAATCTCTGCCCTCAGGGTTCAGTAGACGCCAAGAGTCTATCAGTTGCATAGATTGTAGTAGCTTTTTGATCTGTCTCAATATCTGAAATGTGACACAAGATTTCCCCGTGGACGTATCTGTCAGCGGATCTAGAGGTATGTTAAAGTCACCGCCCAATATGATACACCCCACTGCAAAACCCTGCAACTCTCTAATAAGACGTTTACAAAATTGCAAGTGGTTTCTGTTGGGGAAGTAGGTATTGGCCAAAGTTAGAGGTCTACCCCTGTAGGAACCCTTCAAGAACAGATAGCGACCTCCTGGGTCCGAAAGGGTCTCAGAGACCTCAAACGGTGTGTCCTTGCCCAGGAGGATGGAAACTCCCTTCGTTTTGGACACATCGTTTGTCGCGTGAAATGTTTTCGGAAAGTATCTGTTGGTCAGTCTATGCTTCTGGCGAGTAACAAAATGCGTCTCCTGAAGGAAAACACATTGCGGCCTACCTCTCTGTAGCTCCCTGAGGACCGTGGATCTCTTTTCCGGAATGTTCAGCCCCTGCACATTATGCGATAGCACGAAGGGTGCAGCGCCCAGATCTTTGTACACCATGGTATGAGTACTTCGAAAAGAGAAGAGAAACAAAATATGATAAGCAGTAAGTGATTAGAATAGGTTCTGCAGAACAACCAACCTCCAGTTCAATTCAGACCAATATGCAAGATTATCAGGTATCTATGACAGAAAAGGTGGGTAAAGGGAGGGGGACGAGGTAAGGAAGATGAAGAAAGAAAAAATAGAGGTAAAGAAAAAGAGAGAATGAAGAGAAGACTCTAGAAAAGAGGAAATGAGATCAGGAAGCAACAGAGAGAAGAAGCTGCTTCCAAGAGGTAAGTAATTAGAGATAGAACCTCAGTAAACCAAACACAGCCTACTGGGTTGCAAAGTAGCCTTTCCCAAGATCAGGTGAACTACCCGGTCTGGAAAAGCTTGGTGGGGTCGTGGGGTGATCCGCAAAGCGGCTCGCTTTGTTTGTGGATCTGACCCAAGCGCGCTTTGAACAGTAACACCGTGTAATCCCTATTAAAAAGAAATAGAGAAAACTATCACAGTGTAAAAAAGAAACAAAAAAAAAAATGAAAATAATTCAACAAATAACATAGAGAAATGGGATAGAGAGTCAGCAATTAAAAAAATCAATGGAATGTAAAAAGTCTGTCTTCTTCTTTTCTGTGATTCAAGTCTTAAAGGACAAGGGCTCAAACCCCCCTGTGTAATTGTCCCCAGGCCATCCGCCATCTGTGTCCGTGGTGACGAGCTGCAGCCGGTATCTAGGCTAAGTGGGAAGAGTGTTGGCCAGGTTTCAATAGCCCCAGAGTATACCGGGGCCCAACGCAGACAAGGTACCATTAGCAAGCTGTTGAACAAACCCCGGCGTAAGCCGTTCTCAATCCCCTTTCAGGTAGTGTATGACCTCGCACTAATGGTACGGCAAGAGGGATGTAGCCAAACTGATCCTGCTTTTGGTGGGATTTGGAATCAGGGGACAGTCTGCAATGGATCCAGCAGTGAACAAAAAGCTCCATAGTCTCTACTCCCGTCCACCCATGTTGACAGTATTGCAACCTGCCCCTTAGCGTAGTAGTCCACATGTACAAAAGTGGAACAGGTCGCATACATGGAAAGGGGCCCAGGGGTAAGCAACATCCCACAACCGATTGCTATAATGCAATCCATACATTGAGCCCTTTAGTAGGAAAAGCAGGTCTTGAGTAGCGTAGCGTCCCCCATTCAGTGCGGGTCAGTAGACAGCTCCCGCCGCTGCTCCCTCCAGATAGGCCAAGACTTCCCTCTTTGTAAGCTAACAGTCACACAATCAGCACCCAATATGGCCCGAGAACATCACACAGAACGGTGGAGCACAAGCAAATTAGTCCCGGTCACCCCCCCCTGATTCTGGAGGGAGTGGGTCTGGGATTAGGGGTATCCATAATGGAGTGGTTCCCTTTGTTGCTTCTAATGCGTTTCGGCAGCTGTTTCTCAGGAGTCGAGCAGGCCGAGCTATGGGGTTCCTGGGAGTTCACAGGTAGGGCAAATTCTTGATACCACTCCGGTAAGGCTGGTGGCTCCAGACGTAGGGCGGTGCAGAACTCTGGTAGGTCACTTGGAGTACGCAAAGACAACTGTTTACCCCCATGTGTTACCACCAGCGCGAAGGGGAAGCGCCATGTATACCTGATCTCACGCTCTCTGAGTATATCCAGTAACGGGCGTAGTGCTCTCCGGTTGCGTAATGTAATTTGAGACAGGTCCTGAAAGAGCATAATGGCTGCTCCGTTAAAGACAATGCGGTCATTTCCCCTTGCTCTTCTCATGATGTCCTCTTTTAGAGGGAAGTTCTGGAGACAGCAAATAATATCCCTGGGGGGTGCAGAATCTGGGCCTCTTGCTCTAAGTGCTCTGTGGGCGCGCACAAATTCTATGGCCGCATCTTCCTGTCTGTCAAGGAGACTGTTAAAGAGTCTTTGTAGTGCAGGAATGATCTGGTCAGGTTCCACAGATTCGGGGATCCCCCTCACCCTGATGTTATTCCTCCTCCCCCTATTGTCCAAATCCTCCAAATGGCGGTTAATTTCTATGAAATGTGAGGAGTGAGCCTCTGCCACCGACTCCAATGTGCGGATGTCTCTGTCCCTCCTTCTCCCTGCTGCCTCCACTGTTGTGATTTTTTCAGTCAGTACAAGCAGGTTAGTCTTCAGATCTGTTATGGCTGCTGAAAATGTGGATTTTATGTCCGCAGCGAATCCGGACATGTGGTCATAAGTGAGGGGTTTAGAGGAGTGAGAGAGACCCCTAACTGTGTCCTCCGAGGCAGACTGGGAGTCCTCGCTGAAATCTTCCTCCTCACCATGCGGCCGCGCCATCTTGTCAGGGCCGTTCGCCCGCTGTATAGACTGAGATTTAAAGATCTCATTGATATTCCGGGCCTCTCCGCCGCTCGGATTCCTCCGGGCACTAGCGTGAGGCGTTAGCTGGGTTTTCTTGCCCATGTTTCGCGGTGTAAGAAGGACAGATAAGGCTGTTTGCTGACTCTCTTCCTGGAGCTCTGTTAATGCGCCACCATCCTCTTCGCCGGCCAAGCCACGCCCCCCCTGTTTATTTGTTTATGACACCTAAATAACGTTTTTTTGGGTTCAAGAAATACGTGCCTATGTGTTTTACTTCAAAAAGGACAGTTTATTTGTGAGTAGGCAGGTACATTTCAAAAATACAAATTCAAATTAATAACAAGGGACACCAACACTAAACAACCTCCTAGAGATTAAAAAAGAAAACAATAAAATAAAAAGATAATAATGGTTTTGTGGTAAGTTGACACACAAAACACACCAACAAAAATTACGAAGATGAGCAAAATGTCATAAAAGGAGATCTTGATTAAAAAACCTACCACAGCGCAGGAGGGAGGAGTCTGACATGGCATGGATTAGCTGCACGCCGTGAGAGTCTGCGACCTCTCACCTCCCATTAGGATGACAGCCGGGTAGTCCTGATGCTGTGCTGACTCTGCCACTGACCTGCCTGGATTTAGCACCAAGCGGACAACCCGGACGAGGCTCCCTGGACGAGGTTCCCCGAGGCTCAGAGAGACACTGTGGGGTTGCTGTGGCCAGTGGGCGGTCCTCGGGCATCGAAGGAACCTGAAGGATGCCGAGGGAGGAACAGAGGGAGCCAATTGTGGGAGAGAGCGGGGCGGCTCTCCGGAGAGCCTTGGGGCGGCTCTCCGGAGAGCCTTGGGGCTTGTTGTAAAGATCCAAAACAGCACTGGCGAGTGAAGAGACAAGAAACAGGCTGAAATATTAGACGAGAGTGGACCTGTCACCACTATGCGGCTGTAACAGATAAGTACAGTTTCCGTTTATCCGTTTATCCGTTTATATGCAATTGGACTGCCTGGGACTTTGCAAGTTAATGGGAAATAATCCAGAAAGGTGTATAAAAATGAGTAGAAGATGGACAGGGAAGGAGCAAGAAGAGGGGAGGAAAAAGGAGGAAAAGAAAAAAAAAGAAGAAAAGGGGAAAGGGGGAAGGAAAAGAAAATATATAAAGCTACCGAGAGGCTTTGGAGATGTATGAGTAAAAATGAACAGGCTCTGTTCCTGTCAAGCATATATAGAAAAACTCTGCTGTTTTGGTGAACCCGCTTTTTTTTTTCTTTTTTTTTAGGCTGCCCTCTTTTCCGTCATATTGCAAAGTATATGTGAAAGACATACACCAGCCTTACTACGATGTAAGAAATAGGTAATACAACTCATACCAATATATTATATTTATATACTTGAACCAGGACAGGCCAAGTACCGCCCCCGCTTTATTTTATTTAAAAATTTTTATCCTTCTCTGAAAAATGAGCAGAAAGACGTTAAGAGGTGGGAGAATGGCAGTGAAGTCGACCCGGACTAGCCTAGGCCCTAGCCTAAGCCCGGGCCCCATGAGTAGATATTTGCTGCAAGGAGAAGGAGAGGGAGAAAGACCACCTGGGGGGAAAGGGAGGCAACATGAAATCAAGGAAAAGAAGGAGAAGAAGGAAAAAAGGGGACAAAGTAAGACAACAGTAGATAGTAGTCAACCCCCTGAAGCAAGAATAGAACATGACTTGGAAGAGTCTGGAAAAGGAGCTTGTGGTGGAGCTGAAGCCTTAGACTCGGCACAATTACCAACAAAATTAGACATGGGGGGAATTGAAGTGAATGTGTTCATGTTTAGAAGAAAAACAGCTTTCCCTGCTATGGAAAAGATAGATAAAAGCCCCACTCATCACCGTGGGAGGGCCCGGCCCAGACTCCCTATTGGGGGCCAGGGGGGCGCCCCAGGGGGGCACCCCGGGGGGACACGCAGGGACTCAGATAGATATGGAGGATAGGGACAGAATTACTGTTGTGTCCTATAATGTACAAGGTCTGAACCTGCCAAGGAAGAGAGAAATAATCTTACGAGAGTTGGAAAGCTATAAGGCTGGAGTAGTATTCATACAGGAAAAGTATATAACACAGGACTCAAACATTAAAATACGTTCAAGAACCCTACCAACTTGGTTTTACGGGGATTCACCAGTCAGCAGGGCAAGAGGGGTGGCAATTGGACTGGGAAAGGATATTCGGTTTGAAATCGAAAAAAAGGAAGGCAGACCTACGGGGAAGATTTATTTTTCTAGCAGGAAAAATAAATGATAATATGTATACACCTGCCAATATATACTGTCCAAACAAAACCCCGAAGAAATACCTTGTAAAAATATTGAAATATTTAATTGAATTTAAACAAGGAGAATTAATACTGGCAGGAGATTTCAACTTCCCCATGGACTATAAAATTGATAGTACTTCGGTAGTAATAGAAAGGGAAATTAGGCAGGTTCAACAGTACACAGAGTCTTCCCATCTGGACTACATCATAGTGGAGCACAGAACCCTGGAGGATATCCTAGAAACAAGTATTGGTATAACAACAATCTCAGACCATGCACCAGTAGTGTTAAAGATGAAACTACAAGGAGAACCTGTGGGAAGAGGCACCTGGAGAATGAATGAAGATCTGTTGGAAGATGAGGAAAACTTTAAAACTATTAAAGAGGAGATTGAGACCATCTGGCCCATCAGACAGAACCATCTGGGAAGCCCATAAGTCGATAATTAGAGGCAAATTGATTGCTATTGGAACAAGAAAAAAGCAGGAGCGGAAAAAAGGACATGGAGAAGATTACCAAAAAAATTTATGAATTGGAACAAAGCCATAAAAAACAAGCGAAAAAGGAAATATTTTGGGAACTGATCAAATCACAGGAACAACTGAAGAAAGTACTGGAGGAAGAAGAAAGGTGTAAATACCACAGAGTGGCTCTAGAGAGATACAAGTGGGGAAATAAAATGGGGAAGCACCTAGCAAACTTAGTAAGAAAAAAGAGATCAACAAACTATATAGAAAAGATCAAAAATGAAAACGGAGAAATTGTAAATTAAACATCAGAGATCGCAGCTGTATTTCAAAGCTACTACAGTTCATTATATTCAGTAAGAGAGGAAGAGTCGGCTCAAGAAGCGGAAATAAGGAGAATGAGGACCCAGATTTACTTGAAAGAAGCAAAATTACCCAGAATCCAAGTGGAGTAATTAATAGAATTGGAAAAAATATCACGGAAGAAGAGGTCAAACAGGCAATAAGGGATACCCCATCAGGAAAGAGTCCAAGACCAGATGGTTTTACGATAAAATACTATAAAAAATTTCAAGAGCTTCTGGTCCCCAGAATATGTGAATACTTAAACCATCTGGGAGAGAAAGAACAAACCAGAAAAGAATCACTACTGGCCTATATTACAATTAGGGATGAGCTTCGTGTTCGAGTCGAACATACGCTCGACTCGAACATTGGCTGTTCGCCCGTTTGGCGAATTCCGAACGTTATGGGCCATTCGCGCCAAATTTGTGTGGCGCTCACGGCCCACAATGCACTGCGTCATCGCAGTGCATTGCTGGCTCATGATTCGCCAAGCATGCACTGTGACCCCGCATGCTTGGCCAATCACAGCGCCAGCAGCGAGGAGAGCCATGATTGGCCACAGGCAGGATGCCTGTGGCCAATCATAGCTCAGGCTGTGTAGTACACGCCCCACACTATATAAGGCCGCCAGCGCGGCGGCCTTGTGTAGTGTGTTGGCGTCTGAAGCAGTTAGTGGGTGTTCTGTGTACCTTCAACACAGTATACACCGATCGTTATCGGCCGATTTTCGATCTTGCTCTTCTGTAGTGGTTGTTGTCTGCGTGCCCTGACCGCAGTATACACCACTATATTCACCTCACCTATATAGCTAGTGATCTATCTTTTATAATAGAGCTTGCAGTCAGTAGTGTTAGGAGCTTGTGCGTGCTGTCTGCGCGCTCTGTACCCAGTACACACCGCTATATCCACCTACATAGCTCTTCTCTATTTGAGCCCACTTGCCATCTGCAGGAGTTATTGGAAGTTGTGTGTGCCTCCAGTACAGCACAGTATACATCTGTATATACCCCTTTATCGCTGGTGTTCTATAATAAAGGCATCTGCAGGAGTTAGTGGGTGTTTTGTGCCTCCAGCACAATATACACCTGTATCTACCCTTTATTGCTGTTCTCTAATAGAGCCATCTGCAGGGCTTAGTGGGTGTTGTGTGACTCCATTACAGTATACCCCTTTATCTCTGGTGTTCTATAATAAAGGCATCTGCAGGAGTTAGTGGGTGTTGTGTGCCTCCAGCACAATATACACCTGTATCTACCCTGTATTGCTGTTCTCTAATAGAGCCATCTGCAGGGCTTAGTGGGTGTTGTGTGACTCCATTACAGTATACCCCTTTATCTCTGGTGTTCTATAATAAAGGCATCTGCAGGAGTTAGTGGGTGTTGTGTGCCTCCAGCACAATATACACTACCCAACTGCTGTTTTACCCAACTCCCTTCAGGCCATTACCATGTCTGGAAGGCCAGCAAGGAGAGGCAGACAGGCGCAAGCTGATAAAAGAGGGCAAGCAGGCTCTGTGTCTAGAGACAACAGTGCTGGTCATGGACGCGGTGCATTGTCATCAGCACGTGGCCATGGGACACGCTTGTCCTTCTTTTCGGCAGCTGGACATGTTGAACCGCAACATGCCAATGACTTGGTAGAGTGGATGACCAAGCCCTCTTCATCCTCCTCATCCTCTCTCACCCAGTCTCAGGGTACTAGCAAAGCAGCTGCCAACGCATCGTCTTCCCTCGTCTCAATGTCATCATCAGTGACTCCTTCCCTAGACCCACCACGTCCTGAACTCTTTGAGCACAGTGTTGGGTACATGCTCCAGGAGGATGCCCAGTGTTTTGTAGGCTCTGATGATGACACTCAGCTAGAGGAAGGCAGTAGCGTGAATGCAGAGAGAGGGGATGCTCAAGAAGGACAGCAATCTAGCAGTCATGTTCCACAAGCTGCAGCATATTGCCAGGTTTGCTACAGCGATGAAGAGGGAGGGGATGATGAGGGCACTGACTCCACGTGGGTGCCTGGTAGGAGAGAGGAGGAGGAGGCACATGTCCAACCAGGCAGGATGCCCTCCGGGGGCCAGCTTAGGGGCAGCACACCGACTGAATCACACCGCAGGGCTTCGCCTGTGCAGGGTGCTGCCTCTGCGCGTTATTCTAAAAGTTCTTTGGTGTGGCCCTTTTTTGAGACGAGTGCATCAGATTGCACCGCTGCTATTTGCAACATATGTCTCAAGCGTATCTCACGTGGCCAAAACATCAGCCGCTTGGGCACCACATGCTTGACCAGACATATGTTGACCTGCCATGCAGCTCGTTGGCAAGCGTACCTCAAAGACCCACACCAAAGAACAAAGCGGACCTCTCCTTGCCCCTCATCAGCTGGCATCTCCAACCCCACTAGACCTTCAGTCCTCTCTGAAACCTGCTCTGAGAGGAATGAAGGTGTAGAATTAGGTGTGTCACAGCCAAGTGCTTCCGGGCACTCTGCTAGCAGTACACAAACGTCCAATTATAGCAGGCAAATGTCCCTGCCCCAGCTGCTGGACCGGCGAAATAAGTTCACTCCCAGCCATCCACATGCCCAGCGGTTGAATGCTAGCTTGGCTAAATTGCTAGCACTTCAACTGCTGCCTTTTCAGTTGGTAGACTCGGCCCCTTTCCATGAGTTTGTACAATGTGCGGTTCCTCAGTGGCAGGTCCCCAAACGCCACTTTTTCTAACGGAAGGCGATTCCGGCTCTCTACCGGCATGTGGAAGGCAATGTCCTTGCCTCGCTGGACAGGGCGGTCAGAGGTAAGGTGCATATTACCACTGACTCATGGTCCAGCAGGCATGGACAGGGATGTTACCTGTCTTTCACGGCCCATTGGGTCCCTCTTCTGGCAGCTGGGAAGGATGCAGGACAAGGTGCAGTAGTGTTGGAGGTTGTTCCGCTATAACGCCTCCAAAATGCTACTATTGGTTGTGACACACCTCTCTCCTCCACCCCCTCCTCTTCTTCTTCCTCCATGGCCTCTTCCAGTGCTCTGTCCTCAGAACCAGCGGTGCTCCGTAGGCGTTCCAGGGGCTACGCAAGTACGCAGGCAAAACAATGCCATGCCGTGCTTGCGCTGGTTTGTTTGGGGGACAGGAGCCAAACTGGGGCGGATGTTTTGTCAGCTCTGCAGGGGCAGGCCGAGAGGTGGTTGACGCCACGCCAGCTTAAGCCAGGAATGGTGGTTTGCGACAATGGCACCAACCTCCTCTCCGCCCTCCAACAGGGACAACTGACCCATGTGCCCTGTGTAGCTCACGTCCTTAACCTGGTGGTGCAGCGGTTCTTGGGCAGGTACCCCATTTACAGGATGTACTGAAGCTGGCAAGGAAAGTCTGTGTGCATTTCCGCCGATCATTTAATGCCTGTGCTCGGCTGGCTGAGCTCCAAAAGGAGTTGAACCTGCCCAAGAACCGCCTTATATGTGACATGCCCACCAGGTGGAACTCAACGTTGGCCATGCTGCAGCGACTACACATGCAGCAGAGGGCCATCAATGAGTACCTGTGCGACTACGGCACCAGGACAGGGTGAGGGGAGTGTTTTTTTCTCACCACGCCAGTGGGGCATGATCAGGGATGCATGCACTGTCCTGTCACCGTTTGAGGAGGCCACAAGGATGATGAGCAGTGACAGTGCATGCATCAGTGACACTGTACCTCTTGTCCACCTCTTGGAGCATACGCTGCGTTGAATAATGGACAGGGCACTTGAGGCAGAACAGAAGCAGGAAGAGGAGGACTTCCTTGCCTCTCAAGGCCCCCTTTATCCAGACAGTGTTCCTGCTGTGCCACCCATCACACAGGAAGAGGAGGAGGAGGAGGAAGAGGAGGAGGAGGATGATTGTGTCAGCATGGAGGTGGAGGCTGGCACTCAGCATCAGCAGCAGCAGTCTTGTAGGGGTGATTTACAGTCCCAAGAAACACGTGGACTTGTACGTGGCTGGGAGGAGGTAGCTGCTGATCATGTTGTCCTTAGTGACCCAGAGGACTCCGGACCGAATGCCTTAGCTAACCTACGCTGCTTGGCCTCCATGATCCTGCAAAGCCTGCGGAAGGATCCTCGTATTCTTCGGATCAAGGAGAGGGACCATTACTGGCTGGCCCCTCTCCTTGATCCACGGTACAAGGGTAAGGTTGCCGACCTTATCTTGCCATCGCAGAGGGAGCAGAGGATGAGACATCTCTGGGAGGCCTTGCAGAAAGGTCTGTGCAACGCGTTCCCAGAGACTGGGAGGTTACAAACTACTGGTCCTGGACAACGTGTTGCTGAGGCATCGGTCAGAAGGAGCGGTGGAGAAGGTGGCCGTCTGACTGATGCTTTCAGATGATTTTTTAGTCCGCAGCCCCAAGGTATAATCGGTTCCAGCAACCATCGCCAGCGTCTGATTTACATGGTGCAGGAATACCTAGGGGCAAGGTCAGACTTGGACACCTTTCCCACCGAAAATCCTCTGGCTTACTGGGTCTTGAGGATGGATCACTGGCCAGAGCTTGCACAGTATGCAATTGAGCTAATGGCCTGTCCTGCATCCAGCGTTCTTTCGGAACGCACCTTCAGTGCTGCTGGTGGCTTTGTTACCGATCACAGGGTGCGCCTGTCCACCGAATCAGTTGATCGACTGACCTTCATCAAGATGAATCAGTCTTGAATCACCCACAGCTACCAAGCACCTGAAGCTGATGTAACCGAATAATTTTTTTTGAAATATCACATCCCTTCAAGACTGCCTATGCTGATGCTGAGTGACTGTCCTGTTATGTTGATTGTCTATCCTCTTCCTCCTCCGCTGATATGTTGGAAGAACATTTCTGGTTCTGGGTGATGCCATTAGCCCAATTTTTCTGCCCCTGTTTAACAGGGGCATTTAATTACAATTTTTGATGCAATGCTTTGCAGCAGGTCTAATTCCTGCAATAAAACTAGAGTATATGGGAGAGGTTGCAGTGTCGTGGCACCAGCACCAGTGCCTAAGGCCCAATTTTTCTGCCCCTGTTTAACAGGGACATGTAATTACAATTCTTGATATAATATTTCACAGGAGGGCCCGTCCCTGTGCCCACCCAGAGTAACTGTGAGGACTTATAGTGTTGTGGCACCAGCACCACAACCACCAAAGGTCAATTTTTCTACCACTGTTCAACAATGGCATGTAATTACAATTCTTGATATAATCGTTCACAGCAGGGCGCTCCAGCGCCCACCAAGAGTCACTTTTTTTTTTTTTTTTAATCGTTTTTATTAGGTTTTCTGATTTCCATGTGATACAAAGAAACAATAAAAAGGAAAAAGGGAAATAAACCATTATAGATGACAGTGAGCTGTGGTTGTTGTTACATATCGATAAATGATACAAATCGAAGTAAATCAAAAAAATCAATCAAAAGAGATCAATCAAAAGAAAAAGAAAAACAAAGAGAGAAAAAATAAAAGGAATAATCAGAACAACGTAGTTCAAGGAGATCACCAAATATTATAGAACATTATAGAGATTCGCTTACAAGTAACAGCACATTTTCCGTCTACTGGCTTTACTCATGAATCCATAAGTATGAACTCGAACAGTCACATTTAAGGATCAACCTGGAATTCTAGTCGATCAGCATCCCTTATATTACTCGGACCTCTGTGTGGCTCCCTCCGCACCCCAAATTGGGATCACGCTGTGACGGAGAGGCCACCCAGAGTAGAGTTAAATGACATTAAATGGGTCATGGAGTGATGGACGTTCGATTTGGGATCTGTTCAAGGTATCCTGCTACTAATAAGAGTAGTGATTATTTCTTATACCACTCTGTCCAACATTTCCACTGTAAATCAAATTTTTTGCCACAAGATTTCCTGAGAGCTAGTAATCGTTCATAATGATAATTTAGATTTATTTGAACTAGAACTTCTGATGGATTTGGGGATAGTACACCTTTCCAATGTCGGGCTATAACCAACTTGGCCGTGATAAGGAAGTGTGTCACTACTATACGGAACTCGGGTGGGTAATTATCAATACCTATACGGAGAATTGCTAGAGCCGGGTTTGGGGACTGCAGCACCCCTGTAATTTCTGCAAGTATATTAAATAATTTCCTCCAATAACTAGAGACGTTTTTGCAGTGCCAAAGTATATGTAGTATGGTGCCTACATTGCCGCAGTCTCTCCCACCAAGAGTCAGTTTGAGGGCTTACAATGTTGTGGCAAAACCAACACCTTGTTCCGCCATTTCTGCAGAGCATATAGGGCAGGTCCCTACTTTCAAACATCCAACTTACAAACATCTCCTACTTGCAAACGGAAGGAGACAACAGCAAGTGAGATGAAAAAAGATGGACGACAAAACAAATTATACAGGGGTGATAACCCTTCCCTATGTTTTCCAAAAAGCTTAAAAATAGTTTTTTTGACTGGAGCTACACTTTAAAAATGTACCAGTTGAAAATTACAAACAGATTCAACTTAACACAACAAACCTACACAGTCCCTGTCTTGTTTGCACCGCCTGTATACTGCTGTTCTGAGTATATAGGGCCTGGGGGCCACACGCATTTCCTTTTTTTAATATGGGTACGGCGTTCCCCTTAATATGCGTACAAGACCCAAAGGGGCTGGTAATGGGCAGGGAGGGCTACCCATGCCATTTTTCTCAATGATTTTCAACCATATTGCAGGAACCAGATATAACATTAAAACCGCAAGCAGTTTTAAATTATGTTATTTCCCTTTAATGTCATTTTGTGCAGGGACTGTTCTAAACACGGGAAACACGTGGCACTTCACAGGCATACCACAGACACTCCCCAGGCACGATATTTAAAGGAATATTTCTTTTTTTTTTTCACTTTAATCGTCATTAAAATCAGTGCTCCCGCCAAAACGGCCATTTTTAAAAACATTTTAGGCATTGACCCATGTCCCCAAACCTTTTTTAGGACAGTATCTTGCATATTAGGAACACAAAATAGCAGCATACGCTGACGATGTGCTGATGTATATGACAAACCCAAAGGAGACTTTGCCAAATATACTGAAAGAAGTAATAAAATATGGGGAACTCTCTAATTTTAAAATAAATCCTGTTAAAACAGAAATATTAAATATAGGAGTAGAAGAAAAGGAAGTACAGGTCCTCCAAAAAGAACTCCCGTTTACTTGGGTTAATAAATAATTAAAATACCTGGGAATTAAAATCACCCAACTGTTGATAAGTTATACACAGCAAATTATATCCCATTAATAAACGAGATTAAGGCGGACTTGATGAAAACAAGCGGACGCGCACTGTCATGGATAGGCAGAATAAATATGCTCAAAATGGTAATTTTACCAAAAGTGATGTACTTGTTTCAAATGATACCAATAGGGCTTCCACAGAGCTTTTTCAAAATAATAAAAAAAATTGCTAAAATTTATATGGCAGAATAGAAAGCCAAGAATAAACTTTGCACTTCTCACCAGGAAAAGGGAACATGGTAGACTGGCAACTCCAGACATATATAGATACTATAAAGCAGTTGTATTGACAAGATTGATAGAGTGGACAAATGAAAACAGTTTGAAAACATGGGTAGAGATGGAAAACACATTAAGTAGGAGCACACTACACAAAAACATATGGGTACCACAATAGTATAGTATATTGGACCGGGGCACACATGTTATGACTAAAAATGTTTTCAAAATCTGGGATATATTGAATCGGAAAGAGAAGTGGGAATATAACTCACCATTAATGGCACTAATAGGAACAAACTTCTTTATACCAGGGGACGAGATATTCACAGCACATAAAATAAAAACCCCACAATTAAAAGATGTCACAAGGAAGGGCAAAATGAAATCATGACAAGAAATAGAAAAAAGCACAGGATGGGAAATAAATGAGTGAAATCAAATTCAACTAACACATTTTTTAAAGACACCTTCACAGCCAATTAGGGATGAAGGAGATAAGAGGCCCCTGGAAAAGCTCTGCTATATGCAACAGCCATTAAAGAAAGGAATATCAAAAGTATATGGAATCCTCTCGGAACTAGGACAAGTAAGACCGGCCTTTATAGACCAATGGGAAAAGGAAATGGGTTTAAAACTTGACAATGGTCAAGTTGATAAGATGATTGGAGCAGTCCATGACAGTGCATGGGACATGAACACCATTGAAATTAACTATAAACTACTGGCTAGGTGGTACCTGACACCAGTAAGGAAAAATCACTATCAAACGGAAATTTTGCCATTATGCTGGAGGAAATGTAATCATAGGGCAACTATGATGCATATCTGGTGGGAGTGCCCAAAAATAAAGTAGTACTGGCAAGAAATACTGGGCATAATTAAAGAAGTTACGAATGAGAAAATAGAATATAACCCCCAGATATGCTTGTTTTTGAATGCTGGAAGAACAGGTAAGCAGAAAAGGAAAACAATTGTCCCTGCACTCCTAAACGCTGCAAAAGGGTTGATCCCAAAGAACTGGTTAAATAGTGAAAAACCAGATATGAGAGACTGGTTTAACAGAATTGAATACTACAAAAAAATGGCACATCAGGAGAGCAGGGACAAAGGACGATTTCGGATTCCACATAGGAATATGGGAAAGCTGGGAAAGATTTAAATTCTCAGAAAAATATCTTGAGAAAATGATAGGAAGAGGAAGGTTACAAAGAAATAGGAGAGAATGTATGATATTTTTCTTGGTCTTCCAGATCTTGCTTTAACTTCCACTGTTCCTGATGACTGTCATTTCTTAATTACATTCTGAACAGAGGATATTGACATCTGAAAACGCTTTGCTATCTTCTTATAGCCTTCTCCAGCTTTGTGAGCGTCAACTATTTTCAGTTTCAGTTTTCTAGACAACTGCTTAGAAGAACCCATGGTGCTGATTGTTGAGGCAAGGTCAGATGAGTCTGGCCATTTAAAACCTTTGGGATTGACATCACCTGGTCTTCCCAGACGATGATTGAGAACAATCCGTGACACTGGCAGGTCTCAGCTTTTCAAAGAGGGCAGTGCATGCTATAAATTCTGCAGGGTGCCCAAACTTTTGCAGATGCCATTTTTTTGTTTTCTGTAATTTTGAAAGTGTAAATGATGGAAATAAAAACTTTTTTGACATATTATAAGAATGTCTAATCTGTAATTTGATGCCATTTGGAGATTTTTCCATCTTTCCTTGGCTTCTTTATGCACATTAATACACATTTTTTACCTGGGGTGCCCAAACTTTCGATCCCCACTGTATATGTGTGTGTGAGATCGATACTTTTGAAAGAATACAAGTGTCTGATTGGCTGATTCTGAAGCTACCACCTTCCTTTGTTATTCATGTTTACTGTATAAATAAAGCAACCAACCAACATCTGTTTCTGTGTTACTTGGAGATATACAAGCATGCTTTTCCCGGCATTATACAAGAGAGCTATATTTGTGCTTTTAAGCACAAATAAATTATTTGCTTATAGGAGAAGCTTCTAATTTCCAGCACATACCATTCATTGAGGATAACCCATGCAACAGTCAGAGATATAGCTCGAGGGACAACAGAGTCCAGCCATCCACACAAGCGTTTGTGACTTCTGTCATGAGAGTTCTTAATATCTCTTGAGTGAGAGGGCATGGACTGCACAATTTGATCTATTTCTCAGCACTTGACACTTTATTTTGCACAAATAAAATTTGCAACTGCACTTTGAAGATTATGAAGCCTCTGAACTTTATATGAATTTATGAACTTTATATGGACTTTATTCATTACTTATTTATATCTATTTTTTATTGTATGTATTGATTATTGATTGTTGCACAATGGCAACTGTGTGTTAGTATAATTAGTATTGAGTAGCACTCTCACACTGACTTTCATATTTAAAGGCACATACACATTTGAGAGTGGCAACCATCCATTCTAATTTAATTGAATTAAACAAGTTTGTTTGCATTTTCAACACTACACTAATTCAGTTCATCCATCTATCAGCGCAGGAATATATATTGTTGTATCATACACATTATATATCCATCAATCCTTTCATCATTTTTGTTACCCATCTCTGGACTTGTTTAATTTTATCAATATCTTTCTGTAAGTGAGGTCTCCAGAACTGCACACAGTATTCTAAATGAAGTCTCAGTAAATCGTTACTGTATATAGAGGAATCAGAACCTCCTGTTCTTGATGATAATCCCTCTAGTGATGCGTCCTAGAATTATATTCGCTATTCCCACTACCTGGTCACACTGCTAATTTTGCAATCATCTAAAATAAGTACCCCTAAATCTTTTTCTTCTGCAGTGCTGGTTAACACTATATCCCCAATGTTGTATGCTCTCAGGGGATTCTTTTTCCCTAGATGCATTATTTTACATTTAGAAACATTAAACTGCAGTCTCCACTGCTTTGACCAATCTACAAGCAAGACCAAATCATGTTCCATGTTACAGACACCTGCAGTGATATAAAACCTATTACACACCTATGTGTCAACAGCTAAAAAACAAAAAATTGCACAACAAACCTTTAGTTATGTTACTTATGTATAGCTTCAACAGTACAGGACCTAGTACAGAGCCTTGTGGTATACCACTAGTGCCTGGTCTCTGTTCTGAGTGAACTTAATTTACAACCACACTCTAGGTATCTATTCTTTAGCCAACTGCAAATCCACTGAACCACCCAAGGGTTAAGTCCTAGCTTTTACAACTTTTGTATTAGATCATTATGTGGAACTGTATCAAATGCCTTGCTGAAATCAAGATATACTATTTCCACAGCACCACCCTGGTCCAAAACATGTGTAACATACTCAAAAAATTCAATAAGATTAATCCGACATGATCTGCCCTCAGTAAGACCATGCTGATTTGGGTTCAGCAAGTTGTGTATTTTTAAGTGATCAATGATTGTAGTTTTCTGAAGAGATTTAATTTACCTGGATGCAACTGATGTTAAAATCACTGGCCTGTAATTACCAGCTTCTACCTTGCTGCCCCTCTTGTTGATAAGTACATCATTAGCTGTCTGCCAGTCACGGAGAACTTCCCCTGTTAAAAGAGGTTGATTACAAATATTTGTTAAAGTGGATGTAAACCCGATTCATGATATTTGTGCTGGGCACATACTGTGTATCTGCAGTGTTTTTTTTCTCTTCAAAGTCCTAAGTCTTGTGTCTTTCTCCTGCTCCGTTCTTCTGTTATCAGCATGATAACTTATGACAAGTTCTCTGTTAACTGTGATAAAACCAGCCTGAGTTTTGTATTGGTGTCAAGTCTCTGGTGTGAGGCCGGGTTGCTGAGAGGGCGTCCCTTGCGGCTGAGTGCAACACTTCCCTGTAAGTGATACAGGAAATGCGGTGCCCAAAGGTGCACGGGTTGCCAGGGATGCTGCAGGCTGGCTGATAAGCTCTAGATGGCTGGAACGTGCTGAGTAGCAATCTGGGCAGCTGTGCGGAGAGAAGTCAGAAGTCCGAAGTAGCAGGGTAAACCAGGAGCAGGGTCCACGGCCAGGCCAGGGGTCAGATACCAGGAGACAGTCCGAGAAGAATACAGGAACAAGTCGTACACCGAGGGCAGAGGATCAAAGAGTAGTCAACAAGCCGTGGTCAGAGCGAGGAGATAACAGAATCTCAGGTTAAGCCAAGCAGAAATCAAGCCAGAGGTCTTCAGTAGGGATGAGCCGAACACCCGGTCGTACCAGAACTTTCGAACGGACCCCACGTTCGTTACGAACGTTAGAACCCCATTGAAGTCTATGGGACTCGAACGTTCGAAATGGAAAGTGCTAATTTTAACGGCTAATATGCAAGATACTGTCCTAAAAAGGGTTTAGGGACCTGCCTCCTGCCCCAGGGGACATGGGTCAATGCCTAAAATGTTTTTAAAAATGTCCATTTTGGCGGGAGCACTGATTTTACTGACAATGAAAGTGAAAAAAAAAAGTGAAATATTCCTTTAAATATGGTGCCTGGGGGGTGTCTGTAGTATGCCTGTGAAGTGCCATGTGTTTCCCGTGTTTAGAACAGTCCCTGCACAAAATTACATTAAACGGAAATAACACCATTTAAAACTGCTCGCGGTTTTAATGTTATATCTGGTTCCTGCAATATGGTTGAAAATCATTGAGAAAAATGGCATGGGTAGCCCTCCCTGCCCATTACCAGCCTATTTGGGTCTTGTACGCATATTAAGGGGAACCCTGTACCCATATTAAAAAAAGGAAATGCGTGTGGCCCCCAGGCCCTATATACTCAGAACAGCAGTATACAGGCGGTGCAAACAAGACAGGGACTGTGTAGGTTTGTTGTGTTAAGTTGAATCTGTTTGTAATTTTCAACTGGTACATTTTTAAAGTGTAGCTCCAGTCAAAAAAACTATTTTTAAGCTTTTTGGAAAACATAGGGAAGGGTTATCACCCCTGTATAATTTGTTTTGTCGTCCATCTTTTTTCATCTCACTTGCTGTTGTCTCCTTGCGTTTGCAAGTAGGAGATGTTTGTAAGTTGGATGTTTGAAAGTAGGGGCCTGCCCTATATGCTCTGCAGAAATGGCGGAACAAGGTGTTGGTTTTGCCACAACATTGTAAGCCCTCAAACTGACTCTTGGTGGGCGCTGGAGTGCCCTGCTGTGAACGATTATATCAAGAATTGTAATTACATGCCATTGTTGAACAGTGGTAGAAAAATTGACCTTTGGTGGTTGTGGTGCTGGTGCCACAACACTATAAGTCCTCACCGTTACTCTGGGTGGGCACAGGAACGGGCCCTCCTGTGAAATATTATATCAAGAATTGTAATTGCATGTCCCTGTTAAACAGGGGCAGAAAAATTTGGCCTTAGGCACTGCTGCTGGTGCCACCACACTGCAACCTCTTCCATATACTCTATTTTTTTTGCTGGAATTAGCCCTGCTGCAAAGCATTGCATCAAAAATTGTACTTAAACGCCCCTGTTAAACAGGGGAAGAAAAATTGGGCCTTAGGCTGAGGTGAATATTGCGGTGTATACTGCGGTCAGGGCACGCAGACAATAACCAGAAAACAGCAGAGATAAAGGGGTATATACAGATGTATACTGTGCTGTGCTGGAGGCACACACAACTTCCAATAACTCCTGCAGATGGCAAGTGGGCTCAAATAGAGAAGAGCTATGTAGGTGGATTATAGCGGTATGTACTGGGTACAGAGCACGCAGACAGCACGCACTATCTCCTAACACTACTGACTGCAAGCTCTATTATTAAAGATAGATCACTAGCTATATAGGTGAGGTGAATATAGTGGTGGCACAGACAATAACCACTACACAAGAGCAAGATAGGAAATCAGCCAAAAACGATCGGTGTGTACTGTGTTGAAGGTACACAGAACACCCACTGCTTCAGATGCCAACACACTACACGAGGCCGCCTCAATGGCGGCCTTATATAGTGTGGGGCGTGCACTACACAGCCTGAGCATCCTGCCTGTGGCCAATCATGGCTCTCCTCGCTGCTGGCGCTGCGATTGGCCAAGCATGCGGGGTCACAGTGCATGCTTGGCCAATCATGAGCCAGCAATGCACTGCGCCATCGCAGTGCATTGTGGGCCGTGAGCGGCACACGAATTTGGACGCGAACGGACCAAGAGTTCGGATTTCGCCAAACAGACGAATAGCCAATGTTCGAGTCGAACGTACGTTCGACTCGAACACGAAGCTCATCCCTAGTCTTCAGAGTAACAAGCACAGGAACACAGGAAGCTGCTGATAATCCAGCAAACTACAAGTGTCACTGATCGATTTAAATAGGCCAGGCTCATGGAGTGTGCGTGCGCTTGTGCGCATGCGCGTATGTGCACGTGCAGGGGTGTGCAGGCGTGTATGCGCATTGGCGCTCGCAGGCTGCCGTGCCCTGACTATCACACATCTGCGTGCGCGCAAGTTACTGGCGTAGTTGCCCACAACACGCCCATTTCCCTGACAGTTGGGGATGTTGCTATAAATAGATTGGCAGTGAGATGAACTATTCAAAGAACCATTATAAAAGTCTCTACCTATGTAGAGTGGGTGTGTGCCTCTCCTCCAATCAGCTGTCTTGGCTGTATGCCCAGGCTTCACTGCAGTGCTGAACAGGAAGAGAAGATCTCTAAACACACTCTGAACTTTCTAAACAATATATAAAGCTGAAGACAGCAGATATACATGTAAAAGTTATGTAGGGAGATTTGTTTCATACCTGTGTATCATCTGAGGCTGTTCACTTCAATGGGTATATGTGAGGGTTTACATCCACTTTAATGGTCCAACAACTATATCTTGAAGTTCTCTTGAAGTTCTCTTAGAACTATGGGATGAATACTGTCAGAGCCTACTGCTTTATTAAGCTTTAACACAGCCAGTTCCTCTACTACCTCTGTCTCTAGAAATCCTGAAAATGAACCGTCATTACTAATGTGATTCCCCAACTTGTTATTGTTAGTACAAATTATTCCTGAGAAGACTGAACAGAAGTAATTGTTTCAATGGTTTGTTACTTGTGTTGGGCAAATGGTTCGGCTTGGGTATGAGTTTGGGTCAAGGGAGCAAGGGGCAAGGACAATATTTTTGTAATATAATTTATCTAAATATTTGACATATGCCTGTCTAAATTCAGTAATTGTATGGTACCACTAAAGTCCACCATAGCCTCCCATTCTCAACTTTTCTCTACAATAGGTTATATAACTTTCACAAAGACCAAATAATATACACTGATTTGGGTTATTTTAATCAAACAAATGGAGCCCTATAACTTCTGGCCAAAATGTTTAAAGGAAAATGACTAATTTGCTAAATTTTATAACAGAAATTAAGAAAAATGCATTTTTGTTTCCAAAATGTTCAGTATTTTTTTTATTTATAGAGCAAAAAATAAAAAAAAAACAGTGGTGATTAAATACCACTAAAATAAAGCTATATATGTGTGGAAAAGGGACACAAATATAATATGGGTACAGTGTAGCATGACTGAGTAATTGTCATTCAAAGTTTGAGAGCACTGAAAGGTGAAAAAAAAATCACGTTTGGTTCTGGCGCCGCATGAGGTAGCTGTGCTCCCACACCAGGACTCATAAACGGCCTGTAAATTCAGCCTGATCGGCCCCTCATGCCTTCCTGTCTTCGTCGGGTGTCCCCCTCACTCCCCTGCACCAGATGCACAATTTTCTCAAAAAAAATGGCGTCCGGTCGTATGCGGCTGCACCACCCCCTCCAGGCAGGCTGCAATTAGAGCCCCCGGCTTCGGCCTACCCACACACCGCCGCGGACGCGCAGACAGCGGACATGGATGTAAGCGGAGGCTCCTCACAGCAAAACACCACCTCCTCCACCAGCTCATCCATGGGAACAGCTCCTTCACCTACCCCCCTAACCATACCAGGGGACTGTGTCTCTACCCCTCCCAGAGACGATAGCCACACAGACCACATTGCACATGCGGTGGCAGCCCTTCTCGCCCCCATGATTGCAGCCTCGGTGGAAAAGGCTGTTAATGTGGGTATGAAGCAGATCAAAGCCCAACTAAGCGAACATATTACTAGATTAAATGATGTGGAACACCACCTATCAGAGGTAGAAGATTAATTATATCAAGCACAAGTCACGGAACAGTCAAAGGACAAAACTAATCAATACATCAAAAACTGGATGTTTTAGAAAATAGATCCAGATGGAGCTATATGCGATTTTTAGGCGTCTCTGAGTTGCTACTCCCTGCAGCTCTCTCTGAATTTTGCTCAAAACGTATACCGGAGGCCATGGGTCTTCCAGGCCCTTTCACAGTGGAACGTGCACACCGCATGGGTTCGTTCAATTCAGAACGCAAAACTCCCCGTCCCATCGTTGCAAGTATCTCAACTATGCTGACAAGGCCCTCATTCTCCAGAAATTCCATAAATCTCCATCTCTTCAAATTGACGGGGTAAAAATATTAATCTTTGCTGACTACTCGATTGAAATCTTCAAAAAGAGGAAAGCTTTTCAACCGATCTGCTCTGAACTCTTCAAGCAACAGATAAAATTTACTCTGACATTCTCTGCAATTCTCCACCTCAAGTCACCAAAAGGGGATCAACTATCCTTCGAGGACCCCTCGGAAGCGGAGTTCTTCATTTGATCTCTTCGGGCAGACGCACACCCTCACATGCCTTCCAAGTCTGCTTCCAGCCTCCCCTCTCTGGAACAGAGAAGCCCATGTAAAGACTCTCCCAAACGCTTTCGGCCCTCAGCTCCGGACCACCGCAACCACAACTCCCTGCACTGAAGACCTCGCTACCACCCTGGTCTGTCTGCTCATCTATCTCAGGTCCTATCACTTGTTTCATACTCATTGACTTTGATGCTCTACCCAAAGAACATGACCTTTTCTGCGGTCAGCCATTGTTCACCTCTGGCCACTGATCCCTGTCCTAAACTTCAGGGTCTTTCTTTTGTTCTTTGTTGTCTTTTTGTTGTAATTTTTACATGCTCTTCAATTGTTTTGTACCAGAGTTTGCTGATTCTAGTTAAACAGCTTTGCATCCCTGTCATGTTATTTCTTTTTTTTTACTGCCCTCCTCCATGGTGTAATATTCCCTGCTCCTCACTCCCTGCGCACCCTGGGACTCTCCCATGCCTCTTTGGATTCTTTAGGGTTCTCGGGCACCTTTTTCTTTTTTTTTCCATGCAGGGTCCTGCATGGGGAGCCGCATTGCACATTGAACTCATGCGGAAAAAAGAGAAGTTTACTCATATATGTGATTTATTTAGTTGGCTTATTCTGCCATGTCTTCCCCTCCCCTCCTTCCCTCCCTTCTCTCTGGTCCTCATCTATGCATCTCTAACTACCCTCCACTTAAGGGTCTCGACGGACATACATTCCTTATCTTTCCTTGCTGAAGCTGTACTTCTCCTGTCTAGCATATACTGTTAAAGTTACAAGTCCTTTGCATCTAATCGGTATCGGTATCCTTCACCACCTTAAAATGCTTAAAACTGATATAGCCTTGCTACAGGAAACCCATCTCCCAACCTCTGATTTCCACTGCATGCAAAAACTTTGGGTAGGCATGGTCCTAAGAGCAGAATCTGTTGGACAGAAAGCTGGTGTCCTCCTCCTGATCCACAAGAACCTCCCTTGTACAATCCTCTCCACGCACACAGATTACCAAGGGTGCTTTGTTTCAGCCCGGGTTAAAATAGGCTCCAAAGAACTGGTCATTTCTAACATCTATGCCCCTAATAAATAATCCCACTAAAACATTTTACTGCGAACTCTCCTCATAGCCTCTTACCACCCCTCATCTTCCCCACCTAGTCGGGGGAGACTTTAATGACACTATGGATCCATCAGAGGATAGGTCCTCCCCTAAACACCACACACCGATATATACTCCATCCACTCCCACTCTGCCTCCACTATGGATTCTTTACATCTTACAGACCTTTGGCATTTATCACATCCGGTAGACAGGGACTTCACTTTTTACTCTAATCCACACAAGATCCTTACAAGGATCGACTATTTCTTTGGGTCCGATAACTTTATCCCTCTAGTCTCCTACTCAGAGATCGTGGACATAGCCATGTCTGACCATGCCCCGATATCTCTCATGCTGAACATGTTAGATCTTGCCCCCCACCCCAATCTTTGACCCTTTCCCTCCTTCCTTCACAATAATGCTGATTTCCGTAAATACATGGAACACTCTGAATTCTCCACTGCCAAAGTCCCTTGTGCAGATGATCCGAATCTCCTCTGGGATGCTGGTAAAGCGTACCTTAGTGGTCGAATCATATGTTATGCCACCTCTTTCAAAAGGAACGACCTGTCGAAATTTAAACTAGCTAGTGATAGACTACATTGTGCACAGCAAACCCTCACTACCTCAGTCTCACCTGTTTACAGAGACGAATGGACAGCAGCCAAGTCCACCTTAGATACTTGGGCAGACACCCTTGAACTCACCAAAAAAGCACACTTGGATGCCACTCTCCATAAATTTGGAAATAAGGCCGGTAAACTCCTCTCCAGACTCTGCAAGGGCACGACTCCAGTGACTCATATCACCTCATTACATGATCACACGGGGACTACCCACTCCACTCCTCTGCACATAAACAAAACCATGCTACAATACTACACAGCCTTGTATGCCCCCGACTCAATAGATGAAAATCTAGCCCGATCCTTCCTAGAGAAAATGAAACTACCTAATATTTCACCCACCCAATTAGAAACCCTAAGTGCCCCTATTTCAGTTGATGAAATAGAACATACTATCCGAGACCTCCATCCTTCTAAAGCTCCTGGCCCAGAACAGATTCAATAGTGAATTTTACAAAACCCTCCCTAACATCACAGTCCGCTCTTTGGTTCTTCTTGCCAGGCCTCCGCTAGAAGTAAGAAGAAGAAGGCGACAGTGACAAGACCGGGCCAACGCTAGTAAAAGAGCTGTAAGACGATAGCGGAGGCCCGGCAAGAAGAACTGAAGAGTGGGACCCCTAAAGACAGAAGAAGACCCCCAGACGGCGGCAACGACGAAGAAGAAAGCCGGGCTCCTCCTCTAGCAAAAGAGCGGCAAAAGAGCATAAGGTAGCGGAGGAGCCTGGCAAGAAGACCTCTGGAGCTGTCTAATAAAGTACTTTAAAAAGCAGCATTGTCAGCCAGACAGCTTCTTACCAGACTTACTACCTGGATCATCAAATAAAAATAAAGGGAAAAAAATTAAAGAAAGCTAATACAGCCACCTTATATAAGAATTGGTACACTGGAATACATTTGAATAAAATATTTGGGCTTGGGGGCGTGGCTTGCCTTGAGAGGAGATGGCCGCCTAAATCTTTCACTCCGTCAGACCGTCGCCTCATTTTACCTTATAGGGGGTTTTAACCGAACGCAAAGTATCTTCGATTATGGGGACTGCCTCCCGGAATACTTCGGCATCAAGTTCCAGATCACCGAGGGGTAGCAGAGGTCAAAATATTCGTCAATTACCGGAATTATCGAGGTCTCTCAGGCCTAATACGACCGCTTCCACCGCGGCCTCCTCACATTCTCCTCACGACATCGTTCTCGCGCCCACTGAAGTCAATATGGCAACTAGTCAGTCAGCGACACAACAACCAACTATACAGGATCTCCGAGCGGTTGCAACGGACATTAAGGATACATTTACCGCGGCCATAACGGATCTCAAACAAGAATTACAGGCAATTACGAACAGAGTGCTGAAGATAGAACAGCAATCCCACAGACAGCACGACTCGATCGTTCGGATATCCCGCACGGTTGATACTCATACTGCTCAGCTGAGGGAGACTCAAAGACACGTTGAAGATTTAGATAACCGTGGCAGAAGACATAATCTTCGGGTGAGAGGAATTCCAGAGAGTGTAGAAAATGCACAGCTTACTGTTACAGTGTCCTCTTTATTTAACAAATTACTAGACAGGCCTGAAACTGAACTTATCACAATGGACAGAATTCATAGGGCACTTAAACCTAAAGGAAGGGATTCTGAACTACCCAGAGATATAATTTGCTATGTCAATGATTACCAAATAAAGGAGTCCATTCTTAAACAAGCCAGACTTAAAGGTAAAGTAGATTTTGAAGGAAAGCCAATTTCAATATATCAAGATTTATCGGCAATTACACTTAAGAACAGAAGAGACCTGCGCCCTTTATTAGGGATATTACAAGCCAGAAATATACCGTATCACTGGAAGTTTCCATTTGCACTTTCAGCAACTAACCATGGACACACTGCTTTGCTACGGGTACCAGAAGATTTAGATTCATTTTGTAGAATCCTTGATATCCCATATACTGAAGTTCCTAACTGGTATGCTGAATTTAATAGACAATACATACAGGGACAACCATATATGGAAGATCATATGGAGACCCAACCGACGCACTTTAGACGCCAAAGATCACCATCCATAGTTCGAATGGGAACAAATCCGACTCAACAACATAATTCCTATAGTACAACATCTGCCCCTCTGCCACGGAGAGCACGCAGAGATCGCCAGTGAAACTATAATGGATAACTACTATAGATCATCAGATTTCGTTGTTATATTTTTACCTAATATTCTGAAATGACAAATAGAGGTTTACCCGGAACTCAATTGATATATTTAAATACCCGTAGTATTGTTTGATTTAAAGGAAAAACCATATAAGTTATCTTCTCTTATATCTAGCTATCCCAGTATATATATTCGAATAATATTTCACAAACCTCAACTACTCTTCATATTCCCCAAGTATTTTTTTTTGCTTTTACATCCTTCTCAAAATGACTAACTATCTAAATTGCCATTAGGAAATGCAACTATGAGTATCTGCTAGAACAGCCGATTTACTGTAATGTGCAAATACAGGATCTTGCAGATGAAAAAATCCTATGGATTACAGGTCTTCAACAGAATATAGGAACTTACTATTGAAGATTTTTGACTTTCACAATACACATTACATATAAATTTTATTAAACACGGCCCTCTAGTGACAAGATACTTCAGCAAACTGTAGAAGGTTTCTAGCAACAAAGTCCCCCATAAGATACTTTTGTTCTCAAGACCTTACACCCAATGCTATACCACACACCTGAGTAGTTGAGAATATATTACCTTACTTGTTTATGATGCCCTGATATTTATTTATTTATTTTATTTTTTATTTTTTAGGTGTATTGTTAGGCATGTCGCCTTTAAGTGATTTTCTCTTAATGATATATAACATATATAGTTGTATTAACCATTGTTTAATTAACTCTTTATTAGTTATTGAACAGATTTTCTTTGAACATACTCCGATGAATACAATCGGAAATGAATACAGTAGATATTATTTTAGGGTATTTTTGCTCTCTTATATATAGGTAAACTCTAAACCTATAGAGACTCCTAATTAATCTATATGATTTACATAGTCTTATTTTAGCTGATAATATTTTTCTTTTCTTTTTTCTTTTATTTTTTTCTTCTTAGACTCTCATTTATCGACAACTTACGTAGATATTCATTCTTATCTATTGTCATAGACAGTCATTTCTTCATGGTTAACCAATATGCATCTTTATTATATAATGGTAGACAGATATATAATGGTTATGGTCTTACACCTCTCTCTTCTCATGATTAATTTAGATATATATCCCCTAATACGGATTATATACCCCCAATACACAATATAATTTGCCATTTTGAGGCTCATGGTTTGATGGTACCCCCTGATTCATTAATCTCGAAAGGTAATCACGTACCCCACAAAGTGGATTAGTTTTACATACTTTATTATTTCAATTCCAACTGTGAATATCCACTACCTTTCCCCGGCAAATAGATATCCCTCTTGTAAATAGGTGAGCGGGATCTCACCTATAGCCGGATTTCCATACAATCCCCTATACTCTAATCTAATCTCAATATAACTTGTAACAATAGTTGTATAATAATAGATTTCTGTCACTCAAACTCAAGATCGACTCAGGTCTATATACTCATTCATTGTCATAATTAACATATCACCTTCAGTAGAATTTTTCTCGTTCAATACTACAATTTTCTAAACTGTGTCTGATTTTTCTCTGCTACACTTTATTACAAAAGAAGCAGAAATGATACCTACCTATTCTTCGTCTACCCCCACTTGCCTTAAATTAATTTCTTTAAATGCAAAAGGTTTAAATTTACCGGAAAAAAGGAGCCAATTACTCTACACTATGAAACATGACAAAGTGAATATCATCCTATTACAAGAAACTCACTTCCGTACAGGATCGGTACCTAAACTTGAAAACCTAAATTATCCAGAGGTTTATCATTCCACGACACCTGAATCTAAAACCAAAGGTGTATCGATCTTATTGGCCAAAAATTGTCCTCTACAAATAATAGATAAACTGATTGATGAAAATGGTAGATTTATTTTTCTGAAAGGAACATGCAATGGGCGAAAAATAACGATAGCAAATATTTATGCACCAAATAATAAGCAAGTACCCTTCTTTAAGACTCTCATTCAAGATCTCACTTCCGTCCAAGAGGGAACCCTAATTCTGGGTGGTGATTTTAATGTTCCCCTACACCCCCTTTTGGATACCTCAAATGGGACTTCGTCCCTCACATATTCTGCTCTGAAAAGCATTAAAAGTGAAATTCAATCCCTATTATTACATGATACCTGGAGATCCTTATACCCTGATTGTAAAGATTATACGTTTTATTCTAAACCACATGATAAATATTCCAGGATAGATTACTTTTTCCTATCTCAGAATGATCTAACTTTCCTTCAAAAAGCATCTATTGGTCCCATGTATCTTTCAGATCACCATCCAATAATTATTGAATTATCCTTCCCTGAAATCTATCCGCGCTCTCCCACTTGGAGACTTGATCAATCGCTTTTGACTGACACCGATACTATCAAACATGTAAAACTTAGATTGCAACAATACTTCAAGGAAAATGAGGTAGAAGATACCTCACCCCCTATAATATGGGAGGCACATAAATGTGTCATAAGGGGTATATTCATTGCAGCAGCGGCTAAACGGAAAAAATAAAAAATTAAAACATTTCCAAGAATTAACTAGCCGGATTCATCAACTAGAGAAAGCCCATAAACATTCGCAAGCTGTAACAGTAATGAATTCATTAATTGAGACTAGAAAGCAACTTCTTACCTTACTAGATAAACAAACTAAGCGAAAATTTATATTGACACAAAAAACATACTACGAATTTGGTAATAAAGCTAGCAAAACTCTGGCAAGGGCTTTACAATCAAAAAAAGCCAAAACGACAGTTCATGCCCTTTCAGATACCCAAGGTCGTAAATTACTTAATACTAATGATATAGCTGATCAGTTCAAAAATTACTATTCTCAACTGTAC
Organism: Lithobates pipiens; assembly: GCF_037356315.1. Classification (NCBI taxonomy): domain Eukaryota; kingdom Metazoa; phylum Chordata; class Amphibia; order Anura; family Ranidae; genus Lithobates; species Lithobates pipiens. The sequence continues at coordinate 57,402,696 of NW_027507718.1, read as the reverse complement.
AATCTTTCTACCCCGAATTCGCCTTCGAAAGCTATGCCGAGATCACAAATGATTGCGGATTTTCTTTCAAAATTTGGACCCACTCCCATCACAGCTACCCAAAACCAAGAATTAGATAGACCACTAGATATGGAAGAAGCAAAATATGCACTATCCATGATGAAACCTGGAAAAAGCCCAGGTCCAGATGGATTGAATGTTGGTTATTATAGAGCCTTTAGTGACCTTCTCACACCTATCTTTCTCAAAACTTTTAATACTTATGACACACCCATCACTCCTCCCAGAGACTTAACATCTGCCCATATAACGGTTATCCCGAAACCTGGGAAAGATACTCTGCTCACTTCTAGCTACAGACCCATATCTCTATTGAATGTAGACCTCAAATGGTATGCAAAAATTCTAGCTAATAGACTTCTCCCATTAATTCCCCAACTAATACACCTAGATCAGGTGGGTTTTGTACCTGGTAGGGAGGCCAGGGATAATACCCTTAAGGCTCTTAACATTCAACACTATTTATCCACTTCTAAGGAGAGGGGATTCCTCTTATCATTGGACGCGGAGAAGGCGTTCGATAGAGTGGCCTGGGATTATATGACGCAAGCTTTACAAGCAATCGATCTCCCGCAGCGAATGCTTAACTTTATACACATGCTTTATTCTAATCCCACTGCAGCGGTAAGGATAAATGGCCACCTATCGAGCGCCTTCTCTATTTCAAATGGAACGAGGCAAGGTTGCCCTCTATCCCCCTTGATTTATATTCTTACATTAGAACCTATGTTGAGATGTATTAGGGAAAACTCGGACATTAAAGGAATAGATATAAAAGGTCGTTCATACAAATTAGCAGCTTTCGCCGATGACATCCTTTTATTCCTTTCTGCACCTCGTATAACACTACCAAATCTCCTTAAATCACTTACACATTTCCAACAACTATCCAACCTCCAAATCAACTTTGCAAAGTCTACTGCTCTGAATATTTCTCTTACATCAACACAATGCAAACACTGCCAAAAAAATTTCCCGTTTAAATGGAATACACACTCTATTACATATCTGGGTATCAACTTAACCTCCAAAATCTCAGACTTATATATGGCAAATTATATACCCATACTTCACTCCATAATTTCTGACTTCAAAAAATGGTCAAATAATTTATTCTCCTGGTTTGGTAGAGCGGTCATAGTCAAAATGAATATTTTACCTAGATTGCTATATCTCTTTCAAACGGCTCCGATTCAAATCCCCAACACATTTTTCACATAATTTCGCACAGCATGTACAAAATTTATTTGGGGGTCTATACACCCACGAATAAACTTTATGAAACTCACTTGTCCGAAATTAAAAGGAGGTATAGGTTTACCTGATATTAAAAAATATCAACAAGCATGTCAGTTGACGAGAATCATTGACTGGAATTTACACTCTCCCATTAAAGAATGGGTCCAGATGGAAAATTCTTTAGATTCCATTCCAATTGCTCAAACTCCATGGTTACCAGTTAAGCATATTCCTAAAGTATATAAACTCCATCCTTTAATTGGTCCGTCACTTACCGCTTTCAAACAAACATGTTCCAAATACCGTCTCTCATCAAATATGGGGCTTATGACACCAATAAAAATGAATCCAGCATTTTTACCTGGAATGTGTTCTACATTTTTAAACGATATCTGGCCACAGTCAACGGTCAGATCCATGCTTTTCTTTGAAGGAGATAAAATTATCACCTATTCCAAATTACAAGCTTCTATACATCCTCAGTCTTTTCCTCAGGAGATATATTTACAAGTTAAACAATTCCTAGATATAGCATCTAAACGTCCCGATTGGGCCCGAGTTCTTACACCTTTCGAAAAGATGTGTCTTAAAAAAGAACCACAAAAACATCTAATCTCTTTTTCATATACGTTACTTTTCTCCGACTTGGAGTCCACGATAGATGGTAGAGCTGCCCAATGGTGTAGAGATTTATCCCAAAATATCACAAGCAAAGATTGGGAAACGATTCATAAAATCGCACACAAGGGCTCTCTGAATGTATCGGCACAGGAAAATGCTTATAAAATTATATCGAGATGGTATAATACACCAGTAAAATTAAATCGTATATTCCCAACAGTTTCCCCATTATGCTGGAGATGTGGTACAGAACCTGGTTCTCTCCTTCATATTTGGTGGTCTTGTCACAAAATACAACCTTTCTGGAATGATGTACATAAATTTATCTATCGTATTACTACATTCAAACTGGAATACACACCTGCTCAATTTATGCTACATCACTCCACTAAGCATTCCAGCAATTATATGAGATCTCTGCCCATGTACTTAATTTCAGCAGCAAACATGTGCATACCATGTAAATGGCGCTCTCCTGACCCACCTACCATAAAAGATTGGTTTCTTCGAATCCAAAAAATCGCAGAAAGGGAGAATCTCATTCACCAATCCAAAGATACTCCTTCCAAATACACTAAAACATGGTCAAGCTGGATATGTTTCTCGTCAACTGACACTTTTAAAGATCTGATCAGGTAACCATTATATGCACTTCAGATTGACATTAGACCTTATTATTCTGGGACATTCAGGAAGCTGGCTTCCGTTATTATAAACTCAATATAAGTGTATATTATTAATTCCTGATTCACTTCAGCAAATATTTAATATTTACCCAAAGGTAGCAAAAATATTTTCTTTCTGTGCTTACAATTTTTGCTTGTAACTTAAATAATGAGTGACAGGCTAGATGACTTTGATGGTAGTCTTTCTTGAAATTACAGATTATATATTTCTTCATTAAGAGTTAGGGGATTTTCTTTCCCTTTTTTTTTTTTTCCTTCCTATCCCCCTATCCCAATGTTTTCCCCCTTCATGGTGACTCTTATGGTCACATTATGGTGATAGCATACGGTTCTTAGACATTAAATATAATCTATATATTGGATTTTTTTTCTTTTATCAAGATCATTTTGCAATGTTTATATAATTTTTCTTAATTTTTTTTGTTTCATGATTGAATGTCTGATTGTATAAACTCAATAAAAATATTTGAAAAAAAAAAAAAAATATTTGGGCTTAATACTGCTTTCAATACATTGCACCTGCTAAACTAGGTAATCATGATTTTAGCCAGGTTGCTAAGGCCGCATACACACGGGCGGACTGTCTGCCCAACTTAGTCCACCGAAACACATTTGAGCGGACAGTCCGCTCGTGTGTGGGCTTCAGCGGATTTTTTCAGCGGACAATCTGACGAACAAAGTCTTACGGAATTTCCGTAAGATTGTCCGTCCAAACTTAGTTTGAGCGGGCAGTCCGCCCGTGTGTGTGCCAGTCCGCTGTACTTTCGAAATGAGTGGACTTTTCCCGCCCGGAGAAAAGTCTGCTCATTTCGAGCGGGTATCCAGGTAGGCGGAGCACGCGACGAGGACGTCGCGGGCCCCGCCGCCTGGTATGGACTTAAAGGGGAACCCCAACGCCGAAAAAAAATTGGCGTGGGGGTGCCCCCCAAGTCCACAACAGACCCTTGTCCGAGCACGCTACCCGGCCGGCCAGGAAAGGGGGGCGAGCGAGCGCCCCCCTCCTAAGCCGTACCAGGCCGCGTGCCCTCAACATGGGGGGTGCCTTGGGGAAGGGGGGCCGCGCGGCCCCCCCACCCCAAAGCACCTTGTCCCCATGTTGATGAGGACAAGGGCCTCTTCCCGACAACCCTGGCCGTTGGTTGTCTGGGTCTGCGGGCGGGGGGCTTATCGGAATCCGGGAGCCCCCTTTAATAAGGGGGCCCCCGGATACCGGCCCCCCACCCTATGTGAATGAGTATGGGGTACAATGTACCCCTACCCATTCACCTGTAAAATAAAAGTACCAAAAAAAAACACAACACACGAGATAAAATATTTTATTGCACAGCTCCGGGGGTCTTCCGTCTTCGGGGGTCTTCTCGCCGGACTCCTCCGCTATCTTCTTGTAGCTCTTTTGCTAGCGTAGGAGTCCGGCTTTCTTCCTCCCCGCCGCCGGACTCTTCTCCCGACTTCGGGGGTCTTGTCCCCCTCTTCGGTTCTTCTGCCGGGCCACCGCGCCTTCTTATAGCTCTTTTACAGGCGGTGGCCCGGTCTTCTGTCGCCACTGTCGCCGCTGTCGCCGCCTCCGCCTTCCGTTCTTCTTCTTCTTCTTCTTCTTCTTCTTCTCCAGGAGATGTTGCCTCGACGATCTCTCCGGCCGGAATGCCAGAGCCGCGCTGCGCAGCCACTTATATAGTGACAATGGGGCGGTGTCACATGGTATATGTCACATGGGTTGGTCACATGGGTTGATGTCACATGGGGACTATGACATCGTAAGGGGGCGGGGTCACCATGTGACACCAACCCATGTGTCATATACCATGTGACACCAACCCATGTGTCATATACCATGTGACACCGCCCCATTGTCACTATATAAGTGGCCGCGCAGCGCGGCTCTGGCATTCCGGCCGGAGAGATCGTCGAGGCAACATCTCCTGGAGAAGAAGAAGAAGAAGAAGAACGGAAGGCGGCGGCGGCGGCGGCGACAGCGGCGGGTAGTGTGCTCGGACAAGGGTCTGTTGTGGACTTGGGGGGCAGCCCCACGCCGATTTTTTTCGGCGTTGGGGTTCCCCTTTAAGTTCATTCCAGGCGGCGGGGCCAGCGACGTCTCCTTCGCGGGCCCCGCCTACCTGGAGACGCGCTCGAAATGAGCGGACTTTCCTCCGCGTGTGTGGGCGAGTCCGTTCATTTCAAAAGTAGAGCGGATTGTATGGAGGACTTAGTCCGCCGCATTAGTCCGCTCAAAAAGTGCCGTGTGTGGGCAAGTCCGTTCATTCAAAAGTTTGGACGGACTGTCTGTCGGATTGTCTGACGAACTTAGTTGGGCAGACAATCCGCCCGTGTGTACGCGGCCTTAGTCTTTCCTAAGGGTCCTAAGGAAAAGGAGGAAGTTTAGTTCAATTACACTGGAGAGGCTTGCCGGTATTTGCTTTTCTAGGTAAGTAATGGCAGATTAAATGGGAAATGGGGCTTCATGAAACCCCCCCCATTTAAAGTGGTTCTAAAGGAAAAAAGTTTTTTTTATCTTGCATGCATGCATTAAGATAAAAAACCTGAGGTGCTTGACCATTGTATAACAGATGTGACTTACTTACTTAAACCACCAACTATCCTTCCTAACTGCTACACCCCCCTTTCAGCATAACCCCAGAAAATTAGACCATACCAATCTGGAGTAAACATGGCCGTAGCAGCCAATTGTCTTTATTATAAAATATTCAAACAATTAACATAAATAATATAACTTAACATATCTAAATCAAGTAGTAAGGCACTTCCTCCATTAAACTCCTCCCGTTGGTTTGTGCAGGCTAAACCCACCAATCACACCATCATAACCATTACGGCACTGCTGTGCCCAAACTAGAATAGGCCTCAAGCTGACATACTAGCTCAGAGGCAAAACACTGACCACAGTGCACCTAATCACCAACTTCAGCTAAACTACTGTTAGCTGTACCACCACCCACGGGTACCAAACCACTGATAGGTTCCGAACTCTTCCATCACTGAGGTTAATCCTTCATCCGCACAAACCAACAACATGCCACTGCCACGACAAACTCTGTTCTGGAAAACAAAGCAAACACATGAATAAAGCAACAAACCCCCCCAAGCTAAGGGAGGGAGGGTGGGAAGATTATTCCTCACTGCAGTCTGAGGTGGAGAGGAGCCGCCCCCTCTGCACATTAACTCTGCTCTTCCCCTCCCAGCCTCTGCACCAATACCTTACTTCTTCCTACTTCCTTCCAAACTTAAGTTCCCCCGTTAACCCTGTCATGCCTGCCCTACGCCTATTGTGTCATTTATTTTGCTCCGGGCTTTCTTGACCATTGTTTAACAGATGTGACTTACTTACTTAAACCATCAACTATCCTTTCCAACTGCTACGCCCCCCTTTGAGCATAACGCCAGAAAATTAGACCACACCAATCTGGAGTAAACATGGCCGTAGCAGTCAATTATCTTTATTATAAAATATTCAAACAATTAACATAAATACTATAACTTAACATATCTAAATCAAGTAGTAAGGCACTTCCTCCATTAAACTCCTCCCGTTGGTCTGTGCAGGATAAAACCACCAATCACACCATCATAACCATTACGGCACTGCGGTACCCAACCTAGAATAGGCCTCAAGCTGACACACTAGCTCAGAGGCAAAACACTGACGACAGTGCACCTGATCACCAACTTCAGCTAAACTACTGTTAGCTGTACCACCACCCACAGGTACCATACCACCAATAGGTCCGGAACTCTTACATCACTGAGGTTAATCCTTCATCTGCACAGACAAACAACATACCACAGCACGCAAGGGCAAAACCTTACCCTTGTGCAGCCTGCCATACCCTCAAAGCTCGCTGAATCCCATCCTGAAGCCTCAGGGACCATAAATCAGTCCCCATGTCATTCAGGTGAACCCCATCCTTTTTCAGGTAGTGTGATGTATCCACTTCTAATTCCAGGTGCCGTAAAGCCAACCCCCCATTCCTGACCACAAAACCACAAACCTCCTTATTCACTTTCTTCCTGGCCCTATTGATCTTCTCCACCGATCTCGCTAACCTCCAAGATCTCCTAGCCACCATGTCGGACCACACAATTATCATGTGTGGGAAGGCAAGGCAAAGCTGGCAAAAATCAAATTTGATGTCCCTCACTAAATCCAGCATGGATTTCACGCCCAGGTCATTGTCCCCAATGTGTTGCACCAGCACATCCGGAGGCCTGTCCAAGCGTGCAAATCTGTGTACCTCTGATACCGCCCTGCCCCACAGCATGCCCGGCACACCCAAACATCTGATAACTGCATCCTGCCGGGAAAACCCAAGTTGCCTGCCGTCTGGACAAGCATCACCCCTCCTAGCCCCCCAACAAATGTAAGAGTGGCCTACTATCCACACCAATGCCTGTGGTCTACCTGCAAGAAAGTAAGAGAAGAAAAAACACAACCTCAGAATGCATCAATATTGAACTCAACACAGAATACAAACACCCCTGTAGCCCGTCCCCCCCTGCCACTTTAGACAACCAACAGGTGGGGACGTACATACGATTGGAACCTCCTGGATTCCGACCTCCCAATCTGTTTTACTGCTGCCTCATCCAACCCCCATCTGACAGCTTCAATGCGGAAGGTGTGCGAGCAAAATTTCTGATACCCAAACCCAACGCCACCAAGCACTTCTTAAAAACCGCCACAAACTGAAATCTCAAGAGGGACTGCCCATCCTGATGTACCAAAAATGACCCTCCCATCACCGGGCGCACAGCTAAGAAACCCTGCACCAACCGGGCACAAGGGCGATCTGGGCAGTGAAAACACCTGCACCGTCTTACCCTTGCCCCGCTGATCCGTTTTTGATCTGCTCACAAGAATGCACATCCTGTCCCTCTCGCACGCCACTTCAGTCAGTCCGAGACCCCCCTGCTGTTTCTGCGAGGTACTCACCAATTCACTAACACGAAACGCCCCAAAAAATGCCAAAGCAAACTCTGCTTTGAACAAGGCCACCTCATACGCTGACTGACACGTCTATGATAGTTGCACCAACAATCTCCCCAAGAGTTTGAACGAAACCAGGCACCTGGAGTCCCTACTAGGATGAGAACGCCTGTAACCTTTCATTGCCTGTCTCATCCAAAAATCCTTCGTCATATCCGGCAAACCCTTTAACTTAAACCAAAATGCCAGCCCAGCCAATTTTTTATTGAGCCCCGACATTGACACCCCTGTCTCAAAATTCCTGGAGACAAAATACAGAACCAATAAACGGAGGTCCCATTCCTCCTGTTCCTCTGTGACCTGCTGCACGAGGGCAACCCATTGCACCCACACCTTATTGTAAGCTGACCACGTCGCTTCGCTCATCGACTGCCTGATCCATCCTGCTACTCATTCAAGACAATCCTCCACAGCTACTCTGGACAAGGGACCCCTCGTTGCTCTGCCCCCAGTGTCAACTCCCGAAACCTGTCCCACTGGAAGCGAGACAAAGCATCAGCAATGACGTTCTCCACTCCTGGAAGATGCACAGCATAAACACATTTAACTGTAAACAGCACAGTGCCTGAGCAACTTAACCACCGGCGGCGCCGCTGCCGATACCTTGTTGATCACTTGTACCACCCCCAAGTTATCCCCATGGAACCTAACTTTCAAATTCCGGAACATCTCGCCCCACAATTCCACCGCTAGGACCACCGGAAACAGTTCCAACAGCAGCATGTTTTTTACGAGGCCTGCCTCCTTCCATGATTCCAGCCATGGCCCTGCACTCCATTTCCCCTGGAAAAAGGCACCGAAGCCCGCTGCCCCCTCTGCATCTGTGTACAGCTCCAGGTCAAAGTTGCTAACAGGGCCCGACATCCACAGCGCCCTGCCATTAAAGTTAGCCAGGAACGTGTGCCATGTCGCCAGATCCTCTCTATGTGCCAACAGCCGTTGACAAAATACCCTCCCCACCAGCAGTATGCGACGCGCAAAGTTCAACTTACCCAACAGTGATTGTAACGGTTTAAGTTGCACCTTGAGTAATCCCATAATCCCACGGCTCTCCGCTTGTAGCGACTTCAATTTCTCCTCCGGCAGCCTACATTCCATCTTCTCACACAATACCTAAGAAGCTCAACACCGTCTATGGGCCCTCCGTCTTGTCCAGGGCCAAGGGAACTCCAAACTTCTCAGCAACATGCTCCAACATAGCCAACATCGCGCAAACCTCCGAAGCAGGCGGGTCCAAGCAGAGGAAGTCGTCCAGATAATGTATTATCAAATTCAGTCCCGCAACGTCCCACACCACTCACTCATTGAAGGAACTAAATCTTTCAAACAGTGCACAAGATATGGAGCAGCCCAGAAAGCAAATGGAAGGCCGATTCTATATCTGTCTTCGCCATCAGTGCTCCCTTCCCGTACTTCCTAACCCAAAAAACTGCCGCATCAAAGGATGTATAAGACACTGCACAGATCTCGGGATCAATGGCATCATTCAACGATCCCCTTTTCGATACGACAGATGATGAATGAGCCTAAATTTGTTAGGCTCCTTTTTGGGCACCACTCCCAAAGGTGACACCACCAAATCCGGTATGGGTGCCACTGGGAAGGGGCCCCCCATGCGTCCCAATGCCACCTCTTTTTTTAACTTCTCAGATACCACTCCAGCCTGTTGTAACACTGATCACAGATTGCGTGCCAATGGGGGAGCGGTGCCCAGCTGCTCCGGAATCCGAAATCCCTCTGAAAACCCCCGGGCCAGCAACTGCGCCGCCTCCCTATCCGGATATCTATCAAGGAAAGCCAGCATCCTTCCCACCTTCACCGGCATTGTCCCCTTTTCCAACAGCATCACCTGTCCTGCGCTTACCGTGTTTGAAGCAGCAGGACATGGGGTGTCCCCCACCACAGCCAGAGCATTCGTGCTTGTACTTGCACGACCCTCCGAACTTGCAGGAGCACTCGTTGAACTGCCAACACACCCCTTTCTTTCTTGTGGCCGATTGTCTGGGGTTAGTGGACCCACCAGCCCCCCCTGGAAAAAACTGGCTAGTCGGCCTAGCTGAGGTCATAAGGCGCATCCACAAACTGATGTCCTTATGATCCCATCTCAAGGATGGGCAAATAGCCCTCCGCTGACTAAATTTTAGTCATAACGCAACCAAGACAGGGGCGTGGCCTGGTTGAGAGAGATGGCGGACGCTTAAGCGAAGAGCTCTCGGCACCCCGGGACTTTTTCATCGAAAGCTGAGGTGGGATTTTTCCTTTTTGCCTAAAATACACGATGGGGACAGCCTCTAGACACTCTTCAACGTCCAGGTCCCGGTCCCCTCGCGAACAAAGCGGCAATATGAGCCAAAACATTCCGGAGATGTTTCGGTCTCAGAGAGGGAACATGGCGCCTTCCCGCCAGAGACAGTCTCCAGCTTCACAGACACGCGCTCTCCCGCCAATGGAACTTATCCTGACTGACTCACGACCGGCTCTTACAAACCCCAGCGATGTGTCGAGTGGGACTGCTATTACCACCCCGATCAGTATACAAGACCTCCGAAATGTGGCCACGGATATCAAGGACACCTTGTCGGCGGCCATAGCTGAGCTGCACCTAGACATTAGAGCACTGACGGACAGAGTACAAGTGGTGGAGAAAGTTACTGAACATCACGAGCTGCAGATCTGTAAGACGGCAAGGAAGGTAGACTTCCATACCTTACAGCTCAGAGATCTCCAGAGGCATACGGAAGACCTCGACAACAGAGGCCGGCGACATAATTTGAGAGTGCGAGGCCTTCCCGAATCAATAGACAACGACAACCTTACTCGAGTGATTACTACACTCTTCAACGACATTCTCAACAGACCTGCTCATACAGTTATTGAGATGGAGCGGATTCATCGGGCTCTCCGGCCCAGGGGGAGAGATACTGATCCACCGAGGGATATTGTGTGTTGTCTGGTGGACTATAATCTGAAGGAAGACATCCTCAAAGGTGCCCGGAGCAGGCAGTTCCTGTCCTTTGAGTCTGCCCCGGTTCAGATTTTCCAAGACCTATCGGGCATCACTCTGCAGCATCGTCGAGATTTGCGACCTCTTCTGGATTTACTACGGTCCCGAGATATCGTGTACAAATGGAGGTTTCCCTTCTGCTTATCCGCCTCTCATCTGGGACGCACGGCACACCTGAAGGTGCCCGAGGATTTGCCTAACTTTTGCGCCACCCTGGGGATCCCCTTGGTTGAAGTACCTAACTGGTACGCCAATTTTCGTCAGCCGCTATACAAACCTATGGATTCTCCGGCGGAAAGGATGGAGTTCCAGGAGTCTAGATACCGTAGAAGACGCTCTGCATCCGGATCTAGGAACCATCCCGCATCAGATACAACGCAAAGGGATCGTAGCCCTTCTGTCTCTTCCCGAGGTCCAGAAGAGCCCGTCGAGATCGCTAAGTGCGGTCTGCCTGGGGATGTGACAGCGCCTTTGGGTGTCGATTGTACATTGCACAGGCTGCAATGAAACTGTTTCTTTTTTTTTCTCTTGTTTTCTCGCTATTTTTTACTTTTTCAGTTTTTAATGGATCTGTTTTATTGCCTTCGTTTTATGGCTGCCTCACAGAGTACTATTCCCTATTGGTGCATGTATTGCTATGCGATCACCGATTCCTACCACAGGCAATATATGCCTCCTGCCGTTCATCAGATTGTACGATGCTCCAGACCTACTGGCCCACAGACTGCAAACTATCTTACCCATAATACACTTCCTCAGTCATCAGGTCCTATTGAACTTCGAAATGTTAGGACCAGCTCTACAATGATGATTCGCCGCCCACTCAATTTCAACTCCCGCTTCCTATCGCGGCCTGTTTGCTTTCAATGGTAGTGCTCGTTACTAGGAACTTCTTGAACGAGACTGGGCCACTCTACAACACAATCCATGCACTACCTTGAATGCAATTCTATGGCCTGCTGCGGCTTGATGGACGTTGTTGAGCAACTGGGATGATGCACGTGGCCATCTTTATAGACTGAACTGCACACTAGATTCAAACACGCTTCCACGGAAGGTTTGCTGATAAGTTACTCTTTCTGCTCATTTTGTTTGTGGAAGCTATCTATCTTTTCTGTTTTTCTTTTGTTTCCTTGCATGTACTAGAAATCACTCTGGTTCTAATTTAATTTTTATTTCTTGTGCATACCATTGACCATATATACTTCTCTGGGTATGTTCAGGGCTAGCCTCTCTTTCGCGGGCTCTGCGGCTGTCCGGACACGGGGTGCTTCACTCCTGACGGGCAGTGTCGTGGACTGCAAACAGAGACGTATGCAATACATAAGCGCAATTCTGAATGAAGCATAGGTAGGAATCTTCTTAGGGTCCTGTAGTCAGCGCTCTACTAGAGTTATCAGATTTGGTTATATCGTTTTAGGAATATCTTAAGCCATGGTTTCTGATCTCTGGCAAATACCCCTACGATACCCACAGGCATAGTTTGTAGTGCATATGCTATATACATCCGTTTAGCTTAAAATGGGTTTCGCCATAGGCACTAGAAGTATATAGGTTCATACGGTTATACTCTGTATTGGCTAGCATTCCGGTAGCATATATTTTATTGTTTTGTTCACCTCACATCACCTACTCCATAGAGCGGATAAGGTTCCCACTGTCCCCAGACATTGGCTCTAGTGATCTTTCTCGAAGTTTAACCACCCTCACTTTCTATACACTACACTCCGGTGTCCCGGGGTGTCGTTTTCTCGCTCACCAACACAAGTGTATTCCTCTACTATAATACCTCGGCTCGATCCCGGCTAACCCCCACACTAGAGGGTATACTGGTGTACACGTTTCTGGACAGAGACGTGGGCACCTCTTGCTCTTTGGTATCCAACCGACCTCGTATCCTTTAGTGGTGGTGGATACCTTCCGCCCATCTATCGGTTTTTCCCACAAGTTTTCATAAACCCCTATCCTACCCCCCCCTTTTTTTTTTTTTTTGCCAGTTTCCCCCCCCTCTTGACCTCTTGTTAGTCATGTCGCGCAGTCGTGTGCCCCAAACTCCACCCAGTCACCCTCAGCTCACACTGTATTCGGTTAACATTAGGGGGCTCAACACACCCGAAAAGAGATCGCAACTGCTGCTCTCTTTACATAAGGCTAAAGCACATATAGCCCTAATACAAGAGACCCACTTCAGATCCGACTCCGTTCGTAAACTCTGCAATCACCACTACCCAACGGTATACCATGCGTCGAATGACGCGGCAAAATCCAAAGGAGTCGCAATTGTAATATCCAGACACTGTCCCTTCCAAATATCTGATATTCAGCGGGATACGCAGGGTAGATATATTTTCATCAAAGGACAGCTCTTTAATAAACCCATCACCATTGCGAATATATATGCCCCTAACAGACAGCAGGTAACATTTTTTCGTAACACTTTACACCAACTGACGGCTTTTCAATCTGGTATGTTGGTGTTAGGTGGTGATTTCAATGTTCCATTGTCACCCATTATGGATACTTCCAATGGTGTATCCTCTCTACCATACCAAGCCCTTCGCTCGATCAAATCTCAATTGCAAACGTTGACACTTCACGATTCCTGGAGAACACTCAATCCACGCATCAAGGATTACACTTTTTTCTCTTCTCCACACTCCAAATATTCCAGGCTAGACTATTTCTTTATTACACAAGCTGATCTACCCTTTTTAGAAGGAGCTACAATCGCCCCTATGGTCCTATCAGATCACCACCCCATTTCTATAACACTTTCTTTCCGGAAAGCTTACTCCAGATCCCCAATCTGGCGCCTAGATGAGTCCCTGCTATTAGACGTGGTTGATAAACAGACCATCTCTGATAGCATGAAACAGTACTTTATGGAAAACTCGAGTACAGAGGTACACCCTATCACAACCTGGGCAGCACATAAATGTGTCATGAGGGGTGTATTTATCTCGCTGGCGGCAAAGAGACAAAAGCTTAAAACGGCTCGTATCAGAGAATTAACTGAACGTATTCAAACCCTGGAAAAAGCCCATAAACGCTCTTTGGCGAGCAGTTGTTTGGAGGCTCTCACTGAGGCTAGGGAAAACCTTTTAGAAGAATTGCAGAAGACGGTAAAACGCAAGTTTGCTTTAACGCATAAACTTTTTTATGAGTTTCGTAATAAAGCGGGGAAGCTGCTAGCGAGAGCCTTACAAAAGAAGAAAGCTTCTCATACCATACACGAGATAAAGACCCCCTCCGGAGACACGTTGGTAGACACTGACATCATAACGCAGCGATTTGTTGCATATTTCCATAAGCTATATAATCTACCAACGCAAACCTCAGCGGATCACATTTCGCGCAGACAGGCTCTGATCCAGGAATACCTTTCTAGCTACTGCCCCGTTATACCTGATTCAGAAGATTTAGCTAGTCTAAACTCTCCTATATCGGTAGAAGAGGTAGCTTCGGCCTTGAAACAACTAAAGGCGGGCAAAAGCCCGGGGCCGGATGGCCTTACTACAGGCTACTATAAAGCCTTCGCGGATCAACTACTACCGATCTTCGTTAAAACTTTTAACACCTTCTCATCTACCGATATAAGACACGCGGACACCCTGGAGGCACATATTACATTGCTCCCTAAACCAGGTAAAGATACGACATTAATTCCCAATTACCGTCCCATATCTCTATTAAATGTTGACATTAAACTTTATGCTAAGGTTCTGGCGAATCGGATTTTACCTCTTCTTCCGACTTTGATTTCTCGTTCAAAAAGTTTTTATTAACAAAGAAGACATAGAGTACATAGGCAACAGCATTTCGTCTTGTACATAATACAGGAAGATAATAGCAAAATGTACTCCAAAACATGACAGGTTACAATAAGATTGTCAAGGTAACAATATGAATTACAGTTGCGTGAAACCTAATATACATGAGCCTAGAGGCCAAAGCATACAGGCATATATATGCAACATGCAAACGGTCTAGGACATTATAGTTCAGTAAAGTGTAAGAAACCTAGTTCTATGCATATAAAAAGCCACAGAGCATTCGCAACTTAACTAGTGTTATCCAAAATCACCTCCAGGGTGAACGAATATCACAGTTGAGTACATTAAGAGGGTGGATATTAAAGTACAAGTCAAAGAAGCAGAAGAGAAAAAAGAGGAAAAGGTGGAAAGACTAGAAAGGGGGTGGTAAGAAGGAGAGGAAGGGAAAGGGAAGAGAATAGAGGGGGGGGGGGGGGGGGGAGAAAAAAGTAGATAAGCGAGAATTTCGGTCGGTCGACTCCCATTAAATAGCTTTAAACTAGCTGTTAACCGCTAAAACAAGGAAAGATGTTATTATGGGTCTAATAAATGGTAATCGAAATGTGGAGGTAGATAGTGTTCAACCCAAGGATGCCAAATTTTAGAGTGTTGGGGGACAGTGTCTTGAACGGTAGCCTCAATTTTGCTATGTATCATTGCCTGCGTAATCCTGTTTTTGGTTTCAGTCAGGCGTAGGGTGGGAGTTTTCCAGGCTCTAGCTATTGTTTGTTTGGCTGCTGTGGTGACCTGCAAAGCGAGACGCATCTGTGCCTTGGTGTACAAACTTGGATAAAAATTAAGGAGGGCCAAAGCCGGGTCAGGATCTATTGTGATATCAATCAAAGTGGATAGAATTAAAAAGATCTCAGACCAGAAGCGTTTCACCACTGGGCAGGTCCACCAAATGTGTAGATGTGTACCCCTCTCGTCACAGCCACGAAAGCAATTTGGGGAGTAAGAGGGCAAAGATTTTGCTATTCTACCTGGCACTAAGTACCAACGCATGAGAACTTTATAGCTCGCTTCCAGGGCCACAATATTTTGTGAGGAGAGCTTAGTATGTAGCCAAATATCAGACCAGTCGTGCCCCTCCAAGTTCAGGTTCAGGTCCCTGGACCAACACTGCGCATACGTCGGGAGCGTCGAGGGTTGGGAAGTAAGATGTGCATATAATTGTGATATGGTACCTGGGGCGTGCGGGTCAGAGTTACATATGTTTTCAAAAATTGTGTACGTGCCTCCTCCCCTTGTCAAGCCTATAGTCTGCCTCACAAAATGCGAAATTTGGAGGTATCGGAAGTATTCGTTATTTGGTAATCGTTTTTGGGCTTGCAGGGAGGAGAACGATTTGATTGAGCTACCCGCCACCAGGTCACATATACGAGTTAAATCTGACTGCACCCATACTCGGAATGAGAAAGCAGATGTGGAAGGCAGGATGGAATTTAGGGTGACCGATGTAAGATAGTAAGGGGGCGTGTGGGGAGATCAACTGAAATGCTTTGCACAACTTATCCCACAATTTGACAGAGTCAGAGGTCAAGGGGTTGGAGATGGGACCTCGGGCAGCAGGGGGAAGCCAAAGAAGATTAGTTAGGGATATAGGGTATAGATCTACCGCCTCTAGACTCACCCAGATAGGAACTTCGACTGCAGCATGGTAAAGTGTTATTTGGGCAAGCTGGGCCGCGTGATAATAATGTTGGAAATTGGGTATACCTAAGCCACCGGCCCTATAATGACGGAGCAAGGTGGATCTAGAAATCCTAGGTTTTATGGGGCCCCATATATAGGTGAAAACCCGGCTTTGGATGATGCGATGAAAATAGGAGGGCACTGGAATGGGGAGAACTCTATATAGATAGAGAAGCTTGGGGAGCAAAGACATTTTGACGGCGGTAATACGCCCCATCCAAGAGATGCAAAGGGGACGCCAATCTTGGAGTAAAGATGAGAGGTGTTTCAGCATTGGGAGATAGTTCGCTCGAAACAGATCTGCGGGATCACTGGTAAGTTTTATGCCTAAATATGGAATAGAAAGGCTAGACCATTGGAATGGGAAATTAGTCTTAAGAAGTGCCATAGTATCGTGCGGTAGTGTCACGTTAAGGGCCTTGGACTTAGCCTGGTTAACTTCTAGGCCGGATATTTTGGAAAATTTATCAAGGAGGTCAAGCAAATTGGGGATAGTAATATGTGGGGAGGTAACAAACAGTAAAGCGTCGTCTGCGAAAAGGCACAATTTCTGGGTAGTGGAGGCTACCTCTAAGCCCCTAATGTCCGGGTGAGCTCTAATAAGCGCAGCCAGGGGCTCGATTGCCAAGGCAAAGAGTTGCGGTGACAAGGGGCAACCCTGACGCGTCCCTCTACGTATTGGGAAGTTTTGGGAACTAAACCCTGAGTATCTCACTGAAGCCTGGGGGTCAGCATATAGCGACATAATCCATTGAAGGAAATGGGAGCCAAAACCCCAGCGTTTCAAAATGAAATGCAAGTAAGGCCAGGAGACCGTGTCAAAAGCCTTTCTGATATCTAGGGACAAAAGGTGCATAGGAATTGAGCGCGCTTTCGCAAGGTGTTGCAGTAAGACGACTCGGCGTATGTTGTCACTTGCCTGTCTACGGGGAATAAACCCTACCTGATCCTTATGAATCAATTTACCTATGATCAGATTAAGGCGCAAAGCAAGGATCTTGGCTAAAATTTTTATATCTACATTGAGTAGGGATATGGGGCAAAAGTTAGACCACAGGGTGTTGTCTGAGTTGGGCTTGGGGATCATAGCTATCGTGGCCATCAGGGAATCTCTACCTAGGGCTTGCTGCCTTAATAGGGCGTTAAATGAGTTCGCTAACAAGGGGGCCAATACATCCGAAAAAAATTTGTAATAGTTACTGGGTAGCCCGTCGGGGCCAGGACGTTTATGGGGTTTGAGAGACTTTATAGCCGAAAGGACTTCCTCCGACGTAATCGGAGCATCAATGGAATCTCTATCTGAGAGGGATAGTTCAGGTATAGACAGATTCTGAAATAGGGATTCAGCTTGCTGTTGAGAGAACTGGATTTTGTCTGAGTATAGGTCAGCCAACTTTTCACGAAATTCGGCTAGTACTTTAACAGGATTACTAGTATAGGAATTCTTAGCGTTTTTGAGTCTAATTGGTTTACGGATCTTATCAGGCTGACGAAGACGTAGGGCCAAAAAGGTATCAGGTTTATTTGCCTTGGTATATAACGTATGATTAGCCCTACGAAGGACTTTGTCCGCTGACTCAGCTAATAGAAGGTCTAGTTCTAATTTGGTTTTTTCAAGGATAAGCCTATGGGGTTCCGTGGGTGAGTCTTGGAACTGGAGGAAGTGCAAATGGTAGTCCTCCTCTAGCTGTTGCTGTCTGCGTTGACGGTCTTTTTTGATGTGCGTGGCTAAAGAAATGAAACTACCCCGAATTACCGGCTTATGAGCCTCCCAGAGAAGAACCGGGGATATGTCTGTAGAAGTGTTGTGGCGTAAGTAATCTGTTATAGCAACACGAATATCAAGGCAATAAGTTTGATTGGTGAGATGTGCCTCGTTCATACACCAGGACCTATCCTTGGCTCTGGGAACCAACGAGGCAATAGTAGTGATAACGGCGCAGTGGTCAGACCAGGGAACCGGGCATATACTGGATTGGAGCACGACTGGGAAGGAAGCCACCGGAGTCAAGATGTGATCGATCCTAGAGAACGATTTGTGAGGATACGAATAGAACGTGTAATTCCGCTTCGAGGGATTACATTCCCTCCAAGTATCTAGGAGGGATGCCATGTGGAACTGCTTCCTAAGCTGAGCCGAGAGGGAGTGACTTTCAGGTGTATATGGTGATTTGTCTAGGTGGGGATGTAGGGTTAGATTGGAATCGCCACAAACAAAAAGCGTGCCTTTGCAGTGAGTTTGGATGACCTGTAGGAGGTGTGAAAAAAAAGGATTAGGATTGCCGTTCGGGGCATAATAAGAGACTATTGTGGTTTCAGTATCCTGGAGTAGACCTACTAAAATAATGTAACGACCCTCAGGGTCTTTAATTTCCGTAGTGGGTGTGAAAGGTAAAGAGCGATGAAACGCAATCAAGACACCCCTATGTTTAGTAGCCGCCGAAGCCGTAAAGACTTGAGGGTAGTGGGGGCTAAAGTATTTGGGGGTTTGGGATAACGCAAAATGCGTTTCCTGAAGGGCTACTATCCCAGCGTTCATGGAGTGGAAATTTCGGAAGGCCTTAACCCTCTTGTTAGGGATGTTAAGACCCTTAACATTCAAAGATAATATGTTCAAGGGGGCCATCTATAGATAGAGTGGGAGAGATTATAGGATAGCGTATAGGGTGTAGGAGCCGACCGACCTAAAAGAAACAAAAGAAAGGAAAAGGAAGAAACAGAGGGGGGAAAGAGGAAGAAGAAAAAAGAAATTCTGTCTGCAGGGCAAACCATGAGATGGCAAAAGCCGTCTAACATCGAGATGGTTTGCTCGGCCAGGCAATGCTCAGTCCCCAGGGTCTCAAACACTTAACCCAGGAGAAAGTGCATTAGAGGAGGGGGGAGCAGTGACTGCTCTCCGCCGCCGCAGGGGTAACAGTAGTACGTAAACAATACAATTTGCTAAACCAAGCAGTTATTTAAATAAAAACAAACAAAAAGAAGAAAACAAGAATAAAATATGAGGACTTAGTCCTATTTACGAAATCACAGAAAGCAATAGGCACACATTTAGACTGATGATTAGTACCCTTGTAGAACCATATCACAGAGGCCTTCAAATAATAAGGAGGGTAAGGATGGGGTAGACAAGGATAAGGAGGAGGGCAAATCAGGGTGGAAATGGGGGGAGGGAGGTGAAAGTCAGGAAAAGAGACAAGGGAGAAAAGAGGGAAAGGGGGGGTAAGGGGGGACAGGGTGGTACATGATAGGCCAATGAGGAAACTGGTATCCTGCTGCAATATCTATAGTAGGATCATGTAGACACAATGATCATAAGCATTACCAGGTTGTGCCGAACAGCTATAAAGCAAGTATGAGGTGTCAGCATTTCTTAGCAAAAATAAACTAGAACATAAAGATTAACTATAAGAGGCTGATCATAAAGCAGCTTGTAGGCAAAAGTTATAGAGAAATGCCGCGAGTCAGGGGCCACCGATATTGAAAAAATCCGGGAGAAAATAAAACTAAGAAAAAAAAGGGGATAAAAAAGAAAGTACATACGGAGCAGCAGGCACGAAGGATTCGGTGGAAGATGACCTCCGGGACAGAGGTCAGTAGTCGTCTTCCGCACGGATGTCCGAATCCTAAAAGATCTCACAAAGGGATATAAAAAACTTTAGAAAAATAAGGTGAGAAAGGTTAGGGGCACCTAATCAGTCAGTTCAACGTGGTGGGCGAGATTTGGGAGTAGAGACTATACCATCCGACAGCCTGGCAGGGGTTCCTTTGCGAACAGATACAGGACCTGGTAGGTTGCGAAGCGGTGTAGCCGAATAAGGATGAGCCGCCGAACAAGCCGGCGTGCGAGGCAGGTTGGACTCTGTATGCGAATCCGGGTGGGTAAGATGGAGGCCCTCCAGGAGGCGCTGTAGTGACTCCGGAGATGAGCAGGTGTGCTGTTGTCCTTGATAGGAGAACTGTATGGCGAACGGGAATCTCCAGGTATATTTCAATTGATGGTGGAGTAAGATCTGTATTTGAGGTTTCATGGCTCGGCGTTTGGTAATAGTGAGGGGAGCCAGATCTGAGAACAATTGGTATGTGTGCCCCTGGAATTGCAAGGAATCTTTGTTGCGGGCCGCACTGAGGAGCTGTTCTTTCGTGCGGAAAAAATGCAGCCGAACAATAATATCTCTGGGTGGGCCATCTGCTTGTCGTCGGGTGAGGGCTCTGTGAACCCTGTCGAATTCTAAGCGCTCAATGGGTATGCCCGGGGCTAGTTCTTGAAACATAGCCGTGACAAAGGACTGAACATCGTCCACGGATTCGGGTATGCCCCTTACCCTCAAGTTGGCTCTACGGGAGCGGTTCTCAGCATCTTCCCAACGCGAGAGAAGGGTAACATTCTCTTCTCGAAGAGCTATTTGTTCCTGAGCTTGTTCCTGCAGAGCGAATTCGATATCGTCTACCCTGGATTCTAAGGCAGCAGTGTGCTGGCCTATATCGCGTATCTCCCTCGAGAGCCGGTCTGTGATCTGCTCCGATGTAGCGTTCAGGGCCTTCTGCAGCATGGTCTCCATGTGCTTGAGAAAATCGCTGGGAATCATCCCGGACGGTAGCGGGGGTGCTTCTATGAGATCGTGCGTGCTCACCTCCCGGTCATCTTCGCTGTCTGAGGTCTCTCGGCTGGGGGTGGAGGACACCTGCTGAGCAGCAAGAGCCTTCGCCGCCATTTTAGACGAGGCGCGGGCGAGGGCCTCCTTGATGGGTTTAGGCTTGTTTTTCCCTCTGTGGCCCGTCAGCACCATTCCACTGGATGCCAGGGCTAACGGGGGTGGGGTACGATGCAAAATTATGAGGATTTCGGGCTTGGTTCAGCGGTTAAGTCCCGATGCGGCGGCGGAGAGTGCGGAGCCTTAGCAAGACGCGTCCGCCATGCCAGACCTCGCGCATGCGCCCTCCCCGACTTTGATTTCTACAGACCAGGTGGGCTTTGTCCCTGGGTGGGAGGCCAGGGACAACACCACTAAGGCCCTCAATATACATAATTGGCTCACATCCTCGTCCACGAAGGGTTTCTTTCTGTCGTTGGATGCAGAGAAGGCATTCGACAGGGTTGCATGGGATTATATGCAAGCAGTGCTACAGACCCTTGGCTTCCCAACCAACTTTATACGAATGATTATGGCATTGTACTCGGTCCCCACGGCTAGATTGAGAGTCAATGGCCGCCTGTCGGATGCCTTCTCCGTCTCCAACGGCACACGTCAAGGTTGCCCTTTATCCCCCCTTATATTTATCCTTACTATGGAACCCCTGCTTCGAAAGATAAGAGATAACCCCGATATTAAAGGAGTCAACATTAAATCCCAATCCTGCAAAATAGCCGCATATGCGGATGATATACTACTTTTTTTGACAGACCCGATCACTACTATTCCTAACCTCCTTCAGGATCTAACCACCTTCCAAACCTTATCAAATTTAAAAATTAATTTTGACAAATCTCGAGCCCTAAACATCACATTACCTTTGGACACGGTTACACTCTGTCAAAATAACTATCCTTTTAGGTGGGAAGCTTCAGCGTTGACATACTTAGGTATTCACATCCCGACTGATCTGGCCAGGTTATACGACTGTAATTTTAGATCCATTCTTCTTAAACTACAAGATGATCTCTTGCGATGGCACAAGGGATCGTTTTCATGGTTTGGTAGAATAGCCATATTGAAACTCAATGTCCTTCCTAGGTTGATATACCTACTACAAACTATTCCAATTAAGCTCCCTCCCTCCTTTTTCGCATCATATAGTAGCATGTGCAGGACATTCGTGTGGTCTCATCGTCCCCCTAGACTAAGCTGGAATAAACTGATTCTCCCCAAAAGATTGGGGGGACTGGGCTTGCCGGACTTAAAGACATATCATCGGGCCGTCCACCTCACAAGACTTGTAGACTGGCATGTACATAGTGCCAATAAAGATTGGGTCCGGATTGAACAGGCTTTTTCGCACCTTCCTCTTTCGAATCTCCCTTGGATTAAACCGTCTTCACTTCCCCCCGCATGCTCCACACACCCGCTGATAGGGCCTACTTTGCTAGCCTTTCGGACATCATGCCGAGCTCTCAATTTGGACCCGACCCATGGTCCCATGACGCCAATAACCGGGAACCCTGACCTCTTAGCGGGCATGAATGATTGCAATTTGAATAATCCGAATTTTTCAACAATGGTAACCTCCTTTCATTCGCTGAAATGTCATCTAGATTCCCTGAACTCCACATTCCATTTTACAAATTTCTTCAAATTCAGCATTTCCTGACTCATGCTAAACCGAATACACACTGGTGTCGAGACCTTAACCCCTTTGAGTCCCTATGCAGTGGTTCTGAGCCTCAGTCCCACTTGATCTCGAAGATTACAGCACTGTTTCATGTGGATACCGCCCCCTTACGTAATGTACAACGGGTGTGGGAGACGGACCTATCCCACACCTTTTCTGCCACGGAATGGGGCGACATATCTGAATTTATGCATAAGGGCTCCATTAACGTTTCCGCTCAGGAAAACAGATATAAAATATTTTCTAGATGGTATCGCACGCCAGACAAAATTCATAAAATATTCCCACAAGTCCCTTCTACATGCTGGCGTTGTAACTCAGCTGAAGGTACTTTTCTACATATTTGGTGGGACTGCCCCTCAATTGCATCTTTCTGGCGTGAAATACACGCTCTGATCGCCAAAATTACCACTTACACTCCTGACTTCTCACCAGCGCAATCTTACTACACAACACGTCTATCCCGAAGCGATTATATCATAAATCTCTTGTATTGCACCTAATTAACGCAGCCACTCAATGCCTCCCCAGACATTGGAAGTCGGCCCACCCCCCTACTGTTAACGAATGGATTAAACAAGTGGACCGCATTGAGGAAATGGAGAGGCTCATCTATCAGGCCCATGATAAACATGACAAGTTTAGTACTATATGGTCTTGCTGGTCCCACTTTAAGTTAAATAGCACTGACTACTCTGTACCAGCTCAGTAGTCCTAAGAGTGAACGGTTCTGATACGGCTGGATTCACCCACACAACATTTAGCTAACCCTTCCCTTCCTTTACTAATTGGGGTTTTTTTTTTTTTGTCTTTATATCTCTTTCCCCACCTCTCCTGTCCACAGCAAGTTCCCTGTAGGGGTGGACGATAGGAGATGCAACACGCCTTGAGGCCCTGGCTTTGTTTGATCTTCTACATTGGTTATCCCTGATATGAAGTTCTTTGGTTTCTTTTTGTTTCTCTTTTCGTTTTGTTTCTAATTTAGCAGATACTAACATGTTTACAATGTGATTTTTCGTGCCCACTTATCCAATACTGTTTTATGCATTATTATACTTGTGTATGATATATACCAGTAATGTTTGGTAATTGCTGGCAACTGTAAGGCTTCTGTGCATGTTGATTTTATGCAAATGCTGTAAACACTTCTTCTATGTGCCTTTTTGGAAATGTTTTGTGTTCTATAAAACTCAATAAAAAAATTCTGGAAAAAAAAAAAAAAAAAAAAACGCAACCAAGACATTCCCCCGTATATTTTGTAGGCCTCTCCCACAGTGTCCAGATAGCAGAACAGTGCAGCCAATTAGCCAATAGCAAACGCCTGCAGCCAATTAGTAGATGTCCTAGGAATACCTAAACTTCATCTTTTCCTCGTCCTCCTTCTTGTGTTCTTCCCGGCCTCACCCTATCCAAATTAAACTTCTCTAGTGGCAGAAGGGCAAAAATCTTGATGTATTCCCCTTTCCATATCTTCTCCCTGACTGCCGGCTTCAGATGAGCCCCGAGGGGCCCCTCGAAGCACACATAAAACTCACATATTGCTGCATCCACCAAATGGACCAAGTCCTGTTTTTTGGTGGTCTCAGTGGTAGCCCCCCCATGGGTTTTTGTACCGCCTCCTGTTCAGCCGCCTCAGCCACCGTAGGTGTGGGTGCCGCCGACTCAGTAGCCACTACCGCCTAACCCCCCCGGCCCACCCTGCACTCCACCGTCACCCCCAACCCCCGAGCCTGGGACCACCCATGCTGCCACCGGGAGCCTGCACCCCACCCGTGCCTGGCTCAAACCATTGAACCAGCTCCTTCAACCCCGCTAGGGACCCCTGTAAACCCGTATCCGCCGCTGCGCGGCCTGAGACCAACGCGGCCGGAGGGGAGGGCGCAGTCACAACTGGCCGCTCTGTTGGGGTCCCACCAGCCGAAGATCCTGAATCTACCGCTGCCAGACTTCCTTGCTGCCCATCGTCCACCAACTGCAACAGCTCCCCCTCAGATCGCACGTCCGCCAACTCCACCTCACTTGCCGACTGCCCTCCAGCAGATGCGTCACTGGATGCCGGGGATCCACAGTCCTTCCTGTTCTTCCGAAACATGCCAGATCCGCCCGCTGACTTCCTCATAGCTTTGCCATGACCTGTTCGCCCCTGCTCACAGTGCTGTCCAAGACCACTGCCTGCTGCCTCCATCTCTCCTCCGTCCGCTGCATCCCTCTGTCCCTTAGCAGGGATCACCTGCTGTCCAGCCATCCCTGTAGGGCCGCATGCTGCATGCACTGGGAGCTCAGCAGCTATCCTCCTGGGTGCCCCCTGCTTAAGCCCCGCCCCCGCCATCTTAAGGCCTGGAGCTGGGGCCTCTCGTATAGACTCTGGCCTCTTGCTCTGCCAAGCATCCACTTTGGACCTGCCAGCGCCACCCTCGACATGTCCTCTGCCACATAGGCGCTGTGTGCTGCACCCCCGCCGAAGACCCACCCGCGAGCTTTGCAGGTGGGCCTGAGGGAGCCCTGCTATCCCTGCCATGTGCTTTATGAGTCCCAGGGAGGTGGGGGAGAGGGGGTTCAGGGGAGAAACGAGCCATCGGCCACGCTCGCCACGCTCGTGCTGTCTCCCGACCTGCCTGCTATGCCGCTGGGGGTGCCTCACCCAGTGCCGCTGCCAGTCTGCTCTAGAGCCATCCAGGGCCCCTGGACGCTGATTCTGCCTTTAGCCTTGCAAATAGCTCCTCCACGTCCAAGCTTGCTCCTCACTGCAGCCTGAGGTGGGGAGGAGCCGCCCCCTCTGCACATTAACTCTGCTCCTCTTCTCCCAGCCTCTGCACCACTTCTTCCTACTTCCTTTCAAACTTAAGTTCCCCCTGTTAACCCTATCATGCCCGCCCTACGCCTATTGTGTCATTTATTTTGCTCTGGGCTTTCTTTACAGGTGCTACAGTGCTAAAAATAGTGCCTGTATAACGTCTGTAAAGTTCCTCCCCTGTGCCTCCAGTGTGAAAGCCTGAGGGTATAGAAGGTACAAAAAGTCCTGCAAGCACTCTAGGAGCCGTATATTCACCGCTCCTAAAGCGCCCCTTTCCATAGCATGGGTTAAAACCACACTTCTAGCCGCCCAATAGCGCCACAAAAATGACGGTAAAGTGGCGTTAAAAATAGCACCCACCCGCCCCAGTGTGAAAGTAGCCTGATACTTACTTGAGCCCCATCTCTATCCAACATGTTACAGGAGAGCCTCGGCTGTCCAAGGCTCTCCCTCCTGATTGGCTGAGGCATTTGTCCATTGGCTCCTGCTGCTATCAAAGTCAGTAAGCCAATGAGGAGAGAGAAGGTGTGGGAATGGACACAGAGCAAACTCTTTGCTGTGGGGGCACTTGGCAGGAGGGAGGAGCCAGGAGCACCGAAGAGGGACCCGAGAATAGGAGGATCTGGGCTGCTGGGCTGCTGGGCTGCTGGGCTGCTCTCTACAAAACTAGTACAAAGAGTATAACATGTTTGTTATTTAAAAAAAAAAAAAAGACTTTAATATCACTTTATTTCTCCTGGCCTATTATATTTAGGGCCTTAGACTTTTGCAAATAGATTTTTATAATTGGAGAGTGGGTGGAAGATCTTGATCTTTATTAAGAAAGAGGGAGTGAGATGAAGGGTCGTGTGATGTAAAACAATATCATAAATCACTATGGAGGTCGCTGAAAATATTACATCCCAAACATAGAGACCAAACCAAAAAACTACTAGAGAGATATGGATTTTTCATAATTCCTGCAGTCGAACACCCCCCAGTTTGGTTCAGCTATATAACAGCTGTCAACGAGAAGAAGCGTCACTCAGCGGGAGCCTCCCATGGAGGTGGAGCTGTTGCCACTTTGTTTTTCTTTTTTTCTGGCTCATCTGCGGCGTGAGATGGATCTACATAACGGGACATTTTTTTTTTTTTATCTTTTAATAAAGGACTTGTCCCAAAGTGTCTCCTGTCTTTTTTATTATTTTTGATCCTTTTTTGTTAAATGGTAGGGGTACGATGTATCTGTTACCAGTTCACATAGGGAGGAGGCTGGGATCTGAGGGTCCCCTTGTTAAAGGGGGCTTCCAGATTGTCCCAATCAACAAGGTGGGGACAAGGTGCTTTGGGGGGCTACTCCAAAGCACCCTCCACATGTTGAGGGCATGTAGCCTGGTATAGTTCAAGAGAGGGGCACTCTCTCATCCCACCTTTTTTCCTGTGGCCTGCCAGGTTGCATGCTCAGATAAGGGTCTGGTATGGATTTTGGGGGACCCCTACGCCATTTTTTAAAATTTTGGGGCAGGGTTCCCTTTAAAATCCATACCAAACCTGAATGGTCTGGTGTGGATTTTGGGGGGGCCCTACGCCATTTTTTTTTTATTTGGTGCAGTGTTCCCCTTAATTTCCATACCCGACCTGAAAGGCCTGGTATGGATTTTGGGTAAACCCACAGGCAATTTTTTCTTAAATTTTTGGTTCTGGCTTCCCCTTAAATTCACACCACACCCAAAGGCCCTGGTAATGGACTGGGGGGGAACCAATGTGTTTTTTTTAATGAGTTTTATCTATATTGCCAAGACCCAACAATTCATTACAGCCGCGATCAGTTTTAAATTACTTTTTTTCTTTAGAAATGTAATTTTACTGTGGTACTGTTATCAACATGGGAAAACTGCGCCACTTTACAGACATACTATAGACACCCCCCCCGGCATGATAGTTAAAGGAATATTTCATTTTTATTGTTTCACTTTAATCATTATTAAAATCACTGCTCCCAAAAAACGGCCGTTCTTAAAACTTAAAAACCTTGGTCCCCGAACACTTTTTATGACAATAACTTGCAAATAAGCCTTTTAAAATGAGCACTTTTGGTTTTCATGTTAGTGTCCCATACTTTAACGGTGTTCTGCGGCTTTCAAATTATGTTCGTTGAACGCTGAAAGTCCGAACAACCATTACAGACAACATTTAAATTGGGGTTAAGCCAAGAATGAATAGCTTGGTGCCCTGATAGCACCTAGCATACTCAAATCTGGTGCACAGAACTATACTTTATCAGTAAGTTGGAAGGACTCAGACATGCGATTTCATGACACTAAAATACAATATTTAAGAAAATTATATTAAGAGATTTTACTTCATATATGAAACATTTACTTATAAAACTGAAGTAATTAGATATGTAGAGTAAGCAATTGCAACATAATACAGAACAAAATTCAACTTTTACAAAGCATATAATGGTAAATGATCATAGTGTGCTGAGGAGCTCCACTTAAACGCAGCTGATTGTGAAACTGAAACAAACAGGACAGATTACAGTTGTCCCTACAATTCAAAGAAACATTTGAACAGCTGTTTTATATAGAACAATACTTATAAAATTAAATAATGATCTAATTTACCAATGCCAGCAAGACAAGAGTGATGTCAAAATGGATAGTTAACCATATGTTAGTCTATTGAAGAAATGCTGTATTTCCATGATGCACTATACAAGTTATCACAATCTGAATGCACACCAAGACCTCTAATCTCTGTTGTATTCTCTGGGTATGTGGGTATATGGTATATTTTAGCACCTCTCCTGTACTGTCCTTTGATTTCTCTACAGCATTCATCCTGTATTGCTCATGTTTTCCTCCTCTAACATCTCCCCTGTACTGTTCCTTAACTCTGCTGCCCATGTTAACTGTAATGATGCTTTAACCTCGTTCCACCTTCAGAATTCTTCCTGCACTGCTTCGCTTATCTGTTTCCAGCTCCCCCTGTACTTCTTTCCCTTTCTGCCTCCAAAAACCTCCTCTGTAATATATCTTCTCTCCCTTCATTGCCACCATAGTTTGCATCTCTTCTCCACTCCAGTGTGGCCTCCTAGTGTACAACTTTGGTCTCTTGTTATGCCGCATACACACGATCGGAATTTCGGCCAGCAAAAGACTCATGAGAGCTTTTCATCGAAAAATGTGACCGTGTGTATGCTCCATCGGAATTTAGCTGGCCGAATTCCTGCCAGCAACAATTTGAGAGCATATTCACAATTTTCCCGATGGTCTGTATGCAATTTCAACACGCAAAAAAAACACGCAAGCTCAGAATCAAGTAAGAGATGGAACCGCTCTGTCTGGTAAAACTAGTGTTCGC
The DNA here is from genome assembly GCF_037356315.1 of Lithobates pipiens. Taxonomy (NCBI): domain Eukaryota; kingdom Metazoa; phylum Chordata; class Amphibia; order Anura; family Ranidae; genus Lithobates; species Lithobates pipiens. Next base: position 57,374,111 of record NW_027507718.1, on the reverse strand, counting down.
AATGGAGATAGCACATTCTTCACGCTGCAATTTTTTAAATATTTCAATGCCGCTCATTCTCTTCTTTATAATGCTCGAAGAATGAAGTTGTTTTGCTGCTCATATTCACACAGAGTTCTCACAAACTTATTTATTCATTATTTCTAGGGATCTCCTGAATAATATTTGTTTTAATTAAAGCCAGATCTCCATAATAAAATTAACTTTTTATTTTAAAGTCCTTTTTTTTTAATCAATTATTTTTTTTTTTCCCGTGATCTCCTTTTTATTTATTTATGTTACGTTTCCACAACAATATTATTATCTTGTATTTGTAAGCCTCAAGGAGGTTGTTTGGTGTCCCTTGCTAATTTTGACATTGTATTTTTCTGGTCCAGGACTCCCAGAGAACAGGAACAGCAGCAGAGGACATATATGTACCCAGGCTGTGGTCCTACAACAAACTGCGTGTTTTGTCAGACCAGACTGAAGCCAGGCAATCACTTTCGACTCTGGCTCTGGAGGTGTACTTGTGGCAGGAGGAGGAGGAGGATGATCATGGGGGAGCACACACAGGTGGTCGTAAATCAGTTAGTTCGCCACTCAACCCCTTGTGGATGGTTGCAAAAATCTGTTTCTCACATTTGTGGCATTGGCCCTCCTCCATTTGCCGCACATTTGAGGTTACATAGATGCCATAGGCCTCTACAGCATTGAGGGGGGATTGCAGGGCCACATTAGCCTTTTTGATGAGAGCCAGTGCTGCTTCTTCCATTTTACTTCCCTTCCTGGGCCTTTTGGGTGGAAGTCGGAGGGGAGGCACCTGGGATTGGGTGTGACTGGGCCCCGCTACCTCCTGGCTGACACTTAGCCCCACCTCCTCCTGTGTGCCACTTCCCCCGCCTCCTCCTATGTGCCACTTGCCAGAGCCTAGTCCTGGCTGAGGTTTTCCTGTGTATGAAAAAGGGACATCGTTTTAGTTTTTTGTTCATCACACACAATTTTCAGCCAATGACTGTTGTAAATTGAATTTTAATAAATAGAAGAGACTATCATTCTGAGCCCAGCATTTTTAATTCTTGCCACAATCTTTTTTGGCCCCTACTGTCTATTGATATGTCAAACCCTTATTGTTAAATCATTAATTTGTTATCAATAATAACATCTAGTTAACAATAATAATTTTCCCATAAAAAATATGTCTAAAAAGACTATACCTGGCTCCAACTGGGCTCCTCAATCTCTTCCTCAATGGAAGGCCCAGGTTGGTCCACGGAGGCTTCAGCTGGGGTTGAGGTAAGGGTTGAGAGAAGGCTGAATGGAAGGCTGGATGGAAGGAGTTCCGGAAGAGTCAAAAGCGATTCCCTGGCTTCAATATGGTCATCCAGAAAACGCATCCTGTTGTAGTACCACAGAATGGGTACATATACATCCTCTGCTGCTGCTCCTGACCTCAGGGACTTCTGGACCTTCAGATACTCCTTCCTATAGGTGCTTCTCAAGCTACCAATTTTACTTTCCAGAAACCTCATGTCTGCATTGTGGGCCCGAGTCTTTAAAAATTCAAGCAGTTTCTCCAGCGATGCCTTCCTAGCTGCTTTATAAAGGGTTTTGTGATATAAAGGGTTTTCACCTCCCATACATTTTTCATATCTCGATATTTATCAATGAATTTGCCCAGGAAGTCTTGATCTTATATGGATAAATTTTCTCCGCAAGACCAAACAAAAGACAAAAACAGTCATCTCAGGCTAATCTTATCCCAATATAGGCCTCAACCTAGATTTAGTATAGGCTGCCCATGTCCCAAGTTAAAATCTTACTTTTGTTATAACGTTTGTCGCTTCTGTTCCTCCTTCCTCCACACACAGAATGTAGTTACAACACACTAGTGTTAGCTTTATATACACTGCGCATGCGTGAAACTCCACTCGCGTCACCCGCCCCTGAAGTTCTTTCGAGAATATTCCCCACCCCGTCTTTTTCGTTGCAGTGGGAGAGGAACATTGTGGAGACACAGCAGGTGTATAATAGCAGTAACGAGGAGGAGGAAAGCCTGGAGCCAGAAACATCACGATTGGTGAGATGGTCCACATCTTGAGGAGGAACGACTATGACGAGAATTTTGGTCCGTACCCAAACCCAAATATGAGAAAGGTCAAGATCATGACTAAAGTTGTGAAAAGTCAGGAATTTTGGGGTACGACTTTCCAAGGATCAACTGAGGAAATGTTGTCTGAGTGCCCTGACCGCACTATACACCATTATATCCACCTATATAGCTCTTCTCTAATTGAGCCATCTGCAGGAGTTAGTGGGTGTTGCGTGCTGGTTTTACCATCTCCCTTCAGGCCATTACCATGTCTGGAATGCCAACAAGGAGAGGCAGACAGGTGCGAGACGATAAAAGAGGGCAAGCAGGCTCTGTGTCTAGAGACAACAGTGCTGGTCGTGGACGCGGTGCATCTTCATCATCAGCACGTGGCCATAGGACACGCTTGTCCTTCTTTTCGGCAGCTGGACATGTTGAGCCGCATCATGCTGAAGACTTAGTAGAGTGGATGACCAAGCCCTCTTCATCCTCCTCATCCTCTCTCACCCAGGCTCAGGGTACTAGCAAAGCAGCTGCCAACGTATCATCTTCCCTTGTCTCAATGTCATCATCAGTGACTCCTTCCCTAGACCCACCACGTCCTCCTGAGGAGTCCCCTGAACTCTTTGAGAACAGTGTTGGGTACATGCTCCTAGAGGATGTCCAGTGTTTTGTAGGCTCTGATGATGATACTCAGCTAGAGGAAGGCAGTAGCGTAAGCGCAGAGAGAGGGGATGCTCAAGAAGGACAGCAATCTGGCAGTCATGTTCCACAAGCTGCACCATACTGCCAGGTTTGCTCCAGCGATGAAGAGGGAGGGGATGATGAGGGCACTGACTCCACGTGGGTGCCTGGTAGGAGAGAGGAGGAGGAGGCAAATGTTCAACGAGGCAGGATGCCCTCCGGGGGCCAGCTTAGGGGCAGCACACCGACTGAATCACACCGCAGAGCTCCACCTGTGCAGGGCGCTACCTCTGCGCGTTATTCTAAAAGTTCTTTGGTGTGGGCCTTTTTTGAGATGAGTGCATCAGATCGCACCGCTGCTATTTTCAACATATGTCTCAAGTGTATCTCGCATGGCCAAAACATCAGCCACTTGGGCACCACATGCTTGACCAGACATATGTTGACCTGCCATGCAGCTCGTTGGCAAGTGTACCTCAAAGACCCACACCAAAGAACAAAGCGGACCTCTCCTTGCTCCCCATCAGCTGGGATCTCCAACCCCACTAGACCTTCAGTCCTCTCTGAAACCTGCTCTGAGAGGAATGAAGGTGTAGAATTAGGTGTGTCACAACCAAGTGCTTCCAGGCACTCTGCTAGCAGTACACCCACATCCGATTATAGCAGGCAAATTTCCCTGCCCCAGCTGCTGGACCGTCGAAAGAAGTTCACTCCCAGCCATCCAAATGCCCAGCGGTTGAATGCTAACTTGGCTAAATTGCTAGCACTTCAACTGCTGCCTTTTCAGTTGGAAGACTCGGCCCCCTTCCGTGAGTTTGTACAATGTGCGGTTCCTCAGTGGCAGGTCCCCAAACGCCACTTTTTCTCGCAGATGGCGATTCCGGCTCTCTACCGGCATGTGGAAGGCAATGTCCTTGCCTCGCTGGACAGGGCGGTCAGCAGTAAGGTGCATATTACCGCTGACTCATGGCCCAGCAGGCATGGACAGGGACGTTACCTGTCTTTCACGGCCCATTGGGTCACTCTTCGGGCAGCTGGGAAGGATGCAGGACAAGGTGCAGTAGTGTTGGAGGTTGTTCCGCCACCACGCCTCCAAAATGCTACTACTGGTTGTGACACACCTCTCTCCTCCACCCCCTCCTCTTCTTCTTCCTCCATGGCCTCTTCCAGTGCTCTGTCCTCAGAACCAGCGGTGCTCCGTAGGCGTTCCAGGGGCTACGCAAGTATGCAGGCAAAACAATGCCGTGCTTGCGCTGGTTTGTTTGGGGGACAGAAGACACACTGGGGCAGATATTTTGTCAGCTCTGCAGGGGCAGGCCGAGAGGTGGTTGATGCCACGCCAGCTTAAGCCAGGAATGGTGGTTTGCGACAATGGCACCAACCTCCTCTCCGCCCTCCGACAGGGACAACTGACCCATGTGCCCTGTGTGGCTCATGTCCTTAACCTGGTGGTGCAGCGGTTCTTGGGCAGGTACCCGGGCTTACAGGATGTCCTGAAGCAGGCCAGGAAAGTCTGTCACCATCTGAGGAGGCCACAAGGATGGTGAGCAGTGACAGTGCATGCATCAGTAACACTGTACCTCTTGTCCATCTGTTGGAACATACGCTGCATGGAATAATGGACAGGGCACTTGGGGCAGAACAGAGGCAGGAAGAGGAGGACTTCCTTGCCTCTCAAGGCCCCCTTTATCCAGACAGTGTTCCTGCTGTCCCACCCATCACACAGGAAGAGGACGAGGAGGAGGAGGATGATTGTGTCAGCATGGAGGTGGAGGCTGGCACTCAGCATCAGCAGCAGCAGTCTTGTAGGGATGATATACAGTCCCAAGAAACCCGTGGACTTGTACGTGGCTGGGAGGAGGTAGCTGCGGATCATGTTGTCCTTAGTGACCCAGAGGACTCCGGACCGAATGCCTCAGCTAACTTACGCTGCATTGCCTCCCTGATCCTGCAAAGCTTGCGGAAGGATCCTCGTATTCTTCAGATCAAGGAGAGGGACCATTACTGGCTGGCCAGTCTCCTTGATCCACGGTACAAAGGTAAGGTTGCCGACCTTATCTTGCCATCACAGAGGGAGCAGAGGATGAGACATCTCCAGGGGGCTTTGCAGAAAGGTCTGTGCAACGCGTTCCCAGAGACTGGGAGGTTACAAACTCCTGGTCCTGGACAACGTGTTGCTGAGGCCATCGGTCAAAAGGAACGGTGGAGAAGGTGGCCGTCTGACCGATGTGTTCAGACAATTTTTTAGTCCGCAGCCCCAAGGTATGATCAGTTCCAGCAACCATCGCCAGCGTCTGATTTACATGGTGCAGGAATACCTAGGGGCAAGGTCAGACTTGGACACCTTTCCCACCAAAAAAATTCTGGCTTACTGAGTCTTGAGGATGAATCACTGGCCAGAGCTTGCACAGTATGCAATTGAGCTACTGGCCTGTCCTGAATCCAGCGTTCTTTCGGAACGCACATTCAGTGCTGCTGGTGGCTTTGTTACCGATCACAGGGTGCGCCTGTCCACCGACTCAGTTGATCGACTGGCCTTCATCAAGATGAATCAGTCTTGGATCACCACCAGCTACCAAGCACCTGAAGCTGTTGTAACCAAATAATTTTGTTTTGAAATATCACATCCTTTCAAGACTGCCTATGCTGATGCTGAGTGACTGTCCTGTTATGTTAATTGTCTATCCTCTTCCTCCTCCGCTGATATGTTGGAAGAACATTTTTGGTTCTGGGTGATGCCACAAGCCCATTTTTTCAGCCCCAGTTTAACAGGGGCGTTTAATTACAATTTTTGATGCAATGCTTTGCAGCAGGGCTCATTCCTGCACTACAACTAGAGTATATGGGAGAGGTTTCAGTGTTGTGGCACCAGCACCAGTGCCTAAGGCCCAATTTTTCAGCCACTGTTTAACAGGGGCATTTAATTACAATTTTTTATGCAACGCTTTGCAGCAGGGCTCATTCCTGCACCACAACTAGAGTATATGGGATAGGTTGCAGTGTTGTGGCTCCAGCACCAGTGCCAGCAGCCCAATTTTTCAGCCCCTGTTTAACAGGGGCGTTTAATTACAATTTTTGATGCAATGATTTGCAGCCGGGCTCATTCCTGCACTACAACTAGAGTATTTGGGAGAGGTTGCAGTGTCGTGGCACCAGCACCAGTGCCTAAGGCCCAATTTTTCAGCCCCTGTTTAACAGGGGCGTTTAATTACAATTTTTTATGCAATGCTTTGCAGCAGGGCTCATTCCTGCACCACAACTAGAGTATATGGGAGAGGTTGCAGTGTCGTGGTACCAGCACCAGTGCCTAAGGCCCAATTTTTCAGCCCCTGTTTAACAGGGGCATGTAATTACAATTCTTGATATAATATTTCACAGCAGGGCCCGTTCCTGTGCCCACCCAGATTAACTGTGAGGACTTATATTGTTGTGGCACCAGCACCACAAACCACCAAAGGTCAATTTTTCTACCACTGTTCAACAATGGCATGTAATTACAATTCTTGATATAATCGTTCACAGCAGGGCGCTTCAGCACCCACCAAGAGTCACTTTGAGGGCTTACAATGTTGTGGCAACACCAACACCTTGTTCTGCCATTTCTGCAGAGCATATGGGGCAGGCCCCTACTTTCAAACATCCAACTTACAAACGTCTCCTACTTGCAAACGGAAGGAGACAACAGGAAGTGAGATGAAGAAAGACGGATGGCAAAACTAATTATACAGGGTGATAACCCTTCCCTATGTTTTCCAAAAAGCTTAAAAATTATTTTTTTGACTGGAGCTACACTTTAAAAATGTACCAGTTCAAAATTACACACAGATTCTACTTAAAACAACAAATCTACACAGTCCCTGTCTTGTTTGCACCGCCTGTATACTGCTTTTCTGAGTATATAGGGCCTGGGGGCCCCACGTCTTTCCTTTTTTTAATATGGGTACGGGGTTCCCCTTAATATCCGTACAAGACCCAAAGGGGCTGGTAATTGGCAGGGGGGCTACCCATGCCGTTTTTCTCAATGATTTTCATCCATATTGCCGGAACCAGATATTGCATTAAAAACGCAAGCAGTTTGAAATGACTTTTTTTCCGTTAAATGTCATTTTGTGCAGGGACTGTTCTAAACACAGGAAACACGTGGCACTTCACAGGCATACTATAGACACCCCCCAGGCACGATATTTTTCTTTCAAAAGATTTTTATTTTATGAAAAAGGCACTTGCAAGAACATATTTATAAAAGCAAACAAACTCCAGCAGGGTAGGCCTGCTGCCAAAGTGCAAGTAAAAGTACAATAAGACAGTTGTATAAATCAGATAGTGGCAAATAAGTACAGACATCCTGCCCCGCCAAAGCGAAGGGGCCATACGATAAACCAAAGGGTAGCGCCCCGTGAGGAGCCCATCTAAAACATCTGTCTGGGGGAGCAACCAGGAGACCCCCCCCCCCCCCCGACACCCCTGGTAGGGAGCTTGCTGTGTCAGGATGGGGGCGTATTCTCCCGGGTCCCCCCCCTCCCATAAGGAGATAGTACCCTATGAGCAGCCCACAGGGAGCACCTCTACAAGCAATTTGTCTATACGGTAAATCTGTCAATTATAGCACCGTTGAGATAACCACAAAAACAGGTAATCAAGAGGGACAGAAGAGAGAAGGGGGGAAGAAAAGAGAAGAACAGAGGGGTATAGGGGTAAGCTATTTCCGAAAAGGGGTGGGGGGGTACGGAGTAAGAATGCCTAACACTCAGTAAGAGAGGGAGAGCTTTAAGAATTAGATCGGGACGATAGGGAAAAGCCTGGGGGCACTCCCGGCAGAAGGGATATGCCCATGTACCGGGCCCAAGGATCCCACACCTTTCTGAATTTAGGCGTGGTATCCAACAGAATGCCTGACAGTTTTTCTTGGGACATTATCCAGGATATCTTCCTCTTCACTGCGAGGAAAGAGGGCCTGGGTTGCTTCCAAGCGGAGGCAATTGCAATTTTGGCACCTAAGAGGATAAAGTGGGTTAGTTTCTGAGTGTTTACAGGCAACAAAGGAGCAGGGGCATTGAGCAACGCAACCTCAGGAGTTCTTGGAACCCGGCAGCCTGTGACCCTGTGAATCAAGTTAAAGATTTTAGTCCAGAACGATCGAAGCCTAGGGCATTCCCACCAGATGTGGATCATGGAGCCACGAAGTTGACACCCTCTAAAGCATAGGGGGTTTGCCGTGGGATAAATTTTGGCCAGCTTGGCTGGAGTGAGATACCACCTGGTTATCAATTTGATGCTAGCTTCCATGAGTGAGATGTTTTGGATCCCACGAAAGGATCTGGCTAGGGCCAACTGCCAGGTTTCAAGACTGCCAGAGGTCTGGAGGTCAGTCTCCCATGCTGTCATGTAGGGGGATTTACCCGTTGGGGCAGTGAGAGCCGCATAGATTACTGATATACCACCCCTCTGCTCCCCGATCCTACCACACCAGGCTTCGTAATCAGTAAAGGGGGGAGGAAGGGGCTTGTTCTTCCAAAGCGAGTGTAAGAAATTAGATATTTGCTGGAAGCGGAACCTCTCTGAGTCAGGTAGCTCTAAGTGTTCGATACAATAGGCAAGGGAAATTGGACCCCTTGGGGTGAAATAATGACCTATCCGGTATAGTCCCTTGTCCAGCCACCATTTGAAGGCCCCGATATTCAGGCTGGGGGGAAAATCGTGATTACGGAAGATGTGAGCAAGGGGCCGTAATGTGGAGACCAGGGAAGGCTCTCTGCGGAGACCGTCCCATAGGGCACAGGAGTGAGAGAGGGAGGGAGACATGATGGGCGGCCTGGCTTTGGGTGGGCACCACAAGAGATAGTCTAGTGTGAATGACAACCAATCCGGTTTCTCGTATTTGGAGTAGAGCATGGAGAGTTGGGCCAGGCGAGCTGCAAGGTAATATTTGTGGAGATTAGGAAGACCCAACCCACCCCTGCGTCTGTGTAGGAAAAGCGTGTTTTGCGAGAGACGGTACCCTTTGTTACTCCATATGTATTTCAATATTTTGCTTTGCAGAGAGCAAAGATGGTCCTTCCGGACCGGTATGGGGAGGGCTCGAAAGTAATACAAGATTTTGGGAAGAAGGGTCATTTTTATGGAGTTAATCCGGCCAAGCCATGATAATTCGTGTTTAGACCATGAACAGAGGTCAGCTTCCAACTGTCTGTATAGTTTGGGATAATTGTGAGCATACAACATCTCCGTCCTAGGTGTAAGGGAGATACCTAAGTATTTAATGGCAGTGTCACTCCAATGAAACGGGAAGGATTGTTTGAGTGAGTTGACTTGATGAGTGGGAAGAGATACATTAAGTGCCACAGACTTAGAGTAGTTAACTTGTAAGCCAGAGACCTTGGCAAAGTCGTCTAATACTCGGGATAAATTGGGCAAGGTGGTGAGGGGGGAGGTAAGGAATAACAATATGTCGTCTGCAAATAGTCCGCATTTGTGTGTTTGGATGCCACACTGGACACCTCTAATGTCCGTATTGTGGCGGACTGCTATTGCTAGTGTTTCAATGGCTATTGCAAATATGAGGGGTGAAAGGGGGCACCCTTGTCTGGTCCCTCTAGTAATGGGAATGGGAGTGGATAGGTATCCCTGAAGTCGAATTTGGGCCCTCGGCTGAGAGTATAAGGCCCGCAGTAAGCCAAGGAAGCGAGCCCCAAATCCCCACCTATCGAAGAGCTGGAAGATGTACTGCCAGGAGACCGAGTCAAAAGCCTTCTGGATATATAAGGAAAGGAGAAAGCCAGATTGTTTGGGTCCCCCTTCCCAATTAGACTGCAATATGGAGATAATGTCGACCGCCCTCCGTATTTGGTCAGGTCCCTGCCTGCCAGGGATAAATCCGTCTTGGTCCTTGTGGACGTAGCGTCCGATAAAGGAGGCCAGCCTATTGGCCATTACCTTCGTGAGAATTTTGAGATCATTGTTAATGAGGGATATCGGTCTGTAGTTACTGACATCCTCCAAGTTCTTATCAGGTTTGGGTATGACCGTGATGTACGCCGTATTAATGTGGGGATCTAGGGGGCTTCCATTAGCTTTATGATTGCCGAGATTGGCAAGGTGGGGGGCAAGCGTGTTGGCAAAGGCTTTATAATAAGGGATCGAGAGACCGTCAGGGCCTGGGGCGGAGCTTTTTTTGAGTTCCTTTATGACTCCCAAAATCTCCTCTGTCTGAATGGGGGATTCCATGAATTGTTTGTGAGCATCAGACAAGACAGGGATGGGGAGTCCCTCCAAAAACCGTGGAAGAAGGTTTGTTTTGGGAGATGGGGGACTGCTGTAAAGAAAGGCATTCAGAACTGTGACCGGGTTAGAGGTGGGCGGGTGACCTGCACTTCTGATCCGGGGGAGGGTGCTTAGCTTGGTTCTAGGGGAGAGTCTATTAGCTAGGAGTGTGCCTATTTTGTCTGCCTGTGAATAAAATTTGTGGCCGGACCACCTAATAGATTTTTCTGCTTTCGTGGTTAGAGCGAGATTGAGTTCTAAGCGAGTCTTGTCAAGCAAGGTGGGGGGAGTTCGGAGCGTGTCCCGTTTGTGAAGAGCCCTGAGTCTAGAGTATTCCTCTTCTAGCTTAAGGATAGCTGATTGCCTTTCACGTTTTATTTGAGTTCCTAGCAGAATGAGTTTTCCCCTAATAAATGCTTTGTGCGCCGCCCACAAGGTTTCGGGGGAGACATCAGGTGTCGCATTAATAGAAAAATATTCCTGTAGTGCTTTGTCAAGATCCATTATTCGTGATGGCTCAGACAGAAGAGATTCGTTTAACCTCCAGTGTCTGGGATGTCTCCCACTCGAACCCCCAAGGATCGTCACAATTACCAGGGAGTGATCCGAGACCACCGTGTCAGTGATGGAGGCTTTGACAACCCGGGGCAGGAGCGAAGAGGGAACGAGGATGTGGTCAATCCTTGCATAGGATTGGTGTGGTGCTGAAAAGTGTGTATAGTCTCTCTTTGTGGGGTTTAATTCCCGCCAAGTGTCGGATAAACCATATGCGTGGAGCAATTTGGCGATCCGCAGGCTTGCCTTCGTGGGCCGGGTTAATCGGGAATGAAAGGTGGAGGATTTGTCAAGGCCTTGATCGAAGGCGACGTTAGAGTCTCCTCCGACAATAACAGTCCCTTCTAAATGAGGCGCAAGGGTGCGCAGCAGGGATTCAAAGATATTGACTTGGCCCGTGTTCGGGGCATAGTAGGAGACCAGGGAGTATAGGTGGTCTCCCACAGTGCCCTTTAGAAGTAAAAATCTGCCCCCCGGATCCGCCTTTTCAAAACTTTTGTTGAATTTGCACATTTTAGCTATCAGGATGGCCACCCCCTTGGTTTTGGATTCTGCGTTGGCTAGGTAGAACTGAGGGAAGTGGGCGTGAAGGAACTTGGGACTATACCGGACAGGAAGGTACGATTCCTGAAGTAGGGATATATCCAGTTTCAGGGACTTATAGTAGTCAAGAGCTTTTCTGCGTTTAATGGGGGATTTGAGGCCCTGGATATTGTGAGTGGCTATCTTGAGCCTAACATCTTGTTGATCAGTTATGGAGCAGAGGGGGAGCCCAGCATCTGAAGACGACCTCACTTACCCAGTCAGTGGTGGAGTTCCCGGCAACAGTGGTGGGATCGACGGCCTGTGATTTTCTCGTGGAGCGTATTGCCGACAGGGTTAGCTCAGACATACCTGAAAGATACGACAGTGTCAAGCAAACATTAAAAAGGAGTAGCTTACCATCTAGGGGGGAGACAGAAAGAGATAGAACAAGGAAAGAAAGTGTTCTTGGGAAAGGAAAGAGGAGATCAGGGCAGGAGACACCCCCCGAAATCCTGAGAAAGAACAATGTTAACAGCTGACCCATAGGGTCAGATGTCCCGACCCCCAGGCACCCGAGAGAGACCGAGGGAGGGGGAGTTGTGCAAGTGGTCCCTCGCAGAACTGGGGACCCCTAGTCGGGAAACATCCCGATCTGTTGATTTAACATCATACAACGATAGAAATGAAACAATAATAAAGAACTTGAGGCACGGCCAAACTTTGCGTTTAGGGGACGTGGGGGCAGGCCAGTAAAAGAGAGTTATTAACCATAAAGTGAGCATACATATCTGGGGAGGTTGCTGAAATCTGCAGCCCTCTATAGTGACCGTTTAGAGGCCCTGAGGGCCAAACTAGAGGGGGCGCAGATCATGTGAGGGGTTGTGGAAAGTCCAGAAGGGGGTATGGAAGACTGCATAGCATCCAGGGTTATTGAAAGCAAGAGGAAAAGAGGTTAGCGTAGGTCCTAGGAAGGGGGAGAGCAACAAAGGTGGAGGACCAAACTTCCAATGGTTGGGGAAAAGTCCTCTGGCCCTCTCCAGGACCTCGGACGGTCAGTCACACAATGGAGAGTAGAAGTTGAGGCCTGGATGTTATTCAGGTGGGTGCATTGTCCTTGACCTTTTTGGCTCTTCCGGAGGTCCACAGCGGGGATTGTGGGCTGTTGGGTGTGGGCCGTTTGTGTGAGCCCTGTCCAGAGTTAGAAGTGTCCATGTCAGCTTCTTGAGAAATAATTTTCAACCTGGTGAGGAGCTTCTCCCCCTCGGGGAATGTGGAAAAAGCGTATGTTTTCCCTTTGTCTGTGAACCGGACAGCAAATGGGAAGGCCCACTTGTATTTTATGTCTCTTTGTGTCAGTGCAAGCAAGAGGGGTTTCTGGGCTCTCTGTCTCTGTATGGTGGAGGGGGAGAGGTCCGCAAAGATCTGAACCTGGTGGCTCTGGTACGTGACGTGTTGCATGGATCTGGCTCTCTTCATGACTTCTTCTTTCACAGAAAAATGGTGTGGCTTGGCCAGTACATCACGTGGAGTGCCGTCCTTCCTAGGGGGGCCAAGGGTTCTGTGGACCCTGTCGAGTTCCAGCTTTGGAGCTGGGATGTCAGGGATTAGCTGAGTAATTAGGTCGTGAACTGCTTTGGACACATCAGTTATCGATTCTGGAAGCCCTCGGATTCTAATGTTGTATCTGCGTGACCTGTTTTCAAGGTCATCAATACGGGCCATGGCTAGGTCTAGTTGCTCCTGCACCGAATAAATGTGTCTGGAGTTTTGGATGGATCTGGCAATTGTGTCTTCCATTTTGTGTTCGATCGTTTCGATCCGGGAGCCCAGGTTAATAAAGTCAGCTTTCAATTCCCCTGTGATTTTCAGGGCAGTTTGGGAGAGTCCCCTTTCCAACAGTTCAGAGAACTTACCGAACAGGGCATCCATGTGTGAAACTGGATCTGCATGAGGAGCCTCATGTGAGGCCATGGCAGCCTGGGAGGCCCTGTGTGTCCCTGCGGGGGATGGGGAGAATTCCTGGAGGGTGCGTTCCAGCAGGGATACCGTGGAGGCCGGGGACGGCGTGGCATCCTTGGGTGGGCCCCTGAGGTTGCCATGGAGAGGAGGAAAGTTTGTGTCTGACCTGTAATCCGCCAAGCCTGTGGATCTGTATTCCTGGGATAGGAGCTGTGCTGCGGTGGCCATCTTGGATTTCTCCCACACATCCAGCGATGCGAACAGCGGGCCCAGACTTCGTTTAGCCGGTCCCCCGGCCATTCGGTGGTGTGCCCCAACTCTCCGGGAGTCTGTCCGTGCTGCTCGGTAAGCGGAAGTGTGGCCGTGTCGTGCGGTAGGGGTCCCGTTGTTCCGCGAGGCGGCGGGGCTTTAGATGATCGCGGCCATCTTGGAAGCCTCGCGCATGCGCACCCAGGCACCATATTTAAAGGAATATTTCACTTTTATTTTTCACTTTAATCGTCATTAAAATCAGTGCTCCTGCAAAAACGGCCATTTTTAAAAACATTTTAGGCATTGACCCATGTCCCCTGGGGCAGGAGCCAGGTCCCCAAACCCTTTTTAGGACAGTATCTTGCATATTAGCCATTAAAATTAGCACTTTTTATTTCAAACGTTCGAGTCCCATAGACTTCAATGGGGTTCTAACGTTCGTATGAATTTGCAGTCCATTCGAAAGTTCTGGTGCGAACCGAACTGGGGGGGGTGTTCGGCTCATCCTTACTGTTGGACATTTTAAAATGGCTACTTTCATGTTCATGGCATAATAATCGGTCGTAGTAAACATCATACAGAATTAAATACATTTGGTCATGCTAATTTTTATTTTCAAAAAAGTTTAGGACAATGTTGTCTAGATGTGTTTGAACCTAGAAGGAATAGCAAACTAGATTCAGTGTAATGTAAGGAGAGGACACTCAGCAGCTGTTTATACATCTGGACTCAGGTGTACTAGTGTGGGACACACGAACTAACTTTTTAGGATGTACCACACAGGTACTCAAGTGGATACTTGGGGTGTCTCCAGGTGTGAAACTTGTCCAAAAAGGGTAAGTATCTCAGGTTTAGTAAGGGAATAAATCATATCTTCAGCTTGGAACTCCGCCCAAACAGACAATTGTACCCCACTTCCAAGCAATGTTTCACATTCATAATTTTTGCCTCAAATATCTGTGTGCTAAGTATACCTTTTGTTTCATTCTCATAGGGGAGCAAAGACTCAGGACATCTCAGCACACCAGGGACCTCCCACTTCCTGAAGAAGGGGAACAGAAGTCACAACCTGCGGATGTGGAGGAAGGAGAGGTGGTCGAGATTGTCATGACAACAGGTGAGTGTCTATCACCACAGATTGAGGTAAGAGATGTACTGTATGCCTGCATATTTATAATACATTGTGTGTATTTTTATTTTCAGGTGATGTACAGGTTGTGGAAGAGCAATCTCATCATTTAACCAGTGACAGTGCCCAAAGGCTAATCCAGGACATAATGTTGTGTACGTGGGATTTAGACTTGATAAAACAAAAAACTCTGAACAAAAACTTAAGAACATGATTGCTGTCCTCAGAAGAATCTAATTTCCCAAAAAACTGGCACAATTTTTTTCATTTTTACATTTTGGAAACATTTTATAAGCCATCATTTGAAGATGCACACAGTGTGTCAACATGTGCTATCTGTCATCAGGGGATATCAATGTATGTGTTTTGTGCCTGCAACCCCTTCCTCGAAACTCCAGTAAGAGAGAGGAAGTGGTTGCACCCCTAAAACACGACCATTGATTCCCCATGATGGGAGGTAACACATGTTGCACGCAATGCATGGGATCAGGATGTAAATCCCCAGGTTGACTCCCAATTTGTGTGCATCTTCAAAATTTGGCTTTTACATGGGTGACTTCACCCCATCTGTTGAAGGCAAGATCCATGCGTTTGGATAATATAATGTCTGATCTTGCCTTAAGTTTTTTAATGTTGAACTTTGTAATTCCAGAGTTGTGTATGTTATGTTTTGAAACATGGCTGTTTATGTAACCTAAAAAACGAAAAAAAAAAATATTTAGATAACTCAAAATGTGTTACTTTTTAAAATAAAAAAGGTTTTACAACGCACATGTGTATGTGCACAGAGTAAAAGGTTTTATACTGAACAATGTGTGGCTTCTTCTTTCAATGATCAATACCAGTTTTTTTGTTGAAGTTGGTGTTTACAGTGACAATGGGTGTTATTTAATAAGGAAAAAAAACACTTGGCATTACAAGTGCACTAGGAGAACCTAGGAGACAGAAAAAAAGAAACACAAGCAGTAAATCCAAAACAAGATTTTAGCTGATTAAATATAAAATGTATTCCACAGGGGGCGTGGCTTAGCAATGGCTGGGTAAAGACGCACACTGGCAGACCTCCCAGCCTAACCCGACTTACACTGGCCACTGTAAAGCTTACACCCTAGGTGGGCATGGCATGAACACCCCAAATCGGTATAGGACACGCTCGTCATCCAGAGGGACCCATTCCCAGACCTCCCAGCCCAGCATCCATACCTATTTTGGAGGCTCTCAAAGAAGGGCATCGGCCGCCATTGAGACCGCACCACGTGAGACACGAATGGAGCCGGCTTTAGAAGTGTCCCGGGGCAACGCACCTCCGCTAGCAGGGGAACGGACCACCTTACGGGGACCCCATCCGCTTTTCATATGGACATGATGGACTCCTCGCAGAGCCGGCTGGATGCCGACCTCTGCACCATGCCCCATCCTTACGAGAGCAGATATCGAGGCCTTACCGACGAGAGCCGACATTGAGACGCTGATCCTGCGTATAGAAGAGGCACACAGTAGGCAGATACAGGAGGTACGAACTGAGCTACACACAGTTACAGACCGTTTAGCCTCTTGGGAAACCTGAATGACCTCATTAGAATTTCGGTTACAGGCCTTGGATCAGGCACATGATCTCCATGCAGAGGAAGCCCAGGATATGCAACTACGCCTGGAGGAGATGGAAGACTGCAGCCGCCATAACAATCTGCGGCTGCGGGGAATCCCTGAAGCCACAGGCCCGGAGATCCTGGCGGAGATGGTTACTGCCATATTCCATAGGCTCATGGACACTCCCCCGCCTTCCTTGACAATTGACCGGGTACACCGTACTTTGGGACCCAGATCCACAGATCCGTCCAGGCCATGCGACGTGCTGTGTTGCCTACACCACTTCCCGCAAAAAGAGATCATCCTCCGGAAGGCCTGGGACATGGGAGATATTGATTTTGATGGGGCCAGCATCCAGATCCTCCCGGACCTCTCTAGGGCTAGGTTACAGCGCCGCGCAATGTTAAAGTCGGAATTGGAAACTGCAAGGAGACGCAGCTACACCTACCGATGGGGATACCCTCTAGCTGTCATTTCCACTCAGCACAGACCTCCTTCACCCTACCAACACCAGCTGACTTACCAGGGTTTTTCACCTTTATAGGAGCCGAACCGGTCCAGGTCCCCAAATTGGCTGATGAAGCTTCTAAGAGCTACAGGGCGCATGGGTCTGGCTGTAAGCAGCATTAACCAACTTGCTCGTTCGCAGAGATCCCGAGGAAGATCCTGCACGGTATCTAACAACACCTCACTTCCTGAATACCCTGTAACATTTCACACAGTCCCTATTTTTGGCTGCTCATGGGCTGATCGCACCATTACTTTTTCTTTTTCCTTCTGGCCATTGTGTCCCCCCCGGTCTGTTACCTCGGCTCCTGCCCCCCTCCGCTGTGTAGTTGATGGATCGCACAGACAAGGAACAATCTGGCAACCCCAGGGTAACGGAGATTGCAGAAGGATGCATGCATGGGTCACGTTAGTGGCTGGTGAGGTGGGGCATGCGTTTCATGTTTGGCAATGGGGGACAAAGTCCTTGACAGGTTGTGTAGCAGACCTCAAAGAGAACCCTGGGATGGTGGTCCTGGGACTTCCGTGAGACCGTGCTGCTGTGGAGGTGGGAGGGACGGGGTGGCCGTGGGGGGCGGGGGTGCGGTGGCGGTGCCCTTGCTTGTGGGGGGAGTTGGGGGCAGAGATACTGGAGGCACTCCCCCTCTGGGAGAGTCCCCTGTTGTTGCCGGACTGGGGGGGTCCCGGGGGGAGTGCTGGCCATATGGCCGGGGGTCGCTGGGGGGGAAAGGCCCTAATGGGGATACACTCTGATTGATGGATCAGCCTATGTGCACTGTTTAAATTGTTATGCTGACGCTGTTAAACAGGTTTTTTATATTTATCTGATAGCCAAGGGCTTTAAGTGAAATTTGTCCATACACTATGAAGCTTACAATCTCCACATGCCTCTACTATATATCACTAACCACACTACTATTGCCCACATACACGCAACCTGATGAGGCCGGTGTGGTTGGGAAGGGACTGGGAGCCTCCCAAAAGCCCTTGCTGAACACACCCCCACTTAGGCCGACATTCATTATCCAGGAGAACTGGGGAGCATACTAGCAATCATTTTGCTAACACTTTAGAATACCAGCTAGGTTGGTGGGCGACCGCTGCGGTCATTTACCCCCAGCGGGCGCATCAGACACCACCAGGGATTAGTCCACTGCAGAGGACCTCCCACCTCTCTTTACTTTTTCTCCTCCTCTCTCTTTTCTAATTCTCTTCCTCACACCCCTCTCCCCACCTCCTCACCCCTGCCCTACCCACTCCCCCTCCAAACCCCCTTCCCCCCATGAACATGGATGAAATTAACATTGTCTCCCTAAACGCGAAAGGACTTAATGTCCCCGAAAAAAGGAGATTACTTCTTAATGACATGAAATGTCTAAAAGCAGACGTAGTCTTCTTACAAGAGACACATTTTCGAGATGATAAATTCCCAATTCTCAAAAACAGATACTTCCTGACGGTGTACTATTCGACCTACACAGAAACTAAATCCAGAGGGGTCTCCATTTTAATTTCGGTGAAAATTCCGTGGTCCCTGATGGACACCTTGACAGACCCGATGGGCAGATTACTTTTCATTAAGGGCCAGATCGGAGGCGTAGGGGTGACCTTTGCGAATCTCTACGCCCCGAACACCCAGCAAGACACCTTCATTAAGAAACATGTGACTATTCTAACAAAATTCTCTGCGGGACAGCTCATTGTAGGGGGGGGGGACCTTAATATCCCCCTGATCCCTGGCAAAAGAGACTACACGTTCTACTCACAGCCTCACAATGTTTACTCCCGAATAGACTACTTCTTGTACCCTACAATCAACTCCGAGCCATCAAACATATCTCGCTAGGATCCAGCACCTGGTCAGACCATGCCCCGGTGTCACTAAGCTACGCCCTGACGACTTTCACAGAAACCAACGGAAGCCGTGGAGACTTAACGAAAGCCTCCTGCAAAACCCTGAGGTGCTAACGGAAGTGACGAGAGAACTAGGCAACTATTTCCAAACCAAGAGCGATGCGAACAGCGACGAGGGCCTAGTATGGGAAGCCCACAAGGCGGTTATACGGGGAACATTTATTAAACATGGTGAGAGAATCAAAAAGGAAAGGACAGCGCAACTAAACTCTCTCCTTGGCAAACTCCAAGCCCTATAAATCAGACACAAACAATCCCCGACTGCCCTTCTAGGTTGTGAACTTGACACATTACGTACGCAGGTTACCGACCTACTTAACTAAGGCGTCGCTACAAATATCCCGCAAGAAGGTATATGAATCGGGAAATAAATGCGGCAGATTACTAGCACATTCCCTACATTCCCAGAAAATGGCTTCCTACATTCCATATATACGTGCCACGACAGGACAAAAGGTAGCTCTACCCCAGCAAATAACGCAGGAATTTAAATCTTTCTACGAGTCACTCTACAACCTGATTAAGGCACCCCCACCTCTAGAACGCATAACAGACTACATTACCACTTCTAGCATGCCCGCCCTACTCGCTGATTCAGTTGAACTACTGGAAGACCCCATCACGCTATCGGAGATACAGCTTGCGATAAAAAACACCAAACTCGGAAAAGCCCCCGGACCAGACGGCCTCACACTTCAATACTACAGGAAACTTCTCCCGGCACTGGGAGACCACTTGGTTAAATTACTTAATGGCCTTGCCAAAGGAGGAAAATTACACACCACCACATTACAAGCCCAAATCTCTGTCATTCCTAAAGAAGGTAAAGACCCAACCAACTGTGGGAGTTATCACCTGTAAAATAAAAGTACAAAAAAAACACAACACACGAGATAAAATACTTTATTGCACAGCTCCGGGGGTCTTCCGTCTTCGGGGGTCTTCTCGCCGGACTCCTCCACTATCTTCTTGTAGCTCTTTTGCTAGCGGAGGAGTCCGGCTTTCTTCCTCGCCGCCGGCCTCTTCTTCCGACTTCGGGGGTCTTGTCCCCCTCTTCAGTTCTTCTGCCGGGCCACTGCGCCTTCTTATAGCTCTTTTACAGGAGGTGGCCCGGTCTTCTGTCGCCGCCGTCGCCGCCGCCGCCTTCCGTTCTTCTTCTTCTTCTTCTTCTCCAGGAGATGTTGACTCGACGATCTCTCCGGCCGCAATGCCAGGGACGCGCTGCGCTGCCACTTATATAGGGACAAGGGGCGGTGTCACATGGCTTTATGTCACATGGGTTGGTCACATGGGTTGATGTCACATGGGGACTGTGACATCGTAAGGGGCGGGGTCACCATGTGACACCAACCCACGTGACATAAAGTCATGTGACACCGCCCCTTGTCCCTATATAACTGGCCGCGCAGAGCGTCCCTGGCATTGCGGCCGGAGAGATCGTCGAGTCAACATCTCCTGGAGAAGAAGAAGAAGAAGAAGAACGGAAGGCGGCGGCAACGGCGGCGGCGGCGACAGAAGACCGGGCCACCGCCTGTAAAAGAGCTATAAGAAGGCGCTGTGGCCCGGCAGAAGAACCGAAGAGGGGGACAAGACCCCCGAAGTCGGAAGAAGAGGCTGGCGGCGAGGAAGAATGCCGGGCTCCTCCGCTAGCAAAAGAGCTACAAGAAGATAGCGGAGGAGTCCGGCGAGAAGACCCCCGAAGACGGAAGACCCCCGGAGCTGTTGTGTGTTGTGTTTTTTTTGTACTTTTATTTTACAGGTGAATGGGTAGGGGTACATTGTACCCCATACTCATTCACATAGGGTGGGGGGCCGGTATCCGGGGGCCCCCTTATTAAAGGGGGCTCCCGGATTCCGATAAGCCCCCCGCCCGCAGACCCCGACAACCACCGGCCAGGGTTGTCGGGAAGAGGCCCTTGTCCTCATCAACATGGGGACAAGGTGCTTTGGGGTGGGGGGGGCGCGCGGCCCCCCCTTCCCCAAGGCACCCCCCATGTTGAGGGCACGCGGCCTGGTAAGGCTCAGGAGGGGGGGCGCTCGCTCGCCCCCCTTTCCTGGCCGGCCGGGTAGCGTGCTCGGACAAGGGTCTGTTGTGGACTTGGGGGGACCCCCACGCCGATTTTTTTCTGCGTTGGGGTTCCCCTTTAAGTCCATACCAGGCGGCGGGGCCGTCGACGTCTCCTTCGCGGGCCCCGCCTACCTGGAGACGCGCTCGAAATGAGCGGACTTTCCTACGCGTGTGTGGGCGAGTCCGTTCATTTCGAAAGTAGGGCGGATAGTACGGCGGACTTAGTACGCCGTATTAGTCCGCTGAATAAGTGCCGTGTGTGGGCAAGTAGCCCGTTCGGAAATTCCGACGGACAGTCTGGCGGAAGTCCGCCAGACTAAGTACGTCGGACATACCGCTACGTGTGTACGCGGCTTTAGACCAAGTGGGCTTCGTTCCAACAAGAGAAGCAAGGGACAACACCACAAAAGTGCTGAACCTGCTTTACACAGCCACCCATACCAAAACACCTAGTATCTTTATAAGTACCGACGCTGAAAAAGCGTTTGACCGAGTCAGTTGGGCCTTTATGCTTGCGACACTACGCCACATAGGTCTAGGTGGCAACATGTTAAATTGGATCTCTGCGACCTACGAGACACCGTCAGCCAGGGTTAGGGCCAATGGTGTGACTTCAGACCCCTTCCCGATCACTAATGGGATGAGACAGGGATGCCCATTATCCCCCCTTTTATTCGCCCTTACACTAGAGCCGTTCCTGTGCCACGTAAGACTGAACCCCAACATTTTGGGCGTGAAGGTCAACCAAATCCAACATAAGGTATCTGCCTACGCGGATGACCTTATGTTCACACTCGCTACCCCCTCCATCTCACTCCCTAACCTCTTGCGGGAATTTGCGACATATGGAGCCCTCTCTAATCTAAAAAATAAATTTTGCTAAATCAGAGGCGATGGGTGTAGGAATACCGCAAGCACAACTTCAACATCTACAATTTAGCTTTAAATTGAAATGGACGACAACCGCCCTGAAATACTTAGTTACACACATCCCCAACACACTTTCACTGCTTTATGAGCTTAATTTCCCACCCCTTTTGAAAGCAGTCAGAACATTGTTAAACAACTGGCACACTGGCCTACACTCCTGGATAGGCCGCTGCAATATAATAAAAATGACCATCCTCCTAAAATTCCTCTACCTTATGCAGGCGCTACCCATCCATATACCCGTATCCTACTTTAAGCAAGTACAATCTGTGTTCACGGAATTTGTATGGGCCAAGAAAAGTCCACAACTCTCACATAAATTACTAATTTTGCCTAAACACCATGGACGTCTCGCACTGCCTGACATCCGCGCGTATTACCATGCAGTACATCTAGGAAGATTTATAGACTGGTGTCGACACCAAGAGACCAAGCTCTGGACACAACTGGAGCAAAATCAAAGTACAACGCCCCCTGGTGCTACTCATCTCTTCCAGCAGAAACCAAACAGCACCTATTGCTCGGTAATACAACAAGAGTCTGTGCCCGCCTCCTTTCTGAGTTATCCATATCCTCCCCCAACTCACCTTTACTCCCCATATTGGGGAACCCTGGCTTCACACCGAGCTTACGTGATCCGGTCTTCCGGAGTCTGAGCCCCAGGGGCCTACACCAAGCCTCCCACTTTAGTAGGGGAGGCCGCTTGTTCACCATAGCATGCAAAAAGGCAGGCTTCCATGAGCCTAATGTTCAAGCGTAAAAAAATGATGACGCCGGATAACCCTTTTGCCCAACGGTTGACTGCTGGCTTGTCAGAACTGATAGCCTGCCAACTACTGCCATATAAACTGGTGGACTCAGAGGCCTTTCGAAAATGTGTGGCCTTT
Organism: Lithobates pipiens; assembly: GCF_037356315.1. Classification (NCBI taxonomy): domain Eukaryota; kingdom Metazoa; phylum Chordata; class Amphibia; order Anura; family Ranidae; genus Lithobates; species Lithobates pipiens. Next base: position 57,351,780 of record NW_027507718.1, on the reverse strand, counting down.
GGAACACCACAATAGAAGGTCCCAGGAAGGAAGTATTTCTCACAGAAGGGCATCCCAGGGCTATATGGCCATGTTCAGCGGCAAGTGAATGTATCTCTGGCACACAGTGTCGGTGCTAAGATACATCTGACCTCAGACACGTGGTCTAGCAAACACGGGCAGGGAAGGTATATCACTTTTACTGCCCACTGGGTGAACCTTCTGACGGCCGTCAAGCATGTAACCTGTGGCACCCGTGTAGATTCGGTTTTACCGCCATGGATTGCATGCAGGCCTGGCTCTTCTTCTCCTCCTCCTCCTACTCCATCCTCCTCCCTCTCCTCCTCGGCTGACTCCTCCTTTTCCGCTGCTAGTGTCTCTTCCGCTGCGCCGCCCAAGCTCCCCAGAACCTATTCGACATGCCAGGTGAGACGTTGCCATGCTGTGCTGCGTCTGTTGTGCCTGGAAGCCAAGAGCCACACTGGCCCGGCACTCCTTTCAGCTTTGCGTTCACAGGCAGATCAGTGGCTAACACCGCTCAATTTGACAGTTGGTAAAGTGGTGTGTGACAACGGTGCCAATCTGCTTAGCGCATTGAAACAGGGCAAAATCACGCACGTGCCATGCATGGCACACGTCTTAAACTTGGTCGTGCAGCGATTCGTTGTTAAATACCCTGGGGTCCAGGACATCTTGCGGCAGGCAAGGAAAATCTCAGCCCATTTCAGAAGATCTTACACGGCCATGGCTCGCCTTGCGCTGACATTCAGCGGCGACACAATCTGCCGGTCAGACGTCTTATTTGCGATTGCCCGACGCGATGGAACTCAACCTTCTATATGCTTGATAGGCTGCTCCAGCAGAAACGTGCAGTTAACATCTACCTGTATGAACTCTGCGGCAGAACAGGTTCTGGGGAGCTGGGGTTTTTTTCACCGCGCCAGTGGCTGCTCATGCGCGACGCATGCAGACTTCTGCGGCCATTTGAGGAGATCACCAAACTGGTCAGTCGCAGCCATGGTGCCATCAGTGACATGCCTTCTTTATGGAGCGTGCATTGCGGCATGTCATTGATCAAGCTGTGGAGGAGCAGGAGCGGGAAGATGAGGAAGTCGCAATGCTGGATGAATTCCCAGGGGGGGCTACACTATCTGAGACAAGTCAACAACAGGAGTCTGAAGAGGAGTCAGAGGAGGATGGTGTCGGGGCGGATGAGGAGGAGCAAGAAGAGCATGCTTTAAACCTTTCTGGGACCCCTGTTGTTGTGCGTGGATGGGGAGAGGAGAATGAAGAGGATGACATTATCCTGGATGATGAGCAGGAGCCAGGCCACCACACCGCTTCCACTTTAGTGCAAATGGGGGACTTCATGCTCCAGTGTTTTAATAGGGACCCCCGTATAAAAAGCATAAGGGTCAAGGACCAGTACTGGGTGGCAACGTACTTAGACCCCCGTTACAAGCACAAAATGGCGGAAATGCTACCGCCGTCACAGAGGGCTGTCAGAATGCAGCACTTCCAGGCCTTGCTTCGAGAAATGCTGCATTCTGCTTTTGCGTGCGCTGGCAGAGGAGCAATTCCCACTCCCAGAGAAGGAGTTGCGGGTACCAATCCAACAGCGCCTGCAAGAAGAGGCCGGTTTGAAGATGTGTTGGTGACTTCGGATATGAGGTCATTCTTTCAGCCGACCCATCGACAGGTGTCATCCGGATCCAGCATCAGGGAACGCCTAGACCGTTAGGTGTCCGACTACATCGGGTTAACGGCCGATGTGGATGCTCTGAGGAGTGATGAACCCCTGGACTACTAGGTGGGCAGGCTTGACCTCTGGCCAGAGCTTGCCCAATTTGCAATGGAACTGTTGGCTGGCCCCTCATCCAGTGTCCTGTCAGAAAGGACGTTGAGCGCAGCAGGGGGGATCGTGACCGATAAGCGTACTCGCCTAGCTCACGACAGTGTTAACTACCTCACATTTCTAAACATGAATGAGGCATGGATCTCGGAGGAATTCAACACATGTGACCAGTAGACCATGTATATGTCTATAAACAATTTTTTAAATCGAGCACACAGACCTTCTTTCTTCATTTGGCTCACTTCTTTGTCCAAAAAAAGCACACCGTATTATATGCACGTACCCTCCGGTTTGAAGAGGTTGAGCGGTGTCATATTTCTACTGGGGCTGCTTATTATGAGGGGCTCCCACCATCCCTGTGCTGTGCAGACTTCCTCCTGGGGCTGCTTATTATGAGGGGCTCCCACCATCCCTGTGCTGTGCTGACTTCCTCCTGGGGCTGTACCTCTGCTGTGCATATTATGAGGGGCTCCCACCATCCCTGTGCTATGCTTATTATGAGGGGCTCCCACCATCCCTGTGCTGTGCTGACTTTCTCCTGGGGCTGCTTATTATGAGGGGCTCCCACCATCCATGTGCTGTGCTGACTTCCTCCTGGGGCTGCTTATTATGAGGGGCTCCCACCATCCCTGTGCTGTGCTGACTTCCTCCTGGGGCTGCTTATTATGAGGGGCTCCCACCATCCCTGTGCTGTGCTGACTTCCTCCTGGGGCTGTACCTCTGCTGTGCATATTATGAGGGGCTCCCACCATCCCTGTGCTATGCTCATTATGAGGGGCTCCCGCCATCCCTGTGCTATGCTCATTATGAGGGGCTCCCACCATCCCTGTGCTATGCCTATTATGCGGGGCTCCCACCATCCCTGTGTTATGCTGACTTCCTCCTGGGGCTGCTTACGGTGCAGGTGTCAGTGCTGTATATCACGGTGCTGATGTCAGTACTCTCTATCACGGTGCTGCTGTCAGTGCTGTATATCACGGTGCTGGTGTTAGTGCTTTATGTCATGCTGCTGATGTCAGTGCTCTCTATCACGGTGTTGGTGTCAGATGACTCTATCACGGTGCAGGTGTCATTGCTGTATGTCACGCTGCTGATGTCAGTGCTCTCTATCATGGTGCTGCTGTCAGTGCTGTATATCACGGTGCTGGTGTTAGTGCTTTATGTCACGCTGCTGATGTCAGTGCTCTCTATCACGGTGCTGTTGTCAAATGATTCTATCACGGTGCAGGTGCTATTGCTGTATGTCACGCTGCTGATGTCAGTGCTCTCTATCACGGTGCTGCTGTCAGTGCTGTATATCACGGTGCTGGTGTTAGTGCTTTATGTCACGCTGCTGATGTCAGTGCTCTCTATCATGGTGCTGGTGTCAGATGACTATCACGGTGCAGGTATCATTCCTGTATGTCACGCTGCTGATGTCAGTGCTCTCTATCACGGTGCTGCTGTCAGTGCTGTATATCACGGTGCTGGTGTTAGTGCTTTATGTCACGCTGCTAATGTCAGTGCTCTCTATCACGGTGCTGGCGTCAGATGACTTTATCACGGTGCAGGTGTCATTGCTGTATGTCACGCTGCTGATGTCAGTACTCTCTATCACGGTGCTGCTGTCAGTGCTGTATATCACGGTGCTGGTGTTAGTGCTTTATGTCACGCTGCTGATGTCAGTGCTCTCTATCACGGTGCTGTTGCCAGATCACTCTATCACGGTGCAGGTGTCATTGCTGTATGTCACTCTGCTGATGTCAGTGCTCTCTATCACGGTGCTGGTGTCAGGTGACTCTATCACGGTGCAGGTGTCATTGCTGTATGTCACGCTGCTGGTGATCATCTCCTGCACCCTCTTCTTTGTCTACCCTGACCTTCCCTCTCCTCCATTGCCTTCATTGCTCCACAGTCCTGAATTGTCACAACAATTTCCCATATAAAAAAAGAATGCTTGTAGTTGTCGATCCGAGATTCACCTCATACATGTGTTATGTCATTGGCCATGTGGTGGGACTATGTTTGCACAGCTATTAATTATTTTGTGGCTGCAAATTTGACCTGTAGGTTTGCAAAGTTCGCCTCCCATTGAAGTCAATGGGGCCCGCCGCGAACGTTCCGTCGTAAGTTCGTCCATCACTACCAGCTGGCCAGGATGCCAAACGTCTTCTCCAGGACTCTACTGGCTCTGGCCAGCCGCTAATAAAAAATCCTCTTCTCCGAGGTGAGGATGCTCTGGAGGAATGGCCTCATGACATGGTTACCCAAACCAAATGCCTCATCAGTGACGAAGACAAATGGCAGTCCTTTGACCTTCTCCTCCAGGGGTGTCAATCCCAAGCCACCACTCTCGAGACATCGGTAGAACTCGGTCTGGGCAAATGCTCCTCCATCCGACATCCAGCCATTCCTCCCCACGTCCACATACAGAAACTCGTATGTTGCCGACACCACTGCCATCAACACCTCCACCTCCATTCCTGTGGAGTTGAAGGAAACTGTGGAGTCAAACAAGAAAAATCAAATTAGTAATTTTCCACATACACATTGCAAGCAGATTAGACACAAACATTCTTGGACAACATCAGTATAACATTTATTGTAAAGAGTATTTAAAGGCTAAAACATAAGCCCCACTTATCAGATTCCACCCCTCCTCTGATGGCCCCTTAGAAATATTTTAGGGGGGGTCAGGGTATGTTTTGGACAGGTAACCCTCTCCACTAAGTAATGGAGTAACAAAGTAATGAGTGTGTGTTACTTTGGCCAGCCCCTCCTTAATTAAACTATTGGCAGCTCACTGGACAGGTAAGAAGTGGCATAATAAAACAAAAAAATAAAAAAATGGAAGCTCATTTTTAGATTCTGCAATTACTTATCAACATAATAGGAGAACAAAACTTTAAACAGTACAGTTTGAAAGTATTCAGGCAGAATCTTTCACTACATGTTTTGGTGAATTCATTCATAAATATGACCACAAAAGAGGTAGTAGGTATAATGTGTATGGGTTTGGCAAGTTTAGCATATAGAGGATTGGAATCAGCTGACTTAGCGGTTGGGGGGGAGGGAGGGTTCCAAATGATTTTGGGCACCAAAAAAAAAACAACCTCTGCATGAATTTAAGGACAACAATAACATGTGTACACATTGTTTAGGGTAAGCACTGCAATGGAGCTGCTAATATACATTGTTAAGTGACTAGACTGTGTGCATATGGGCCCAGGAGAGCATGCTGGGGAGGTTAGTGAAGGAAAATATGCATTAAGGACCAAAAAAGGAGCATTAAAAAAATCATGGTAATTATGGAATGATTAAATAAATACAATACATTAGCAAACATTAAATACATATAATGTAATGTTAAAGGAGAAAACTTACCCTAATATAGTCGTTCTGCAGGATCTGGATGATTGCAGAACAGGTCTCTGAGATAATGATCCCCAGAGCCTGGGGGGAGATGCCTGTCGAGAACTTGAGGTCCTGCAGGCTTCTCCCAGTCGCCAAGTACTGCAACATGGCAACGAGCCTCTGCTCCGGAGTGATGGCTTGCCTTATGCAGGTATCCTGCCTGCTGATATAAGGGGTCAGCAAAGCCAGCAGATGGTGAAAAATGGGGTCAGTCATCCTGAGAAAATTCCTGAAATCATCAGGGTTATTCTCCCAGATCTCACGCAGCAAAGGCATGTGCGAGAATTGGTCACACTGGAGCAACCAATTCTTCGTCCATGAACTCCTCCTCGCCCTGTTCATGGACTAAGCTTGTGTCAAAGCTAGAAGCCCAACACCAAGCCCCTGCACAGCACAAAATCTACAACGAGCACGTACCCGCAACATGGCTTCAAAACGGTCGGCTGGTCAGAACGAACTAAACAAAAAGCACTGAAAAACAGCAAGACCTGAAAGAACGAGCTGAAAATGAGAAACAAGCAGACAAGAACGTACTGAAGATCAAATATGGTACTACTATAAATAGCACGCACTAACAAACAAATGCGAACTGGATACATACACTTAAAGCCAGATACAAAGCAGCAAGCACAAACTGAAGAGCAGCAACGATCTGAAAATCACGAAAGCTGAAAAGCGAGAATCGTCTCTCACCAAACTTCTACTAACATGAGATAAACACGAGATTAGCAGAAGGAGCCCAAAGGGGGGCACACTGGCTATTAAACGTCCCTTTTATAGTCCCGTTGTATGTGGTGTACGTAACCGCATTCTTGGCGGTCAGTATTTGGTGTGTAGGCAAGACAGCTTGAGCGTAATTCTGTCGGAATTCCATTGGAAAAACCATCAGAGCTTTTTCTGACCATAATTCTGATTATGTGTACGCGGTATTAGGGAGTATATGGCATGCCAGCCATAAGCCAGTGAGACTGAAAGATTACCTTTACAACCAGAGAATAAATAATGGGAAACATATTAACATCATAAATATGAGGAAAAAATTAAATGCATCACAAACTTTAGCTACAATAAATTACACCTTGGGATAAATTGAAGAATTTTTAGGACACAGCCGTGTGATCTTGCTGCACATATTTCATAACATATTTTACAGTATTACTGTCTTTTTTGGACCTTATATTGTAATGGATTATGCTTTGTTAGTAGCGTATGTGACACTAATAGTGGCAAAGAGCTAAACATAGCATTTTATACTATTGATAGGTTGCAAACAATGCTTGCTTAGTGTATAGTTTCATGTTACGTGGTATATTATGTCTGTTAGACTAAATATGTTGTGGTTTACACAATTCAACATGTGTTTGTGGCTTTGCTGTATTGCTTGGTCTACTAGTTAAACATGCAGTACTCAACATTCACTGTGAAATTTAACAAAATAAACCTTAAGTTGTAATCTATTTTGTGCAGAAAAGCCACATGTTATTCATAGAAAAAGTTTGCAGTGTGAAAAATCCACATCACAGTTTTGTTCATGTGGTGCAATTAACGCATTGCAAAGTTCAGTGGGGCTTGGTGACATCACGTTTGCTTGAAGTACTGCTGCCGCCATCTTGGATTTTCTTATGCTGGCTTGATGGTGGTCTGATATCACCTCTAATTCGACAGGGATAATAAACAAAAATGGGTATATATTAATACAACCCTGGTGGATTTAATATCATCTAAATTCCAGCCAAATGTGAAATGTAATGTATTAAGCAGTGTGTAAAAGGGTGTCTTATGGGTGAAAGAGCCTTTCTCATCAGGGAATATGACATAGAAAATACCATTAAATGATAAGTGAATCCTTAATTGAAATGCAAAGTATCCAAAGTAATAGACTAATAAAGAATTGTGAATAATTAATGAAAACAATATATTGTAGTATATATGACACTATAAAGAAAAAAGTCCATATGGCAATATATAAATCCTTTCAGTGTCCCATATGCATGTTTCCATGCAAAGTTCTTGTGCTAGTGTCCAATAAATAGCAGCTTTATATCCTCTTCTGTGCTATAATAAAGTGAATTCTTGTGCAAAAAATAAAGCGACCAAGTGCATCCAAATAAAGTGACTTCTTGTGCTCCCCTTAAGTATGTGCACTCACCAGAAGCCTTCATCCCTACAGGGGTAAAGAGCGTGTAATCAAATGCTTCACCAATCCGGATGTTCCCAGGAAGCAATGAATTCTCTTAATGCAAACCAAAATGTGTATGAACCGGCATCCTCATGCAATCAAAAATGGGCATCCATAGCGTAAATCCACTTTTAAATATGTTTATTCGGATATTGGACATAAAAAATGGACTGTAGTTTAAAAACGGGGCTTAACAGCATTATGCTCCTCCAGCAAGAATGACTGAAAAGTGATCAGTTCCTCAGTCTGGACAGCATGCATTCCACAGACCGTTGCGAGCAAACCAGAAGTGCCCCAAAGTGACGTTGACATCAATGTGTATCAAGTCCTGCCTTATACGTTTCATCACCAGGCGTCATCTGAGGTGTAGCTATCTTGGTACACCTCAAGTCAATATATAGTGGTAAGTGAAGGCATCAATGCTGACTGAAACCAATTGTACTAAAGAGCAGGCACAAAGCCCGAGGTTGACAGACTGCTCGATGAGCATATTCAATGGCTGTAACCACATAATCTACAGTCAAGCGTGGTGGTGGGAGTGTCATGGTCTGGGGCTGCATGAGTGCTGTCAGCACTGGGGAACTACAGTTCACTGAGGGAACCATCAAGGGGACACACAAAATATTGCCACTTTGGACCCAATTTTTAAACAAGAAAGTCCCCCTTTATAGATGGGATTATAAATGACCACCAACACCACACACAAATCAAAAACATAAATACTTTATTAACAAATACAGGACAAAATTACATAAATACACATAAATACATTTAAACGAGAGGGACTACTAGACAAACAGTGTCCCGATGGTATTACAGAATTATATATACACATGATTACATAAAAGAACCAACCAATAAATATTAACCATACTATAAGCTGATGACCCCCCTTTGGGTTATTGTTTTATTTAAGTTTTTTCACTTATAATCTCATCATTTGAGCACATATACAGTAGTTTATGATTGTTAGCACTTATTATTGTTGTTTGGGATTGTTGTATACCAACCAAATGTTGTTAGTGCACCTATTTCACAGTACAAATGCAAATAATACATATTTTTAGAACCTTAACCTGAGGTTACTGTTCCTCTGACTGCTTGCACCTTGATCAATGCCCTCATAACACTTCCATCACTATACCTATTACTATATTCCCTCATGTAATTGTTACATGCAAAAGTTAATATAAACACTTTCTTCCATTTTTTTTCCCATATTCTGATTTTGGCATGTCATTATTGAGATGTTGCTACATCTATAGTGCCAGAAGGCCAATATAACATTTTGGTTGTATTGAGGACAGGAAGCATATTTGTCCCAGATTCAGGGAGTTTGCTGAATAGATTTTTTCTTATGACATGTACACACGACCGGACTTTCCAGCAGTCCAACAGTCTTCCCGACAGACTTTCGGTGGAGTTCCAATGGACTTTCCGAACAAACGGACTTGGCCACACACGAATGGACTTTCCGGCAGACTAGGTCCGATGGTCCTCCAGACGGACTTTCAACGGTACCTCAGGACTAGAAAAGGACTAGACTAGAAAGGATCTCACTGATTTTATCGAGATTACACCTTGTGAGCCCCTATGGCTAGTTTCGAAAAAATGGCGTGGGGGCCCGCCAAAGTCCATACCAGACCCTTATCAGAGCACTTTTCACTCTTTTTCTAGCGGTGGCCCGGTCTTTTCCCTCATCTTCTTTCCTGTTCTCTTCTTCCGATGTTGACGTGATGCTCTCTCCCACTGTAATGCTGTGTGCTGTGTGCATGATGCGCTGCAACTTATATAGGCATGGGGCGGGGTCACTGGGTGATGTCACCTGGTGGCCCCGCCCCTTATGACGGCACAGTCCCAGCATTCTGGTGACCCCGCCCCTTATGACAGCACAGTCCTGGGTAATGCTGGGACTGTGCCGTAATAAGGAGAGAACCCTCTGCTTTCTCCTATGTAGAAAACCCAGATCAGTGGATACTTTGTTGTTTTTCAAGCATTTTATATTCCCTCTTATTTGCATTGACTGCATCCGTTTTTTTTCAGAGAGTATGGCCGCATCAGTTGGGGGAGATGCAGGGTGGGGGGGGGGGGGTTAATTTTTCTTTGTTGAGTACAAATATACATGCAATACTTCAGATTCAGTTAATACAAATGTTATACCAGACTGTCTCTTATGTGATATAACTACTTTAACTGTGGGGTTGCAATGGGCAGATTGGGAAGACTTACTTAAGTTTTCTATAAGGGTACAAATGTATATTAGTACTGCATTCTGTTATCTTGAAACAAATCTCTCATGGAGTCTTTAAAATTCCCTATGTGGAATGTGCGGGGCCTGCTCAAGAAAGTTAAGCACACGGCAGCCTCACATTGCTCAAAAAACAGCAGGCAGATGTGCTGGTGTTGGTGGAGACACATATAGAGGGAAGGATGCAAATGACCCTACGCCGCCCCTTGGTTGGGTGGAAATTTCACTCTTCCCACACGTCCCATGCTAGAGGAGTGTAGGGATGAGCTGAACACCCCCTGGTTCGGTTCGCACCAGAACTTTCAAACGGACCCCAAATTCGTACGAACTTTAGAACCCCATTGAAGTCTATGGGACTCGAAAGTTCGAAATTAAAAGTGCTAATTTTAACGGCTAATATGCAAGATACTGTCCTAAAAAGAGTTTGGGGACCTGGCTCCTGCCCCAGGGGACATGGGTCAATGCCTAAAATGTTTTTAAAAATGGCTGTTTTGGCAGGAGCACTGATTTTAATGACGATTAAAGTAAAAAAAAAAAGTGAAATATTCCTTTAAATATGGTGCCTGGGGGGGTGTCTATAGTATGCCTGTGAAGTGATATGTGTTTCCCGTGTTTAGAACAGTCCTTGCACAAAATGACATTAAACGGAAATAACATCATTTAAAACTGCTTGCGGTTTTAATGTTATATCTGGTTCCTGCAATATGGTTGAAAATCATTGAGAAAAATGGCATGGGTAGCCCTCCCTGCCCATTACCAGCCCCTTTGGGTCTTGTACGCATATTAAGGGGAACCCAGTACCCATATTAAAAAAAGGAAAGGTGAGGGGCCCACAGGCACTATATACTCAGAACAGCAGTATACAGGCGGTGCAAACAAGACAGGGACTGTGTAGGTTTGTTGTGTTAAGTTGAATCTGTTTGTAATTTTCAACTAGTACATTTTTAAAGTGTAGCTCCAGTCAAAAAAACTATTTTTAAGCTTTTTTGAAAACATAGGGAAGGGTTATCACCCCTGTATAATTTGTTTTGCCGTTCGACTTTTTTCATCTCACTTGCTGTTGTCTCCTTCCATTTGCAAGTAGGAGATGTTTGTAAGTTGGATGTTTGAAAGTAGGGGCCTGCCCTATATGCTCTACAGAAATGGCGGAACAAGGTGTTGGTTTTACCACAACATTGTAAGCCCTCAAAGTGACTCTTGGTGGGCGCTGGAGCGCCCTGCTGTGAATGATTATATCAAGAATTGTAATTACAAGCCATTGTTGAACAGTGGTAGAAAAATTGACCTTTGGTGGTTGTGGTGCTGGTGCCACAACACTATAAGTCCTCACAGTTACTCTGGGTGGGCACAGGAACGGGCCCTCCTGTGAAATATTATATCATGAATTGTAATTACATGTCCCTGTTAAACAGGGGCAGAAAAATTGGGCCTTAGGCACTGGTGCTGGTGCCACGACACTGCAACCTCTCCCATATACTCTATTTTTATTGCAGGAATTAGCCCTGCTGCAAAGCATTGCATCAAAAATTGTAATTAAACGCCCCCGTTAAACAGGGGCAGAAAAATTGGGCTGATTGCATCATCCCAGAACCAGAAATGTTCTTCCAACATATCAGCGGAGGAGGAAGAGGATAGACAATCAACATAACAGAACAGTCACTCAGCATCAGCATAGGCAGTCTTGAAGGGATGTGATATTTCAAAAAAAATTATTCGGTTACATCAGTTTCAGGTGCTTGGTAGCTGTGGGTGATCCAAGACTGATTCATCTTGATGAAGGTCAGTCGATCAACTGATTCGGTGGACAGGCGCACCCTGTGATCGGTAACAAAGCCACCAGCAGCACTGAAGGTGCGTTTCGAAAGAACGCTGGATGCAGGACAGGCCAGTAGCTCAATTGCATACTGTGCAAGCTCTGGCCAGTGATCCATCCTCAAGACCCAGTAAGCCAGAGGATTTTCGGTGGGAAAGGTGTCCAAGTCTGACCTTGCCCCTAGGTATTCCTGCACCATGTAAATCAGACGCTGGCGATGGTTGCTGGAACTGATCATACCTTGGGGCTGCGGACTAAAAAATTGTCTGAAAGCATCAGTCAGACGGCCACCTTCTCCACCGCTCCTTCTGACCGATGCCTCAGCAACACGTTGTCCAGGACCAGGAGTTTGTAACCTCCCAGTCTCTAGGAACACGTTGCACAGACCTTTCTGCAAGGCCTCCCGGAGATGTCTCATCCTCTGCTCCCTCTGCGATGGCAAGATAAGGTCGGCAACCTTACCCTTGTACCGTGGATCAAGGAGAGTGGCCAGCCAGTAATGGTCCCTCTCCTTGATCCGAAGAATACGAGGATCCTTCCGCAGGCTTTGCAGGATCAGGGAGGCCATGCAGCGTAGGTTAGCTGAGGCATTCGGTCCGGAGTCCTCTGGGTCACTAAGGACAACATGATCCGCAGCTACCTCCTCCCAGCCACGTACAAGTCCACGTGTTTCTTGGGACTGTAAATCATCCCTACAAGACTGCTGCTGCTGCTGCTGCTGATGCTGAGTGCCAGCCTCCACCTCCATGCTGACACAATCATCCTCCTCCTCCTCTTCCTCCTCCTCATCCTCTTCCTGTGTGATGGGTGGCACAGCATGAACACTGTCTGGATAAAGGGGGCCTTGAGAGGCAAGGAAGTCCTCCTCTTCCTGCCTCTGTTCTGCCTCAAGTGCCCTGTCCATTATTCCACGCAGTGTATGCTCCAACAGGTGGACAAGAGGTACAGTGTGACTGATGCATGCACTGTCACTGCTCACCATCCTTGTGGCCTCCTCAAATGGTGACAGGACAGTGCATGCATCCCTGATCATGCCCCACTGGCGTGGTGAGAAAAAACAGAGCTCCCCTGACCCTGTCCTGGTGCCGTAGTCGCACAGGTACTCATTGATGGCCCTCTGCTGCGTGTGCAGCAGCTGCAGCATGGCCAACGTTGAGTTCCACCTGGTGGGCATGTCACATATAAGGCGGTTCTTGGGCAGGTTCAACTCCTTTTGGAGCTCAGCCAGCCGAGCACAGGCATTAAATGATGGGCGGAAATGCACACAGACTTTCCTGGCCTGCTTCAGGACATCCTGTAAGCTGGGGTACCTGCCCAAGAACCGCTGCATTACCAGGTTAAGGACGTGAGCTACACAGGGCACATGGGTCAGTTGTCCCTGTCGGAGGGTGGAGAGGAGGTTGGTGCCATTGTCGCAAACCACCATTCCTGGCTTAAGCTGGCGTGGCATCAACCACCTCTCAGCCTGCCCCTGCAGAGCTGACAAAACATCCGCCCCAGTGTGGCTCTTGTCCCCCAAACAAACCAGCGCAAGCACGGCATGGCATTGTTTTGCCTGCATACTTGAGTAGCCCCTGGAACGCCTACGGAGCACTGCTGGTTCTGAGGACAGAGCACTGGAAGAGGCAATGGAGGAAGAAGAAGTGGAGGGGGTGGAGGAGAGAGGTGTGTCACAAACAGTAGTAGCATTTTGGAGGCGTGGTGGCGGAACAACCTCCAACACTACTGCACCTTGTCCTGCATCCTTCCCAGCTGCCAGAAGAGTGACCCAATGGGCCGTGAAAGACAGGTAACGTCCCTGTCCATGCCTGCTGGACCATGAGTCAGCGGTAATATGCACCTTACCGCTGACCGCCCTGTCCAGCGAGGCAAGGACATTGTCCTCCACATGCTGGTAGAGAGCCGGAATCGCCTTCCATGAGAAAAAGTGACGTTTGGGGACCTGCCACTGAGGAACTGCACATTGTACAAACTCACGGAAGGGGGCCGAGTCTACCAGCTGAAAAGGCAGCAGTTGAAGTGCTAGCAATTTAGCCAAGCTAGCATTCAACCGCTGGGCATGTGGATGGCTGGGAGTGAACTTCTTTTGCCGGTCCAGCAGCTGGGGCAGGGACATTTGCCTGCTATAATCGGACGCAGGTGTACTGCTAGCAGAGTGCCCGGAAGCACTTGGCTGTGACACACCTAATTCTACACCTTCATTCCTCTCAGAGCAGGTTTCAGAGAGGACTGAAGGTCTAGTGGGGTTGGAGATGCCAACTGATGAGGAGCAAGGAGAGGTCCGCTCTGTTCTTTGGTGTGGGTCTTTGAGGTACGCTTGCCAACGAGCTGCATGGCAGGTCAACATATGTCTGGTCAAGCATGTGGTGCCCAAGCGGCTGATGTTTTGGCCACGCCAGATACGCTTGAGACATATTTTGCAAATAGCAGCGGTGCGATCGGATGCACTCGTCTCAAAAAAGGCCCACACCAAAGAACTTTTAGAATAACGCGCAGAGGCAGCGCCCTGCACAGGCGGAGCTCTGCGGTATGATTCAGTCGGTGTGCTGCCCCTAAGCTGGCCCCCGGAGGGCATCCTGCCTCGTTGGACATGTGCCTCCTCCTCCTCTTCTCTCCTACCAGGCACCCACGTGGAGTCAGTGCCCTCATCATCCCCTCCCTCTTCATCGCTGTAGCAAACCTGGCAATATGCTGCAGCTTGTGGAACATGACTGCCAGACTGCTGTCCTTCTTGAGCATCCCCTCTCTCTGCATTCACGCTACTGACTTCCTCTAGCTGAGTGTCATCATCAGAGCCTACAAAACACTGGGCATCCTCCTGGAGCATGTACCCAACACTGTGCTCAAAGAGTTCCGGAGACTCCTCAGGAGGACGTGGTGGGTCTAGGGAAGGAGTCACTGATGATGACATTGAGACGAGGGAAGACGATGCGTTGGCAGCTGCTTTGCTAGTACCCTGAGACTGGGTGAGAGAGGATGAGGAGGATGAAGAGGGCTTGGTCATCCACTCTACCAAGTCGTTGGCATGTTGCGGTTCAACATGTCCAGCTGCCCAAAAGAAGGACAAGCGTGTCCCATGGCCACGTGCTGATGACAATGCACCGCGTCCATGACCAGCACTGTTGTCTCTAGACACAGAGCCTGCTTGCCCTCTTTTATCGGCTCGCGCCTGTCTGCCTCTCCTTGCTGGCCTTCCAGACATGGTAATGGCCTGAAGGGAGTTGGGTAAAACAGCAGTTGGGTAGTGTATATTGTGCTGGAGGCACACAACACCCACTAACTCCTGCAGATACCTTTATTATAGAACACCAGAGATAAAGGGGTATACTGTAATGGAGTCACACAACACCCAATAAGCCCTGCAGATGGCTCTATTAGAGAACAGCAATAAAGGGTAGATACAGGTGTATATTGTGCTGGAGGTACAAAACACCCACTAACTCCTGCAGATGCCTTTATTATAGAACACCAGAGTTAAAGGGGTATATACAGATGTATACTGTGCTGTGCTGGAGGCACACACAACTTCCAATAACTCCTGCAGATGGCAAGTGGGCTCAAATAGAGAATAGCTATGTAGGTGGATATAGCGGTGTGTACTGGGTACAGAGCATGTAGACAGCACGCACAAGCTCCTAACACTACTGACTGCAAGCTCTATTATAAAAGATAGATCACTAGCTATATAGGTGAGGTGAATATAGCGGTGTATACTGCGGTCAGGGCACGCAGACAACAACCACTACAGAACAGCAAGATCGAAAATCAGCCGATAACGATCGGTGTGTACTGTGTTGAAGGTACACAGAACACCCACTAGCTGCTTCAGACGCCAACACACTACACAAGGCCGCCGCGCTGGCGGCCTTATATAGTGTGGGGCGTGTACTACACAGCCTGAGCTATGATTGGCCACAGGCATCCTGCCTGTGGCCAATCATGGCTCTCCTCGCTGCTGGTGCTGTGATTGGCCAAGCATGTGGGGTCACAGTGCATGCTTGGCCAATCATGAGCCAGCAATGCACTGCGATGACACAGTGCATTGTGGGCCGTGAGCGCCACCCGAATTTGGCGTGAACGGCCCATAACGTTTGGAATTCGCCGAACGGGCGAACAGCCGATGTTCGAGTCGAATGTATATTCAACTCGAACACGAAGCTCATCCCTAGAGGAGTGTCTATTCTGATCGCCAAGTCTGTACATTTTGAATTATGTGAGGCCTCAACTGATCCATA
Source organism: Lithobates pipiens (assembly GCF_037356315.1). Lineage (NCBI taxonomy): Eukaryota > Metazoa > Chordata > Amphibia > Anura > Ranidae > Lithobates > Lithobates pipiens. Next base: position 57,336,078 of record NW_027507718.1, on the reverse strand, counting down.
GGGCAGGTATGTCTTCTTGTCTACAAGACTATATGGGGAACCGTTCCTCCTTCTGGCATTCTATATCCCTCCCCCGTTCTCTATGACTGTTTTCATGGAGGGCTTAGCATTTATGGCCCGTCATCCATCAGTCCCGGTAATATGGTTAGGTGACTTTAATACGACATTGAACCCATCCCTAGACAGGTTCCTAGCACTCGCCACCTACCATAGGGACTACCAGGGACATTACTGACTTTCTGGCGGTTTGTCCACCAGACTAATTCCGCCAGATAGTCTGATCATGTGTATGCGCCATTAGGATTTCCGTAGCTGAAGAGATCAGTTTAAAGGTGTTGTTCCAAAGGCTAGTTATGTTCGGGGCATTCCCATAATATATGTAAGATGTTGCCTATCTGTCCACACCGTCTCCAACATGTGGGAGATTAGTCCGGAAAGTAAGTAGACAGTCTGTAGGGTGTATAGTGCCACCTGTTTATAATTTTTAGTGCCATTTCCCAATGATTTGTGCAATAGGAGTGTTTGAGTGTTGCTTTAAAGGCGTGTACCTATTCCTCTTCTGAATATGTAACGTTTAAATACCTTTACCATTTCCCAATAGCCGTCGTTTTTTGAAAAGTGTGTTTATTCTGAATAAGATTATAAAATAATGATATACCTTTTGCAGGTTGTAGCTTTTTCATGTAGAAATGTCATTCTTTAGTTGGTAGCTTGAATTTTGGTATGGGATGGTTCTTCAGGAAATGGTAAATGTTCATGCAAGAGAATAACAGAGTATTAGGTAGGTGGTAGGTGGACATCATTTGTTCTGGGGATTTGGGAGTAAGATCTACAAATAGGTATTGTATATGATTTATTCCTTGTTTAAGAAGAATTGTGGTAGAAAGTGTAGGCATAATATCTCCTAAGAGAGTAATCAGGAGGCTATGGTTTAAGTCTATGGTGTCGTCATGGTTTACTTGTTGGATGAACCTCCAGGCTTGTAAGGAGGATTGAATGGTTGGTGGTAATATTTCCATTTCCCAAGGTACCCACATGTCACTTATTAAGAATGTGAGAGGGTCGATTGTTGGGAGCAGTGAACGTTCTAATTCCACCTACAAAAGGAGAATTATCATCGTAGAACCAATATTTCAGTTGATCCAATTTTACAGCCCACAGGTAGTCGTGAAGGTCTACACCTACATGTTTGTGTGCGATAAGGTTATTTTTTGGACATCTAGCTCTCCTACCTCACCAGGTATACTTCCAGAAAATTGTGGACATGGTGTGAACGTAACTGTGTGGTATGGGGAGGGGGAGGGATCTAAAAATGTAGAGGATCTGTGGAAGAATAGACACACCGCTATCCTGTCCAACCATGAAATTTCTACTTTGGAAATGTTTGCTAATTGTTGTTCAAGTTTATGTATTAATGGTTTGAGATTAGCTTCAATTATGGATGAGGTGGAGTTGGTTATGGTGATACCCAAATAAGACATACCCTTTGTTGCCCAGGTATATGGTAGGGTGTCCTGCAATGATTTCTTAATAGAAGGAGGAACTCCTATATTTAGTATCATAGATTTGGTGAAGTTGACTTTGTAATAGGATACCTTATCAAACTCTTTAAGAATTGTGTGGGCTCTTGGTAGGGAAGATTGTGGATGAGTCAATAATAATATCACATCATCTGCAAAGAGATTGATGACATGTTTGTTAGGACCGATGGTAAAGCCTGTGATATTGGCATAAGACCTAATGGATTCAGCAAGGGGTTCAATAATGAGATTAAAGATTGTGGGAGAGAGAGGGCAACCCTGCCAGGTACCATTAGAAATAATGAAAGGCTTTGATAAAAACCCAGAGGTATGCACCTGGGCCGAGGGATATGAGTACAGTGGCAATATGGCTGCTAGGATAGAGCCCTTTAACCCAAATTTGGCTAGAACCAGCTCCATGTAAGTCCAGTGGACTCTATTGAATGCCTTCTCTGCGTCTATGGATAGCAGCAGAGAAGGCGTTCTTGATTTAACAGCATGGTGAATAATATTTACAATATGTCTGGTTAAGTCTGAGGTCTGTCTCCCCTTCACGAAAACCATCTGGTCTTGTTTAATTAGAAGTGGAATAATATCTGCAAGTCTTTTGGTCAATAATTTGGCGTAGATCTTATTTTCAATAGTATTTTTATTACGAAAGAAGCTTACAAACATAAATTATCCACATATATGTTCAATCGTTACATTTAGTGTGCAGCTGCACTAATTTTTAGTTGAAAGAAAAAGGAACAGTGATAGCATAACAAAACTTAGACAGTGAGAGCTATGCTCTAATATGACCAAGGCGATACATTCTAACAGAATAAGTTATCTCAGTCATATATTCGGAGCCTGAGTCAGTGTATTAAGCTATGTAATAGGAAACAAAACAAAACAAAACAAGCAAAAAAATACACCCTTGGGATAAACGATAGAAAGGCAAAATAAGAAACAGTAAAGGAGGAGAGGGTGATGGGTATTGGGTCCTTCGGTGAGAGAACCTGGCGGCCCATTTATCAGCTTAAAAGATAAAGCATCTTTCATATTTATAGACAGGTATTTATCTCTTATATTAAGGAGTAATCAATCCGTGTTTCAGTCTGCTGAAATTGGTACAAGGCATTGTCCCCAAAAACCATAGGCCATAAAGACCTCAACCAGTGTCAAGTTGCATGTATTGGTCAGAATACTGAAATACCACCCATGGAGACCAGGTTTTATTAAATCTTTCGATAGATTCCTCGACAATGACAACCGTTTCCTCCATGTGGTATATGTCTACTATCGAGTTAAACCATTCTGGTATGGAGGGAACTGCTTTCGACTTCCAATGCTGTGGAATTAAAATGTTTGCTGCATTCAATAGGTGTCTTATCTGATTTTTTATAGCATTTGATAGAGCAATCTGCAATATGCCGAATGCAGCACATGGGTGTAAGAGGAATTTTTGTGTCTGTTATGGATTTAATCAGCTCGCATACATTATTCCAGAAAGGCCTCAGCATAGGACAGTCCCACCAAATATGAAACATTGTGCCTTTGTCTTGCTCGCATCTCCAACAGGAATGCGATGACAGTGGGTACCACTTTTTCACCTTAACAGGTGTAGCATACTAATGTGCAATTACTTTATAGGACATTTCTTGCAACTTGGTGCCGATGGAACATTTATGTGCAAAAATTGAGGCTTGTCGCCATTGTTTGTCAGTAAGGTTCATATCAAAAGCTTTTTCCCACTGTACTCGTGCTCCCAGGTTTCCTCACTACCATCTCTATGTAGCCAAGTGTACATTAGAGAGATGGATTTTGCTATCAGGGTTCCAGAAAGACAAATGTTTTCAAAAGGAGAGGTCTGTCTTGTTAGCTGTAGCCTGTCTGTGGAGGTGTGAATGTAGTCATATATTTGATGGTAAGTCCAGTGTGTAAACATTTTTTTGTTTTCAAAAAGGTTTATTAAAGCGATAAATAGAAAACAGCGTCAGTAAAAAGGATCAAATGACATATACATCATATGCAGTTGGATGACAAGAATATAATAAAATGGCGAACAGACCATAGGATTCTACAGTGGCATAGAACTTACATCCAATGAAAAATCGTAATAGAGGGAAAGCAAAAATATTCAATGTCCTGACCTTCATATTTGTAATGTATAAGAATAGACAATACAAAGAAAGAAATGAGAAGTCTAGAAAGAAAGAAAAGAGAGAGAAAAAAAAACAAAAATAATAAAAATAGAATTCCTTTTTTTTTTTTTTTTTTTATTCCTTCATTCTTTTTTGCAGATAGGCAAGAGAGAAAAAAAAAATCCCCGGTGTGATCATTTTTGTAATCTGAATAGGAACCATGGGTTCCACTTTAGGTCATGTATATGAGTCGTGTCCTGTAAAGTATGGAAAATCTTTTCAGTCAGCATTACTTGATCAATGCGTGAGAGAACCTGAGATAAAGGGATCGAAGGGGACTTCCAATGTAACGCTATAGTCCATAGCATAGAAACAGAGATGGAATGGATGAGCCTCACTAGAGGTTTAGGGGTGTCCTGTGGGGTTTGGAAGAGAAGACAGTGGAGGTAAGTGAGGGACATCGCAAGACCAGCAAGCTTGTCTATCAATCTCAAAATCTCCTGCCAAACTGGCCGAATCCGCTCACATTCCCAAAAAATGTGAACGAAGGTGCCTTGGTGATTGCAACCTCTAAAACAGTTGGGGGATGTATGAACGTAAATCTTGTGCAAACGTACCGGAGTGTAGTACCATCTAGTAATTACTTTAATAGCCGTTTCCCTAAATGTTAAGGATCTGGTGCATTTACACATGTTGTCCCATCCCTCCTCCCAGTCCACAACACCGGCCCCTAGTGCAAGCTCCTGTTCCCATTGTGATCTATACTTCAGAGTTTGGACCACTGTAAGTCCCTCTAGAGCTTTATAGATCAGGGAAATCAGGCCTTTTTGGCGTGGGAAGTTAAAACATAAATCCTCAAAGATGGTGAGTTGGACCTGGGACCGGAGTCTGTAATGGGAGAGAAAGAAGTGACGGATTTGCAGGTATCTGAAAAGTTCCCTGTCGGGGAGTTGGTGCTGGGTCTGTAATACTGAGAAGGGAATGAAATCAGAACCTGTCACGAAGTCCCTTAACTGAGTAAGCTTGCATTGAACCCACAATCTGAAAGACTCAGGATGGAGATAGGCTGGGGGGAACCTAGGATCGCCCAGGTAAGAGGCGCCCACAGAGCTCTCCGAAGTGAGGTTGTATTTGTGCTTGTAGCGATGCCACAGCTGTAGGCTGTCTGCAACCATAGTGTTAAGCGTGCATAAGGTTGAGTGAGGTCGATGGGTTGACCACATAAGGCCAGGGAGATAAAAGGGTGCTATCGAATCACTCTCAAAACGCACCCAAGGAACTCTGGAAATAGGGATCGACCACTGTGCTTGTTGCGTAAATCTGCAGGTAAGATAATACAACCAGATTTGAGGAACCCCTAGACCTCCACTTCTCATAGAGCTGTATAGGACTCCCTTGGCAAACCTGGGTGACCTATTATTCCAAATGAATCTGTTAAAATGGGACTGAAGGTTGAGGAGAAAAGATTTAGAAAGCTTAACCGGTAGGGAGCGAAACAGATATAGCAGCCTGGGAAGGATGACCATTTTGAGCGCAGTGATTCTCCCTATAAAGGGGATATGTAAAAAAAGCCAGCTTTTAATAGTATTTTTAAGTTTTCTAATCAATGAGGGATAATTAACCCCAAAGAGGTCACGAAAATGTCCGGGCAGCCCCACTCCCAGGTAGGGTATATGGGAGGTGGCCCATGTAAAGGAGTAGTTTTGTTTAATAAGGGCTAAATCAGTGGGATCAAAACCTATGGGAAGGGCTACCGATTTGGAAACATTAATGGATAGACCAGAGACCTTCGCGAAACTTGACAGTGTCGAAAAAAGGTTGGGGAGTGAAACATGGGGGTTGGTTATGAACATTAAAACGTCATCTGCGTACATGCAAAATTTGTACATTTCGTCACCCTTAGTGTAACCAGTGATATCAGGATGTCTCAAAAGGGCAATCGCTAGGGGCTCCAGGGCTAAGGCAAAGCTATGGGGAAGAATTCGGAGCAACAGCCAGGTAGCTTTATGCGGGTCCTAGGGTTATCGTAAAGGGCTTTGAAACCTACTAGGAATTTCCCCTGAAATCCCATGCGTAGGAGGATCATGTTGATGTAATCCCATGTAACACTGTCAAACGCCTTCTGTATGTCTAGGCTTAACAGGAGGAGCTTGCGGGAAAATAGGTTAGCATCTTGGATAACGTCTGTTGCCAGGCGGATGTTGTCTGTAATTAAGCGGTGTGGAATAAATCCAGATTGGAAGGGGGATATCAAGGAGGGCATAAACTTTGCTAGTCTGTCGGCTAGAATTCTGCTAAATATTTTGATATCATTGTTCATAACCGAGATAGGCCTAACATTTTGGGGCAAATTATGATTCTTATTGGGTTTCGGGATTAGTGACATGTTGGCTAACAACATTTCCTATGGGAAGCTATGGCCAAGTAGGACTGAGTTAAAGAGGTGTGCCATTCTAGAGGCCAGGATCATGGAGTATTTTTTGTAATAAAGGGCCGAAAAGCCATCAGGGCCTGGGGCAGAGCCTGTTTTCAGTGATTTGATGACCCCTAAGATTTCCGGAGTTGTGATAGGGGCGTTGAGTTCGTCTAGTTGTGAGGTGGAAAGAGTTGGGAAGGGGATGTCATGTAGCCATGACAAGTCTTCAGGGGAGGGGAGAGTGTTGGGGGACTCTAAGAGTTTGGTATAAAATTGCTCGAAGATTTTGAGTACCTCCCTGGGATGTGAGGATACAAAACCGTCTTTATTAGACAACCTGTATAAATGAGGGGGGCGAATCGAGTTAGACAATCTTCTAGCAAACAAAGTTGATGCCGAGTTATTAAATAGTAAATTGCGGGCTTTAGTCCAACGGAGTGACTTTTCAACCGTGGATGACAAAAGGGAGTCCAGTTCTAGGCGCTTTTGTTCGATGGATTTCCTGGTGGAATCTAAGTGTAGTAGAGACGTGTTTTTATATAAATGATCTAGTTCCCTAGTTAACTCCACTATTCTAAGTCTATTAGACTTGTTGCGGGCTGCGGAAATACTAATAATTTTTCCTCTGATGACGGCTTTATGCGCCGTCCAGAGAAGTGAGGGCTGAGTGTCTGGGCGGGCGTTAAGAGAAAAATAGTCCTCCAGAGACTGAGCTAATTGGGAATCTACTGCTGGGTCAGAGAGAATGGATTCATTTAATCTCCAGGAGTGGGGTGTGGGGGCAAGCCTAATAAACCCTGTAGTGAAAGATGTAACCTGATGGTCTGACCAAACACAGGGGTGGATGGAGCCCTCCAAAGAGTTGGCAAGTATGATTGGGGATGTGTATATGTAGTCTAATCTGTTATGAGGATGGGAGAAAAAGGTAAATTCCTTGCAACCCACGTTATGTGCCCTCCATGTGTCAGTGAGTTGAAGATCCTGTAAGCCACCAGTGAGAGATTTCGGGAATGCTTTAGATGCAACCGTAGTTGACGAGCGGTCTAGAGTGGCGTTGGCTACTGAGTTAAAATCACCACCTATGATCAAATGGGGGGAGTGGTATTGCGCTAATTTTTCAAAAAATGACCTAAAAAAGGCTGCTGAGCCGTCATTGGGTGCATAAACACTAGCAATAGTAAGTTCCCTGTTGTGGACAACCCCTTTCACAATCATATAACGACTTTCAGGATCCCTGAACAATTGTTTAACCTCCATCGGGAGGGAAGAGTGGAGGAGTATGGCGGCCCCCCTGGTCTTGGACGAGTGGAGCGAGTAAAAGGCTTGAGGGAAATCTTTATGGAAAAATTTGGGATGGGAGGAGCGGGAGAAATGTGTTTCTTGGAGAAGAAGGATTTTAGCTCCAAGTTGTTTATAAAAGGTAAAGGCTTTACGCCGCTTGGAAGGGGAGTTAAATCCTTTAACGTTGTGTGAAATACAAGTTATCGCCATGGCATATGAGGTAATGCGTGGCTAGTTGGGGGATCAGATCTGATGGGGGGAGGGGGGAAGGGGATCACAAATGAGCACTCGTCCACCAAGTCCAAGAATGTCAGGGGAGTCCCCACTGCATCCTCCAAAGCCCACATGAGTAGGGAGCTATGCAGCAACACTGAGGGCATGTTTAGATCACAGAACCGGAATATAAAAAGAACATATGCTGTAGAAGAATCGTAGGATTTGAAAAATGCTTGACCAATATAAGAGAGAACCAAAAAACATAGAAAAATAAAAGTAACCTTTGAAAAAACAATCCCAGCCTTTAACATAGACTTGGGGAACAACATTAATAACAGATGTGGTAGTCTGTGGGAGAGAGTTCCCACATCAAAGAGAAAATCATACATCGAGACGACCAGGACTCGCGCCCAGTAGGGTTGCGCAATGGTGGGGAGCACCCACCAGAGAAGCAACCAACCACTAGGGAGGGGAGCCATGACACAGCTCCTAGGGACATGCATAGTGCCAGAGGAGTGGACAGACAACAGTAGGGGAAGTATGCTTTTCCTCCCCTTCTCCCCCCCCCCCAAAAAAAAAAGGGGAAGAGGAGGAGAGAAAAAAAAAAAAGGAGTATCTCTTGAGAAAACAAAAAATAAACACACAGCGTGGATGTCCTCTGGGAGTCAGTATTAACCGCATATAGAACCTCAAGATGGGCCGGAGAAAGGTACCATTAACGAGGGCTATTTTCCATACGCTCTCCAACATCATACCGGATCCTCCGTCTGTCTCTCCTTGTAGGGGGTGTTTGCCATATAGGTGTAGCTCTGGGAGTGGAGGGTAGCCTGCGAATCGCAGAGGCATCCAATAAGCCAAGTTTTACCAGGATCTCTTGACCCTCCAGGATGGTGGTGGCGGAGTATGTTGTGCCGTTATGAGGGATCACCAGGCGAAACGGGAATCCCCACCGGTATCTGATACGGGCAGATTGCAAGACAGTGGTAATCTCCTTCAGGTTCCTTCTCCTCTCTAAAGTCGCCGGGGCAATATCAGGGAAAATCTGTATAAAGTGGTCATCAAGGGTTATCCTCTGCTTGTTGCGGGCGGCTCTCAATATTTCTTCCTTAACGAGAAAGTCTTTCATGCAAAGGATGACATCCCTAGGGGGTTTGTCTTCCGGGGGTTTGGGGCGAAGAGCCCTATGAATACGATCACATTTGAACATGTTGGAATCATGGTCAGGGAGCAGAGACTTAAACAGTCTAATTACCACAGGAATGAGCTCAGACTCAGACTCAGGAATTCCACGGAGGCGCAGATTATTGCGCCTGTTTCTGTTGTCGAGGTCTTCGATCTGAGTCTGCAGCAATTTGACCGAAGAGGATAGTGCTTCATGTTCTCTGCTAAGGTCATTATGAGCAATCGCCAACTCATCATGCTTAGTCTCTAACCTCTCCGTTTTGGCTCCCAGGGCAGAGATTTCTTGTGATAAGGCATGTGAAGTTTTGTGAAGTTCCGATTGGAATTTAGATGCCAATCTGTTGTACATGGTTTCCAAACTTTCCTCTAGATCAGCTTTAGAGAGGGAGCCAGGGCACTCACTATTAGATGAAGGGGCAAGTGAGGATGGACACAGCGAACGTGGAGAGGTGGCAGGACCCGGGGAGAGGCCTCCCCTGACTGCGCCACCTTGCGCCATGCCGGACTGTTCCTGAGAGCGAAGAAGATACTGTGTGAGGGTCTTTTGAGCAATGCTTCGTGCTTTTTTTTTTCTTCACCGGCATGCACCAAGGTTCTGCGGGTTGAGGGGTGATATATATAAAAAAAGGAGTGATTCGCGGTGTTAACGGCCCTCGGGGATAAGCAGAAGTCCCAGACGGAGCAGAGCTAAGAACTCAAGCGTCCATCTTGCTCCGAGCCGCGTATGCGGCCTCTTTGGAAGGGGGTGAGCTGAAGTGGGTGTAGTAAGATAACTGCAAGTTTACTATCTGTGGGCCTGCTGGGATATGTGGTCCCACAGAATGAACCCGACCATTAAGTGACCCAGGTCCTGTAGGGCAAGGTGGAAGGGGATACTCCCCAGGATATATACTCCAGCTGGGTCAGGGTACCAGGCAGCGGTTGGTAGAGGGGGGGGGATGAGTGTTGTAGTACTCACTTTATGCCGAGCACGCCGTGGGCCGGGGCTGTAGGCCAGAGAAGCAGCCTGCGCTCCTTTAAGTACCTGCCGCGATCGGGAGCTTGCCGGTGGTGGTCCGTGTCCCCACAGGGCCCGTCCGGGTGCTGCTCTTCTCAGCCTCGGGTGGTGTACTCTGGGTATACTGTGTGTACAGCGGCGGAATGCAGCGTGGGACGGCTCGTCCGTAGGCCCCAAGATGGCGCCCGCCAACCCGCTCAGTCCCGCGGCGGTTAAACTTGCAAAAAAAATGTTCCGGCCGCACAAAAGACACAGCGGGGTGCCGTATTGTGTCCGCGGCCGCAGCTCCGTGATGGATGGTGGCTTTCTGGCCAGTTTTGAGCTCCGGATGGCAGCAGATTGTGTTCGTCGTCCCGGAGCTCTGCTTCCACACGTCCTCTCGCTATCTCAGCAGGACACGCCCCTCGTGTGTAAAACATTTTGGAGAACTCGGGTCTTGTTTCAAAACCGCAAAGCATTACATCAGAGGGGGCGGGGTCACCCATACGTCATTGGGGAAGCCCTGGCTTCCCTCACTAGCATCAGAGGGGGTGGGGTCAGGTGACAGTTGGCCCCACCCTCCTAATATAAGAAACGCCAGGCGCAGGGATCCCTGCAGTGTCTCCTCAGTGGAGACAGAAGATGGATGCATAGATGGACTGCGCTGGACTGAAAATCACCCATCACTGGATCAGATCAGCCATTGCTGGACCCCGGAGAGATGATCATCCATCGATGGATAGGAAGAGTGGATTACCAACGCTGGAATATTTTTTTTTTTTTTTTTAATAAAGGAATTTTTCAAAAGTGTGATAGTCTTATTTAACCATTTTTTACACTTTCTTTGTGAAATGGTAGGGGTACTTTTGTACCCCCTTACCATTTCAAACAGGGGGGGCAGGATCTGAGGGTCCCCTTGTTAAAAGGGGCTTCCAGATTTTGATAAGCCCTCTGCCCGCAGACCCCCACAACCACCGGCCAGGGTTGTGGGGATGAGGCCCTTGTCCCTATCAACGTGGGGACATGGTGCTTTGAGGGGTCACAGACCCCCAAAGCATCCTCCCAATGTTGAGGACATGTGGCCTGGTACAGTTCAGGAAGGGGGGTGCTCTCTGGTCCCCCCCTTTTTCCTGCGGTCTGCCAGGTTGCGTGCTCGGATAAAGGGTCTGGTATGGATTTTTAGGGGGACCCCCACGTCAATTAAAAAAAAAAATTAATGCGGGGTTCCCCTTAACCACTTCCCGACCAGCGCACGATGATGTACGTCGACAGAATGGCACGGGCAGGCATATTGGCGTACAGGTACGTCCAATATTCAATGCCACGCTCCATCGGGAGTGTGCCGCTGGCGGTGCGCTCCCGCGCTGGTCGGGACCCCCGTGAGTCCGGTCTCGGGACCCGCGGACTCGATCGCCGTGGGCATCCCCGCGATCGTCTCACGGAGCGGCCGAATGGAGGAAATGCCGTGTAAACAGCATTTTTCCATTCTGCCTAGCAACTAGTGACGCTGATCTCTGCTCCATGTGATTGGAGCAGAGATCAGTGTTCACTAAATGAAAGCCCAACCCCCCCACAGTTAGTAACACACCCCTAGGAACACTTAACCCCTACACTGCCACCCACTGGTTAACCCCTTCACTGCCAGTGTCATTTACACAGGAATCACTGCATTTATATAGCAGTGATTACTGTATAAATGACAATGGTCCCAAAAATGTGTCAAAAATGTCCGATGGGTCCCCCACAATGTTGCAGTCACAATAAAAATCGCTGATCGCCGCCATTACTAGTAAAAAAAAAAAAAATTATTAATAAAAATGCTATAAAACTATCCCTATTTTGTAAACGCTATAACTTTTGCGCAAACCAATCAATAATCGCTTATTGCGATTTTTTTTACCAAAAATATGTAGAAGAATACGTATCGGCCTAAACTGAGGGAAAAAAATTTTTTTTATATATTTTTGGGGGATATTTATTATAACAAAAAGTAAAAAATAATGCGTTTTTTTCAAAATTGTCGCTCTATTTTTGTTTATAGCGCAAAAATTAAAAACCGCAGAGGTGATCAAATACCACCAAAAGAAAGCTATATTTGTGGGAAAAAAAGGACGTCAATTTTGTTTGGGAGCCACGTCGCATGACCGCGCAATTGTCAGTTAAAGCGACGCAGTGCCGAATCGCAAAAAGTGGTCTGGTCTTTGACCAGCAAAATGGTCCGGTCTGCAAGTGGTTAATATCCATACCAGACCTGAAGGGCCTGGCAATAGAATTTGGGGGAACCCCATTTATTTATTTTTTTTAATCAATGAATGAATTGTCGGCTCCCGTAATACAGAGAACACTCATTGAGTGTTCTCTGTATTACGGAGCCAACAATTCATTATAGCCGCTGGTGATTTTCAATGAATTTTTTTCTGCAGAAATGACACTTTGTGCAGGGACAGTTCTAAGCACAGGAAACATGTGCCCCTTCACAGGCATACTATAGACACCACCCAGGTACGAAATTTAAAGGAATATTACACTTTTATTGTTTCACTTTAATCGTTATTAAAATCACTGCTCCTGAAAAAACGTCTGTTTTTAAAACTTTTTTTTGCATTGATCCATGTCCCCTGGGGCAGGTCCCCAAACACTTTTTAGGACAGTAACTTGCATATTAGCCTTTAAAATTAGCACTTTAGATTTTGAACGTTCGAGTCCCATAGACTTTAATAGAGTTCTAAAGTTCACACGAAGTTTAGGTCTGTTCGCAGGTTCTGGTGCGAACCGAACAGGAGGGTGTTTGGCTCATCCTTATCGTTGGGTAATGAAGACATAATCATTGTGGGGATGTTTTTTATGTAGAGCTGAATAATATGTAAAAGCTTTTCCTGTTGGGTGCACCAGGCGTCAAGTATCCACCAGATTCAAGGAGTTCAACCGGGACTTAATTTTCTGCAGTATGGCATAGGTTATGCTGGATTTGCCATTAGAGGTATCTTGTAAAGGAAGCAGCGGGATATTAAAGTCACCGCCCAGTATGATACATCCAGTGTCAAAGCTTTTATGTTCGTCTACCAAGCGGTGACAGAATGCCAGGTGGCAGAATTAGGGAAATATGCATTTGCTAGTGTAATTGGTCTATTATGCCAGGTCCCTTTCAGAAATAAAAATCGCACCTGAGGGTCTGCATAATGTTGGGTGATCTTAAAGTTAGCATGTTTGTGCAATAAAATCGACACTCCCTTAGATTTGTGGACTATGTGCATTTGGTTTTTACTATTGCCTTTCAATTTTATTGAAAGGCAATAATATTGTAATATTAATAATTTTTTTATACAGTGTGGGAATTTATCTTTTTCACGTTAGTAATGAATTATTTCAGTATAATTTTTATTATTATGTGGCATATGTGTGTATATCACGCATTTTTATGATTTTCAGCGCAACTTCTTTTTTGATTGGTGTTCTATTGTGTGTATCTCACACTAAGTTGAGCAGAAGTCTTTTTTTTTTTTTTTAAATCATTTTTATTTTTTCACGGATATTTATTTATAGACAACGCTGTTTTTTCACCTTTCACAGAGTCTAAACAGCTCTACTCACCGATGAGATGGTGGGGAGAAAAAAAATAAGAGGGGGGGGGGGAGAAGAAGAAGAAAGACCCCCTGGATAGACAGAGGGATTTAATTCTTAAATTCAAACAGGCACACCTCTATAAACCACAGAGGGGCTCCTCAAGTTGTGCTCAAACTAGGGCCCACGGTTCATGAGAACTGTAGGAAAACCGAGTGGAAAGAAATAAACTGCCCCCCGTGGGAGCTCCCAAGTTAAGGCAGTGTGGGGTGCGTGGGAGTAACTAGCGGGTTGGAAAAGATATCAAGTGGTCTATCTACATGAAAGACATATAGCAATCCCCTCCCGCAACCTATAAGAAAAAGTTAAAACACATAGAATTGTAACACTGACAAGATAAGCATAACTTTTAAGCTTACAAATTAAGGGTCCAGATAGGCAATCGAGCCCAAAGAGGAATGTTAACATGAGCGCATATAGCCACCAGCTAAACCTTGATAGGAGGGGAGCTCAGTAGCAGAGCGCGTGCATCATTGAAGTGGCGCCATAATATACAGGTCACGGTAAGCCATTGAACCATGAGTCAGGCAATGGTTATGAATAACCCTTAAGATATGGTAACAACTCCTCATCTCGCCCCACAAGCTGCAGAGGTTCTCATACCTGTATGATGGAAGCCCCTCAAGCTGGAGTGGAGGTTTCGGAAACAGTGAGCAATGTTCAAGTGCCTGCCAAAGTAGCAATCAAGCATTCAGAGGGGCTTCACTTTCAACAGAAGGTTCAGGTGGAAGGAATTTAGGGGGTATAATGGCCCCCTCAGTTATGCACATTGCGCACTTCCACGATGCAAATTGTCAGAGGACAGACAGGAATCAAGATTACTTTGTGAAGGTACCTCAGGTGTGCTCCCTGTTTCTTGTATTCCTGGACGATTGGGAAAGTCTCATGCCTTCTGAGCCTTGCAGCTTCTGAAATTTCCCCTTTTTAGGTGCAGGTTTTGTAGGTGTGGATTGTGGTGAGACCGGTGAGCTGTGGGGCGCAGGCGGGAACCAAAATCCTCGTTCTCGGGCCGACTGATGCCGAGATCTGAAAAGATCCGGTATGCTGTGCGATATCTGTGCCACGGGTGAGTTGCTTGCCGTTGCGTTGACCTGGGGTCTGTTATGTTTGCTCATTATCTGGATCGGAGCGGTCAATGTGTGGTTGTAAGGCTGCGGGAAGAGCGGAGCTCTGTCTCTATGCGGCCATCCACGCTGCATGCCAAGCCACTCCCCTGGTGTAGATTTTAATATCAGAATTGAGAAGAGATATCGGCCTAAAGTTGGCTGGGGTAGTAGGATCTTTGCCTGGTTTGGGTAGGGTGACAATGTGAGCTCTCAGCATCTCCTGGGGAAAGGAGGATCTTTTCCTCGCTGCGGTAAAGACTGTTTGTAAGTGTGGAGCTAGAATTTCTCTGAAAGTCTTGTAATAATCGTTGAAAAAGCCTTTCGGACCAGGTGACTTGCCATTAGGTAGTGTGTTTGTGATTTTTTTCTGTCTCTTGAATCGTAAATGGGGAATTCAGTAACTCAAGGTTTTCCTCCGTAAGTGTTGTGAGGTTAATGTTCTGCAAAAACCCTTGTATCTGGTGTATGGTTGGTTGTGGTGTGGAATCATCTTTGTTGAGATTGTAGAGTGCACCATAGTAGTCAGCAAACTGGTTTGCTATGTCTTGTGGATTAGTGACCTTGTGGTGCTGTGACCTGTGATGTAAATAAGATGTTCTGGATTTGATATGAACTGTTTTGATTCTGTTAGCTAGGTATTTCCCCGCTCTATTAGCATTAGCATATGATTTCAGTTGAAGTGTTCTGAGGTGTTTGTCATATTTTTGTGCCAAATGTTCTCGTAGGGATTCTCTAAGGTTGGAGAGTTTGGTTGACAAAGGTTCTGTTGGTGCAGTTTTATTATGTTGTTCAATGTTGCATATGTTTAATAAGACAGTGTCTAGTTTAGTTGAGAATCTTTTCTTTTCTTGGGATCCTAGTTGTATGAGTATACCCCTCATGTAGGCCTTGTGTGAATTCCACAAAATAAATGGATCTATGTTAGGAGTAAGATTAGTATTAAAGAAATCTCGGAGATGCTGAGAGATCACAGGGGCTATATGGGGTTCTTGTAATAGTCTGGTGTTACATCGCTAGATGGGGGGAGAAGAGGAGACACCCTGTTCTGCAATGGATAGAAAAATTGTGGAGTGATCGGACCAAGTAATATCATATATCTGAGCGGAACAAACGCGTTGCAAGAGCCATTGATCCACCAGTAACATGTCGATGTGAGAGTATGAGCAGTGTCTGGTAGAAAAAAAGTGTAGTCCCTTTCGTTGGCATGGAGGCATCTCCAAGCATCAAACAGTTCCTGATTATAAAGAAGGCATTGAAGGGTCCTGGGTCAGTTATATTCCTTTGTGGTGGTGTACACCTCAGGGTCCACTATAAGGTTGAGGTCACCTCCCAATATGATGTCACTGTACCTTAAGGAATTGATTTTTAGGAAAACCTTTTGTAGAAAACCTATCTGGCGTTTATTAGGGGTATAGACTGTGACAATTGTGTACAGTTTGGAATTGATGTCACCAGTTATTATGAGATATCGACCCTTTTCAACTATATACGAATCCTTGAGTTGGAATGACAAGGAGGTTCTGAGTACTAACATCACACCTCCTCTTTTGCTGTCAGGCGTGCATGCCAAGAATATGTGGGGATATTCTCTGTGACGTGAGGGTGAGTTGGTGTCGCGCTGTTCTAATTTAGAGTATTATTCGGAAGGGGGAGATTCCCTATCTTCCTAACTCAAAAGAAGAGGGGGGGGGGAGGTAATGTAGAGCTGAGAGATCTACAAATTAATTAAAGAGGTATTTGGGATATATTATCCACTAACACGATATAGAACTCTTCCCCTATACATTTGAATACGTTAGATATAGTTATATAAAATGCCAAACACACAATAAAAAATAAACCCAGAAATTAATAAACACACTACAGGGGTGTCTACACCTGAACACCAAACAGAAAACAATAGTGCTTATTTAACCAAAAAGTGAACTTAGTGTAATCGCAATGAACGAATAAGATCAATGTAGTTAAAGAAATCATAAAAGTAAACACACTGCAGAGCCAACTGTGGCCTGCAGTATAACCATAATACAAAGTGAAAAAACAGGTTCAGCACCATCACCTGCAACGGTCTAAGCAACCAAAAGTGCTATGTGCTTATGAAAGATAGTATGAATAAATAAATAAATAATAATTACAGAGAAATATCTATTAGTGCAATGTATAAGATGAATTTAAAATGAGTGTGAAAGCAAGTGACTATATTAAATTATTGGACGTGAATTTCATAAGGTAGAGCAGACAATTATTAGAATATGATGTGAAAAAATTAATTTTTAAAAATAAAATAAATAAAAGTAAATGCCCTACAGAGATTATTAATCAGGTATGTGAGGTTTAAGCTCGTTGAAAAATCTGGCAATTATGAAAAGTGCTAAGTGCAACGTGGCTTAGATACCAATAGGCTAAAGCAAAACTCTAGAGCAGCATATGTGAAAACAAAAGCGCATACATTCAGATTAAATAAACGCACTACAGGGCAAAGTTCATATGTGAAATAAACTGCAAGTGGATCCGTTGAATACTGCATCCACTTGGGTAAATCAGTCCAAGAACACAGGCGGTGAATAGAAACAGGTGAGGGAACTTCAAAAAATATATACAGTTCCTCAAATTGCTCGTGCTTTTTCTTTTTGTTATAGAGGTGCAATCCGATTGAAAAAACCACTGCTTCCCAGGGTGTTCCTCCTTCGTGACCATACACTCAGGTGGGCAATGACCCCTTACCTTATGGTAAGGAGAAAAGCGCCTTAAGCTGGAGGTCTCTTTAAGGTTCTTCCCACCAGGTTAAAACTTCTCCTTTCCAGTGTCTTTAGAACTCCAGGGGACTGGTGGTCCAGTGTGGGCTTTCTTGGTGAGGCTGCACTGATAATCAATCAGCGCAGAACCCCCTGCACTTCCAGACACTGTGAATCGTCGTTTCCTTCCTCCCTGCGGTCATGTGACAAAGGCCTCCATCTGCTTTTAGATTGGGTAGGACTGAGTAGAGTGAAATCAGAGCTAATTGGGCCAACTGTGCTGCATAATAATATAGTAGTCTGGAGCCCCCAACCCAACTTTCCATTTGGGAGTGAATATTGTAAGTTTTTTTCACCCTAGGCCTCTTATCCCCCTAGATAAAGGATATATGTTTTGTCTGGAATACTATCAATTCCGAGTGGACCAATGCCACTGGCATCGTGTGGAATAGATGTAATACTTTCAGAAGTATATTCATCTTCCCTGAATGTAATCTGCCAAACCATGATGGCAGGGGGAGTAACCACTTGGCCAAGTCGGCTGTTAGACGTTTGAATAGTGCAGGATAGTTTTGTGAGTATAAAGTGAGCCAGGATGAAGTGAGCTTACTGCCCAAATATGAGAGGGCCTCTGCTTGCCATATGACGTTAGATGTTCATAGCCTGTGACTTATCATGATTTATTTTGAAAACAGAGTTTATGGAAAATGGTTCAAGTATAGTATATAAGTTGGGGAGTGTGGTGACAGGGGATGAGATCAACATCAAAATGTTATCCACAAAGAGGACTCATTTATGTTCACTATTGTCGCATTCTATTCCTCGAATATCAATAGAGGTACCAATTTTTATCGTAAGCGGCTCCAGGGCCAGGACGAAAAGTAACAGGGACAGTGGACATCCCTGATGAGTTCCCCTCTAGATAGAAATGGGATTCGAGGAGTAGCCCTTTACCATTAAAGATGCTGTTGGGAAACTGTATAGGACCCGTGATATGGACATAAAATGCGACCCAAAACAATCAAATAGTTTTTATTTGATTTTGCCATTATACAGCAAAAGTTCAAAAATACACAAACCATTGCCTACAGATAGCCCCAACCTAGTACACAAAAAAACAAAACAAAAACACAACAACCCATTTCCATATTTGTGCTCACCAGTCTACGCTTCAGTCTTTACTCAAAACCCTCCATCACATTATTACTCCTTAATGGAGCATAAATAATTGTTCTCCTGCTATGTCATAATTGGTTTTCTTCAGTATTATTATTTTACTCAGCTAATTGTTCAGACAAATTGGAAACTAGCTACCAATGCCAAATTTTCAATTTTTTTTAGCACTCCTCCTATGGGGGGGGTTGTTTTCCAAAACTGGAGCACTCAGAATCCGGTGCAGCTGGGCATGGTAGCCAATCAGCTTCTAATTTCAGCTTGTTCAATAAAGCTTTTATTATAAAACCTGGAAGCTGATTTGGTTTCTATGCAGAGCTGCATCAGATTTTGCACCATGCAGTTTTAATAAATAACCCCCAGTGTTTATATGTTATTGTCTTACATTAATGCACATGAAATAGCTGCTTCTGTCTCTGATACCTGTTTTGTTGTAAAAGCTTGCTGGAAATTACTACACAAACTTAACTAAAATCCATGAACATTTTAATTAAAGAAAGCTGTATTTTTTTACTTTCCTTCTTATTTTTTTTTAAGTTTACAACTTACAGTTATATATTTTTTCCTCATGGCTTGCATACATTTTTTTTTTACAAATATGCATTTGTTACAAGGTGCCTACATTGCCTTGTCATGGAAGCACCCTGTGCTAGTTTGTTTTTGTTGTTGTATTGACGCATCTGCTTCTTAAAGATTATACTGGTCCAGAAAAATTGTGGAAAGGTGGTCTTATTTATATTATTAATCTGTGTGTGAATGTGTTTTGATATGAATGATACGATACAATATGATATGAATTGATATGAATAGCATGCAATTCATTACATACTGGTGAATTGCTGTACAGAAAACCGGGATCTGCCTCTAGAGTATATATTACTAGTTGAAGAGATGAATAGGAAAATATAATATGTGATATTTCTTAATACAGATATTTGCAGGCTTTGTTGCAACACTGAAAAAGCCCCATTCTTCCTAATTTTACATCTAGCTCAGGAAAAATATGCCCGACTCTCTAAAAAATAAAAATCATCAGTGTACAGGGGCTGGCTGTTATTTTATATTTTGTATAAAAGAGAGCAGATGTGTAATGATGTTAGAATAGAAGGCTGCTGATGAAGTGACAGTATGTATCATATAATAAAACATGTACAGTTCCAACTAGCATCATTCAGAGACTAACAACTGTCACAACCATGCATGTCTATTTTTAACATTGCCAAGACTGTAAACTTGCATTTTCTTTATGTAGCGCTGGTATTTTTGTCTGTTAATGTTATGCAATGTTAATCTATGACAGTATTATAACTTGGCAATTTGCACCATCTAGTGGCCTAAATTGTAAATGGACTTCAATTATTTTCTTTTCATGAACATGGAAAAATATTACAGGAAGTGACAGTTTGTTTACATTTTACAATGACCTGCCTACCCAGAATGCTAAGAAACATTCAGTACTGAACTGTATGCTGGTTAGGCTATAAAAGGACACACGCGGCCATTTTCTTTGTCTTCTGGACGCGTGGCCTGCCTACAAGGACCTGTGAGGAGGTCTTCAGAGAGCGCGGCCTACAACCACTGAGGAGTAGAACAGCCATAGACTCTGCCTTGTACCTGAGTGCTGGAAAGACTGTGTGACCAGATCGGGAAGGATCCAGAGACACCTGTCAGAGCCATCATTGGGTCCCGGTTCATCTTGCAGAGCGGAGCCGGACAGTGAGAAGCAAGACTGAGACCAGCAGAGTGAAGCTGCTCTATTCTTCAGACCCAGTTTGGTGAGAGGGCTGTTGCCCATAGTTTCTCAATGCACTTTTTTACACCTAGACATTTAACACAGTGTTGCTGGGACCTGTAGTCCCACAGAGGAGAACTTAATAAAAGGACTGAGTTTAAGCAGGCCTCAAGCCTACCTTTCAGTGTACTACTGACACTGTGTTATACCAAGCCAACTGCACCAGAGGCAGTTACAGGTGTACTGCACTACAAGAATAGTTCTTACATTTAGCTTACTTTAATCCTTGTTTGTTCAACTGTTGGATCACAATTTCTACAAAACAAATAGCTAGCAGAAGACAGAAGACTAAAGAGTGTATTTCTCATTGCAAGGCCTTGCATCCTTTCAAAGTAGGGGGAGCTCCCCAGTAGTTGTGTTGTACTTTATTTATCAGCTTTATATTTCACTGATTACCAGAGTGTGCTGGAAGTGGGAAGGTGCCCAGAGTTTAGGCATTGTTACTCTGAGCACTAGTCCCAATTGGAGACGGACTTTCAGGGATTATCTAAGACAACTCTATATGTACCAACTGTTGTGAATACCTACTGTGCTGTTGCATTACATTTGTGTGGCAGTGCAAATACCGTAATTACTATTTTACATCAGTTCCAGTAAAGATACGTTTCTGGTTAAGTACAATTGGTGTGGAGCCTTGTTCCTTTTTCTGTAGGTGGAGCATCGGATACCCAGGTAAAAATAAAGGTATACTGTTGTTATATTGCACATTGTAGGGTTATCCTTTACTATTAGCTTCACACCAACATCGCACCACAGCTGTATCAAAGGGGATTGGGCCAAATCAGTGGGGGTTTAATAGCAGAGTGCAAGCCCAATCAAAGTGGGGGGCTGGTAAATATGTAATATACTGGCCCCTTCTTTTTCTGATTGAACACAGTGAGAAATTGGTACCGATCGCTCTTGTGTCCATTCATCACTGAAGCATAGTAAACTGTAATTACAATGCTTCAGTTTGTGAATGAATAGCAAGCCTGTAAACTTTTCCTATTTACTGCTGGCTTCTCCTCATCTACCTCCTTCCAGCTGCGCTGCAGGGGGGGTCAGGGGGAAGGGGCTGGTAAATATGTAATTTACTGGCCCCTTCCTGTTCTCAGTGAACACAGTGAGTGATCAATACCAATTGCTCCTGTGTCCATTCATCACTGAAGTATAGTAAACTGTGTTCACTATGCTTCAGCTTGCAAATGAATAGGAAGAATGTAAGTCCGTTTAGACCCCTGAGATTTCACTAAAGCCCCCCAACAGGTCACTTAAAAATGTAAAAATAAATAAATAAATATTTAAAAAATGAAAAAAATATTCTCAATAATTTCTGCTATGGCATAGTATCACAGCTGAGGCATGTGCATACCCCTAGCCACTACCTCTGTTGCTCTGTTTGTGAGCTTTGGGGTGCTCACCCTAATGCAATAGACTGTGCACGCCTACGCTCTTACTAGTCATGTTGCAAGTGCATTTGCAATGGTGTAAACTACAGCCCAGTATGTAAATATAACAAAAATGCAAAGTTAGCGCTGAATTTTGTTAAATTGGTTGTTGGTATACTTGGTATATATACATATATATATATATATATATATATATATATATATATATATATGCTCTTATTGCACAAATTTTACTATTTTACTATTTCAAACCAGTATGTGTTTGCATTTGGTAGCAAAACTGACATTTGTTAAATTGTCTTTTGCTCAGTGAAACAAAAATGCCAGGGGCTTTCTGCAGATATAGCATCCAAATAACTCCTAACTAACCCAATCACAAGATTTCCAGTCAGCCTGTTTTTTTATAGTTTTTTTTTGCTAGGCAACACAACGGTGTTAAACTCTTGTATTTTTTCAGTGTTAAGAAATATAATAAAATAAATACTGTGACCTGCAAAATAGAACTAAACACGCACAAATTCATATTTTGTTTCATAGAGCAGCACACTTACAACAGGACTACTTTTTTTTTTCTTTAAGCACAGTATTCACTTTACTTTATTCATATTTTATCTCCCTTCACTGGACACGGTGACTGAACATTAGTTTTACAGTGTCAACTAAGGTGGATGGTATGAGTGGACTGTGCATTTATACTATGTGAGAATATAAAGTTGAAATCCTGAAACAACCTGTGCAACTGTGCAACTTCCTTGCTTACAGTCTGTAATGCTTTGGGTGGTTGTAACCCCTATAAGACATAGAAGAAGTAAAAAAGTATCCATCTCATTTGGGAGTTGGCAAAGGTAAGCCTCGATACAACAATGGATTTTATTACTGAAAAAGTTAGAGCAAAATCATCTACCCTGTCTATGAACTATTGGGTTTTAATTGGTTCTGCCACCTAAGCGGACATAAAATTGTGTAACCATGCACAACCATGTACAGTAATAAGCAAATAAATTATTTTCTGTGCATAAATAGTCTGTTTTACAATTTCATTTTGATTACCTAGGTGCAATCAATTATTTTTACAACATAGCAATAAGAAACCATTTGCTTTTAGTGCAGCATGTTAGCTGTATTTGAAAACATATAAATGTACAAAACATTCTTAAATTGTAATTGTAATTGAGACAAGAACTGTATTTATTTTTATTACCCATGGCTACTAGTGAATTTTAATGTCTGTATATTGCAAAATAGGGGAGAAAAATAAATGGAAACGTTATAAAACTATAGATCACTTTAAAAGCATAAAGTGAATTCCTTTTTTATCTTTTATATCTGACAGTGACACCACAGCCTTGACAAATATGCAGTGAAACATTTACTAAAATTCATCTCAATATGATAAAAGTATACAAGATCTGATGTCCAGTCATAAAGATTATTCTAAGGGTAAATGTACAGCCACTCTAGCTAATGTAGAGAAGATGCTACATTTGATAGAACAGATGTACTGGTCTTTGGCATAGCCAAACAGAAAAATATTTTACTTAAGAGGCTGTGGCATTTATCTGTTTCTCCATATGTCTTAATGCAAGGAGCAGACTTCTTTTTCTTCAGGAAATTGGGATAAGCCTGTAGAGTCCCCTACAGCTAATGTAACAACTTGATTTGCGCCAACTGCCATAAAAGAGTGCATTCACAGAGAACTGTATAAATTGGAAACATATCCTTTCACTTTGATTTTTTTAGCAAATTAAAATATGTTTTTACTATCCACTCTTTTAAAGATAATGCATTAACATGTAGTCCTACTTAAAGAGGGAGTCCGCCGTTTTTTTTTTTTTAAAAAAAGCCAGCAGCTACAAATACTGCAGCTGCTGACTTTTAAAATAGTGACACTTACCTGCCCAGCGCGCCCGCGATGTCGTCACCCGAAGCCGATCTCTCGATCGTCTCTCGGGTGCTGCCGCTGCCATCTTGGGTATGGGAATCAGGAAGTGGAGCCTTTCAGCTTCATTTCCCGGTTCCCTACTGCGCATGCGTGAGTCGCGCTGCGCAATAAGGATGGTCCCCGCTGTCTCTGGGATCCGTGTGTTTCCCAGCAGGCAGCGGGGGACTTTCGGAAAGGGGCGTAGATTCTGCGGAAAGGGGTTACCTTCTGCAGAATCTACGCCGGAAGTGGGTGCAGATACCTGTACTGTACAGGTACCTGCACCCCCCTGCCCCCTGAAAGGTGCCAATTGTGGCGCCGGAGGGGGGGAGGATTTCAATGAGCGGAAGGTCCACTTTAGGGTGGACCTCCGCTTTAATTTAAATTACTTCACCTCTGCTAAAAAGTATTTAACTCCAGCCAAAAATAACAAGGACATAATGAAGCCATTAAATGATAAAATAACAAAAACATTTTTTACTGCAATATTCACTTTCAAAACAAAGACTTCTTAGATGTCCAGTCTGATGGCCATTATTATTCAACACACTTCTTCTGAGCCTGGGTCATTGCTATCTCACACACTGGAGTTGATTTACTAAAGCCAAAAAGGCTGTTCACTTTGCAAGTGCAATTGAACTATGCAAGGGGATTTGCCCCAGAGCTTAGTGAATGAGATAAAGAACTAATGACTTCCATTAGCCAAGCATAAATTTCATTTTTTTCCCTATCACTTGACTGGGTATACTTGGCAAAGTGAAGTTTCAACCACCACATTCAATAAGCTCTGGGGGAAATGTCCCTTGAGTACAACTTCACTTGCAAAGTGAACCATGCATTTGCCCATAGTAAATCAACCCCTTTGATAATTCCCCATGAAAGGAAGATATGTGCAAGCACCTTGCGGTGCTTTCTCTTACAGATGAATTCCAAGTGCACTGTAAGGCACACAGACAAAGATACCCCCTCATGTATTAGGGAGTCAAATTGTGTGCTCTGCCCATTCTGGTGTTAATGGCCAATCAATAGAAGCAGTATATCCTCTTCAGGCATATGGTCTCCCCTTCACTGATGTCATCACATACAATACAGAATCAGCAGCCACTGCAGATCCTGCATTGCATGTGATGACATCAAGAGCCCATGCTCATTCCAAGGATGGAACGGAAGTCAGGGAGTGACTGCTGCTGGAAAACCAAGGAATAAGGAAAGTATTCCTCTCTATTACTTGCCTCTAGTCTAAGCAAACATTAAATTCTTGCTATGTTGGCGTGTCACCAAAAGCTACTTTGTTTAAGCTTACTGCAGTTCAACATCAAAGCCTAACTTTTATATTTTATTTAATTGCAAACATTCTATTGTGTATGCATGCATATTTGCAAATCTGCCTTGCCTTATGCAATTCCTTATCTATATGCAAAATTATTCATACACCATCTTGCCTAGTCTGTTAATTAACATTAGTGGGGGAATGATAAAATGATGCTACTGTCTGAAGTAAGTAATCATTCCTTCACAAAAATCTATCTTAAGGAGCAATTGTTTTATTCTCAGCTTGGAACTGGGCATACAATAGGGCAGTTCTATCCTTACCCAATCCTTTTGCTTGCCTGCTTTAAGCCACGTGGTACTTGTTTAAAAAAAAACTGAATCTCACAATAAATGAAAGGGCAGAAGACAACATAAGATAAGGAGTCATGTCGCTCTGTGCATTGATGTTCTCCGTCCCTTGTGCAGAGGTGAGCCTTCTAAAAAAGCTACAAAACACAGAGGGGGTTATTTACGAAAGGCAAATCCACTTTGCACTACAAGTGCAAAATGCACTAGAAATTGCACTGAACGTGCACTTGGAAGTGCATTCGCTGTAAATCTGAGGGGTAGATCTGAAATGAGGGGAAGCTCTGCTGATTTTATTATCCAATAATGTGCAATCTAAAATGCTGTTTTTATTTTCCTTGCATAACCCCAGATCCACAGTGACTGCACTTCTTTTAGTGCAATTTCAAGTGCACTTTGCACTTGTAGTGCAAAGTGGATTTTCCTTTCGTAAATGACCTCCAGAGTTTTGTAAGTGTAAATGCATGCAATGTTTGTAACCTGCAATTTACAAAACAAAAATGTAGGGTTGCTTTAAGATGTTATGTTACTTGTATCCTAGTGAAAGGCTCATATTTAGATTGTGTTTAGAAAATGTCTGTTATAAAGCCACATTTTTCAAATAATTTGCTTAGTAAAGTTAATTTATCCTAAAAAATGGGGAAAGATGATTAATCTTTTTTTGCTATAGTGTATTGTGATTCCTGAAAGCACCTATACATAAGACCACCTTCTTTTTTCTTAATTCTAATGATACCTCCGAATGATGTGGTCTGTTAGAGTGTCCATTACTGGCTCTAATCTGAGCCATGCAGTTCTGTATCTTATGATTGCTCGATGACCAATCACAGCCAACACAAACCTTATATTGTTGACACCTGGGAGCCTGCCTCTTCATCTCAGAATAGAGAAAGGGGATAAATGAGGAAATGATGCATTCATAAATCCTTTCACAACCCTCTTTTCCTGTGCATCTCAACTTAGCACCCTCGTCTCCTGTACATTTCAGTGCATGACTTTATATTAGACTCTTCGCCTTCCTTATCCTGAACATCTGCACATTAATCTTCGTTTTTCCATCCTCCTATTGTATGTGACCTGTATCTTAACCTATTTTCCTGCACCTTCCTCTGTGAATGAACTGCACATAATCTAGTGCCCTGTTACTAAGCGCCATGTTATAACCACCCCAATACCAGAAAGTGTCTTAAAGTGAGATCACACTGGAGTTTTTTTTTTCATACATGTTTTGTAACAGAAAATAAGATACTGTTTTTTGCTTTATGTAGTAAAAAAAAAAAAAAAGTGTATATTAAATACAACCAAAAGAAATCTGTAACTGGTAATGAAGGTGAATATACAGGATAATACTCAAGTGGTTAAAGCAAGGAAAAGTTACACTTTCTTTCTGATAATGAGCAATTGAAAAAAATATTCCTTAATATGATGTTCCAATAACTGACATCTATTTTTTAATTTTAATAATGTTTATTGAAGATTTGCATCAGAACATAAATGATAAACAATCCTCAATACAAAAAAGCTAAATCCACCCGTACATAGGCAAAGCCGAGCTAGACATACATGGATCTAGACCAGAATATACCAAAACCAATCTATAAAGCCAACAGGAAGTGCATTGAAAAAACATTGGTATTATCTTGTACCCATAACAACCAGTTCAGCCCCCGTGGGGGAGTATGTCTAGTCAAAGCACACGAGCCACGGATCCCCTGGTGCCCCAAACGGGATCAAGCTGCAGACCAAGGGCTAGGCCCGCCCGCCAAGACCAGGACACTCCCCACCCATCCCTACAAAGTTCAGTTGCCTGGGATGCCCAAAGGAATTTTGGGCCAAAAACCAGCCCAGAACATCGCTGCCATCTCCAGTAGAACCCCATGTGGGGCCCATCCCAATACACCAAGGGAGGTGAAGAAGAAGAGAAGAGAGAAAACGTGTGAAAAAAAAAAGAAAGGGGGGAGAGGAGAAAGAGAGGTAATGTAAAAAACTGAATCAGGGCGTGGCTTGGCCGCTGACTGGAATGGCCGCATAATCCCGGAGCTCCGTTCATCCACCAAGCTACACGAAGCATACAGCCTCCTCGATTGCACCGATCGGTTCCGCGAACGGACACAGCTTCCCCCGCATCCCCGGGGACATGACCCGCGGTAGATCCGTCGCCCACGGAGCACGAAAACTGACGGATTTCTATATGAAGCCCGCCTGCATCCAGGCCCAAGATGGCGCCGAACGAGACGGACTCCCAGCGCCTCAGGCGAATCCCGCGGCCTTGGCGGCCCTCACGCACACGGAGGATCACCTCTCAGATATGGAGGAATCTGGGGCTCAGCAGCGTCCACCGAGTCTGTCACCGGCTGATAGGGGTAAGAGATCTGCCATGTCCCCAGCACATTCTCCCTCTAAGCCGCCCCCTGTGAAGAGACAGCATGGCGCTTTTAGTCCCACAGCAACATCAGGAGACCCCTGCTCTTCACTAGCAGATTACAATACCTCTGACAGCCCTGCTTCTGAGCACACCCTGAAGGCCATGCTACTTTCTTTGCAAGCAGATATGCAAAAAGAACTTAGAGCATCCATTAATCATTTATTAGATAGAGTTGATGACATGGAAATACGCATTGATCACATTGAGCACCACCTGTCTGCAGCTACCAGTTCCCACAACACCATGGTGGACGTTCAAGATGAACACTCTGCTGCCATTCAACAGCTGCGTCTTAAAGTCGCAGACCTTGAAGACCGCTCGAGGCGGAACAATATTAAAATCCGCGGAGTGCCAGAAAATGTGTCACCTCCTGACATAACCCCATATCTGCATCAACTATTTCGTAAGCTTGTACCCACCTTAACACCACAGGATCTCCTCATCGATAGAGCACACAGAATCCACAAACCGCAGCACCTGCCCGACTCCATTCCCAGAGATATCCTAGCTAGGATACATTTTTTCAATTCTAAGGAAATGATTATGAGAGCCGCAAGAACCATGCGTATCCTTCCTGATCCTTACACTAAAATTCAGCTCTATAATGACATCTCGGCCGC
The DNA here is from genome assembly GCF_037356315.1 of Lithobates pipiens. Taxonomy (NCBI): domain Eukaryota; kingdom Metazoa; phylum Chordata; class Amphibia; order Anura; family Ranidae; genus Lithobates; species Lithobates pipiens. The sequence goes on along the minus strand of NW_027507718.1, from coordinate 57,307,963 downwards.
CACCTCACAGGCGCCCAAAGCATTTTCACAGATAACAGCGACGCTCATTGAGCACAAAATCGCATACAAATGGGGATTCCCCACTAAGCTCCTGGTAAGCTACCAGCAACAACAGGTCGCCTTCCTGACTCCCAAAGACGGGTTCAAACAGTTACATAACTGGGGCATTTCGCCTAACATCCCACAGGCGCCACCACTAAATGCTAGATCCACCAGGATCCCTACTAAATGGGCTACTAAAGCTAAAGCATAATTTTCCGCGGTCACCGGTATACTCATCAGTTCACCTTCTTTATTGGCTGTTTTTTTTTTGTACACGAGTAAAGCGTGGATGACTGTCTCACCTTCATTGAACACTCCACGCCAACTTGCCATTGTGTGCTAGGCACACGGCATCATATTCTGTTCCTTTTTGGTGTTGTTTTTCCCTTATTTCTTTTTTTTACTGTTGGTGCTATCTACAGGTACCGTTCATTAAGTTGCTACCACCTCTGTGTCATCCGGTCAGTGATACGGAGGCGAACATACAGTTTATTGTTGTTCTACTTTCCTGTCGTTTTTTTTAGTAATAACTATTAGCATTTGTTAAGATTTACGATTGCTTTCATGTTGACAGTCTAATTGACAACCACTTACCTTCTACTTAGGTTCGTTCATACTCAGTACCATATTGACAACTGCATCTGGTCTAGCATGTCCCTTACTATCACCTCCCTTAATGTGAAGGGATTAAATAGCCCTTTTAAGCGTTCCCTCTTATGGAGGGAAGCAGCTGCTTCCCGCTCAGACATCTTATGTGTCCAGGAGACCCATTTGTCTTCCCAGAATCCCCCCCAATGTACCAATAAACGGTACCCGCACATCTTCCATTCCTGCACGAACAAAAAAGTTAGAGGTGTGCTGATAGCAGTGCGATCTAATGTTGCACTCACAGTATCCAACGTAGAACAAGACCCTGATGGTAGATTTTTGATCCTAGCTGCTAGCTTCAACAATAAGCCCTTGGTAATTGTCAACATTTATGCTCCCAACTCACATCAAAAACCCTTTTTTAAATCCATTCTGGCCAAAATTCAACATTATCTGAGAGACCAAATTATTATATGTGGGGATTTCAACACAGTGATTGATCACACACTTGACTCCTCCACCCCTCGAAGGAGGCGATCTACTGCCCTTTCATCCTTGCTTCGTTTAGAGGACCTTTATGACCCCTGGAGGTGTCACCATGGTACTGAGAGGGTTTCACACATTTTATTCTAATGCCGAGAGAACATACTCCAGAATTGACCTGTTCCTGACATCTAAAGTGTTGCTTCAAGCGGTGTCTTCCACCGATATTGGAGTTATTTCGTGGTCTGACCACGCCCCTATCTCAATGGTTATCAACCTATCTTCATCCGCTTCCCCACTAACATTATGGCGCTTGAACGCTAACCTAATCAGCACTAAGGACATTAAGGAACAGGTCCAGTCTGCTATAGATGAATATTTTGCCTTGAATCAACATTCTATCTCCAATGACACTATCTATTGGAATGCCCATAAGGCGGTTATCCGCGGGGTTCTATTGAAACTAGGGGCCCAGGAGAAGAGAAAACGCACTGCGACCCTGAACGCCCTCCTTGACAAAATAAAGTCCCTAGAACGTAGAAACATGCTTGCCCCCTCTGATGCCATACACACTGAATTGGGCAAACTTAGGTCAGAATTGAGTGCCCACTTACAGAACAAACATGAGTTTTACCTCCGCAAACTCAAACTTACATGGTACTCACAGGGAAACAAGTCTGGGAAAACTCTAGCCCAACAATATAAGCGTAAGACAGCTCAGAACACAATTGCATACTTGGAAGACCCTAGAGGGACCAGGCTCACTAATCCCAAAGATATTGCCAACTGTTTTGGTTCATTCTATAACCAATTATACAATTTAAAAGACTCCCCGACTGAAACACAGCCCACTCCTACCAATATCCAGACTTTTCTCTCTAACGTATCTCTCCCCTGCCTAACCCCTTCACAATCGACTGACTTAGCTTTACCTTTTTCGCCCCAGGAAATTAGGAATGCCATTAAAGCCCTACCTCTACATAAAGCCCCGGGCCCGGACGGCTTTAGTAATGAATATTACAAAACATTTGCAGACACGTTAATTCCACATTTATGCAACTCATTTAACCGAATGCTTACCACAGGGGAGATCCCCACGGACTCCCTAGAGGCCACTATTACCACTATACATAAGCCGGGTAAAGCACCACACGACCCAGCAAACTATCGTCCGATCTCACTTCTCAACTCCGACCTAAAAATATTTGCCAAACTTCTGGCTACACGTCTGTCACAACATATGACTCACCTAATACACCCGGACCAGGTAGGTTTCATCCCCCGATGTCAAGCTTCAGATGGCACCCGTAGGTTTGTAGATCTCATCCATTGGGTTGAACGGAATCGAACGCCTTCTCTGCTGATCTCTTTGGACGCAGAGAAGGCGTTCGATAGGGTTCACTGGGGATATCTTGAAGCAGTGTTAAGAAAATTTGGGTTGGAGGGTAATTTTTTACAGGCTGTTATGGGCCTGTACTCAACACCCACGGCAAGGATTCGTACTTCGGGCATCCTTTCCAACCCATTCAAAATTACTAATGGTACTAGGCAGGGATGCCCGCTTTCACCATTGATTTTTGCTCTAGTAATGGAACCGCTGGCCCAGACGATTCGCTTACACCCTAAGATTGCAGGTATAGATGTGGGAGATACATGTCATAAGATAGGATTATACGCAGATGACGTGATCATAGCTCTCACTGACCCGGATAAGTCGTTACCCGCTCTGACTGATGTCTTACGTGATTTTAGTGCAGTGTCCATGTACAGATTAAATCACACAAAATCTGCTATGCTCGGCTTTAATATCCCACCATCGCTGAAATTAGACATATCCAACATCTCTCCTTTCTCCTGGGCCCCCAGTGCTTCCATGATGTATTTAGGCATTCAACTGACTTCCCCCTCCTCTGTAATGCTTAGGAACAATTTAGCCTCTTTATTGGGGAAGCTGAACAGTCTGACCTCGACTTTGGCTCCCATAAAAGCTTCATGGGTTGGTAGGATTGCCCTTACTAAAATGTTTTTACTCCCGCATGTTCTTTATTTTTTTCGAACTCTTCCACTTCCCATTCTGACTGCAGATCTATCTAGAATCCAGCGTATCCTGGACTCATTCATTTGGGCCGGGCGTAAGCCCCGCTTAAAGTCATCTGTCTTATGTACACCCACTGTTCATGGTGGGATGGGAGCACCAGAGGTTAAAAAATATTATAGAGCGGTAATATTGGATCAAGGAAAGCAACTATGGTCGTCCAGCTCGGAATCGAGGTGGAAACAAATAGAATCGATAGCGTTTACAGATAGCCCCCAACTGTCTTTAGCAGCAATCTGGATGTCCCTGCCCTTTACACGACCTATCTTCCCCACAGTACATGCTTTGTTAAAGCAATGGGTTGCAATCTGTCTTGCCTCACCGGGTATACATGGAGATTCATTAAGAAATCTACCCTTTATGGCGTTACAATTATTGTCCCCAGACCTCCCTATCCAACATTGGCATACAACTGGAATCAAAACGATTGGAGATCTCTATCTTTCTTCAGACCTAAAAAGTTTTCAACAACTAGTCACGGAATTCGGGCTCTCACATAAGGACTTCTACATGTATCTCAGAATCAGACATATTCTCTCCAAAGTGTCGACTTCGACAGAAAACACCTCCAAGGAGCTTCTTAAATACTACAACCGTCCCCTATGTACTACTAAAGGAATATCCCTCATCTACTCTCTTCTCGCCAAGCCTACCTTCTCGGCTAAACCTCCAAACATGATCTACTGGGAATCGCAGTTAGGATACTCCTTTTCGATAGAAGATTGGCATCGAGTGCTACGCACCCCGCTAGTTTACTCCAGGAACATTTCCCATTGGGAAACACTCATGAAAATCTTTCATAAATGGTATTACACACCCGATAAATTAACAGCTATCTTCCCCACTCACTCTCCACAATGTTGGAGGAACTGCAACTCAACAGGGGATATGTTCCACATCTGGTGGAGCTGCCCTGTTATAGCTATCTTCTGGAACCAAGTATCCTCCCTTGTACAGTCTTTGACCAACTCCTCCCAACAGTTGTCTCCACGTATGGCTCTATTTGGTCCGGACTCCCACCACTGGCCCATCGTCAGTCTACCTCTGATACACCATATACTAATTTCAGCACGCCTGCTCATTGCACGTGCATGGAAAAACCCCCTTCCTCCATCCCTTTTTGAGCTCATAGCCATCCTCAATGAACATTGTCGCATGGAATTTCTGTTTTCAAAAATTCACATGAAAAACTCCAGATTTGACAAACACTGGTCCTCCTGGCTGGCCCACCCTGGCTGCATAACCCTCACATGACCTCTTTTAGCATCACGCCCAGACCAGATAGAGCCGGCAGTGAGAATCACCTGATTGTTGTTCTCTTGTTACTTGTATATTTGTTATAAGTTAGCTAGATTCCACGTGTAGCTCTTAGATATCTTCAGCAGTTACCCTGTAGATATAGAGGGACTACCTTTTACACATTGTCATACTTGTCTTGTCATTGATAGGTGGTGCTGCATCCCCCATGGGCACAGCCCATAGGGGTGTCTGGGGGGGATGGCTCACCTCCGGACTTACCGGACCTTATCACCCACTGCTCACGGATCTTGGCTACAGGGCCCTAAGCCTATGATCCTAGGTACTAGTGACATACATTCTTTGCTGAAAACATATTATGTGACTGTATCTTGGGTCCTACCATTGTATGATTTTCATCATTTGGTGTACAATATGTTCTTTTCACATGCTTGTTATAGTGATAACTCAATAAAATCTTTTTGAAAGTAAAAAGCTGAATCAAGTGTTACCTGCCCTAGAAGACAAAGCACCAGGCTGCACTCCTGGAATAAGAGAAATATTACACGTCGCCCAAGGTTCCCAGATCAACCGGAATCTCTTCGTTTTGTCGTGCCACTTGGCCACTACTTGTTCTTGCACCATAATCCATGTTACCTTAGATCTGAACATCTTATATGAAACCGTGTGTTTCTTCCAGGCCTTAGCTATCGTAATTTTAGCCCCAAGGAAAACAAAAAACGCCAATTGCTGTAAATGATTGGATAGAGCCGGGATGAAAAGATTTAGTAAGGCTAAACTGGGGTGTGGTAGTACAGCAGTCCCCGTAATGGAACTAACCGTACGAAACACTTTCCGCCAAAAGGAGTGGATGCGTGGACAGGACCACCAGACATGAAACATATCTCCTCCCAGACCACAACCTCTGAAGCACACTGGCGAGGAACCCGGAAAATTTTTTGCCAGCCTGGAAGGAACATAGTACCATCTAAACAGGACTTTGATACCTGCCTCAATTAGAGAAACATTAAGTATACCTTTGTGAGCTCTCATCGAGGCCCCAAACCACTGTTTCGATTCCCATGAGCAGCCCAAATCAGCTTCCCATGCGAGAGCATAAGGAGGCTTGTTGTCCTTCCCCATGAGAGCCGCGTAAATCAGGGAGATGCCCCCCCTCTGGTCCGTGGCCTGCGCACACCATTGCTCATATTGCGTTATAAAAGGAGGAAGAGGTTTGGAAGTCCAAATGGTATTCAAATAGTGTGAGATTTGTGTAAATCTGAACATTTCCGAATCGGGCATATCTAGTTTCTTTTTGCAATGTGATAAAGAAAGAGGGCCGGAAGGGGAAAAGAAGTGTCCAATTCTGTATAACCCCTTATCCGTCCACCATTTAAAGGCTTCTATATTTTCCCCCGGGGGAAAATCCCCATTATGAAAAATGTGTGTTAGCGGTTTCAGTGGGGAGATCAATGAGTCCCGTTTGAATAGGTTGGAGCTAAGCGCCAATGAATGCGAAAGGGTGGGAGCCAGAATCGCTGGTCTGCGTTTGGGGCTACAACCCATCAGGAAATCTATTGTGTGGTGGGGAATAGATTGCCGTTCCATCAATAACCAGTCCGGTTTTACAGAACCCGAGAAAGCCATTGATATCTGGGCCAGTTGTGCCGCTTGATAATAACCCCACAAATTGGGAAGACCCAACCCCCCTTGAGATTTCAATCGGTAGAGTGTGGCTGAGGAGCACCTATAGCCTTTCTTCCCCCAGACAAACCTCACGATGTCCGTTTGTATTTTGTCAAGGAATGTTTTGGGGACTGGAATTGGGAGTGAACGGAACAAGTACAATAGACGCGGTAGAAGTGTCATTTTCACCGCATTAATCCTACCCAGCCAGGAGATGCCACAACCGGACCAACGTACTAAATCCTCTTTGCATTTTTGCGCCATGTAGGGATAGTTAGCTTTGAATAATGTGTGTATATCGGAAGTGAGTTTTATTCCTAAGTATGGAAGCTGGGATTGTGCCCACGAGAAGGTAAAATTATTCAAAAGTTGTGATAGCATATCTGTGGATAGCGTAACATTCAGGGCTAAAGATTTCTCCATATTGACCCGGAGTCCCGAAATCTTACTAAAATCTAATAAAGTCCGGTTAATGATGGGCATGGAGGTCAGGGGCGAAGTAACAAAAAGAAGGAGGTCGTCCGCATAAAGGGCGTATTTATGTTCGCAGGACCCGCACCTGACCCCCCTAATGTCGGGGTTAGAACGTAAGGCAATGGCTAAAGTTTCTATGGCTATGGCAAAAAGAAGCGGAGATAATGGGCACCCCTGTCTTGTCCCCCTACCAATACCGAACGTGTTAGAATATCTGCCCAACAGACGCACCTGAGCCGAAGGATTAGAATAAAGAGCCGATATAAGATTAAGAAAGTAGTTTCCGCACCCCCATCTCTGCAGAATATCCGTAAGGTACAACCAATCAATAGAGTCAAAGGCCTTATGAAGGTCAATGGACAGCAGAAACCCCTGTTGCGGGGAACCCCCGTCCCATTGTGCCTTTAGGAGTGAAATAATATCTACTGCGCGCCTAATCTGGTCTGGTCCTTGTCTCCCAGGGATGAACCCCACCTGATCTTTGTGGATATACCGGGAGATAAAGCTTGAAAGCCTGTTCGCCAGTATTTTCGTCATTATCTTAATATCATTATTTATAAGCGATATAGGCCTAAAATTGCCTACCATGCTGGCATCTTTACCAGGTTTTGGAATCACCGAGATAAATGCTGAGTTCATGTCCGGAGGCATGGCGGTACCATCCCTGAGAGAGTTAAACATTTTTACCAGATAAGGAGCCAGAGAAGGGCCAAACTTCTTATAATAACCGTTGGAGAATCCGTCCGGACCCGGGGCAGAACCCACTGAAAGCGTTTTGATAGTGTCAAGTACTTCTGCCTGAGTGAACGGATCCTCCATAAGATCCCTGTGATCCTCTGAGAGCTTGGGCCCGAGCACCCTTGGAGGGACTAGTCCCCTGCTTGTATAAGTCCGAGTAGAACTTCAAAAAAGTGTCCATGACTTTAACAGGATTCTGAGAGAGGTCCCCTGAGTGAACCCTGATTTTAGGGAAAGACTGAGATCGTGGCTTGGGGGTCAGTTTTACTGCTAGGCGTGAGCCCACCCTGTCTTTTTGTGCATAGAATTTAGCCCCCGTCCAAGTAAGATGTTGAGCAGCCGCTGTAGTTAAGGACATATTCAGTCAGGCCTTGACCTCGTCTAGTTTGGCTAATGAATCTGCCGTAGGGCGCTGTTTGTGTGTTTTAGCTAGGGAAATGACATCTATTTTTTATTTTTTTTCCAAACAAAATGTATTGAAAACTTTTTTTGGAATATACAATATAAGAATATGTCAACCAGGTAATTATAGAATAAATATGTTATACAGAACAGTATTAGGGGTAACACTGTTAAATCAAGATGCCCATTCAGGGGCCATCAATTGTCAATCATCTGACAATGAACATCAAATAACTGGGCAAGGCCCAAACAAGCAGATATGTAAAAGAGCACTTTAACCACTTCAGGACCGCCGTATTGCCATTGTACGTCAGCACAATGGCACAGGCAGGCAGAATCACGTACATCTACGTGATTGCCTTCCAGCGGGTGGGGGGTCCCATCGGACCCCCTCCCGCTGGATACGGCGGTCCGATTCGGTCCAGCAGCGATCCGTGATGAGGGGATGGCCGTTCGTTTTCGGCCACCCCCTCTGGATCGCTCCTGGCCAATGAGAAGCTTCCTCCCCTGTGTATTGTTTACACAGGAAGGAGGAAGTGATGTCATTCTCCTCGGGGCGGTCTTTTTGACCGGACTACGAGGAGAAGAGTAAAAGTAAGTCTGCACGAACACTACACTGACATGTAGGTACACACAGGCACACAAACCCCCCCCGATCCCCCCCCCGATCGCCCCCCGATCGCCCCCCGATCCCCCCCCCGCCCCCCCTCCCCCCCCAGTCACAGTGTCACTGATTGCATTGATCATTTCTTTACTGATCAATGCATTCAGTGTCAGTTGTGACAGTAAAAACTGTCAGGACAGTTAGTGTTAGGTCCAGGGTAGCCCCCTATCACCCCCCAATAAAGATTTAACCCCCTGATTGCCCCTAGAGTTAACCCTTTCACCCCCTTTTGCCAGTGTCACTAAGCGATCATTTTTCTGATCGCTGCATGTGTCGCTAGTGTCGCTAGTGTCGCTAGGTAGGTAGTTATTTTTTTAGGTTCACCGCCAGGTTTTTATATCGCTAGGTACCCCGATATACTACCCAATAATGTTTTTAACCCCCTGATTGCCGCTAGTTAACCCTTTCACCCCCTTTTGCCAGTGTCACTAAGCGATCGTTTTTCTGATCGCTGCATTAGTGTCGCTACAGTCGCTAGGTAGCTAGTTATTTTTTTAGGTTCACCGCCAGGTTTTTATAGCGCTAGGTACCCCGATATACTACCCAATAATGTTTTTAACCCCCTGATTGCCGCTAGTTAACCCTTTCACCCCCTTTTGCCAGTGTCACTAAGCGATCATTTTTCTGATCGCTGCATGTGTCGCTAGGTAGCTAGTTATTTTTTTAGGTTCACCGCCAGGTTTTTATATCGCTAGGTACCCCGATATACTACCCAATAATGTTTTTAACCCCCTGATTGCCGCTAGTTAACCCTTTCACCCCCTTTTGCCAGTGTCACTAAGCGATCGTTTTTCTGATCGCTGCATTAGTGTCGCTACAGTCGCTAGGTAGCTAGTTATTTTTTTAGGTTCACCGCCAGGTTTTTATAGCGCTAGGTACCCCGATATACTACCCAATAATGGTTTTAACCCCCTGATTTCCGCTAGTTAACCCTTTCACCCCCTTTTGCCAGTGTCACTAAGCGATAATTTTTCTGAACGCTGCATCAGTGTCGCTAGTGTCGCTAGGTAGCTAGTTAACTAGGCTCCCAAAAAGTCCCCCACATGTGGTATCCCCGTACTCGGGAGAAGCAGCAGAATTTATTTTGGGGTGTAATTTGACTTCTGCCCATAGCATGTGTGAGCAATATATCATTTAGTGACAACTTTGTGCAAAAAAAAAAAAGTTTGTAATATTCCCGCAACTTTTGGCAAAATATAAAATATTCCATGGACTCAACATGCCTCTCAGTAAATAGCTTGGGGTGTCTACTTTCCAAAATGGGGTCATTTGGGGGGGTTTTGTGCTATTTTGGCATTTTATGGCCTTCGAAACTGTGATAGGTAGTGAGGAGTTAAATCAAAAATTTGCACCCTTAGAAATCCTGAAGGTGGTGATTGGTTTTCGGGGTGCCGTGCGCGACTAGACTCCCAAAAAGTCCCACACATGTGGTATCCCCGTACTCGGGAGAAGCAGCAGAATGTATTTTGGGGTGTCATTTCACATATAACCATGGCATGTGTGAGCAATATATCATTTAGTGACAACTTTTTGTAAAAAAAAATTATTTTTTTTTTTTTTGTCATTATTCAATCCCTTAGGACAAAAAAAATAAATATTCAATGGGCTCAACATACCCATCAGCAATTTCCTTGGGGTGTCTACTTTCCAAAATGGGGTCATTTGGGGGGGATTTGTACTGCCCTGCCATTTTAGCACCTCAAGAAATGAGATCGGCAGTCATAAATTAAAAGCTGTGTAAATTCCAGAAAATGTACTCTAGTTTGTAGACGCTATAACTTTTGCGCAAACCAAAAAATATACGCTTATTGACATTTTTTTTACTAAAGACATGTGGCTGAATAAATTTTGCCCTCAATGTATGACTAAAATTTAGTTTATTCGATTTTTCTTATAACAAAAAGAAGAAAATATCTTTTTTTTTCAAAATTTTCGCTCTTTTTTCATTTATATCGCAAAAAAAAAAAATCGCAGAGGCAATCAAATACCATCAAAAGAAAGCTCTATTTGTGGGAAGAAAAGGACGCAAATTTCGTTTGGGTGCAATATTGCATGACCGCGCAATTACCAGTTAAAGCAGCGCAGTGCGAAATTGCAAAAAGACCTCTGGTCCTTAAGGTGTTTATTGGTCCGGAACTGAAGTGGTTAACATAAGTACTGAACATGTTTAGTTAAGGTAGGAGAGTTTGTCAAGGATATGAAGAGTGAAAAAGGAGACAAAGTACAATGACCAATGGAACCCTCCTAGCTACATCTGAATTGACTACCATTTAGGGGAATGTGAAGCAGAAAAAAAAAGACACACTGGGGGGAAGTATGGGGTAGCCTCTTGGGTTAATAGAAAAATAGGAAGAAATAGAAGGGGGAAAGGGATAGGGGTTGAGGGACATGCTGAGGAAATAGAAAAAAGACAGACCATCGCAAGACCTCCCTGGTGGGTGGGCCCCCTCCACTCCCCACACCCTCCTTAGGTCTTTTGCAGAATCCACTCAGAGGAAGGAGAGGGGGAGGAAGGAGAGTCAGCAAGGCTTTGGTAATGGCCAGTGGTGCGATAATGGAACCAGCCAAGTGGCTGTGAATTTAGAGGGGAATTATTTTTCCAGGCTGATGAGTTCTTCCATGTCAGCAATTTTTTGCAGGCATGTGAACCATTCTGAGAGTGAGGGAGTGTGAGACATGTTCTAATGAATCAGTATGCACAATTTTGCTGCTTTTACCATGTGCATGGTGAGCAATTTATGATAATCTCTATGATGAAGGGACCTATGGTGGAAAAGTTGTGCCAGTGAGTAATTCAAGGTATAGGCCGTCACATAGTAAATTACAGAATGTACTCCTGACCAAAAGGGTTGTAGTTGGGGGCATGCCCACCAGATATGGATTAACGTGCCATCATCTTGGTGGCACCTCCAGCAATGTTTGAGAAGGTTTGGGTTGATTTTGTGTAGAAGAGTAAGTTTATATCCATTTTCCTGTGGTGTTACATTAACATTATGCGTATGAGTGAAAATGTGGTTTCAGTTTTTGGGAGCGAGGTTTGTATCAATGTCTTATTCCCAGGCAGCACATGCCTTACCCATATTAGAGGGTCTAATCAGAAAGAAGAGAGCGTGGATGGAGGAAATTACATGTTGTTGTGTGTTTTAAGAAAACAAGGTCTAATAGGGTGTGAGGGGTCGAGAAATACTGTTTGAGCGATCCAAGGAATAAAGTGACAAGCCTGCGGGTAGAACTACTGTGATATAGGAGTGTTTGGCCATTGCGAGATGAGGTCTGGTCTGTCTACTATTTTACTATTGTGAAGGAGGGGGTGAGCACAGAGAAAGGGGTTGGAAGTGACTCCCTCAAAAATTTGTTGTACATCCCTGCTGGGAAGTCTGAGTTAAAACAAACAGGCATTAATGGTCCCCCCATCGAGGAGAGGTCATATTTCAAGTTGGTTTTTTGGAAGAACATCAGTGTAGGACCAATATGTGAGTAATCCCTAAATAAAGAGGGGAGATGTCACGTTGACAACCAAGGGATAGATTTTAAGGAGAGAGTCAAAAATAAGTCCTTTAGGTTTACCCAGTCCTTGACCCTGCTGTAAAGATTCCATTCCACTATCTGTACAAAATGGCAAGCCTGTATTAAATGCATATATCTGGGAGAACTATTCCTCTTTTCTGTTTAGGGAGGGTGAGTTGGTCATAGCTGATTCTAGGTCATTTATGTTGCCATAGGAAGGTTACAACAGTCTTTTGTAGGATCTAAAGAATGAAGGAGGCAGACGTATAGGGAGTGCATGCAGGAGGTAGAGGAGTCAGGGTAGAACATTCATCTTTGGCAGCTTTGGCAAACCATGAGAAAAAAGGTTTGTCCCATCTACGAAGGTCTTCCATCACCATGCGTAAGACAAGTAAGACATTTTTGGAATAAAGATGAGACATATGAATAGGGAGTTGGATGCCCAAGTAGGTAATAGAATCTTGCTTCCAGGAAAAAGGGAAATTCGTCCGACATTGTGTGACGATAGAGGTGGGCAAAGTGACATTGAGAGCATGGGATTTACTGATGTTAATTTTAGAATTTGAAAGATAAAAAAGAATATGAAGTCTTTCAGTAAATTACGGAGTGGGGTATGGCCGTTTGTGAGGAATAGTAAAATGTCATTGGCATATTTTGTAGGTGTGAGGCCCTGTATATCATTGTTTGATCAGAGGCGGCATAGGAAGGGTTTCAATGTAAGCACAAACCATAACAACGACAGAGGGCAGCCTTGTCTTGTGCCGTTGTGAATAGGGAAGGCGTTTGACAGGTGGCCACTGACTCATACACATGCTGTTGGTTTTGCATATAGGGCGATGATGAACTGGAATAGGCAATCTCGAATGCTGAGTCTTCGTAGAACAGCCGCCATGTAGTCCCAAGCCAACCTGTCAAACACCTTCACCACATCTAATGATAAAAATAATCCCTGTCATTTCGAGGTAGTGAGCTAATGGTGAAGGTAGAGGGCTTTCGTTGTATTTTCCCAGGCCTCTTGTCCCGGGATGAACTCTACTTGATCTTTGGCGATGAGAGAGTGGATCAATGGGAGCAGGCAACTGGCGAAAAGTGAAATTGGTTGATAATTTGTTACAAACATTGGATCTTTTCCATCTTTAGGGACAACCTTGATGTGGACTTCTAGAAGGTCATGCATTAGGACAGTGGCAGAGATGGAGTTGAGTGCTTGAAGGAAGAGGCTTCATCATATCATCTAGAAAGTTATTATAATAAGTGGCTGTGAACCCATCAGGCCCTGGGTTTTTACCTGTTTTCGGTAGTTTGACATCTATTTTTTACAACCCTGTAGTTTACCTCTCTGTATCTCTAAATTGGAATGGTTATTTTCCGACAATTCAGACAATTTGTCTGAATTAAAATGTACAAAGTGCAATTGAAGTAATCTAATATACTAATGGCCAAATGCCAGCAAACTAGCATAGCAATAAAGAAAAGTTTTTAACCTCCCTGGTGGTATGATTATTTCGGATTTTAGGTGCTAAAAGAGGTACAATTATTTTGCATGAAAATTTGATGTTTTATATTGTAGTCCTGCAATTCTTAGCAATAACTCACTTAAATCTGTCCAAACCAGTCTAGCAGACATCCCGGGTATGATAAAGTTTGAAAAATGAAATCATAAATTATAATATAATAAATAATTATAAATAATTGTACCAAATAATAGTAATATAACAATAATAAAAATTATTCAATAATGTAATCAAATCAAAAACACTGAAATTTGCTCAGTTGCAGAATTGTCACTGTCATTACTTTTCAATATTTGATGATGGATCTCCCCACAAATCGCTATCGCTCAATTCTGCGAGTGATTCTAATTTATTATCGCTGTTTTCTAGCTGGTCTAAAATCATTTTTGATGTAACGTGACAGTTTTGGTTGCTATGGACAATCTCCAGTTTCCAGGCATAAAGAAAAGTTTTTTATAATATAAAACTGCATGCAGGACACTGGGCAGACCACTAGGGACAAAGGGGAGGTGAAATAATTACATACAACAATGTAATCTGTAAGATTACATTATACTGTATGTATACTGTGTGTTTCACTTTTTGAATTTGGTGCCAATCTCCATCCCTGTGCGTCGCAACGCTCGAAGGGAACGGAGATCGGCTCCGTGATGAATCGAGGGGAGGACGAGCCGCTCGTACAGCGCAGGGACATCGCTGGATCCAAGGGAGAAGGTAAATAAGTGTCCTCCTGGATCCAGCTATGCAGTCCCGAGTCTGGCTCGGGGTTACCGCTTTTGGTATAAAAATTCCACCCCGAGCCAGACTCGGGAATACCGCCAGGGGGGTTAAGGGACTGTATAGTTATTTGATTCCTTATGATAGCTTTGATGTACAAAATCTTATAGAGTTGCATAATGTTTTAAAAACCTTAAATCTATGTGTAATTTATGATAATACATTAACATGGTGAAAAGTGCAGATATGAGAGAGCACTGTACCCTAGGATAAAGCTGCTAGCACAGCAAACAGACAATTGCAATACTGGTAATAAGGTAAAAAGTGCAGAGCTGAAACTTTAAGTGAACAAAGATGATTGAGTAAACCTCACAATGGTTAATACAAATAATGAGAGCTCTAATGAGATAAATACTCAGTGATTTTGTATGAAAAAATCAAAAAGAAAACAAATTATTAAATAAACACTGAGTCCATAGGTGAAGTGGAAAACATAGTAAATCTGGATGGCCCTTACAGGGTTATTCACCAAGTGTTCATAACATCATTAGGACATCCAAACATGGTGAATAGATAATAAAACAATGTGTGAATGTAGTCCACCACCGATAGGATGAAGACTTACCGGATGGTTTGAACTCAAATATGTCCCATGAGTCAAACAGGCTTGTATTGGCAAATGCCAAAAATTGGAGACATCAGATCTGGAGACCTTTGACATGGAAGCCAGGTCCTCACACATCATCATATAGTTACAAAGTTACATAGTAGGTGAGGTTGAAAAAAGACGCAAGTCCATCAAGTCCAACCTATGTGTGTGGTTATTTGTCATTACATTGTATACCCGTGTATGTTGCGGTCGTTCAGGTGCTTATCTAATAGTTCCTTGAAACTATCAATGCCCCCCGCTGAGAACACCGCCTGTGGAAGGGAATTCCACATCCTTGCTGCTCTTACAGTAAAGAACTCTCTATGTAGTTTAAGGTTAAACCTCTTTTCTTCTAATTTTAATGAGTGGCCACGAGTCTTGTTAAACTCCCTTTTGCGAAAAAGTTGTATCCCTATTGTGGTATTGTGGGGTCACCAGTCATTCATTGGGGTAGTGGTCTCCATAGAAGGTGTTTCCATACAGAAAAATGGATGGTTCCTCCCATATGTTCATATATCTACATATACATTTTATGGAATTTACACAGCTTTTAGTTTAGTTTCTTGAGGTGGTAAAATGGCAGGTCAGTACAAAACCCCCCTTTTGGAAAGTAGACACCCTAAGGAAATTGCTAAGAGGCATGTTGAGACCATTGAATATTTTTGTTGTCCCAAGTGATTGAATAATGACAAAAAGAAAAAAAAATACAAAAAGTTGTCACTAAATGATATATTTCTCTCTCTCTCTCTCTCTCTATATATATATATATATATCTATAGCTATATCTCTATACACATATACATGTGTTTGACTTTTTCGGAGATTAGCCGTGTACAGGGCCCCAAAAACCAATCACCGCCTTCAGGATTTCTAAGAGCGTAAATTTTTTATTTCACTGCTCACTACCTATCACAGTTTTGAAGGCCATAAAATGCCAAGATGGCACAAAAAACTCCATATTACCCCATTTTGCAAAGTAGAAACTCCAAGCTATTTGCTGAGAGGCATGTTGAGTCCATGGAATATTTTATATTTTGCCACAAGTTGCGGGAACATGACAACCTTTTTTTTTTGCACAAAGTTGTCACTAAATGATATATAGCTCAAACGTGCCATGGGCATATGTGGAATTACACCCCAAAATACATCCTGCTGCTTCTGTTGAGTGCGGAATTACCACATGTGTGGGACTTTTTGGGAGACTAGCTGTGTATGGGGCCCCGAAAACCAATTACCACCTTCAGGATTTTTAAGGGTGTAAATTTTGATTTTACTCCTCACTACCTATCACAGTTTTGAAGGCCATAAAATGCCAAGATGGCACAAACTCCCCCACATGACCCCATTTTGGAAAGTAGTATTTGCTAAGAGGCATGTTGAGCCCATGGAATATTTATTTTTTGGCATACGTTGCAGGAAAATGACAAACTTTTTTTTGTTGTCACTAAATGATATATTGCTCACACATGCTATGGGCATATGTGGAATTACACCCCAAAATACATTCTGCTGCTTCTCCTGAGTACGGGGATACCACATGTGTGGGACTTTTTTTTCCAAGCACCACAAATGGCGTGGCTATAGAGAAGTGACCTCTTTTGAATACACCGCAGCAGCTGGCAGTGTGAGGATTTCTTATAGTGAATCTTGCTCTGATAAGATGTGAGTAGTTTTCTATTTTCAATAAACCTTTCTTAAAGACATACTACACTATGGATTCTCCTCCTTTTTACATGTAACATTTAAATAAGAATCTAAACTGTGGATGGATGAATAACTAGTGATGGACGAACTTCCGACGGGACGTTTCGCGAAAGCGAAATGCGAACGGACCCAAACGTTCGCGAAACCGAACGTTCGCCGCGGGCCCCATTGACTTCAATGGGAGGCGAACTTTGCAAACCTTCATGTCGAATTTGCGGCCACGTGGTAATTATTAGGGGGTAAAACGTAGTCCCACCATCTGGACAATGACATAATACATGTATGAGGTGAATTTGGGATCGATAACTACAAGCATTTTTATTTTATTTGGGAAATTGTTCTAACAATTCAGGACTATGGAGCTAATGAAGGCAATGCACCGTGATAGAGGCATCTGACAGCAGCACCGTAATACAGAGCACTGACAGCAGCACCGTGACATACAGCGCTGACAGCAGCACCGTGACATACAGCGCTGACAGCAGCACCGTGACATACAGCGCTGACAGCAGCACCGTGACATACAGCGCTGACAGCAGCACCGTGACATACAGCGCTGACAGCAGCACCGTGACATACAGCGCTGACAGCAGCACCGTGACATACAGCGCTGACAGCAGCACCGTGACATACAGCGCTGACAGCAGCACCGTGACATACAGCGCTGACAGCAGCACCGTGACATACAGCGCTGACAGCAGCACCGTGACATACAGCGCTGACAGCAGCACCGTGACATACAGCACTGACAGCAGCACCGTAAGCAGCCCCAGGAGGAAGTCAGCATAGCACAGGGATGGTGTGATCCCCTCATAATAAGAACCCCCAGGAGGAAGTCAGCACAGCACAGGGATAGTGTGATCCCTTCATAATAAGAACCCCCAGGAGGAAGTCAGCACAGCACAGGGATATCATAAGCAGCCCCAGTAGAAATATGACACCGCTCAACCTCTTCAAAGAGGAGGGTAGGGGCATATAGTACGGTGTGCTTTTTTGGGTCAAGGAAGTGAGCCAAATGAATTAAGAAGGTCTGTGTGCTTGATTAAAAAAATAGTTTATAGACATATACATGGTCTACTGGTCACATGTGTTGAATTCCTCCGAGATCCATGCCTCATTCATTTTTAGAAATGTGAGGTAGTTAACACTGTGGTGAGCTAGGCGAGTACGCTTATCGGTCACAATCCCCCCTGCTGCGCTGAACGTCCTTTCGGACAGGACACTGGATGAGGGGCAAGCCAACAGTTCGATTGCAAATTGGGCAAGCTCTGGCCAGAGGTCAAGCCTGCCCACCCAGTAGTCTAGGGGTTCATCACTCCTCAGAGCGTCCACATCGGCCGTTAACCCAATGTAGTCGGACACCTGACGGTCTAGGCGTTCCCTGATGCTGGATCCGGATGACACCTGTCGATGGGTCGGCTGAAAGAATGACCTCATATCCGAAGTCACCAACACATCTTCAAACCGGCCTCTTCTTGCAGGCGCTGTTGGATTGGTACCCGCAAATCCTTCTCTGGGAGTGGGAATTGCTCCTCTGCCAGCGCACGCAAAAGCAGAATGCAGCATTTCTCGAAGCAAGGCCTGGAAGTGCTGCATTCTGACAGCCCTCTGCGACGGCGGTAACATTTCCGCCATTTTGTGTTTGTACCGGGGGTCTAAGTACGTTGCCACCCAGTACTGGTCCTTGACCCTCATGCTTTTTATACGGGGGTCCCTATTAAAACACTGGAGCATGAAGGCCCCCATTTGCACTAAAGTGGAAGCGGTGTGGTGGCCTGGCTCCTGCTCATCATCCAGGATAATGTCGTCCTCTTCATTCTCCTCTCCCCATCCTCGCACAACAGGGATCCCAGAAAGGTTTAAAGCATGCTCTTCTTGCTCCTGCTCATCCGCCCCGGCACCATCCTCCTCTGACTCCTCATCAGACTCCTGTTGTTGACTTGTCTCAGATAGAGTAGCCCCCCCTGGGAATTCATCCAGCATTGCGACTTCCTCATCTTCCCGCTCCTGCTCCTCCACAGCCTGATCAATGACACGACGCAATGCACGCTCCAGAAAGAAGGCATAAGGTACCATGTCACTGATGGCGCCATGGCTGCGACTGACCAGTTTGGTGATCTCCTCAAATGGCCGCAGAAGTCTGCATGTGTCGCGCATGAGCAGCCACTGGCGCGGTGAAAAAAAACCCAGCTCCCCAGAACCGTTTCTTTCGCAGAGTTCATACAGGTAGACGTTAACTGCACGTTTCTGCTGGAGCAGCCTATCAAGCATATAGAAGGTTGAGTTCCATCGCGTCGGGCAATCGCAAATAAGACGTCTGACCGGCAGATGGTGTCGCCGCTGAATGTCAGCAAGGCGAGCCATGGCCGTGTAAGATCTTCTGAAATGGGCCGAGATTTTCCTTGCCTGCCGCAAGATGTCCTGGACCCCAGGGTATTTGACAAGGAATCGCTGCACGACCAAGTTTAAGACGTGTGCCATGCACGGCACGTGCGTGATTTTGCCCTGTTTCAATGCGCTAAGCAGATTGGCACCGTTGTCACACACCACTTTACCAACTGTCAAATTGAGCGGTGTTAGCCACTCATCTGCCTGTGAACGCAAAGCTGAAAGGAGTGCCGGGCCAGTGTGGCTCTTTGCTTCCAGGCACAACAGACGCAGCACGGCATGGCAACGTCTCACCTGGCATGTGGAATAGGTTCTGGGGAGCTTGGGCGGTGCAGTGGAAGAGACGCTAGCAGCGGAAAAGGAGGAGGCAGCTGAGGAGGAGAGGGAGGAGGATGGAGTAGGAGGAGGAGAAGAAGAGTCAGGCCTGCATGCAATCCGTGGCGGTAAAACCAAATCTACACGGGTGCCACGGG
Organism: Lithobates pipiens; assembly: GCF_037356315.1. NCBI lineage: Eukaryota > Metazoa > Chordata > Amphibia > Anura > Ranidae > Lithobates > Lithobates pipiens. The sequence goes on along the minus strand of NW_027507718.1, from coordinate 57,288,603 downwards.
TTACATGCTTGACGGCCGTCAGAAGGTTCACCCAGTGGGCAGTAAAACTGATATACCTTCCCTGCCCGTGTTTGCTAGACCACGTGTCTGTGGTCAGATGTATCTTGGCACCGACACTGTGTGCCAGAGATACATTCACTTGCCGCTGAACATGGCCATATAGCTCTGGGATGCCCTTCTCTGAGAAATACTTCCTTCCTGGGACCTTCCATTGTGGTGTTCCAATGGCCACAAATTTGCGAAAGGCCTCCGAGTCCACCAGTTTATATGGCAGTAGTTGGCGGGCTATGAGTTCTGACAAGCCAGCCGCCAACCGTTGGGCAAGAGGGTTATCCGGCGTCATCATTTTTTTACGCTCAAACATTAGGCCCACGGAAGCCTGCCTTTTTGCAGAAAAATGTGAGCTTGGCGTGATGGAAGGTGGAGTGGAGGACAATTGTGAGGAGAGAGGAGAAGGAGAAGTAGAAGACGAGGCTGGACGGTGAGAGCCTGCAGTGTGGCTTTGTGTGTTCCGTTGCTCCCACTGGGCTCGGTGATGGCTGCTCATGTGCCTTCTTAAGGCGGTCGTCCCTAGGTGAGTATTGGGCTTACCGCGACTAACGCGTTGACTGCAAAGATTGCAGATGGCAACGCTATTGTCAGCAGCGGACACGTTAAAAAAAGCCCACACTGCGGAGCCATGTGCCGGTGTCCTGGGAGCGCCAGATGTGACCGTACATGGTCGATGACTCGCTCCTGATACATTTGCAGTCTGCTTTGTCCCTGCTGTGCAATGTAAGTCATTGCTGCTTCTCCTCCCTATCTGCTGGTCCATATCTCCCTCTGAACTCCCCTCCTCTTCCTCTCTTGTGGGCACCCACGTGACATCACTAGACACGTCATCATCAACGTCACCTTCCCCACCGCTATAAGTAGAGATCTCGGAGTAGGCAGCAACACCGGGGACCAACCTCCTCCTTGGGCTGATCTGGGTACTGGCGTCAGACTGCTGAGTAGCGCTTGTTGCTACCTCCTCTTCCTGATCCAATACCAAGAGTGGCTGCGCATCAGAAATGTCCTCTTGATATGGATCGGAAAATAATTCCAGTGACTCAAGCGGAAGGTATGTGGTGGTGGTGGTGGTGGTCGTGTTGTTGGTGGTAGTGTCTTTGGGGGTGCACATAGCAGAGAGTGAAGAAGAGGGTGCAGATCGAGAGGATGAGGAGGGTGCAGAAGAGTAAGGCTGAGCGAGCCACTCAACCAAGTCTGGTGCATCCTTTAAAGTAATTGAACGCACCTTCTGCAACTTCCCACTTTGGCTCAAGCCTGTTGCTCCTGCCCTACCCCTACCACCCCTGCGGAAGGGCCTGCCTCTTCCTCTGCCTGTCATTTTTTAAATGACCCTGTGACAAAACTCTTAGTCCCTATACCGATGAAGGACTGCTGCAGTATAGGGCAGCGGTCAGCAGTGGTGCACGTCAACCCTATCTATTGTGGACCGATAGCGGTCCTTACAGAACAGCAGACTGTACCGCACTCAAGCCTATGTACCGTAGCACCCTATACCAAGTTACCAGTCCTTATAAGAACTTTTGTGGAACAAGCAGGTTGTGTGTTAGTGATTAGCAGACTGTACGTCAGTCCCTATACCGCTGAAGGACTGCTGCAGTATAGGTGAGCGGTCAGCAGTGGTGCACGTCAACCCTATCTATTGTGGACCTATAGCGGTCCTTACAGAACAGCAGACTGTACCGCACTCAAGCCTATGTACCGTAGCACCCTATACCAAGTTACCAGTCCTTATAAGAACTTTTGTGGACCAAGCAGGTTGTGTATTAGTGTTTAGCAGACTGTACGTCAGTCCCTATACCGCTGAAGGACTGCTGCAGTATAGGGCAGCGGTCAGCAGTGGTGCACGTCAACCCTATCTATTGTGGACCGATAGCGGTCCTTACAGAACAGCAGACTGTACCGCACTCAAGCCTATGTACCGTAGCACCCTATACCAAGTTACCAGTCCTTATAAGAACTTTTGTGGACCAAGCAGGTTGTGTATTAGTGTTTAGCAGACTGTACGTCAGTCCCTATACCGCTGAAGGACTGCTGCAGTATAGGGCAGCGGTCAGCAGTGGTGCACGTCAACCCTATCTATTGTGGACCGATAGCGGTCCTTACAGAACAGCAGACTGTACCGCACTCAAGCCTATGTACCGTAGCACCCTATACCAAGTTACCAGTCCTTATAAGAACTTTTGTGGAACAAGCAGGTTGTGTGTTAGTGATTAGCAGACTGTACGTCAGTCCCTATACCGCTGAAGGACTGCTGCAGTATAGGTGAGCGGTCAGCAGTGGTGCACGTCAACCCTATCTATTGTGGACCTATAGCGGTCCTTACAGAACAGCAGACTGTACCGCACTCAAGCCTATGTACCGTAGCACCCTATACCAAGTTACCAGTCCTTATAAGAACTTTTGTGGACCAAGCAGGTTGTGTATTAGTGTTTAGCAGACTGTACGTCAGTCCCTATACCGCTGAAGGACTGCTGCAGTATAGGGCAGCGGTCAGCAGTGGTGCACGTCAACCCTATCTATTGTGGACCGATAGCGGTCCTTACAGAACAGCAGACTGTACCGCACTCAAGCCTATGTACCGTAGCACCCTATACCAAGTTACCAGTCCTTATAAGAACTTTTGTGGACCAAGCAGGTTGTGTATTAGTGTTTAGCAGACTGTACGTCAGTCCCTATACCGCTGAAGGACTGCTGCAGTATAGGGCAGCGGTCAGCAGTGGTGCACGTCAACCCTATCTATTGTGGACCGATAGCGGTCCTTACAGAACAGCAGACTGTACCGCACTCAAGCCTATGTACCGTAGCACCCTATACCAAGTTACCAGTCCTTATAAGAACTTTTGTGGAACAAGCAGGTTGTGTGTTAGTGATTAGCAGACTGTACGTCAGTCCCTATACCGCTGAAGGACTGCTGCAGTATAGGTGAGCGGTCAGCAGTGGTGCACGTCAACCCTATCTATTGTGGACCGATAGCGGTCCTTACAGAACAGCAGACTGTACCGCACTCAAGCCTATGTACCGTAGCACCCTATACCAAGTTACCAGTCCTTATAAGAACTTTTGTGGACCAAGCAGGTTGTGTATTAGTGTTTAGCAGACTGTACGTCAGTCCCTATACCGCTGAAGGACTGCTGCAGTATAGGGCAGCGGTCAGCAGTGGTGCACGTCAACCCTATCTATTGTGGACCGATAGCGGTCCTTACAGAACAGCAGACTGTACCGCACTCAAGCCTATGTACCGTAGCACCCTATACCAAGTTACCAGTCCTTATAAGAACTTTTGTGGAACAAGCAGGTTGTGTGTTAGTGATTAGCAGACTGTACGTCAGTCCCTATACCGCTGAAGGACTGCTGCAGTATAGGGCAGCGGTCAGCAGTGGTGCACGTCAACCCTATCTATTGTGGACCGATAGCGGTCCTTACAGAACAGCAGACTGTACCGCACTCAAGCCTATGTACCGTAGCACCCTATACCAAGTTACCAGTCCTTATAAGAACTTTTGTGGAACAAGTGAGTTGTGAATGTTTAGCAGACTGCAGCAGAAGGGCAGCAGTCAAGTATAATATCCTTTCTATATTTGGAAGAAAGAATATTATACATGTACAAGCCTATTACTGTACCACTGATACCAGTCCTGAAAAGAACCTTTGTGGAACTAATAATAACAGCAAGTCTTTAAAATTACCCTCACTGCCTGACAACACTGCTTCCTTCCTGTCCCTATACAAATTGGCAAAAAAAGAGAACGATTAGTGGTTACTGGAACAGCTCTTTTGTGGACCTTGATAGTAACAGCTAATGATGATGATGATGATGATGATGATGAAAGACTAATCTGGCTGTCCCTGTAGCATACACCGTCCTTTCCCTTTCTCTAAACTAACAAAAGACACTCAGGCTGCTGCAAGAATCAGCAGCACAGCAAACCTATCAACACCTAACACCTATACCAGTCCTGAAAAGAACTTTTGTGTACCAAATAGCTAGTGGTTTATCTCTCCCTACTCCACACAGGAACCTGTCCCTATCGTAACAGAAGAAAGAATGTAAAATGGCCACCGGATCGGGTGTATTTATAGGTTAGGGGGAATGTACAAGTGTCCATGTGCTGTCATGTCTCAATTGGCTGTCCTGTATCACATGATAAACGTGTCACCAAAGGTTAAAGTTCTTGTATACATTAAACACGTAAGTCCGCCGCGGCGAACGACGGAAAAAGGCGTTCGAACGTGCGGACCGCGAATGTCGGAAATTCGCCGCGAAACGACCGCCGGGCGAACCGTTCGGCCATCACTATGAATAACCAAATTCCCAGGGAGATGCCAGAGAGCGACACAGGGGCTATACACTGTGAAGGCGGTTTTCCCCCAGTAGGGGTAAAGATCTGGTGAGCGCAATATAATTCATTTTCACCAAAGCGCACCGGGGATTTTCTTTGGATATTTGCACAAGGTACCATTTGGATTATGAACTGTTTAATATATTACAAAGGACTTGTCGGCATTTTATGTTTATAGGATAATAATATTGCATTTATTTATTTATTTCAGTATTTTTCACTAGGTTTATATCACCAATTTATTTTTATTATTGTTTCACAACCTTTATTGATATGGATGTATAACTGTTTAACCAATTGCACGGATTAGGAATCATTTTATTAATTAATAGAGTTCCACATATTGACACACATTTTATTTAAGGGTATAGCGCCGGAAGGGCCGCACTCATTAAAATGATAACACTCCCACGACTTCTTTACCTATTTCACACTTTGCCCATCGAACTCCCAGTCACCTTTTTTAAACAGCTACAATCCTTACTTTGGAAATTCCTATGGGCCCAAAAAAGACAGCGCATTAGTTTACACCTATTGACGAAACCGAAGGCAGCAGGCGGGATGGGGTTCCTGAATTTCAAACTGTATTATTATGCCACCCACCTAGCCAGAATAGTTGACTGGAATTGTCATGCAGACAGCAAGGACTGGATCTCAATAGAAGAGGGGGTGTCTAGATCTCCATTGCGATTCTCCCCTTGGATCCCGAAGGCCAGATGCCCTAGGGAACTATCACAACATCCTCTCATAGGGGCTTCGTTGCGGATTTTTCATAAGCTGACCTCACACCATGACTTTGCCTCTTCCCCTGGCCCTCTGACACCTCTCCGGGGTAATCCGGATTTTCCCCCGGGATTGTCCACAAATGACTTCTCACACACTGCTGACTCCCCGTTGTTAGCTTCACACCTGGTACAGCGGGGAAAGATTCTTCCCTTTGAAGACCTTACAGGTAGCCTCCCTCCTGCAACATTATCATTTTGGAAATACAGGCAGGCGTGCCATTATCTCCTAGCGCCTACGCGGAAGGCAGCTGTGCTTAGGGACCCTACACCCTTTGAGAAGATCTGCCTCCAGGGCACCCCCTTGGAGAGGACGACCTCCTTTATGTACGCATGTCTCCAGCAGCTGGTCCACACGGAGTCGGACAGATTTAGGGGTGCGTGGGAGAGGGCCCTCATGACTCGTTTCACGGATGCACAGTGGCACAATGCATGTATCCTTGCCCACAAAGGCACTATAAGCACCAGGCTACAGGAAAACGCATACAAATTACTCTCACAATGGTACGCCACCCCGACCAAAGTTAAGAGTTGGTATCCAGCATCCTCCGACCTCTGCTGGCGCTGTGGGGAGGCAGCGGGAGACATGCTGCATATTTGGTGGAGTTGCCCCCGGATAGCTAGCTTCTGGAGCGTGATCTGCAATTTAATTCTCAATATTACTAACTCTTTCACCGGAGTGTTGTCTCTTGCATATATCAGACCTGTCGCTGGGCAGATACAACAGATCTTTATCTAAGTACCTGTTGATAGCGGCCAAATCCCTGATTCCTAAATACTGGAAATTAACTACGGTACCCTCAGTCAGGGAGTGGGTACACTCAGTTAACCATATTTTCTCTCTGGAGGAGATGCTCGCTACAGCTAAAGACACGGCGGATACATTTCACAAGACTTGGTCCCCATGGGTCCAGTTTAAGTATTCTGCTGCTTTTCGGGATTTGAATACAGGGTGATTGCTCGGCGGTCGAGATTGAGACGTGCCCCAAGGCATGGATTCTCACCCTTGGTTGGTTTGACTGAGAGATGACTCGCAGGGCCGTGGGGTGGCCCAGTCTGTAAACTCTGTTTGCTTTACTACACCTCTTTCTGCTCTTTTACCCTTGATGTTTCTCTCCTCTATCTCCCTTTGTTTCTCTCTGTGTCTCCCTTACCCCAACTTTCCCATCCCCCACCTAACCCCTCAATTGTTCCTCAATTATTTCTTTTTGAATGGAAGACACTAAAACAACATAAAATGAACTACAACTAAATAACAGTGAAACGAGTATGATCAGACAGCCTATACGAGAGTGGTGGTACTTTGTGTCATGTTATACTTTAATTTGTCTAGTTTCTGCATACTGTTACTGGTCATTTTGTGCCCTGTATTGGCTGCTTATTGATTTGCACTCTGATGTTATATTTGTGTTTTCTGAATTTGATAAATAAAACTTTATTGTAAAAAAAAAAAAAAAAGGGTATAGCGCCAATTCTACCTGACTTTTTTTTCACATGAAAGATAAGGTTGCTGACCTAGAGGACAGAAGCAGGAGGAACAATAGCAAACTGCGAGGAGTCCCAGAATCAGTACCAGCCACACAGCTCTTGCCATATGCCCACGCATTATTCTCCACTCTAGTCCCTGAGTTGACAGCACAGGACCTCATAATAGACAGGATCCACAGGATCCCCAAACCATCCTTCATCCCAGAAAGCACCCTGAGAGATATTCTTATGAGGGTCCACTTCTACCATGTAAAAGAAAAAATCCTTCAGGCAACCCGTAAACAAGATGCTAATCCTCCACAATACACAGACATCCTCTTGCTACCAGATTTTTCCAGGCACACTCTGCAAAGGCGCCGCAACTTGGCGATGATCACAAAAGCACTACTTAATCCCAAGATTTTACACAAATGGAAGTACTCTGCAACATTAACCATCACCCACAATGGCACCACGAATTCCATCACCTCGATGGAAAAAGGTCTATCGACCCTACGCCTATGAGGAATACTACCAGACCAAAATGTACCTTCCTCATCTCAACTGATGGCGCTTCAATCTGAATGGCAGGTGGTTTCTCCGGTTGAAGGAGCTTACTGTTTAGCTTCCTTTCGCCCTACTCACTTACTCACTCAGCAATGTCTGCACATGGTTTTCAGATCCTTTTTTATGAATGAACCCTTTGTTCTTCCATTTCATGTTTTGCTTCCTATGTTCCTTTTATTCTTTATTTTTTTATACACAGTTGCTCCACTCACCTGACAACCTCTTCAGATGCTGAGACTGCAATTCCAGAAATGGCACGTCATCTTTACCTAGCAAGGTACTCCATATCGAGATTACTGGAGCACAACCAACCATACACCACCAGACGTCACACCCATCGACACTGTAAATGACCATCACATGCTTATTTATTAATGCGAGAGGTCTGAATCATCCGGCCAAACAATTCTTTGGCACAAAACAGACATACTCTGTGTCCAGGAGACTAATTTCCAATCACAAAAAACACCAATATGCTCCCGCAGAGAATACCCCCACGTATTCTTGGCATGCACACCTGACAGTAAAAGAGGAGGTGTGATGTTAGCAATCAGAAGCTCCTTGTCATTCCAACTCCAAATTGTCACAGTATATACCCCTAATAAACACCAGATATATATTGGGAGGTGACCTCAACCTTATAGTTGACCCTGATGTGGATACCACTACAAAGAAATCTAACAGACCCAGAACCCTTCAACGCCTTCTACATAACCAGGAACTGTTTGATGCATGGAGATGCCTCCATGCCAAAGAAAGGGACTACATCTTTTTTTCTACCAGACACTGCTCATACTCCTGGTTCCTGGTGGCATTTGTTCCGCTTAGATATATGATATTACTTGGTCGGATCACGCTGCAATTTCTCTATCTATTGCAGAACAGGGTGTCTCCTCTTCACCCCCCATCTGGCGACGTAACACAAGACTATTACAGGAACCCCACATAGCCCCTGTGATCTCTCAGCATCTCCAAGATTTCTTTAATACTAATCTTGCTCTTAACATAGATCCATTTATTCTGTGGAACTCCCACAAGGCCTACATGAGAGGCATACTCATACAACTAGGATCCCAAGAAAAGAAAAGATTCTATACTAAACTAGACACCCTTTTATCAAATATATGCAACATTGAACAACACAACAAAACTGCACCAACAGAGCCTATGTCAACAACTCTCCAACCTTAGAGAATTCCTGCGAGAACATTTGTCACAAAAATATGACAAACACCTCAGAACACTTCAACTGAAATCATATGCTAATGCTAATAGAGTGGGGAAATACCTTGCTAACAGAATCAAAACAGCTCGTATAAAAATCCAGAATAGCATATTTACACCATGGGTCACTAATAGTGATGGCCGAACGGTTCACCCGGCGGTCGTTTTGCGGCGAATTTCGGCTGTTCGCGGTCCGCCCGTTCAGCGGACTATTGGCGCCGTTTGCCCGGCGGACTTCGGTGTTTACTGTGTAAAAGAACTTTGACCTATGATGACACATCCATCATGGGGTACAGGACAGCCAATTGAGACATTACAGCACATGGACACTTGGACATTTCCCCTAACTTATAAATAGACCCCATCCGGCGGCCATTTTACATTCTTTCTTCTGTCACTATAGGTAGAGGTTGCTGTGTGGAGCAGGGAGAGATTGCAGTGACCCAAATCGCTAGTTATTTGGTACACAAAAGTTCTTTTAAGGACTGGTATAGGTGTTAGGTGTATATAGGTTTGCTGTGCTACTGATTGTTGCAGCAGCCTGAGTGTCTTTTGTCAGTTTAGAGAAAGGGACAGGACGGTGTGTCTGCTGTAGGGACAGTCAGTTTAGTCATTAGCTGTTACTATCAGGTCCACAAAAGTGCTATTCCAGTTATTGTTCCAGTAGCCTCTGTTTTGTCAGTTTATATAGGGACAGGCAGGAAGCAGTGTGTGAGGCAGTGAGGGTCAGTTTAATCAGTAGCTGTTACTGTATTAGGTCCACAAAGGTTCTTTTCAGGACTGGTATCAGTGGTATGGTAATAGGCTTGTACACGTATAATATTCTTTCTTCCAAATATAAAAAGAATATTATACTTGACTGCTGCCCTTCTGCTGCAGTCTGCTAATCATTCAGAACCTACTTGTTCCACAAAGCTCCTTATAAGGACTGGTAATAACCTGGTGTAGGGTACTATAGTACATAGGGTTGAGTGAGGTACAGTCTGCCATTCTATAAGGACTGGTATAGGTCCACAATACATAGGGTTGAGGTGCACTACTGCTGACCGCTGCCCTATACTGCAGCAGTCCTTCATCGGTATAGGGACTGACGTACAGTCTGCTAATCACTCACACACAACCTACTTGTTCCACAAAGGTCCTTATAAGGACTGGTAAGGTATAGCGTACTAAAGTACATAGGGTTGAGTGAGGTACAGTCTGCCATTCTATAAGGACTGGTATAGGTCCACAATACATAGGGTTGAGGTGCACTACTGCTGACCGCTGACCGCTGCCCTATACTGCAGCAGTCCTTCATCGGTATAGGGACTGAGAGTTTTGTCACAGGGTCACTTAAAAAATGACAAGCAGAGGAAGAGGCAGGCCCTTCCGCAGGGGTGGTAGGGGTAGGGCAGGAGCAACAGGCTTGAGCCAAAGTGGGAAGTTGCAGAAGGTGCGTTCAATTACTTTAAAGGACGCACCAGACTTGGTTGAGTGGCTCACTCAGCCTTACTCTTCTGCACCCTCCTCATCCTCTCGATCTGCACCCTCTTCTTCACTCTCTGCTATGTGCACCCCCAAAGACACTACCACCAACAACACCACCACCACCACCACATACCTTCCGCTTGAGTCACAGGAATTATTTTCTGATCCATATCAAGACATTTCTGATGCGCAGCCATTCTTGGTATTGGATCAGGAAGAGGAGGTAGCAACGACCGCTACTCAGTCTGATGACAGTACCCAGATCAGCCCAAGGAGGAGGTTGGTCCCCGGTGTTGCTGCCTACTCCGAGATCTCTACTTATAGCGGTGGAGAAGGTGACGTCGACGATGACGTGTCTAGTGATGTCACGTGGGTGCCCACAAGAGAGGAAGAGGAGGGAAGTTCAGAGGGAGATATGGACCAGCAGATAGGGAGGAGAAGCAGGAATAACTTACATTGCACAGGAGGGACAAAGCAGACTGCAAATGTATCAGGAGCGAGTCATCGACCATGTACAGTCACATATGGCGCTCCCAGGACACTGGCACATGGCTCTGCAGTGTGGGCTTTTTTTAACGTGTCCGCTGCTGACAATAGCGTTGCCATCTGCAATCTTTGCAGTCAACACATTAGTCGCGGTAAGCCCAACACTCACCTAGGGACGACCGCCTTAAGAAGGCACATGAGCAGCCATCCCCGAGCCCAGTGGGAGCAACGGAACACACAAAGCCACACTCCAGGCTCTCACTGTCCAGCCTCGTCTTCTACTTCTCCTTCTCCTCTCTCCTCACAATTGTCCTCCACTCCACCATCCATCACGCCAAGCTCACGTTTTTCTGCAAAAAGGAATGCTTCCGTGGGCCTAATGTTCGAGCGAAAAAAAATGATGACGCCGGATAACCCTCTTGCCCAACGGTTGATGGCTGGCTTGTCAGAACTCATAGCCCGCCAACTACTGCCATATAAATTGGTGGACTCGGAGGTCTTTCGCAAATTTGTGGCCATTGGAACACCACAATGGAAGGTCCCAGGAAGGAAGTATTTCTCAGAGAAGGGCATCCCAGAGCTATATGGCCATGTTCAGCGGCAAGTGAATGTATCTCTGGCACACAATGTCGGTGCCAAGATACATCTGACCACAGACACGTGGTCTAGCAAACACGGGCAGGGAAGGTATATCACTTTTACTGCCCACTGGGTGAACCTTCTGACGGCTGTCAAGCATGTAACCCTTGGCACCCGTGTAGATTTGGTTTTACCACCACGGATTGCATGCAGGGCTGACTCTTCTTCTCCTCCTATTCCTACTCCATCCTCCTCCTTCTCCTCCTCGGCTGACTCCTCCTTTTCCACTGCTAGCATCTCTTCCGCTGCGCCGCCCAAGCTCCCCAGAACCTATTGGACATGCCAGGTGAGACGTTGCCATGCCGTGCTGCGTCTGTTGTGCCTGGAAGCCAAGAGCCACACTGGCCCGGCACTCCTTTCAGCTTTGCGTTCACAGGCAGATCAGTGGCTAACACCGCTCAATTTGACAGTTTGTAAAGTGGTGTGTGACAACGGTGTCAATCTGCTTAGCGCATTGAAGCAGGGCAAAATGACGCACGTGCCATGCATGGCACACGTCTTAAATTTGCTCGTGCAGCGATTCGCTGTCAAATACCCTGGGGTCCAGGACATCTTGCGGCAGGCAAGGAAAATCTCGGCCCATTTCAGAAGATCCTACACGGCCATGGCTCGCCTTGCTGACATTCACAATCTGCCGGTCAGACGTCTTATTTGCGATTGCCCGACGCGATGGAACTCAACCTTCTATATGCTTGATAGGCTGCTCCAGCAGAAACGACGCGCAGTTAACGTCTACCTGTGTGAACTCTGCAGCAGAACAGGTTCTGGGGAGCTGGGGTTTTTTTCACCGTGCCAGTGGCTGCTCATGCGCGACGCATGCAGACTTCTGCGCCCATTTGAGGAGATCACCAAACTGGTCAGTCGCAGCCATGGCGCCATCAGTGACATGGTACCTTATGCCTTCTTTATGGAGCGTGCATTGCGTCGTGTCATTGATCAAGCTGTGGAGGAGCGGGAAGATGGGGAAGTCGCAATGCTGGATGAATTCCCAGGGGGGGCTACTCTATCTGAGACAAGTCAACAACAGGAGTCTAAAGAGGAGTCAGAGGAGGATGGTGCCGGGGCGGATGAGGAGGAGCAAGAAGAGCATGCTTTAAACCTTTCTGGGATCCTTGTTGTGCATGGATGGGGAGAGGAGAATGAAGAGGACGACATTATCCTGGATGATGAGCAGGAGCCAGGCCACCACACCGCTTCCACTTTAGTGCAAATGGGGGCCTTCATGCTCCAGTGTTTTAATAGGGACCCCCGTATAAAAAGCATAAGGGTCAAGGACCAGTACTGGGTGGCAACGTACTTAGACCCCCGGTACAAACACAAAACGGCAGAAATGTTACCGCCGTCACAGAGGGCTGTCAGAATGGAGCACTTCCAGGCCTTGCTTCGAGAAATGCTGCATGCTGCCTTTGCGTGTGTTGGCAGAGGAGCAATTCCCACTCCCAGAGAAGGAGTTGCGGGTACCAATCCAACAGCGCCTGCAAGAAGAGGCTGGTTTGAAGATGTGTTGGTGACTTCGGATATGAGGTCATTCTTTCAGCCGACCCATCGACAGGTGTCATCCGGATCCAGCATCAGGGAACGCCTAGACCATCAGGTGTCCGACTACATCGGGTTAATGGCTAATGTGGGCGCTCTGAGGAGTGATGAACCCCTGGACTACTGGGTGGGCAGGCTTGACCTCTGGCCAGAGCTTGCCCAATTTGCAATCGAACTGTTGGCTTGCCCCTCATCCAGTGTCCTGTCCGAAAGGACGTTCAGCACAGCAGGGGGGATCGTGACCGATAAGCGTACTCGCCTAGCTCATGACAGTGTTAACTACCTCGCATTTCTAAAAATGAATTAGGCATGGATCTCGGAGGAATTCAACACATGTGACCAGTAGACCATGTACATGTCTATAAACAATTTTTTGCATCGAGCACAGAGAACTTCTTTCTTCATTTGGCTCACTTCCTTGTCCAAAAAAAGCACACCGTACTATATGCCTGTCATATTTCTACTGGGGCTGCTTATTATGAGGGGCTCCCACCATCCCTGTGCTGTGCTGACTTCCTCCTGGGGCTGTACCTCTGCTGTGCATATTTTGAGGTGCTCCCACCATCCTTGTGCTATGCTCATTATGAGGGGCTCCCACCATCCCTGTGCTGTGCTGACATCCTCCTGGGGCTGCTTATTATGAGGGGCTCCCACCATCCCTGTGCTATGCTGACATCGTCCTGGGGCTGCTTATTATGAGGGGCTCCCACCATCCATGTGCTATGCTGACATCCTCCTGGGGCTGCTTATTATGAGGGGCTCCCACCATCCCTGTGCTATGCTGACATCCTCCTGGGGCTGCTTATTATGAGGGGCTCCCACCATCCCTGTGCTATGCTCATTATGAGGGGCTCCCACCATCCCTGTGCTATGCTGACTTCCTCCTGGGGCTGCTTACGGTGCAGGCGTCAGTGCTGTATATCACGGTGCTGATGTCAGTACTCTCTATCACGGTGCTGCTGTCAGTGCTGTATATCACGGTGCTGCTGTCAGTGCTGTATATCACGGTGCTGGTGTTAGTGCTTTATGTCACGCTGCTGATGTCAGTGCTCTCTATCATGGTGCTGTTGTCAGATGACTCTATCACGGTGCTGGTGTCATTGCTGTATGTCACGCTGCTGATGTCAGTGCTCTCTATCACGGTGCTGCTGTCAGTGCTGCATTTCACGGTGCTGGTGTTAGTGCTTTATGTCACGCTGCTGATGTCAGTGCTCTCTATCACCGTGCTGCTGTCAGATGACTCTATCACGGTGCAGGTGTCATTGCTGTATGTCACGCTGCTGATGTCAGTGCTCTCTATCACGGTGCTGCTGTCAGTGCTGTATTTCACGGTGCTGGTGTTAGTGCTTTATGTCACGCTGCTGATGTCAGTGCCCTCTATCACGGTGCTGCTGTCAGTGCTGTATATCACGGTGCTGGTGTTAGTGCTTTATGTCACGCTGCTGATGTCAGTGCTCTCTATCACGGTGCTGCTGTCAGTGCTGTATATCACGGTGCTGGTGTTAGTGCTTTATGTCACGGTGCTGCTGTCAGTGCTGTATATCACGGTGCTGCTGTCAGTGCTGTATATCACGGTGCTGGTGTTAGTGCTTTATGTCATGCTGCTGATGTCAGTGCTCTCTATTACGGTGCTGTTGTCAGATGACTCTATCACGATGAAGGTGTCATTGCTGTATGTCACGCTGCTGGTGATCATCTCCTGCACCCTCTTTGCCTACCCTGACCTTCCCACTCCTCCATTGCCTTCATGCGCTCCACAGTCCTGAATTGTCACAACAATTTCCCATATAAAAAAAGAATGCTTGTAGTTGTCGATCCCAGATTCACCTCATACATGTGTTATGTCATTGGCCATGTGGTGGGACTATGTTTGCACAGCTATTAATCATTTTGTGGCTGCAAATTTGACCTGTAGGTTTGCGAAGTTCGCCTCACATTGAAGTCAATGGAGCCCACCACAAACGTTCCGGTTCGCGAACTATCGGCCGCGTTAGCTGTCCGCGTTAGCGAAACGTCCCGTCGGAAGTTCGTCCATCACTAGTCACTAATCCACAAGTCATAGCAAACCAGTTTGCGGACTACTATGGTGCACTCTACAATCTTAACAAAGATGATTCCACACCACAACCAACCATACACCAGATACAAAAGATTATTGAAGAACATTAACCTCACTACACTTGAGGAACACCTTGAGCTACTGAATTCCCCATTTACAATTCAAGAGATAGAAACAATCACAAACACACTACCTAATGGCAAGTCACCTGGTCCGGATGGCTTTGTTAATGATTTTTTATTTTTTTTTATTAAAACAGCACAAGTTTATTGAACAACTCAGTTATAACAACGCATTACAGTAGGTACAGACATTAAACTCTTCATAGGTGAAGGACAGTAATATATCATACATTAAGGAAGTTTCCTGACAATTGTGGTATGTACTCCAACACAACTCACTCCACACATGTATGTAGATTTTCCGCCCACCTATCCCATATTCTGTGGTATTTGGCTGGACATCCACGGTGCCTATATACTAGTTTAACCAAGGGTTGCTTACGATTGATGTCTACTACCCATTCCCGCATGGTAGGCATGGTTGGACGCATCCAGTATTTAGCCACTAGCTTTCGTGCAGTAAACAGCGTAGAGTGCAAAAATGTAGCCAAATATTTATCAACAGAGGTATCAGGAAATATGCTGAGTAGGCAACTCTTAGGGTCAAGTTGAAGGGGTGAACCCATATGGTCATGTAGGAACTTGACAATCTGCCCCCAATACTCCTGGATCATTGGGCATTGCCAGAGAAGATGGTAGAAAGTACCAGTCGTACAAGAGCATCTGGGACACTTCGGGTCATAGTCAGGATGATACTTAGCTATCCGGACAGGGATGAGATATGACTTATGCATTACATAGTACTGCGTTAGTCGGTCAGGTAAGTTAAGTGAAGCCTGTTTAATGTTCTCGAGGGCATCCTCCCATTCCTCCCCATCAAAGGGACCTATATCCTCTTCCCATCTCAACCTAGCCCATTCAGTGATTTGCGCCACCAAGCGGGCCCGGAGTAAGCTGTATAAAGTCGAAATCAATTTAGTCGGTTCGTCCCCCAAAATTACATCTGTCAAAGCCAACGACTGCACATTCGGGAGGTCCTGAGCAAATTGCGCACGGAGTGCGTGTAGCAATTGCAAGTAGCGAAAGTGCATATGAGGGGGTATGTTAAATTCCACCTGTAAGGAGGGAAAATCCCTGACGCCCATAGGAGTCACCACCTGGTGCAGATAAAGTATCCCCCTAGAAGCCCACAAGTCTACATCGGGTAAGCCATACAACTCACGAAGTAGGGGGTTGCGCCATAACGGTGTATGTGAGTGGTGATAGTCAGCTCCCAGTAATCTAAGGGCCAGCTTCCAAATACTCCGGTGGTGTGGCAGGATCCGGAACCGGGCATCCCTTACCCCACCACCACGAAAAATAATCTGAAGTGGAGTATCAACAGGGGATTCAGCTCTCCCGCCTACCAAGGCCTGGTATCTGTGACTATCCGCTCTATGAAGGTGATAAAAATGTGAAACCTGGGCTACTATGTAGTATGTGTGGAAATCAGGGAGAACCAATCCCCCCATAGAGGTCGGGTTTTTATGTGTGTTCCATGCCAACTTATGCCTAGATGGGCCCCAGATAAAGGTGTTCAAAACACTGTCCAGCGTTTTAAAGAACGCCACAGAGACCATGACAGGGGAATGCCAAAGTACATAAAGGAGCTTAGGCAGGAGGATCATTTTAGTAATATTCACCCGTCCCATAACCCCAATGGGGAGACGGGACCATGCCTTAGTCTTCTCCCTCACATACAGAAGCAGTGGTTCAAGATTGTAATGAATATACTCCCTGGGCTCCCTCGTAACCTGCACTCCCAGGTACTGGATGGAAGATACCCTGGAGAGCGGGAGAGAAGCCGCACCCCAGTCCGGGGGGAACAAGTCAATGGGCAAAACCTGCGACTTGGTCCAATTAATACGCAGACCGGAATGACCACCAAACTCCTCTATAACCCCCAGGGCAGCTCCCAACGACTGACCCGAGTCCTCTAAATACAGTAAAGTATCATCTGCATACATACTTACTGACTCCACCAGAGAGCCACGTCGGAGGCCTACTACATCCGGGTGCGCCCGAAAGGCAGAAGCCAACGGTTCTGCTGCCAAAGCATACAGCATAGGAGAGAGCGGACAAGCCTGACGTGTGCCACGGCCCAGCTGAAAGGGGTCCGACACCCATCCATTAACCGCTACTCTAGCCATTGGGCGATAATATAGGAGAGTAATCCATTTAATAAAATTGGGGCCAAACGCAAATTTACCCAAGCATTCCCAAAGATAATTCCACTCAATGGAATCAAACGCCTTAGCGGCATCTAGTGACACTACCACCCTCGACCCCACTCTGTCATCCTCAGCCTGGATATTCATATATAAACTACGGATATTAATGGCCGTGTTCTTCCCGAGCATAAATCCCATTTGATCAGGGTGAATAAGTGATAGGATGATGCCACTCAAACGGGTGGCAAGTACTTTAGCCAAAATTTTTATATCTGCCTGGAGCAGCGAGATGGGGCGGTAGGAATCCGGGAAATGGGGATCCTTTCCTGGCTTAGGTGTCACTATAATAACAGCCTGCCTTAGAGTATCCGGTAGGGACTCGGATTCAAATATGTGTGTATATAATCTCAACAGTTCTGGCACTAGTATCTCAGAGTAGTGGGCATAGAAGTCCAGGGGAATACCATCCAATCCAGGGGCCTTAGCCGCTGCAAGGGATGCCACCGCTAGCCTAATCTCATCTGCCGATAGCGGAGCCTCAAGAGTCTCAACCTGAGCCTCGGACAGGTGGGGAAGAGAGACATCCCGGAGGTATGCCCCGTCTTAGTTCTTGGCCTACGTACCTGCGACTCATAGAGGGCAGCATAGTAAGCACGAAACATATTGGCCACTGTTGGTGGATCAGTCACCTCCTCACCCCCACTGTCAGTCAACGAAACCACCACCGGGGGCTTGGAGTCCCGATGCGCCAAGTAGGCCAACAACTTTCCCGCCCTCTCCCTCTGCTCAAACACTCGTTGTTTAACAAAAAACAGCTTTTGTTTAGCCTGTTCAGTGTGGAGGTGATCTACTATCCTTGTGTGATGTCTTAGTATCTGGGCCTTAGCAGGTGTGGGGTCAGTGGTGAAGTCAGTGGTCACCGAGTCCAGCTCCTTCAGGGCATTAGACAGCAGAG
Source organism: Lithobates pipiens (assembly GCF_037356315.1). Classification (NCBI taxonomy): domain Eukaryota; kingdom Metazoa; phylum Chordata; class Amphibia; order Anura; family Ranidae; genus Lithobates; species Lithobates pipiens. The sequence continues at coordinate 57,270,755 of NW_027507718.1, read as the reverse complement.
TCTTGGAGGTGCGTTTCAACCGGTTGATCTGGTGAGTTAAAGTGGATCGTACATGCAGTTTGAAAGCCTCCCAGGTACAATCAGCCGAAGCCGTTCCCTGATTAGTATTAAAAAAACTGCCATTCACCCCCTAGATCTTCATTGTCACTCAAGGCGGTTAACCAGAAGGGGTGAAGCCGCCATGGTTTTGGTCCAGTAGGCCGGGTCAAGGAAAAAGTTGCCCAGCAAGGGGCGTGGTCAGACAGTGATCTAGCATAATAGCCCGTGTCTACTAGCCTGGGTAACAACTGAGTGGACACAGCAATATAATCAATGCGTGACATGGTGGAATGAGTTGCAGAGAAACAGGAGTAAACACGTTTAGTCGGATATTTAAATCGCCACAGATCAGTGAGAGAGAATTCCTGAAACGTGCGGCCTAGGCCAGTGTCCACCTGTGGAGGTCCCCCTCGATTAGAGCTCATTCTATCCACCCCTGGATTCAAAACCATATTAAAATCTCCCAGCCAAATTGCTGGGACATTGGGATGTTGAGCCATAAAAAATAGTCCCTCTGTAATTAGTCTGTGATCGTAGGGCGGGGGTACATAATAGGTGAGAATAATGTATTGTTCGCCGTGCAACAAGCAGTGTATAAATATATACCTGCCCTGCGGGTCCGTCTGTAAAGAAATCAAGGAAAACTGTGCCATCTTAGATATCAATACAGACACCCCGCGAGAATAGGATGTATGGGTGACGTGGTGGGCCCAGCCAATCCATGGGCGATGCAAAGCTATTTGCAATCTCCCAGTTACATGTGTCTCCACCAGAACTGTGATATCCACTCTATAAGTTTTAAGACACCCAAACACTGCCGCCCTCTTAATTTTATCCCGAATCCCCCTGACATTCCACGTCAGTAACTTAAGGGTACCCATTGCATGGTCTCAACCAATATCACAGGGAGAAAAATAGTACCCACACCACCGGGCAAAACTGTACCCATCCCCATAATTATCAGAGTAGACATAAAAAAGAGACATTTGTCTGTTCCATAACCAAATAAAACTTGTGCCACAAACTAAGCATATAACATAACAACCTGTAACATAACATTTACAACCCATCCCCACCCTCCCTGCTCTCAGCCACCGCAACTTGGCTGGAGCTCCCTACCCAGAACAAACCATATAACACTAGGCAATGTCAGTAACAATAAGCCACGGGGGTGGACTTTGCCAGGTATGCACCCAGTGACAAGACCAAGTTCTTTCTCATCATAACCCGGCTTGTAGGCCGGAGCCGGACCATGCATCCATTCTCCACCCCGCTCCCATTGGTGTGGTGCCCAGTTCAGCAGCGGGACGTAGCAGTCTAATAAAGGGCATGTAGCAGGAGAAAGTCAAAGTTCTGCAGTCCAGATGTCCTGCGACCCCACCATCCACCCAGGGAAAGGGCCCAAAGAATTCCACCAAGCGGGCCCCCCAAACTGACAGGGAGGGGGAAGGAGTATTGTGTAACGAAACGGGGGTAGGCCCGCAGAGCGTGGGCATAGGCAGCATCAAATGTTCAGTCCGCAAGGGTAACGGCCAGCCAGGGTAGAAGGGGGGAACATAAGTATCATCTCAGGGACTGTGGTTAGTGAACCACACATAGGCAGTCCAACAGCGATCTGCTTGCACACAGGCAAATAGAAAGGAGGGAGCAGATAGAGTACTCACAAATCCTCCAACGATTCTAGTCCCGAAGTGGCCGATTTCGAGCCGCGTCTCTCTGGTCCAACCAGGATACCGCCATCTCAGGATCTTCAAAAAAGTAGGCCCTATCTTCCCCCACAACGCGGAGTCTGGCCGGGTACAACATGGCGTATTTGAGGTGATGTGCCCTGAGGCGTCTCTTAACTTCCACGAATCGGAAACGACGTTTTTGAACTTCGGCGGAGAAGTCGGGAAACACCGATACATGTCCGTTCTGGAACAGGATGTTGCCTCTTTCTCGGGTAAGGCGAAGGATAGCATCCCTATCTCGGTAGTTTAGCAGCTTAGCAATGCATGTACGGGGGGTGCCCCCTCCGGCGGCGGGCGGGCAGGCATTCTGTGAGCCCGTTCAATTATAAAGGAGGTAGAGAAAGCCTCCCTACCATAGGTCTTAATCAGGAGAGATTCCAGAAATGTCGCCGGGTCAGAGCTCTCCGGAAGGCCGATGAATCGGAGGTTAGATCTGCGGGCCCTATTCTCGAGGTCGTCCTGTTTCTGGGCCAGCTGCTGGAGCTGTCTTTGCACATCCTCCTGGGCATGCTGCAGAGGGAATAGGACATCCTCAGCCTGACTGATCCGGGTTTCAGTTTCCTTCACTCTGTCACGCAGTTTAGCCATGTCCTGTCGGATAAGTGAGACGTCTACCTTAACCTCCTCAAGCTTAGAGGTCAGTGTGGCCTGGCAGGTAGAAATCGCCTCGAGCACCTTCGCCGTGTCCGAGACAGCAGGTTCTGCAGCCGGAGGGGACTGTCCGCCATGTTGGCCCTCATGGTCCCGCATGAATTTCTCAAGTGAAGCCGCCGCTGCAGATTGTTTCTTCATCGAAGACATGTTCCCAAGGTACACAGGGGAGTAGCGGGTATAACACCGGTAAAGTCGCAGGTAAAATAGTCAGTGGGCACCCAGGATCACTGCAGGAGATCGCGGTGGGAGCGGAGCTCAGGTCACAAGCGTCCTACTCCAGTGCTGTCCAGGCCACGCCCACTTTGTTAATGATTATTACAAAACTTTCAGAGAAATTCTAGCTCCACCCTTACAAACAGTGTTTACGGCGGCAAGGGAAAGATCCTCTTTTCTCCAGGAGATGCTGAGAGCTCACATTGTCACCCTACCCAAACCAGGGAAAGATCCTGCTACCCCAGCCAACTTTAGGCCTATATCTCTTCTCAATTCTGATATTAAAATCTTTGCTAAATTATTGGCCAAAAGACTTGCAGATATTATTTCACTTCTAATTAAACAAGACCAGATGAGATTGGTGAAGAGGGAGACAGACTTCGGACGCAACCAGACGTATTGTAAATATCATTCACCATGCTGTTAAATCAAGAACGCCTTCTCTGCTGCTATCCATAGATGCAGAGAAGGCGTTTGATAGAGTTCACTGGACTTAGATGGAACTGATTCTAGCCAAATTTGGGTTTGAGGGCTCTATCCTAGCAGCCATAATCGCACTGTACTCATGTCCCTTGGCCCAGGTGCATACCTGGTTTATCCAAACCCATCATTATTTCTAATGGTACCGGACAGGGTTGCCCTCTGTCCCCCACAACCTTTAATCTCATGATTGAATCCCTTGCTGAATTTATTAGGTCTGATGCCAATATCACAGGCTTTACCATTGGTTCTAACAAACATGTCATCAATCTCTTTGCAGACGATGTGATATTATTATTGACTCACCCACAATCTTCCATACCAAGAGCCCACACAATTCTCAAAGAGTTTGGAAAGGTATCCTATTATAAAGTCAACTTCATCCAATCTACGATACTAAATATAGGAGTTCCTCCTTCTATTAAGAAATCATTACAGGACATTCTACCATATACCTGGGCAGTAAAGGGCATGTCTTATTTGGGTATCACCTTAATCAACTCCACCTCATCCATAATTGAAGCTAATCTCAAACCATTCATACATAAACGTGAACAACTAGCAAACATTTCCAAAGTAGAAATTTCATGGTTGGGCAGGTTAGCGGCATTTAAAATGTCTATTCTTCCACAGATCCTCTACATTTTTAGATCCCTCACCCTCCCCACACCACACAGTTATGTTCGCACCCTGTCCACAATATCCTGGACGTATACCTGGGGGGGGGGGGGGGGGTAAGAGAGCCAGATGTCCAAAAAACTAACCTTATCGCACACAAATATGTATGTGGAGCGGGGCTTGTAGACCTTCAAGACTACCTATGGGTTGTAAGATTGGACCAACTAAAATATTGCTTCTACGATGATAATCCTCCTTTGTGGGTGAAATTAGAATGTTCACTACTCCCAACTAGGGATGAGCTTCGAGTTCGAGTCAAACTCATGCTCGACTCGAACATTTCCGCCTGTTCGGCGAACAGTGAACACTTTGGGGTGTTCATGGCAAATTCGAAAAGCTGGGGAACACCCTGTACAAGTCTATGGGAGAAATCTAAAGTGCTAATTTTAAAGGCTAATATGCAAGTTATTGTCCTAAAAAGTGTTTGGGGACCTGGGTCCTGCCCCAGGGGACATGGATCGATGCAATTTTTTTTTTTTTTTTAAACGGACGTTTTTCAGGAGCAGTGATTTTAATAATGATTAAAGTGAAACAATAAAAGTGAAATGTTTCTTTAAATTTCCTACCTGGGGGGTGTCTATAGTATGCCTGTACAGTGGCACATGTTTACCATGTTTACGACAGTCTGAGAGCAAAGTTACATTTCTAAAGGAAAAAAAAAGCAAGGAGTGCAGGGCCAGTGTGGCTCTTGGCTTCCAGGCACAACAGATGCAGCACAGCATGGCAACGTCTCACCTGGCATGTCGAATAGGTTCTGGGGAGCTTGGGTGGCGCAGCGGAAGAGACGCTAACAGCAGAAAAGGAGGAGCCAGCCAAGGAGGAGAGGGAGGAGGATGGAGTAGGAGGAGGAGAAGAAGAGCCAGGCCTACATGCAATCCGTGGCGGTAAAACCAAATCTACTCGGGTGCCACAGGTTATATGCTTGATGGCCGTCAGAAGGTTCATCCAGTGGGCAGTAAAAGTGATATACCCAGGGCCGCTGTTAGAAATCATGGGGCCCCGTACAGCCTACCTGACAGGGCCCCCTTCAACCACGCCCTTGCCCCCACCCCTGACCCTGACTTGAAGTGAAATGCAGGTTTGTTGCCGTTTACATATGTGTGTGAAGCCAAAACATGTTTGCAATTAGTAAGCATGAAGGAGCAGGGGGCAGTTTACATTTCTTTTCAATTGTATTTTATTAATTACAAATAAAAAAAAATCTTACATTGTATCTTTACATTTTTTATTGTCATTTTTGCTTTCACAGGGGATGGACAACATTCCTTGTGATAGCAAGGGCCATAACAGGTCCTCTTTATAGGGAGATATGAGGTCTTTTAGACCCCATATCTGTCCTCTGGCCTCCAAAGCATCTGCTCAATCTAAGATCAGTTTGATAATATGCTTGTTCAAGAGCATATCGTGATGATTGAGCATATCATTGATGATATCGAGATATCATCAACCTTCCAATCCAGCAACGATGGGAAGCAATTAAAGGGGATTGGTTTGGGGGGAAGTAAAAATGCAGCTCCACTGCACGTTTACTGCTCCTCCAAATTAGTTTTTAAAGTAGCATGTTTCTTATTATCATCAGGTTACAATTATCACACAGGCATCACAGTAAACAGGGGCACTATCATGAAGTTATCATGAATGTATCATGACTTTATGTCAAATGGCTGTTGAGTGCTGGCTTAGTTAACTTATGGCTGTATTGCATATAACAGACTGTAACAGTACAACCATAACAAAGTCAGTACCCAAAAGCAATGTAACACAGAGCCATGACAGAAGAGACCCTGCTGTGCTGTCTGTGTGATGATTGTACCCTGCTGTGAGATATATAATAGGACACAGTGAGTATTCTTTCCTCTATTTCGCACTCACTGTGTCCAGTGTAGCCACGATCTCCTCCTGCTCTTCCCTGTCAGTCATTCAGCTTCTTCACATCTGAGGAGGATTGCAGCCGGGAGCCGAGCGGAGAATCACAATATCACTCCGCCAGCCGGGACTAATAAAATAGTGGGGCGGAATGATGTATATGCACCCCGAAAATAAAGAAATAGTCCCTCTGTTGTGCTCCCCTCCTGAGCCCCTGCATTGACCAGATGAGGCGGAAGCAGGGAAGAGTTTAGAAAATGTTTTTTTTTAAATGCAGTAACAAATTGTTTATGATGCCCGGGCCCCACTGTGTAGCTGATCTGGACGGGCCCAGTACATCAGGGCTGATTGTACTGCCCTATCAGCGGCCCTGGATATACCTTCCCTGCCCATGTTTGTTAGACCACGTGTCTGTGGTCAGATGTATCTTGGCACCGACACTGTGTGCCAGAGATACATTCACTTGCCGCTGAACATGGCCATATAGCTCTGGGATGCCCTTCTGTGAGAAATACTTCCTTCCTGGGACCTTCCATTGTGGTGTTCCAATGGCCACAAATTTTCGAAAGGCCTCCGAGTCCACCAGTTTATATGGCAGTAGTTGGCGGGCTATCAGTTCTGACAAGCCAGCTGTCAACCATTGGACAAGAGGGTTATCCGGCGTCTTATGCGTTGATTGCCGATGGCAACACTGTTGTCAGCAGCAGACACGTTAAAAAAAGCCCACAAAAGCCCACGTGCCGGCGTCCTGGGAGCACCGGATGTGACCGTACATGGTTGATGCCTCGCTCCTGATACATTAGCAGTCTGCTTTGTCCCTCCTGTGCAATGTAAGTTCTTCCTGCTTCTCCTCCCTATCTTCTGGTCCATATCTCCCTCTGAACTCCCCTCCTCTTCCTCTCTTGTGGGCACCCACGTGACATCACTAGACATGTCATCATTGACGTCACCTTCCCCACCGCTATAATTAGAGATCTCGGAGTAGGCAGCAACAGCGGGGACCAACCTCCTCCTTGGACTGATCTGGGTACTGTCGTCAGACTGCTGAGTGGCGGTTGTTGCTACCTCCTCTTCCTGATCCAATGCCAAGAGTGGCTGCGCATCGGAAATGTCTTGAAAATAATTCCTGTGACTCAAGCGGAAGGTATATGGTGGTGGTGGTGTTGGTGGTAGTGTCTTTGGGGGTGCACATAGCAGAGAGTGAAGAAGAGGGTGCAGATCAAGATGATGAGGAGGGTGCAGAAGTGTAAGGCTGATTGAGCCACCAAGTCTGGTGCGTCCTTTGACGTAATCGCATCTTCTGCAATTTGCCACTTTGGCTCAAGCCTGTTGCTCCTGCCCTACCCCCACGACCCCTGTGGAGGGGCCTGCCTCTTCCTCTGCCTGTCATTTTTTAAATGACCCAGTGACAAAAGTCTCTAGAGAAGTGCAGTATGTATGTGAAAGAAGTTATATAACACCCCGCTTCAATCTGATGTTTTTTGGGGCCACTGGTCTATCACACCAGTTATAATACTTTTTTTTAATTGCGTTTGTCACTCTTTGTAGAATCGCTGCAGAACCGCTCAGCAGTCACAATGCTGCACAGTGGAAATGCACTATACTATGCTTTCTATATGTGCAAGTATTTTATATGTGTATTACACACCTATATACTGCACACCAAATAGTACACCTATACCAGTCCTTAAAAGGACCTTTGTGGACCTAGTAGCTAGTGATTTGCAGACAGTCCCTACACTGATAAAAGACTGCTGCAGAATAGGGCAGCAGTCAGCAGCAGTGCACCAGCACCTTATATACTGTACACCTATACCAGTCCTTAAAAGGTCCTTTGTGGACCTAGTAGTAATAGCTAGCTAGTGATTGAACTGACTGTCCCTGCTCCACACAGCGTCCTGTCCCTACACTGACAAAAGACAGCTGCAATCACCAGCACAGCAGTGCACTGAACCCTATATATTGTACTACACCTATACCAGTCCTTAAAAGGACTTTTGTGGACCTAATAGCTAGTTATTTGTGTCACTACAGTCTCTCCCTGCTGCACTCAGCGTCCTGTCCCTACACTGACAAAAGACAGGCTGCTGCAATCACCAGCACAGCAGTGCACTGAACCCTATATACTGTACTACACCTATACCAGTCCTTAAAAGGACTTTTGTGGACCTAATAGCTAGTGATTTGTGCCACTACAGTCTCTCCCTGCTGCACACAGCATCATGTCCCTACACTGACATAAGACAGAATGTAAAATTGCCGCCAGATCAGGTCTATTTATAAGGTAGGGGGAATGTCCAATTGTCCATGTGCTGAAATGTCTCAATTGGCTGTCCTGTCCCTCATGATGGATGTGTCATCAGGGGTCAAAGTTCTTTCACACTGTAAACACATATGTCCGCCAGGCAAACAGCGGCAATAGTCTGCCAGTTTGGCGAATCGCGAACACGCAAAATTCGCCACGAACTGCCGGCCGAGCGAACAGTTCGACCATCCCTAACTATGGGCTCAATGGGCCTGTTTTTGTCTTCTTGGTGCCAGCTGGACTCTACTTGTGCTTGCCACCTCACCAGCTTGAACTGCACTTATGGGACTCGCCACATCACCAAGTGTTACTGCAGTGCTGTTTGTACCACCAGGGTGTACTAGGTCGCTGGTGCTTGCCAGTTCACCAGAAGGAATAGTGGCACTAATACTTCTCTGCTCCATACTAGAGTCCTGCAGTTCTTGCACCTCAACAGCAGAAGAAGAAGATCGGGGTCTGGTACGCCTGACCTTGACAGGGACCACAACTCAGTCGTCAGAGCTATCTGTTATGGAGCCGCTGTTGTCTACAGGATCATATTCTGAGCCTGAATCTGACAGATGAGTGACTTCTTCTTGACTATCTGTCATGCTCAGAAATGTGTAGGCCTCTTCACTAGTGTACCTTCGTTTTCCCATTTTGGGCTCTAAATTTAGTGGTACACACAGGTAAAAAAAGCTCCTAGGCTGTCAGCCACTGTATCAAAACACTACCAAAAAAACTGTTAGCAATTGCAGGGATCAGGCCTGACTCTGTGAACACTGCATTTATGTGTGTTTAGTGTTTTGTAAGTGACAGTGATCGATCGATACTGCACTTGGGTGGGCTGGGCTGGGCTGAGGGGCAAAACGCAGGTGCTAGCAGATATCTGGGCTGATCCCATTAACCCTGTGTTTTTGGGAACCCTAAACTGCTGGGGACGCTAGTATATATTTGATCAGATCAGATATTGATCCGCTCAGATACTATACCACTAAGGGAGGTGTATGCTGAGTGTGTGGGTGTTATCGGTACTGGCACTAATGCTGCCTGGGGCGATGCAGACACTATCTTACCCTAAAAACCTAACATATCACCAGCTGGGTGATCAGGGGGTTAAACCTTTATTAGGTAATAAACGCAGTGCCCTGACACTATAAAAATATAACTAACCAGCGTCACCCATAACAGTTATGTGGTGATCACTGGTAAAAAGGTTCACTAGGGGGCAATCAGGGGGTTAAAACCTTTACTAGGTAGTATATGGGGGTACCTGACACTATAAAAAGCTGACTGCGAAACTAAATACTTACCTGCTTAACTAGTGTCATCTGTGACACTAATACAGTGATCAGAAAAACGATTGTTTAGTGACACTGGTGACGGGGGGGTGATCAAGGGGTTAAACCTTTATTAGGGGGGTTAGGGGGTACCCTAGACCTAAAGGGGCCTAGCACTAACTGCCCTACCTCTAAAAAAAACAGTCACAAATGACACCAATGCAGTAATCAGTAAAAAAAAAAAAAACTGCTGTTGGTGTCACTGTGACAGGGGGGTGAAATGTGTGCCTGTGTGTTCTAGTGTTCATGAAGTGTTGGTGCAACTCACATTGATGTCTTCTCTTTGCAGTGCCTTAATGAAAAGACTGACACGAGGGGAGATGACATCACTTCCTCTGCCCCTGTTTACATTACAGGAGCAGAGGAAGCATTCCATTCGTCAGGAGCGATCGCGAGGGGGTGGCCATGAATCAATGGCCTCCTCCTCAGCATGGATCTCTCCTGAATACATTCCGACTGCCACAGGCACCGGGGGGGGCCCGATTGGGCCCCCCACCCACTGGGAGGCAGGGACGTACTGGTACGCCCATATGCCTGCTCCTGCCATTCTGCCGATGTACATTAGCGTGCGGCAGTCGGCTGGTTAAAAAGGGATCAAAGTCTTTATCAAGAACTGTAACTATAGACTGGTTAGTTTAACTTCTATAGTTGGGATGCTAGAGCATTTAAAAAAAAGAACACGTGGAAAAGCTTTTGCTTGAAAAGAAATATTTTAAGCAATAGTCAGCATGGATTCATAAAAGACTGAATTTGGCAAACAAATTTGATTTATTTCTATGAGAAAGTAAGCAAAAACTTACACAAAGTATTGGCTTTGGACATGGTATATTTGGATTTTGACAAAGCATTTGACACAGTTCCCCACATATGGCTAATATGTAAATTAAATAAGTTTACAGTCTTGGAAAATTAGGTTTGTAAATGATAGAAAACTGGCTAAAAGATGGTATTCAGATGGTAGTGATTGATGATTTAATGGTCTAAGGTTATCAGTGGTGTACTCCACGGTTCTTTGCTGGGACCCATACTTTTAAAAATATTTATAAATGATACAGGGTCTGGGATTATAAGTATTGTTTCAGTGTTTGCTGATGACACCAAGCTATGCAGTCAAATTATGTCCTTACAGAATGTCTCTAACTTACAAGTTGGCTTCAATGCCCAATTTCATTGGGCAGCTATGTGGCAAATGAGGTTTGATGTTGATAAATGTAAACATATGCACTTGGGGGGTAAAAACTTGCATGCATCATGCATTCTAGGAGGAGAAAAGCTGGGGGAGTCAATGGTGGAGAACGATTTGGATGTTCTGGTAGATCGCAGACTTTGTGATAACATGCAATGCCAGGCTGCAATTTCTAATGCTAGCAAAACACTTTCTTGTATTAAAAGTGGTAGAGACTCCAGAGAGAGAGAAACATAATTTTGCCCCTGTACAAATCAAGACAAGACAAGTAGGCACTCATTTCATTTCTGGAGGAAAAGAGATTTAAAGTTCATATACAGCTTCTTCCCAATAAGAGCTGTAAAAATTTGAAATAGACTCCCTAAAGAACTAGGACTGGCCAGCTCAGTCGATTGTTTTAAAAAAGAGCTGGATGCATTCCTAAATGCACAAAATATACTGTATTTATTGGCGTATAACAAGCACTGGCGTATAACACGCACCCCAAGTTTAGGAGGGAATTTTAAAGAAAAAAACCTTTAGGAGGGAAGTTTAAGGGAAAAAAATAAATGTCCATCAATGCAGCCTTATCAGTGTCCATCTGAAGCCTTGTCAGTGTCATTTGCAGCCTTGTCCATCATTGCACCCTTGTCAGTGTCATATGCAGCTTTATCATGCAGCCTTGTCCACTATTGCAGCCTTGTCCACCATCGCAGCCTCTGCCCTTCCCGTCGGCTTTCGGCCGCCTTCGGCCCTTCTCGGCGGCTTTCGGGTGCTCTCGGTCGTTCTCAACGGTCTTCGGCCGGGAAGGGCCGAAAGCCGACTAGAAGAGCCGAAGGTGGCCGAAAGTCGCGGAGAAGGGCCGAAGGTGGCTGAAAGCCACCGGGAAGAGCTGAAGGCAGCTAAAGCCGCCGGGAAGGGCCGAAGGCAGCTAAAAGCTGCCAAGAGGCTCCAAAATGGTGGGGGATCGGTGTATAACACGCACCCGCGATTTTCCCCCGATTTTGAGAGGAAAAAGGTGCGTGTTATACACAATAAATACGGTAGCTGCTGTAGAGAAGTGAGCCTGTGCCACTGTTTATTTTAGCATTTTCTGCCAGATTTTTGGAGAGGCAGGAATGCTGATTGCTCAGGTGTGGGCTGGGTTCAAAAAAACCCAGGGATAGAGCTCAGGGCTCCACCCAACAGACAGGAGGTCTGTGCATGGGAGTAAGGAAGACTCCCATCCTATCTAGGAGTCAGCGAGGCTGCATGGAGCAGACAGAGCATGTATGTCTGCAAGAGGCAAATGTAGTCCACAACAAAGCAGCAAGGAAATGATTGTGAGTAGATATGAGCCAAACACCCCCCGGTTTGGTTTTCAGCAGAACATGCGAACAGGCAAAAAATGTGTTCGAACATGCAAATGTCTATGGGACACAAACATGAATAATCAAAAGTACTAATTTTAAAGGCTTATATGCAAGTTATTGTCATAAAACGTGTTTGAGGACCTGGGTCCTGCCACAGGGGACATGTATCAATGCAAAAAAAAGTTTTATAAATGGGTGCTTTTTCAGGAGCAGTGATTTTAATAATGCTTAAAGTGAAACAATAAAAGTGAAATGTTTCTTTAAATTTCCTACCTGGGGGGTGTCTATAGTATGCCTGTACAGTGGCACATGTTTACCGTGTTTACGACAGTCTGAGAGCAAAGTTACATTTCTAAAGGGAAAAAAAAGCAATTTAAAAGTACTCATGGCTATAATGAATTGTCGGTCCCAGCAATACACATGGGATTCCCCCACAGTCCATTACCAGTCCCTTTGGGTCTGGTATGAATATTAAGGGGAAGCCCGAACCAAAATCTAAAAAAAATTGCATGGGGGTCCCCCCAAATTCCATACCAGGCCCTTCAGGTCTGGTATGGATATTAAGGGGAACCCTGCACCAACTTTAAAAAAAATGGCATTAGGGTCCCCCCAAAAATCAATCCCAGACCCTTATCTGAGCACGCAACCTGGCAGGCCCCAAGAAAAGAGGGGGGACAAGAGAGCACCCACCTCCTGTATCATACCAGGCCACATGCCCTCAACATTGGGAGGGTGCTTTGGGGTAGCCCCCCAAAGCACCTTGTCCCCATGTTGATGGGGACACGGGCCTCATCCCCGCAACCCTTGCTCGGTGGTTGTGGGGGTCTGTGGGCAGGGGGCTTATCGGAATCTGAAAGCTCCCTTTAACGAGGAGACCCTGGCCTTCCCCTGTGTGAATTGGTAACAGGGTACACATGCACCCCTACCATTTCACAAAAAATGTGTGAAAATGGCAAAAATGATATGACACGGCTTTGGACAAGTCCTTTATTAAAAAATGTAAAAAAATAAAAATGTCCCACAAAGTCTTCTTTCCTAATTTCACTTCTTGACTGCCTATCATAGCTTTGTGGGGCCTGAAATGCTAGGATAGTACAAACCCCCCCCCATGACCCATATTTAGAAAGAAAACACTCCAAACTATTTGCTTTAATTTTTCTGGCCTTCTTACCCACATAGAAAGATCTACATCTGCAGAGCATCAAGTAGACTATGCCCTGTGTCTCATAGTTAGCATCGAAGTTTGGGACAAACATTTCTCCATTTGGGAGCCTGAATCTCTTTCCTATATCAATCCAGGGACAAAATGTGAATTTGCCACATCTAAAAATGCCCTTTGGGGATCTAGATAGTTTGAAGTCCCAGGAATAGTGGCTACAACCTAGAATATCATAAAGTGCCGTGGCTCTCCTGAAGATTACCACGGGCGTGGCCCAACATATTTCCTCAAAATAGGATCCTCTTGTAATAAATGCCAAAGATTGGCCATAATATGTCCCAATTCAAGGCGTTGAGAAGAAAATCTCATAATAAATGTAACCGTAAGTTGACTATCAGGGATCTTAGCTCTATAGAGTAGTTAATTGCAAGTTTGCCTCATTGCTATATTCCTGACAGAGTAGGGTCTTACTATAGTCCCTTGCTATGAGACGAGTAAGTAGGGATTTGGCTTGTCTTTGAAAGTTTGTTAGATGTGTGAAATTGCATTGTAGCCTGATATAATGTGCATATGGAATGCTGCATATTAGGGCTGGTGGATTGATGCATGTATGAGATTATTTCCTGCTGTCTCCTTCCTAAACAAATCGGTTGCCAAGCAACTGTCTTTGTTTCGGCCCCATATATACGGCTAGGCTCCCAAAAAGTCTCACACATGTGATATTGTTATATTCAGGAGAAGTAGCAGAATGTGTTTTGAGGTGTAATTTCCTATATACCCATGGCATGTGTGATAAATATCTAATTAAATTACAACTTTGTGTAAAAAAAAAAAAACCTTCTTTAAAAACTTGTACCAAAAAATAAAATTTTCCATGGACTCAATGGGGGTTATTTACGAAAGGCAAATCCACTTTGCACTGCAAGTGCACTTGGAAGTAAGATCCGAGGGGGACATGCAAGGAAAATAAAATAAACAACATTTTAGCTTGCACATGATTGGAGGATAAAATCAGCAGAGCTTCCCCTCATTTCAGATCTACCCCTTAGATTTAGAGCGACTGCACTTCCAAGTGCACTTGCAGTGCAAAGTGGATTTTCCTTTCGTAAATAACCCCAAATATATCTCTCAGAAAATACCTTGGGGTGTCTACTTTCCAAGTAGGGGTCATGGGGGGGGGGGGGGGTTGTGCTGTCCTGGCATTTTAGCACCTCATGGAATGTGGTATGCAGTCAAAAAGTAAAAGCTGCTTAATTTCAGTATATCACAGTTGTAATTGCTAAAACTTTCACACAAACCAATTAATATACACCTATTGGGAATTTTGTTTTAGCGTAGAAGTAGACGTAGAATAAATTTTGGCCTAAATTTATGACAAAATTTGATTTTATTGTATATGTTTTATAAAAGAAATTAAAATAATTTTTTCAACATTTTTGGTCTTTTTTTCGATTATATAATCTAAAACTAAAATTCCAGTGGTGTTTAAATACCACCAAAAGAAAGCTTTATTTGTAGAAAAAATATTATGTATATTTGGTGTACAGTGTTGCATGGCCAAGCAAGTGCCAGTTAAAATAGTGCAGCGTGAATATCAAAAAATGCTGTAAACATGAAGGGGGTAAAACCTTCTGGAGTTCAAATGGTTAATAATGTTATTGAAGTGGTTAATAATGTTATTTAATTATGTATTATTAAATTCAGATCTGCGTTCATTTGAGTTTTTTTTATAGTTATCTACAGTTTAGTTTTACTCTTATATTAATATATATTACATATAATTATGACATTATGTTATCATATAATAATGTTATGTTTTAGCAGATCTGTGCATTCCTATAATCTGGCAAGGATATGCTCTAATCAGCTGCTAGAGCATCTGGTTTAAGTACTGAACTGCCATATGCACATTACATTTTTAAGTTTACAGCCATTTATGCTGACCAGTTTTATATACTGCTATGAACCATCTGCTTCTCGAGCAAACAAATAATGATAATTATATTATTACTTCACAATTCAACTAATGAATATCAACATATATGAAAAGATTTGAATAAATGGTAGCTTCGGCAGTAATAACACAATTCAGTTAAAGCAGGTGCCTGTTAATCTGCCCGAGACGTTACAATGTTGAAAAAAGAAATAGGCGAATGGTGATGTTTCAGAGGTTTCCTAGTTACAAAAATGCCTTTGTGTTTTCTTAGTCAAATATGGGCAATTCAATGAGTCATAAGAACGATTTTTTTAACACTACAGACATTTTTAGTAAGACAATCTACTTAAATAAGGCCTTAATTCAGAAAGTGATAATTTGCTGTAGGCAGGGCTGGACTGGGAAAAAAAATTGGTTCCGGACTTCATCCAGACTGGCCCACTCTAATTTTGCAAACACGTACAAAAAAAGTATATAAACTATATGCAATTGCGCAAAAAAAGCCTCCCCCTTACATCAGGGTCCCCAGAGAGACCCTTCTTACATCAGGGTCCCCAGATAGACCCCCTTACATCAGAGTCCCCAGAGAGCCCCCCCTTACATCAGAGACCCCAGAGAGCCCCTCGTTACATCAGAGTCCCCAGAGAGCCTCAGTCTTGCATTAGGGTCCCCAGTGAGCCCCCCATATATCAAAGTCCACAGAGAGCCTCAGTCTTTCATCAGGGTCCCCAGAGTGCCTCCTCTTACATCAGGGCCCCCAAAGAACCCCTCCATTTACATTGGTGTCCCCAGAGAGCCCTTCCTTACCCCAGGGTCACCAGAGAGAGAGTGGGCAGTGAAAGAGGATGTAATCTCTCTGCTGCCCATGGCTGCACAGTGAGGGCAGAACAGCGGTGATGCAGGGAGGGCAGTGAGAGATTATGTAATCTCTCTGCTCTCTCACCCGCCCAGCTCTCCCATGCTGTCTGCCCCCTCCCTGGCTCTCCTGTGCTTGCCACCGCATGGCTGCAGAGTAGTGGGCCTCGTCCCTGGGGATGGGGTCCCCTTGGACTCTGGGATTTGGGCCCCAGATTGGGGGCTATAGCCACAAAAGCCACCCCCTAATGACACCATTGGCTGTCACTAAACCCGGCCCACTGAGCCATCAGCCCACCGGGAAACTCCCACTAGCCCCAATGGCCAGTACATGCCTGGCTGTAGGGAACATTTAGAAATTTTAATTGTGTCTAATAAGTACCCTGAAAATGTACCATTTGTCTTGAATTCCAATGCAAAACTAGAAGTGCACTTCCTATGTCTACAGTCTCATACTATAGCTGTGTATCTGAAAGTTGAGGTCATCAAAGGCACTGTCGTCTCTGACTGCTAGTCCTACAACATTTGGCATGAGATTTAGTGATGTTACTACTGTTCTTGTTGAGAGAAAGCTGCAGAGCACAAGAAAATGTGCTTTAATTATTCTGTGAATTTATGCTTCCTTTAACTTTCCTGCTGCCGCATGGATATTCCTCCGCAAGACATAAAATCACCAGTCACCAGGAGACCAGCTCTGACATAAGAAAGAAAATCCCAGCTATTTTGCCCAGAGAGACTCAGAGAGGCCCAGACAGGCTGCATTGTTGCTGGGATGTGGGACGTATATCAATGTACCCGGGCCAGGAAGTGGGGTTGTATGTGACGGCGAGTGTGGGGAACACTCAATAATTGAAATGAAAGCTTTTACAGCGATGTTCCTCCCTCTCTGATGGTCCGGCCGGCAATCCCTTCCTCTCCTCTCTCTTTCCCTGCACAAATGAGTCTGCATTGATGGACACAGGTGAAGCTGCATTGAGGGGCATAGGTGAGTCTGCATTGAGGGGCATAGGTGAGGCTGCATTGAGGGGCATAGGTGAGGCTTCATAATTAGGCACAGGTGAGTCTGCATTGATGGACACAGGTGAGACTGAATTGTTGGGCACAGGTGAAGCAGCATTGATGGACACATGAGAGACTGCATTGTTGGGCACAGGTGAGGCTGCATTGATGGACACAGGTGAGGCTGCACTAATGGACACAGGTGATGCTGCATTATTTTGTTGGCCACAGGTGAAGGGGCATTGATGGACACAGGTGAGGCTGCAGTGTTGGGCATAGGCGAGGCTGCATTGATGGACACAGGTGAGGCTGCATTGATGGACACTGGTGAGGTTTCATCGATGAGCACAGGTGGGGCTGCATTAATGGGCACAGGTGAGGCTGCACTGATGGGCACTGAAAGTTGTTGTTAATATTTATTTTTGTAACTTAATTCTGCATAAAACATTTAAGCGTCATTTCATGAGATCACTTATGAGGGCATGTTTAAGGGCGTAATTAGGAAAGGGGTTGGGTGGGTCAACTGGTGGTGAGTAACCCTTAAGGCCTGGCTAGTAGCTCAGGACTTGACATTTTGAGCCCTGGTTAAAATATTACTAGAGGTGAAAAGTTTTTTTCATAATTTTGTATTATAATTTGTGTTTTATTCTTAATTTCAGTTTGAAAAGTCTTCCATATTCCTCCTGATGAAGCAGGGCTCCCTGCAAAACATTGTTGAGGAACACTGTTTGCTTTGGCGACATTCCCAATACATTCTGAAAAATCTGAATTTATATTTTGAGATTATTGCTCAATTGTGGACAACTAGTAAAGAGAGACTATGGGGTTGATTTACTAAAGGCATATCCACTCTGCACTACAAGTGCACTAAAAGTGCACTTGGAACTTTGAAGTGCAGTTGCTCTAGATTTTGAGGGGAAGATCTGAAATGAGGGGAAGTGCTACTGATTTTATCATCCAATCATGTGCAAGCTAAAATTATGTTTTTTATTTTACTTGCATGTCCCCCTCAGATCGACAGTGACTGCACTTCCAAGTTACCTTTCAGTGCACTTGCAGTGCACTTGTAGTGCAAAGTGGATAAATCAACCCCTATGTTTTGTATATAAATGTGGTCATTGCCTTATATTTTTGTATCTTTGTTTATACTTACCCTCTTTGTATATCTACATCCTAGATTATGTATTTATGAGACATTTATTTTGCCTCAGAAAAAGGACGGAAAGTCTGAAACATGTCGGCAAAATTCTCTACTGTACATACCGTCTAAAGCCTGCTCTGTATCAAGCATTGTCAAGTATCTTTTGTTTATATGCTATATGCATTACCTACCTATGTATTTTGTAAATCAATAAAAAGTATATATATATATTTTAACTACTGCTTGGTCTATTGGATTTAAATCCCTAGGGGTACTAGCTGTGCTTTTCAGCACCAGGCTTCCACATTTTTATTGTATGCTTTGTATATTGTGCTTTGTATGCCCTTAATGATATATGAAAATTATTTGCAGGACTTCCAGATGCAGTACCAGATTTGAAAAAGAATCAGCGTCTCTGTCTGGGTTTTACATGTTCCAGCATATAAAATACTGACACAGCTTCATGATCTGTATATCCTCTTGCTCCTGACACTGCTTACTGCTGTATGGAGTGGTTTCTCACGACAGCCAGCTCTCAGGCTCTGCTGCCTCAGACTCTAACATGACCAACGGGATAGACACAGAGCAAACTGGAGCCAGCGCCCGCCCCCTGAGCTATTTTGTAGATGTTATAACTTTTGTGCAAACCAATCAATATACCTGTAAAGGTAGGTCCTTGCTCTGTTAGGTGCTCGATTTCCCTCTTCCTATCTCGCCTAGGCCGTGGTCTGGATAAACTTGGGAGTCCCATTCACCGGTGAGATAATCAAGGCACATACACGAGATGTACGTGAATAATGATTACGATTTAATGTTTTGAATACAACAGGTTATATGCTGAAACAGTTGGGGTGGCGCCCTGTGGAGTAGCCAATCAGGGATCCGCTCGTAGCTATACACCAAGCTTTTCCTAGTAACAGGTTTATTGACAGAACAAGCAAAATAAGCAGAAATTGTCTTCACGGCAACGCACGTCATTAACCTTCACGCGAGATAAGAATAAGACTACGATATTCAACAATATTCAACAATATTGTGCTAATAGTCTGTGGTCCAGACGTTCTAGGTCATAGACGCAGTTAAGAGAATAAGATAGTTGCATATCTTGGCTTTCTCTGTACAAACTCTCGCGGCCAAGGGCATTCTAAGAAAACGGCATATTCTCCAAATAGCAAGCATCTATGTCTTAGTTTTACAAAGTTTTAAAATGGATGACAGTATAACAAAATGGAGACTTGTTAATCCTTATAATCCCTCCTGTGATCATAACTTTGGCACGAAGTTATCGATCATCCTCTATACCAGACATTCTTGGAAAAAGCCATAAGTGCTTTCTCTTCGTCATTGGGCTTGGTTGCTATTGTTGGATGGGATACCTTGGAGGCTGCTATGCAGCAGCACTTGGCAATCACATAGAACATTACTATCAACAACACTATCATCACTAATACGAGAAATATTTTCTTGAAAAATCCCAGTATTGTTGGGGCTAAAGAAAACGTTTTATTGTCCTGGGGGGGTAGTTCGTTCCGTGCTACCATTACTCCTGAACCTTTGTTATTATTATTATTATTATTACTGGGCCTTGGAACTAATGCTCTTCTGTCTAGTGATCGGTTCTCAGTACCTTTTGGGCTTCTTGTAAACCCACATGACCCTGTCATGATACATGTCATCATGACTATAGAAAAAAAACACAAAAGTCAATACTATCGACCAGAGCAAAATGGTGTGTAGTACATACTGATCTTCTAAGCCCCTGTCCCTTTCTTTTTGCAAAGACTTCAGTCCGAGCTGGTGGGAGGAGGAGGAAAGTCCAGGGAGATTCTGACGAACTGTTCCTGGAGGGTCTGTAGGTTCGTCTCTGGGGTCCCTTTGGTGGTGGCGTCCTCCTGTTGGCCTTGGGCAAGTGTCCTCTGGGGGTGTTCTGGAGTCGGTGGAGGTTCGGGGCATTTTTTTAGTCTGCTGGCATGGATCCACTGAGGGGTGTAGTCTGTGAGGACAGCAGTCCTGGAGACCTTCTCCACGTTCCATGGACCGGAGTAGATGGGCCCCACGTGCTTCCGTTGGGCAAGCTGCTTGATCAACACTTTATCCCCCGGGATGAAGGGGTGAGTAGGTTCTGTTGGAAGAGGAGAAAAGGTGACAGCAACTTGTTCATTATGTTCTTCTATTGTACTTACCAGATGTTTCACGTACTCTTCCTGTAAAGAATATATGTTAATGTCAGTCTGTGCATCTAATGCTTTTAGTTGTGTTTGTGCTGGGACACCCATTAGGATTTCGAATGGTGACAAACGTGTCCTGGAGTGGGGGGTGGTTCTGATTTGGAACAATATTCCTGGCACAGGCATTTGATACTTCCCTTTTGTTTGGGCATGTGGGTGAAGTCTATTTGTAGGTCCTGTAGTGGGCCTAGGGGTGGGGGCAACTGGCCGTGTATACCATGTCGCTTACCCTGCGTGTTGTTTTAAGCGCATGTGAGGCATGACTTTGTTAGGGTCTTTGCATGGTTCTTTAGATTAACTGTGCAGAAAGTTTTTTCATACAGCTGTTGCAAGGGTTGGGACCCTATATGTCCGGGACCATGCAGGTAGGAAAGGATGAGGGCCGAGCTGGCTTCAGGGATCCCAATGACCCCTCCATTTGTCCAAAGGCCTCTCAGGTCTTTGGACAATCCTTGTTCGACCCAGAAAAGTACATCAGCGTCTGTGGCCATGGATTGGATTTGGGCTGCAACTGAGGGGAAATCTGGCGCTGAAAAATCTTGTTGGAAAAATATCGTGGTAGGGGCGGGTGGATGTGTGGAGGAATTTGCCGCCGCTCGAGCGCATCTATCCGCAAGGGCGCTGCCTCGGGCAATGTAGCTACCAGTGGTGGTGTGAGCCTTGACTTTAATAATCGCCAAATGTTTGGGCAGTAGTATAGCCTGGAGAAGGGCCAGGATATGCTCCTTGTTGGCTATAATTTTGTTGTCAGCCGTTCTAAACCCCCTGTTAGCCCAGATCACCCCAAAATCGTGAACCACGCCGAAGGCGTATCGACTATCAGTGTAAATATTGACATCCCTATTTGTGAACAGGATGCATGCTCTGGTGAGGGCTACCAGTTCCGCGACCTGTGCCGAGGAAGGCGGAAGTGGCTTAGCCTCCAGAACCAGATCTGGGAGTTGTACTACCGCGTATCCTGTCAGGAAAGTGGAATCCGAAGGGCGCGAGCAACTGCCGTCCACAAAAACTTCCTCTGCACCGGCCAGAGGTACGTCTGTTAAGTCCTTTCGTGGGGAGGTGACTTGGTCCAACACTTTTGTGCAGTCATGCATTTTGGATGGTTCACCATAATTCATGAGTTTGAGCAGAGAATGTAATAGCCTGAGGATGGGGGAGGTGTCAGAGGTGTGTTTGATGGTCAGATTGGAGGTGTTTAGAAGAATGATTTCATACCCGCTGGCTCTTTGGGTGGTCATATGTTGTGTATTGAGGTTTTGGATAAGGTGGGTGACTGAGTGGGTAGTGTATACAGTTAGGGGGTGTCCCAGAACTAACTTGTTGGCCTCTTGGATGGCCATGGCACATGCGGCCATGTTCTGGAGGCAAGCAGGCATGCCCTGGACCTGGAGTGGGAGTTTCTTTCAAAGGAAAGCCACCGGTCGGTAAGAATTACCGTGCTCTTGGGCAAGAACTGCTGCAAAGGCAGATCCATTAACTACACAATATAGATAAAAAGTTTTCCTGTAGTCCACTAGTCCTAAGGCCGGGGCGGAGGCAAGGGAGGAGAGGAGGGTGTTAAATGAGTGTAACATTTCCTCCGTCCATTCCACCACTTTTGGCGCAGTGGAGAGCGTGGCCCTCCTCAGAATGGAGTCATGAAATGAGCAGTCAGGGATCCATTGCCGGCAATAGACGATTGCTCCCAGGAAAGACAAGAGGGCGGCCTTGTCCCTGGGTGGCTGCAGAGCGTTAAGGGCTGCGGCACGGTGGGGGAAAACACTTCTCTCTCCCTTGTTGAGGATGCACCCCAAGTACTCTACAGTAGGGGTCACCCACTGTATCTTTTTCCGTGAGGCCAAGTGACCTGCCTTGGCTAGGTGATCCAGCAAGTTTTTTGAGTCTTCTTCACAAGCTTCTGGGGTGGGGCTGCAGAGAAGGAGGTCATCCACATATTGGATGAGTACCGACCCGGCGCTCGATTGCCAGGATTTGACTGTCTCATTCAATACCATAGAGAAGGCTGCCGGGCTGTCCACATAGCCCTGCGGTAGGCGGGTCCAGGTCAGTTGCCCCCTCCCCCCCCCCAAGAAAAAGCAAACATGGGCTGGGCCAGTGGATCCACAGGGATGCTAAAAAAAGCGTTAGCTAAGTCAATTACCGTGTAGGCCACTAAGTTTGCCGGTATGCAAGAAAAAATAAAGGCAATGTCTGAGACCAGAGGGGGGAGGGGAACCACCATTTTGTTGACTGCCCTGAGGTCCTGTACCAAGCGCCATTCCCCGCTTGCCTTTCTCACTGGGTATATGGGGGTGTTCCATGAGCTGATGACGGGTGTCAGGATGCCCATGGCTACATACCTATTGATGAGGGGTGTAATCCCCTCAATTTTGTCAGAATGTAGTGCATATTGTTTTTGAAAAACAGGTACTGAGGCTGGGCGCATTTGGGGGGTGTAAGGGGTACATGGGATGAAACCTACACTCGCGTTATTCTCTGCCCAAATAGCATGGGTTTCCAGGGAGGCAGGTAAGAGTACAAAATACCCTTTTTTGGATTGTCTCTTTGGGCCTTGTAAGTCGCAGAGTGCGGAGCTGGCAGTTACTGCTCCCTGTGGATCAAATTTGATCACCACTCCCAGTTTGGACATTAAGTCCCTTCCCATCAGGGAGACTGGGCATTGGGGCAGGATGGCAAACCGTTGTTGGCAAAGTAGCACCCCCTCCGGGGTGGTTACTGATAAGGGTGGGGTGATAGGGTGGGTAACAGGAGTCCCATTAATACCTATGGAGCTTCCCTCAGAACATTGTGGCGTGTCAAAGGTCACATCATTGATGGAGCTAGAGGTGGCACCAGTGTCAATGAGAAAACAAATGCGTTTTCCATCTACACCCAGGATCACCTGGGGTAGGCTCCTCCAGGACACATTGTAACATACCAGGCTGAGGGAAGGGACATATTCCAGGCAGCCCTATGTCCTGCTTGAGGGTTGGGTGGCAGGCCATTGCATGGGAATAGGGGCTGGTGGGGGTGGTGGAACACGAAGGGCGGCATTGTTAGGTGGAGGGGGTCCTTGGGGTCCTTGATAGGGCTGGTGATATCTGGGGCCTGACACTGGTCCTTGGTAAGTTGGGGGACGTTGATGTTGTGGAGTTGAAGGAAAGGCGTTAGGGTAACGCCTTCGTCCATTTCCCTTCCCCCAAGGTCCCGTTTGGCCCCTACGGTAGGGACAATTGGACTTCCAATGTCCCATTTGACCACAGTTGAAACAACCCTGGTCTGGTGGTTGGCGGGCATATTCTGGTCTTCGAGTGGGGGCATATGGTTGGAGTGCCATTAAAGGGGTTGGGGGTTCAAATGTGTTATAAAATAACCCCCCTTTTTGTTCAAAAACCCCGGAAGTTTCCCTGGAGCGGGTGTCTGACATGAAATCCTCCGGGGGTTGGGTAGCCCATTTGGGGTTAATTAATTTTAGCAGCTGTACTACTTTTGGCTCCCCTCCGGCCATTACAGTAGTGGTAAAAAGGGACCCACTATAGAAGGGATTATTTCTCGGGCGTTCAGGGGTGTAGTTATAGGGGCCGAGGGTATTGGTTTTCCTTCTGTGAGGGCATGATTTTTGGCATGTTTTTTTTTATAAATTTTTAGAGGGGCTTCCCATATCTTGCAAGATTTTTTCATGTAATCTACATCCCACTTCCCGGGGGGGTATGAGTGCTTATGTAACTGACAGATCTTTTTTACTACATGCCAATCTTCTGTGTTGCAGGGGCCCGCGGGACCTATATCATGGATCCCTAATTGCTGGCACCTTTCCCTAACCTGACTCCAAAATGGTTCTACATAGGGACCGGGCACTATAGTCTGCACATACTGATAGGGAGTAGGTTGTTCATAAGGGGTCCCGTCTTTGCCTACAGTATTCCCCATTATGGGGGGGTGTTATGAGATGCTTGGTAAGGGGGCAGAGGTGATAGCAGCCAGTGGCACGAATCACCTGTTGTTGAACTTCTTCCAGGGAAGATTCAGCAAGGAGTTGGGTTTCACTGACTGGGCTATGCAGGTTTATTCTGACTAGCGTGACAACGGGAGATGTTTCGTCCTGGGGGTACACAGGGCGTTCTCCTAGTCTAGTGGAATATCCCCCTGGGCGAGTGGCTATCAATATCAGGATATCAATTTGTTTAAGAAACAATAAACCAACAGTACAGTGAGGGCAAGGGTTAACAATTTCACAGCAATCTGGATCACAAGGTAACGACATTGAAAGAACAGCAAAATACAAAAAAACTATTGAAAAGGCAAGTTTGAAATACTTACGTAACCTGGAAAGAAAAACATGAACAACTAAATCACATACAATCGTTTTACATGACCAGATAAAATGAAAAATATGAACAACTAAATCACATACAATCGTTTTACATGACTAGATAAAATGTGCACTGTGTTTGATTTGATCAAATTACCCTTCGGGCGTCCCTTGAACATCCGACCTTATTTGGGGAGGGCGCAATCTATTGCTTCCCTTCCCTGTAATGTTCCTCTTTAATCTATTTTACTTAATAGTTTTAAGTCAGGCCAACCTAGCCGGACTCTCTTTTAATCTATTTTACTTAATAGTTTTAAGTCAGGCCAACCTAGCCGGACTCTCTTTTCAGGTACGAGCCCTCTACTTCTCCCGATGGGCCAGCCTACCTCACCGCGGAGGCACAGCAGCAATACAGGTCCCGCACGTGGCGGTCACCGCGGCAGTATGAGTGACACCAAAAGATCCTCACCAATAAGGTAAATAAATCAGTAGTCACTCACCTGCCGAATCGATGACCCCACTTCTGGTACCAGCTGTAAAGGTAGGTCCTTGTTCTGTTAGGTGCTCGATTTCCCTCTTCCTATCTCGCCTAGGCCGTGGTCTGGATAAACTTGGGAGTCCCATTCACCGGTGAGATAATCAAGGCACATACACGAGATGTACGTGAATAATGATTACGATTTAATGTTTTGAATACAACAGGTTATATGCTGAAACAGTTGGGGTGGCGCCCTGTGGAGTAGCCAATCAGGGATCCGCTCGTAGCTATACACCAAGCTTTTCCTAGTAACAGGTTTATTGACAGAACAAGCAAAATAAGCAGAAATTGTCTTCACGGCAACGCACGTCATTAACCTTCACACGAGATAAGAATAAGACTACGATATTCAACAATATTCAACAATATTGTGCTAATAGTCTGTGGTCCAGACGTTCTAGGTCATAGACGCAGTTAAGAGAATAAGATAGTTGCATATCTTGGCTTTCTCTGTACAAACTCTCGCGGCCAAGGGCATTCTAAGAAAACGGCATATTCTCCAAATAGCAAGCATCTATGTCTTAGTTTTACAAAGTTTTAAAATGGATGACAGTATAACAAAATGGAGACTTGTTAATCCTTATAATACCCTTTGGAGGATATTTATTATAGCGAAAAGTAAAAAATATTGTTATTTTTTTTTTAAATCGCTCTTTTTTGTTTATAGCGCAAAAAATAAAAATCGCAGAGGTGATCAAATACCACCAAAAGAACACTATTTGTGGGGAAAAAAGGACATCAATTTTGTTTGTACAATGTTGTATGACTGCTCAATTATCAGTTAAAATGACGCAGTGCAAAATCACAAAATATGGCCTGGTCAGGAAGGGGCAAATCCTTACGGGGTTAGTGGTTAATGAATTATAAAAAAAAATACCCCAATTGTTTTGTATAATGTGAAATATGATGTTACGCAGGGTAAATAGATACCTAACATGTCATGGTTTAAAATTGTGCACGCTCGTGGAATGGTGACAAACAACAGTACATAAAAATCTCCATAGGCAATATATTTATATATTTATATATTTTTACAGGTTACTTGTTTAGAATTACAGATTTTGTGGTGATACCTCACATGTGTGGTTTGAACACCATTTACATATGCGGGTGCATATTTAGATGCAGCTATAAGCCTGTTATTTAACATCAAAATCATTCCCAATTAGGCGGTCGGTAAGTGGTTATTCTATAGAAAATAATTTCCCATCTAGCTAATATCATGCCTTCTCTCATTCACCCAGCTCAAGGTGCTAGCAGTGCTAGAATGTGTGAGATCCCACCCTACTGAGGACTTAGCTATTGTCCCACTAGACATGGAGAAAGCCTTTTTACAATGTTATGCCGATTAGAAAAGGGAAGTTCAATAGCAAGTAGCCTAGTAGCAGTTCAAAAGTCCGACCGTGTGTACACGCCATTAGTTTCCAGTGGCTGTACTTGGTTCTTCAAAGGCTAAATTTCTCAGGCTCTTTACAACATCTTATCACCAGCTTGTACTCTGCACCCTCTGTTAGAGTAATAGTGATGGGTCATATCTCAGACAAAATTGAACTACACAAAGGGACTAGGCATCAAGATAGGAAGAGAGCCTTTCTATTTGTACTACCTAAATTACCCTCCTCTGATGGTGAAAATAGTGGGTGAAACTTGGAAGAGATTTGTCTGTCCTTATGTTTATTCTTTTGTATTTGATTAAACTTCAATAAAATCTTCTTTAAAAAAAAGAAAATAGTGGATGAACTGGACATAGACATGGGAC
Source organism: Lithobates pipiens (assembly GCF_037356315.1). Taxonomy (NCBI): domain Eukaryota; kingdom Metazoa; phylum Chordata; class Amphibia; order Anura; family Ranidae; genus Lithobates; species Lithobates pipiens. The sequence continues at coordinate 57,244,048 of NW_027507718.1, read as the reverse complement.
ATAGAAATGTTCAGTTCTAATACAAATTTGGACAAATTTCTGGTTATGAAATAGTAACGAATACTAACAAATTTAGTTGTAATTCATTAAATTATTTTGTTTATTCGTTGACCTATTCATGTCCTTAACAACAGATGAGTCATCAGATGTCAGATGGCTTCCCCACTGACAGCTGAATGTAAAAAAAATAATGCTGGAAATAGAAAAAAAAACAGCATGGGGTCCCCCCACTCCATAACAGGCCCTTTGGGTCTGGTGTGGATTTTAAGGGAAACATCATAATACAATTTTTTTAAAAATGGCACGGGCCTCCTGCCAAAAATACACCAGACCCTTATCTAAGCATGCAGCCTGGCAGGTCAGGAAAGTGGGAGACCAGCGAGCGTCCTCCCCCTTCTGAACCATACCAGGCCACATGCCCTCAAAATGGGAGGTGGGTGCTTTGGGGCACCCCAAAGCAAGTTGTCTCCATGTTGATGGGGACAAGGGCCTTATCCTCACAACCCTGGCCACTGATCTTATCAGAATTTGGAATCCCCCTTTAACAAGGGGGCCCCCAGATCCCGGGCCCCCATGTGAATGAGTATGGGGTACATAGTACCCCTACCTAATTACACAAAATGTGTAAAAAAATTAATAAAGACAGTAAACAAGTTTTTGAGAATTACTTTTACTATTAAAAAACAAAAAACAAAGCCCCCAAATGTAGATCCATCTCACGCTGCCCGCCACACTGTCGAACCCCAAAAAGAGGAAAAACACCTCCGGCCTCGTTTCCACGGACTGCCTGCTCCTTTGCCTGCCATTTCTTAAAACGCTAAGGGTTGGAGTCACCCAATTATGCCCGTAGACCCCCACAACTACAGGCCAGGGTTGTAGGGATAAGGCTTGTTTAAGGTTCAGAAGGGGGGGCACTCGCTCACACCCCTTTACTGACCTGCTGGGCTGCATGCTCAGTTAAGGGTTTAGTATGTATCAGGGGGATCCCACTCTGTTTTGTTTTTCAGAATTTTCTATGCCAGCATGTTTTGTTTATATTCAGTTGTCAGTGCCAGCTAAGAGCTGATAACTCATTGTTTGTTAAGGACGCGGCAACCAGCTTCCTGGCCAACTGCTTAACCACTACAATACAGGGCACTTTCGCCCCCTTCCTTCCCAGCCCAATTTTCAGCTTTCATCGCTCTAGCGCTTTCAGTTCCAATTGCGCAGTCATGCTACACTGTACCCAAATGAAATTTTTATCATTTTGTTCGCACAAATAGAGCTTTATTTTGGTGGTATTTATTCACGACTCCGTTTTTTATTTTTTGCGATATAAGCGCAAAAACGCGGAAATTTGGAAAAAAAAACAATATTTTCTTTTTTCTATTTTAAAAGAAATCCAATAAAATCAAATTTTGTCATAAATTTAAGCCAAAATGTATTCTGCTACATGTTTTTGGTAAAAAAAATTCTGTTAAGTGTATAATAATTGGTTTGTGTGATCACGGACATATGTACGCAAATGATCATGTACATATGTGTACAGGTGATCACGTATATATGTGTGCAGATAATCATTGGAACATGTGATTTTAGTGGGACATATGTGGGGGACATGTTTTTATTATTAGGGACATGTGTTTTTATTATTTTGGGACATGTATGTTTTGGGGACATATGTGGGGACTGTGTTTATACTGTGTGGTGTGTTGTGTATTACACTAGACTGGTGATCAGTGAGTAAAAAGCTGTAAAAAACAGCTCATACTCACTGATCATCAGCCGGCTGCAGTGATCTGCTCTCCTCTCCTCTGCGATGACTTCTGTGTGAGGAGAGGAGGAGCCGATTGCCTAGCAACCGGCTGTTTGTTTACATCACATGACGGCCGTGATTGGACACGGCTGTCATGTGATCAGGAGGGCCAATCAGAGAGCCCTCCTGCCGATCTGAGATGCGCCGTGTCCGGGTGACACGGGCGCATCGGGATCGTGCCGGGATCGCGGGCACGCGCGCGCGCGATCCCGCTCCTTCTGATGGACGTTCCTGAGCGTCCTATCAGAAGTAGACGGCTCCCACCCGGCCGTATATGTGCATTGGCCGGGTGGGAAGTGGTTAACAACCTTCACACAGAATTCGAATCGGTAGATCATTTTTCCACTGATCTGAATTAAAATGCTTCTAAAAATGTGGAATGAATAAATGAATAGAAATTCAACGAAAATGAAACAAAATTTAACGAATTCCGAAAGCACACTAAACAAATTCCGAAACAAAACTAAATTAGTAACATAATGAATATATATGAATCAAGCATGGATTTAAACATGGATGAACCTTCCATTTTCACTCTCTGGGAGATGTCATCTTTTTAACCACTTAAACCCCACACCAATTGTCAGCCTAAGGACCAGAGGTCTTTTTACAATTTCACACTGCACTGCTTTAACTGGTAATTGCGCAGTCATGCAATGTTGAACCCAAACTAAATTTGCGTCCTTTTCTTCCCACAAATAGAGCTTTCTTTTGATGGTATTTGATTGCCTCTGTAATTTTTATTTTTTACAATATAAAAGGAAAAAAAAGTTTTGAAAAAAAAAGATATTTTCTACTTTTTGTTATAAGAAAAATCGTATAAACTAAATTTTAGTCATACATTATGGCCAACATGTATTCAGCCACATGTCTTTAGTAAAAAAAATGTCAATAAGCGTATATTTATTGGTTTGCGCAAAAGTTATAGCGTCTACAAACTAGAGTACATTTTCTGGAATTTACACAGCTTTTAATTTATGACTGCCTATCTCATTTCTTGAGGTGCTAAAATGGCAGGGTACAAACCCCCCCCCAATGACCCCATTTTGGAAAGTAGACACCCCAAGAAAATTGCTGAGTGGCATGTTGAGCCCATTGAATATTTTTTTTTGTCCCAAGTGATTGAATAATGACACAAACATTTTTTTTTACAAAAAGTTGTCATTAAATTATATATTGCTCACACATGCCATAGTTATATGTGGAATTGAACCCCAAAATATATTTTGCTGCTTCTCCTGAGTACGGGGATACCACATATGTGGGACTTTTTGGGAGCCTAGCCGCGTACGGCACCCCGAAAACCAATCACTGCCTTCAGGATTTCTAAGGGTGCAAATTTTCGATTTCACTCCTCACTACCTATCACAGTTTCGAAGGCCATAAAATGCCAAAATAGCACAACCCCCCCCCCCCCCCCAAATGACCCCATTTTGGAAAGTAGACACCCCAAGCTATTTATTGAGAGGCATGTTGAGTCCATGAAATATTTTATCTTTTGCCACAAGTTGCGGAAATATTACAAACTTTTTTTTTTGCACAAAGTTGTCACTAAATGATATATTGCTCACACATGCTATGGGCATAAGTGAAATTACACCGCAAAAAAAATTCTGCTGCTTCTCCTGAGTACGGGGATACCACATGTGGGGGACTTTTTAGGAGCCTAGCCGCGTACGGGACCCCGACAACCAAGCACTGCCTTCAGGATTTAAATATAAAACGCTACCAAAAAAACTGTTAGCGGTCGCAGGGATCAGGCCTGACTCTGCAAACGCTGCAGTTATGTGTTTAGTGTTTTGTAAGTGACAGTGATCGATCGATACTGCACTTGGGTGGGCTGGGCTGGTTAGAGGGGCAAAACGCAGGTGCTAGCAGGTATCTTGGCTGATCCCGCTAACAATGCGTTTTTTTTTGGAACCCTAAACTGCTGTGGACACTAGTATAGATCTGATCAGATCAGATATTGATCTGTTCAGATACTATACCACTACGGGAGGTGTATGCTTTGCGCGTGGGTGTTAGCGGTACTGGCACTAACCTAGCGATGCCTGGGGCGAAGCAGACCCTGACCCTAAAACCTAATTGATATCACCCGCCAGGTGATCAGGGGGTTAAACCTTTATTGGGTAATAAATGGCGGGTGCCCTGATGCTATAAAAGCAAACTAACTAACCAGAGTCACTCATAACACTTATACGGTGATCACTGGTGAAAGGGTTAACCAGGGGCAATCAGGGGGTTAAAATCTTTATTAGGTAGTATATGGGGGCCCCTGACGCTATATAAAAACCTGACGGGGAACCTAAATAACTAACTGGCTAACCAGTGTCACCAGTGACACTTATACGGTGATCGCTGGTGAAAGGGTTAACTCTAGGGGCAATCAGGGGGTTAAAATCTTTATTAGGTAGTATATGGGGGTACCTAACGCTATAAAAACCTGGCGGTGAACATAAAAAATAACTAGCTACCTAGCGGCACCAGTGACACTAATGCAGCAATCAGAAAAATGATCGCTTAGTGACACTGGCAAAAGGGGGTGAAAGGGTTACCTAGGGGCAATCAGGGGGTTAAAACCTTTATTAGGTAGTATATGGGGGTACCAGACGCTATATAAAAACCTGACGGTGGAACCTAAATAACTAAATAACTAACTGGCTATCCAGCATCACCAGTGACACTTATACGGTGATCGCTGGTAGGGATGAGCTTCGTGTTCGAGTCGAACATACGTTCGATTAGAACATTGGCTGTTCGTCCGTTCGGCGAAGTCCGAACATTTTGGTCCGTTTGCGCCAAATTCATGTTGCGCTCACGGCCCACAATGCACTGCGATGGCGCAGTGCATTGCTGGCTCATGCTTGGCCAAGCATGCACTGTGACCCCGCATGCTTGGCCAATCGCAGCGCCAGCAGCGAGGAGAGCCATGATTGGCCACAGGCAGGATGCCTGTGGCCAATCATAGCTCAGGCTGTGTAGTGCACTCCCCACACTATATAAGGCAGCCAGCGCGGCGGCCTTGTGTAGTGTGTTGGCGTCTGAAGCAGTGGGTGTTCTGTGTACCTTCAACACAGTACACACCGATCGTTTTCGGACGATTTTCGATCTTGCTGTTGTGTAGTGGTTATTGTCTGTGTGCCCTGACCGCAGTATACACCGCTATATTCACCTCACCTATATAGCTAGTGATCTATCTTTTATAATAGAGCTTGCAGTCAGTAGTGTTAGGAGCTAGTGCGTGCTGTCTGCGTGCTCTGTACCCAGTACATACCGCTATATCCACCTACATAGCTGTTCTCTATTTGAGCCCACTTGCCATCTGCAGGAGTTATTGGAAGTTGTGTGTGCCTCCAGCACAGCACAGTATACATCTGTATATACCCCTTTATCTCTGGTGTTCTATAATAAATGCATCTGCAGGAGTTAGTGGGTGTTCTGTGTGCCTTCAACACAGTACACACCGATCGTTTTCGGACGATTTTCGATCTTGCTGTTGTGTAGTGGTTGTTGTCTGCGTGCCCTGACCGCAGTATACACCGCTATATTCACCTCACCTATATAGCTAGTGACTCCATTACCATGTCTGGAAGGCCAGCAAGGAGAGGCAGACAGGCGCGAGCCGATAAAAGAGGGCAAGCAGGCTCTGTGTCTAGAGACAACAGTGCTGGTCGTGGACGCGGTGCATTGTCATCAGCACGTGGCCATGGGACACGCTTGTCCTTCTTTTCGGCAGCTGGACATGTTGAACTGCAACATGCCAACGACTTGGTAGAGTGGATGACCAAGCCCTCTTCATCCTCCTCATCCTCTCTCACCCAGTCTCAGGGTACTAGCAAAGCAGCTGCCAACGCATCGTCTTCCCTCCCCTCAATGTCATCATCAGTGACTCCTTCCCTAAACCCACCACGTCCTCCTGAGGAGTCTCCTGAACTCTTTGAGCACAGTGTTGGGTACATGCTCCAGGAGGATGCCCAGTGTTTTGTGGGCTCTGATGATGACACTCAGCTAGAGGAAGGCAGTAGCATGAGCGCAGAGAGAGGGGATGCTCAAGAAGGACAGCAATCTGGCAGTCATGTTCCACAAGCTGCAGCATACTGCCAGGTTTGCTACAGCAATGAAGAGGGAGGGGATGATGAGGGCACTGACTCCACGTGGGTGCCTGGAAGGAGAGAGGAGGAGGAGGAGGAGGAGGAGGCACATGTCCAACGAGGCAGGATGCCCTCCGGGGGCCAGCTTAGGGGCAGCACACCGACTGAATCACACCGCAGAGCTCTGCCTGTGCAGAGCTCTGCCTGTGCAGAGCGCTGCCTCTGCGCGTTATTCTAAAAGTTCTTTGGTGTGGGCCTTTTTTGAGACGAGTGCATCAGATCGCACCGCTGCTATTTGCAACATATGTCTCAAGCGTATCTCACGTGGCCAAAACATCAGCCGCTTGGGCACCACATGCTTGACCAGACATATGTTGACCTGCCATGCAGCTCGTTGGCAAGCGTACCTCAAAGACCCACACCAAAGAACAAAGCGGACCTCTCCTTGCTCCTCATCAGCTGGCATCTCCAACCCCACTAGACCTTCAGTCCTCTCTGAAACCTGCTCTGAGAGGAATGAAGGTGTAGAATTAGGTGTGTCACAGCCAAGTGCTTCCGGGAACTCTGCTAGCGGTACACCCACGTCCGATTATAGCAGGCAAATGTCCCTGCCCCAGCTGCTGGACCGGCGAAAGAAGTTCACTCCCAGCCATCCACATGCCCAGCGGTTGAATGCTAGCTTGGCTAAATTGCTAGCACTTCAACTGCTGCCTTTTCAGTTGGTAGACTCGGCCCCCTTCCGTGAGTTTGTACAATGTGCGGTTCCTCAGTGGCAGGTCCCCAAACGCCACTTTTTCTCACGGAAGGCGATTCCGGCTCTCTACCGGCATGTGGAAGGCAATGTCCTTGCCTCGCTGGACAGGGCGGTCAGCGGTAAGGTGCATATTACCACTGACTCATGGTCAAGCAGGCATGGACAGGGACGTTACCTGTCTTTCACGGCCCATTGGGTCACTCTTCTGGCAGCTGGGAAGGATGCAGGACAAGGTGCAGTAGTGTTGGAGGTTGTTCCGCCACCACGCCTCCAAAATGCTACTATTGGTTGTGACACACCTCTCTCCTCCACCCCCTCCTCTTCTTCTTCCTCTATGGCCTCTTCCAGTGCTCTGTCCTCAGAACCAGCGGTGCTTCGTAGGCGTTCCAGGGGCTACGCAAGTACGCAGGCAAAACGATGCCATGCCGTGCTTGCGCTGGTTTGTTTGGGGGACAGGAGCCACACTGGGGCGGATGTTTTGTCAGCTCTGCAGGGGCAGGCTGAGAGGTGGTTGACGCCACGTCAGCTCAAGCCAGGAATGGTGGTTTGTGACAATAGCACCAACCTCCTCTCCGCCCTCCGACAGGGACAACTGACCCATGTGCCCTGTGTAGCTCACGTCCTTAACCTGGTGGTGCAGCGGTTCTTGGGCAGGTACCCCGGCTTACAGGATTTCCTGAAGCAGGCCAGGAAAGTCTGTGTGCATTTCCGCCGATCATTTAATGCCTGTGCTCGGCTGGCTGAGCTCCAAAAGGAGTTGAACCTGCCCAAGAACCGCCTTATATGTGACATGCCCACCAGATGGAACTCAACATTGGCCATGCTGCAGCGGCTGCACACGCAGCATCAATGAGTACCTGTGCGACTACGGCACCAGGACAGGGTCAGGGGAGCTTGGTTTTTCTCACCACGCCAGTGGGGCATGATCAGGGATGCATGCACTGTCCTGTCACCGTTTGAGGAGGCCACAAGGATGGTGAGCAGTGACAGTGCATGCATCAGTGACACTGTACCTCTTGTCCACCTCTTGGAGCATACGCTGCGTGGAATAATGGACAGGGCACTTGAGGCAGAACAGAGGCAGGAAGAGGAGGACTTCCTTGCCTCTCAAGGCCCCCTTTATCCAGACAGTGTTCCTGCTGTGCCACCCATCACACAGGAAGAGGACGAGGAGGAGGAGGATGATTGTGTCAGCATGGAGGTGGAGGCTGGCACTCAGCATCAGCAGCAGCAGTCTTGTAGGGATGATTTACAGTCCCAAGAAACACGTGGACTTGTACGTGGCTGGGAGAAGGTAGCTGCGGATCATGTTGTCCTTAGTGACCCAGAGGACTCCGGACCGAATGCCTCAGCTAACCTACGCTGCATGGCCTCCCTGATCCTGCAAAGCCTGCGGAAGGATCCTCGTATTCTTCGGATCAAGGAGAGGGACCATTACTGGCTGGCCACTCTCCTTGATCCACGGTACAAGGGTAAGGTTGCCGACCTTATCTTGCCATCGCAGAGGGAGCAGAGGATGAGACATCTCCGGGAGGCCTTGCAGAAAGGTCTGTGCAACGCGTTCCCAGAGACTGGGAGGTTACAAACTCCTGGTCCTGGACAACGTGTTGCTGAGGCATCGGTCAGAAGGAGCGGTGGAGAAGGTGGCCGTCTGACTGATGCTTTCAGACAATTTTTTAGTCCGCAGCCCCAAGGTATGATTGGTTCCAGCACCCATCGCCAGCGTCTGATTTACATGGTGCAGGAATACCTAGGGGCAAGGTCAGACTTGGACACCTTTCCCACCGAAAATCCTCTGGCTTACTGGGTCTTGAGGATGGATCACTGGCCAGAGCTTGCACAGTATGCAATTGAGCTACTGGCCTGTCCTGCATCCAGCATTCTTTCGGAACGCACCTTCAGTGCTGCTGGGGGCTTTGTTACCGATCACAGGGTGCGCCTGTCCACCGAATCAGTTGATCGACTGACCTTCATCAAGATGAATCAGTCTTGGATCACCCACAGCTACCAAGCACCTGAAGCTGATGTAACAGAATAATTTTTTTTGAAATATCACATCCCTTCAAGACTGCCTATGCTGATGCTGAGTGACTGTCCTGTTATGTTGATTATCTATCCTCTTCCTCCTCCGCTGATATGTTGGAAGAACATTTCTGGTTCTGGTTGATGCCATCAGCCCAATTTTTCTGCCCCTGTTTAACAGGGGCGTTTAATTACAATTTTTGATGCAATGCTTTGCAGCAGGGCTAATTCCTGCAATCAAACAAGAGTATATGGGAGAGGTTGCAGTGTGGTGGCACCAGCACCAGTGCCTAAGGCCCAATTTTTCTGCCCCTGTTTAACAGGGGCGTTTAAGTACAATTTTTGATGCAATGCTTTGCAGCAGGGCTAATTCCTGCAATCAAACAAGAGTATATGGCAGAGGTTGCAGTGTGGTGGCACCAGCACCAGTGTCTAAGGCCCAATTTTTCTGCCCCTGTTTAACAGGGGCATTTAATTACAATTTTTGATGCAATGCTTTGCAGCAGGGCTAATTCCTGCAATAAAACTAGAGTATATGGCAGAGGTTGCAGTGTGGTGGCACCAGCACCAGTGTCTAAGGCCCAATTTTTCTGCCCCTGTTTAACAGGGGCGTTTAAGTACAATTTTTGATGCAATGCTTTGCAGCAGGGCTAATTCCTGCAATAAAACTAGAGTATATGGCAGAGGTTGCAGTGTGGTGGCACCAGCACCAGTGCCTAAGGCCCAATTTTTCTGCCCCTGTTTAACAGGGGCGTTTAATTACAATTTTTGATGCAATGCTTTGCAGCAGGGCTAATTCCTGCAATAAAACTAGAGTATATGGCAGAGGTTGCAGTGTGGTGGCACCAGCACCAGTGCCTAAAGGCCCAATTTTTCTGCCCCTGTTTAACAGGGGCGTTTAATTACAATTTTTGATGCAATGCTTTGCAGCAGGGCTAATTCCTGCAATAAAACTAGAGTATATGGCAGAGGTTGCAGTGTGGTGGCACCAGCACCAGTGCCTAAGGCCCAATTTTTCTGCCCCTGTTTAACAGGGGCGTTTAAGTACAATTTTTGATGCAATGCTTTGCAGCAGGGCTAATTCCTGCAATCAAACAAGAGTATATGGCAGAGGTTGCAGTGTGGTGGCACCAGCACCAGTGTCTAAGGCCCAATTTTTCTGCCCCTGTTTAACAGGGGCATTTAATCACAATTTTTGATGCAATGCTTTGCAGCAGGGCTAATTCCTGCAATAAAACTAGAGTATATGGCAGAGGTTGCAGTGTGGTGGCACCAGCACCAGTGCCTAAGGCCCAATTTTTCTGCCCCTGTTTAACAGGGGCGTTTAAGTACAATTTTTGATGCAATGCTTTGCAGCAGGGCTAATTCCTGCAATAAAACTAGAGTATATGGCAGAGGTTGCAGTGTGGTGGCACCAGCACCAGTGCCTAAGGCCCAATTTTTCTGCCCCTGTTTAACAGGGGCGTTTAATTACAATTTTTGATGCAATGCTTTGCAGCAGGGCTAATTCCTGCAATAAAACTAGAGTATATGGCAGAGGTTGCAGTGTGGTGGCACCAGCACCAGTGCCTAAGGCCCAATTTTTCTGCCCCTGTTTAACAGGGGCGTTTAATTACAATTTTTGATGCAATGCTTTGCAGCAGGGCTAATTCCTGCAATAAAACTAGAGTATATGGCAGAGGTTGCAGTGTGGTGGCACCAGCAGCAGTGCCTAAGGCCACATTTTTCTGCCCCTGTTTAACAGGGACATGTAATTACAATTCTTGATATAATATTTCACAGGAGGGCCCCTTCCTGTGCCCACCCAGAGTAACGGTGAGGACTTATAGTGTTGTGGCACCAGCACCACAACCACCAAAGGTAAATTTTTCTACCACTGTTCAACAATGGCATGTAATTACAATTCTTGATATAATCGTTCACAGCAGGGCGCTCCAGCGCCCACCAAGAGTCACTTTGAGGGCTTACAATGTTGTGGCAAAACCAACACCTTGTTCCGCCATTTCTGCAGAGCATATAGGGCAGGCCCCTACTTTCAAACATCCAATTTACAAACATCTCCTACTTGCAAACGGAAGGAGACAACAGCAAGTGAGATGAAAAAAGATGGACGACAAAACAAATTATACAGGGGTGATAACCCTTCCCAATGTTTTCCAAAAAGCTTAAACATAGTTTTTTTGACTGGAGCTACACTTTAAAAATGTACCAGTTGAAAATTACAAACAGATTCAACTTAACACAACAAACCTACACATTCCCTGTCTTGTTTGCACCGCCTGTATACTGCTGTTCTGAGTATATAGGGCCTGGGGGCCACACGCATTTCCTTTTTTTAATATGGGTACGGGGTTCCCCTTAATATGCGTACAAGACCTAAGGGGGCTGGTAATGGGCAGGGAGGGCTACCCATGCCATTTTTCTCAATGATTTTCAACCATATTGCAGGAACCAGATATAACATTAAAACCGCAAGCAGTTTTAAATGGTGTTATTTCCGTTTAATGTCATTTTGTGCAGGGACTGTTCTAAACACGGGAAACACGTGGCACTTCACAGGCATACTACAGACACCCCCCAGGCACCATATTTAACCACTTCAATACAGGGCACTTAAACACCTTCCTGCCCAGACCAATTTTGAGCTTTCAGCGCTGTCGCACTTTGAATGACAATTGCGCGGTCATGCTACACTGTACCCAAATGACATTTTTATAATTTTTTTCCCACAAATAGAGCTTTCTTTTGGTGGTATTTGATCACCTCTACGGTTTTTATTTTTTGCGCTACAAATAAAAAAATACCGAAAATTTTGAAAAAAAAAAAATGTTTTTTTTTGTTTCAGTTTCAAAACTTTGTAAATAAGTACGTTTTCTCCTTCACTGATGGGCACTGATGGGGCTACACTGATGGGCACTGATAAGGCGGCACTGATGGGCACCAATGTGGCACCAATGAAGTGGCACTGATAGGCGGCACTGATGGGCGACACGGATGGGCGACACGGATGGGCGACACGGACGGACACTGATAGGTGGCACAAATTGGCACTGATAGCTGGCACGGATGGGCACGGATGGGCATGGATAGGCGGCACAGGTGGGCATGGATAGGCGGCACAGGTGGGCATGGATAGGCGGCACAGGCGGGCACTCATAGGCGGCACAGGTGGGCACTCATAGGCGGCACAGGTGGGCACTCATAGGCGGCATCGGTGTTATACTATAGTAATGGATGCCAATCAGTGCCAAACAATAATGCATGCCAATCAGTGATGCCCATTGTGGGCACTGATTGGCATCCATTATGGGCACTGATTGGCACCCATTGTGCTGACTGGCATCCCTGGTGGTCTAGGGAGGATTATGACCTTTATTACCTTTTCCCTGGTGGTCTGGTGGCGTCCCTGGTGGTCCAGTGTGGGCATCCTCGGGGGGGCTGTGCTGATAATCGATCAGCACAGACCCCCCTGTCAGAGGAGCAGCCGATCGGCTCTCCTCTACTCGCGTCTGACAGACGCGAGTGAGGGAAAGCCGATCACCGGCTCTTCCCATTTACACTGTGATCAGCCGTGATTGGACACGGCTGATCACATGGTAAAGAGTCTCCGTCGGAGACTCTTTACCGAGATCGTAGTTGCCGGGTGTCAGACTGACACCCCGCAACAACGATTGCCGCGATGCGCGCCCCCGGGGGCGCGCAGCGGCTCATAATCCTGATCACGTCATATGACGTCCGGTCAGGATTATGAAACCACTTTGCCGCCGTCAATTGCCTATAGGGCGGGCGGCAAGTGGTTAAAGGAATATTTCACTTTTTTTTCACTTTAATCGTCATTGAAATCAGTGCTCCCGCCAAAACTGCCATTTTGAAAAACATTTTAGGCATTGACCCATGTCCCCTGGGGCAGGAGCCAGGTCCCCAAACCCTTTTTAGGACAGTATCTTGCATATTAGCCGTTAAAATTAGCACTTTTCATTTCGAACGTTCGAGTCCCATAGACTTCAATGGGGTTCTAAAGTTCGTTCGAATTTGGGGTCCGTTCGAAAGTTCTGGTGCGAACCGAACCGGGGGGTGTTCGGCTCATCCCTAATTGCTGGTGAAAGGGTTAACTCTAGGGGCAATCAGGGGGTTAAAACCTTTATTGGGCAGTATATGGGGGTACCTAATGCTATAAAAACCTGGCGGTAAATCTAAAAAAATAACTAGCTACCTAGCGGCACCAGTGACATTAATGCAGCGATCAGAAAAATGATTGCTTAGTGACAGTGGCAAAAGGGGGTGAAAGGGTTAACTAGGGGCAATCAGGGGGTTAAAACCTTTATTAAGTAGTATATGGGGGTCCCGGACGCTATATAAAAACTTGACGGGGGAACCTAAATAACTAAATAACTAACTGGCTATCCAGCGTCATCAGTGACACTTATGCGGTGATCGCTGGTGAAAGGGTTAACTCTAGGGGCAATCAGGGGGTTAAACCTTTATTGGGGGGGTAGGGGGCTACCCTGGGCCTAACACTAACTGCCCTGACACTTTTTACTGTCACAACTGACACTAAATGCAGTGATCAGTAAATAAATGATCACTGCAATCAGTGACACTGTGACTGGGAGGGGGGGCTGGGGGGGATGGGGGGGCAATCGGGGGGTGATTTGTGTGCCTATGTGTACCTACATGTCAGTGTAGTGATTGGTGCACTTACTATGTGTTCTCCTCGCAGTCCGGTCAAAAAGACCGCCCGAGGAGAGTGACATCACTTCCTCCCTGCCTGTGTTTACACTACACAGGCAGGGGAAGTTTCTCATTCGCCAGGAGCTATCGAGAGGGGATGGCCAGAAACCAACGGCCATCCCCTCATCCCGGATCGCTCCTGAAGCGAAACAGACCACCGCAGTCAGCAGGAGGGGGTCCGATCGGACCCCCCACCCGCTGGAAGGCAAGCACGTACGGGTAGGTGCTTGTGCCCGTACATGCCATTCTGCCGACGTATATCTCCATGCGGCGGTCCTTAAGTGGTTAAGATGATCAGCTTTGCATGTCTATTATATCCCCTCTAAGCTATAACATTTTTGCCTTGACACAAAGACCTCAAAAGTTTCAATAAGGCAGTTTTTGCTTTTATATGGCACAAAAATTCCTCAAATAGCCTCAAATAGCCTTTTCGAAACAATATCTCCCAAGGAGTGAGGGAGGGGCTAATAATTTTAGAATTTATAATCTAGCCTGTCTGTTATATATCGGTCTGGATTGGATTCTGCAGGCCTCCAAATGCAAATTATGCCGTGTACACATGATCAGAGCTTTTGTCTGAAAAATCTTGAAAGGTTTTTCAGACGGAATTCTGCTGAAGCTTGGCTTGCATACACACTTTCGACTTTTGAACTTTCGACCGCCAAGAACGTGATGACGTACAACACTACCATGAGCTGAGAAAATGAAGTTCAATGCTTCCTAGCATGTGTCAAATTGTTTCCAAGCATGCGTAGAAATTTGCACTTCAGAATTGCTACAGACGATCAGAATTTCCGATCTGAACTTTTTCCATCTGAAAAATAGAGAACCTGCTCTCAATCTTTAGCTGCCAGGAATTCCGCCAGCAAAAGTCCAATGGAGCATACACTCACAATTGCAATATCCAATCCAAACCTCACAGTGGACTTTTTCTGGTGGAATTTCCGATTGTGTGTATGGGGCGTTCGACTCTCAGGTGGTACACCCGCATAATTTAGCATGGCTGGAGAATAAGCTAATGGAGCACAATTTGCATTCATTAGCTTTATTGGAAATTGGATATCAAAGGTCTTAATGATGTCTCATTAAGGAGAACCTGTCACCAAAAAATGCATCAATGAATGAAAAAAATTAAAAAAAATTAAAAAAAATTATAAAAATAAAATAAAAAAAGAATTAAAAATGAATTTATTTTTTTACCTCCCCCCTCCACACTCCCACATACATGCATGTATGACCATAAATTCATATTTCAGGGCACCTATGCTTGAAAATACCAATTGCCCTTAACACGTTACATATTGCAATGCACACTGGAGTGAAACTCTAAACCCCAGGCATTTTCAACCAGGGTTCCCTGGAACTCTGGGGTTCCTCCAGAGGTTGCCATGGGGTTCCTTGAGCTGTGGCTGATGAACCACCTATTTAATGATGCCTACAGATTTCAAGGTTCAGCACCACTTAGCAAAGCCAGCAGAATGACACCAAATATCTTTTTAGCTGTCTTTAAACAGTGGCATTCTAAATCCCACTTTAAGGGGAACATTCTTCCTATTGACCACTAATATAAGGAGCATTGTTCCTATTGAGCACTGATGATTTGGTTTTAGTAAGGGTTCCTCAAGACATGAAAATTATTTTTGGGGTTCCACTAGGGTTAAAAGGTTGAGAAAGCCAGCTCTAAACCATTACCCTGTGAGGGGATTTTAAAGCAACCATTATGGAAAATGTAGTGTACCTACGTTTTTTTAAGACAGTAGAGAATGCTCACTTTGCAAAGTGAACCTGTGGTCTGTGGCCTGTTCAATAATCAAATTATGTAAAGAGCGAATCCTCCTTTTTTTTTCTTTTTTTCTTTCTCCTGCACAGTCTGTCTGTGAACATTTACTAACCATTTAGTAAATCAACCCCAACAGTGTTCACATGCTCTTGCTCTTTTCCCAAACAGCAGTTGTTCTAGCACCAGATCACACACACACACACACACATACTTTCTATATCTCTCTGTCTCTCTCTTTGTCACTGCATATATTTTAAGTGAACACACGCAATCATCATCAGTGGCATGTACAATTACATTGTAACCACAAAAAAATGCCTTTTGAAAATAAATAATTGGCTTCTCTAGGGTATAATCCTGGTGGTACAAAATTTTATTTTGATAGAATATCTGTGGGTTCAGAGAGCTTACGGCTTTACTGTAAATGTCTAGTGGTGATTAATATTAAATGAATTACAGTCTTCTATTGTGCATGTTTTGCTGCCTGCCAACCAAATTAAAGTTTAATTCCATTATGAAAAAAGGATGAAAAAAGTAAGAAGTGAAGGACGCATTTTAATGGCTTGAAGCAAAAAAAGAACATTTATGTTATACAAAAAATATTCTCTAGTCTCTTTTCTTTTTTTGAGCTCTGTTTTTACTTTTCTATAATTTCTGCTCTATTATTCACTAGCTTATAAAGCACAACATAAACAAAACGAATATGCTTATTAAATAAATCTTTCCCAGAAAGTGTATTTCAGAAAACAGATTTATAATACTAAGAAAACAGTATGAAATATCATATCTAATCAAGTAAGAAACAAATCTACATTACATTTATACTACAAATAATCATCTGAAAAATAATGACTAAATATTTTCATGTAAGCTGGGTTAGGCCGCGTACACACGCGCGGACTGTTCGCCCAACCTTGTTCGGCAAACAGTTTGTCAAACAGTCCGCTCAAAATTTGCATGAGCGGACTTGCCCACACACGAGCGGACTGTTTGACGAACAAGGTTGGGCAAACAGTTCGCTCAACTTTTGAAATGAACGGACTCGCCCACGTAAGGAGGAGGCAAATCCGCCCATTTCGAGCGCGTGTACAGGTAGGCGGGGCCCGCGAAGGAGACGTCGCGGGCTCCGCCGCCTGGAATGGGCTTAAAGGGGAACCCCAACGCCGAAAAAAATCGGCGTGGGGGTTCCCCCCAAGTCCACACCAGACCCTTGTCCGAGCACGCTACCCGGCCGGCCAGGAAAGGGGGGCGAGCGAGCGCGCCCCCCCTCCTGAGCCGTACCAGGCCGCGTGCCCTCAACATGGGGGGTGCCTTGGGGAAGGGGGGGCCGCGCGGCCCCCCCACCCCAAAGCACCTTGTCCCCATGTTGATGAGGACAAGGGCCTCTTCCCGACAACCCTGGCCGTTGGTTGTCGGGGTCTGCGGGCGGGGGGCTTATCGGAATCCGGGAGCCCCCTTTAAGAAGGGGGCCCCCGGATACCGGCCCCCCACCCTATGTGAATGAGTATGGGGTACAATGTACCCCTACCCATTCACCTGTGAAATAAAGTACAAATAAAAACACAACACAGGGGGAAAAAATATTTTATTGCACAGCTCCGGGGGTCTTCCGTCTTCGGGGGTCTTCTCGCCGGACTCCTCCGCTATGTGTGTGTAGCTCTTTTGCCAGCGGAGGAGTCCGGCTTTCTTCCTCCCCGCCGCCGGCCTCTTCTCCCGACTTCGGGGGTCTTGTCCCCCTCTTCGGTTCTTCTGCCGGGCCACCGCGCCTTCTTGTAGCTCTTTTACAGGCGGTGGCCCGGTCTTCTGTCGCCGTCGCCGCCTTCCGTTCGTGTTCTTCTTCTTGTTCTTCTCCAGGCGATGTTGACACGTCGCTCCCTCCGGCCGGAATGCCAGAGCCGCCCTGCGCTGTGACTTATATAGTGACAATGGGGCGGGGTCACATGGTATATGTCACATGGGTTGATGTCACATGGTGACCCCGCCCCCTTACGATGTCATAGTCCCCATGTGACATCAACCCATGTGACCAACCCATGTGACATATACCATGTGACCCCGCCCCATTGTCACTATATAAGTGACCGCACAGCGCGTCCCCGGCATTCCGGCCGGAGAGCTCGTCGAGTCAACATCGCCTGGAGAAGAACAAGAAGAACAAGAAGAAGAACACGAACGGAAGGCGGCGACGGCGACAGAAGACCGGGCCACCGCCTGTAAAAGAGCTACAAGAAGGCGCGGTGGCCCGGCAGAAGAACCGAAGGCGGCGACAGAAGAACGGAAGACGGTGACAGAAGACCGGGCCACCGGACCAGGCGCGGTGGCCCGGCAGAAGAACCGAAGAGGGGGACAAGACCCCCGAAGTCGGGAGAAGAGGCCGGCGGCGGGGAGGAAGAAAGCCGGACTCCTCCGCTGGCAAAAGAGCTACACACACATAGCGGAGGAGTCCGGCGAGAAGACCCCCGAAGACGGAAGACCCCCGGCTGTGCAATAAAATATTTTTTCCCCCTGTGTTGTGTTTTTATTTGTACTTTATTTCACAGGTGAATGGGTAGGGGTACATTGTACCCCATACTCATTCACATAGGGTGGGGGGCCGGTATCCGGGGGCCCCCTTCTTAAAGGGGGCTCCCGGATTCCGATAAGCCCCCCGCCCGCAGACCCCGACAACCAACGGCCAGGGTTGTCGGGAAGAGGCCCTTGTCCTCATCAACATGGGGACAAGGTGCTTTGGGGTGGGGGGGCCGCGCGGCCCCCCCCTTCCCCAAGGCACCCCCCATGTTGAGGGCACGCGGCCTGGTACGGCTCAGGAGGGGGGGCGCGCTCGCTCGCCCCCCTTTCCTGGCCGGCCGGGTAGCGTGCTCGGACAAGGGTCTGGTGTGGACTTGGGGGGAACCCCCACGCCGATTTTTTTCGGCGTTGGGGTTCCCCTTTAAGCCCATTCCAGGCGGCGGAGCCCGCGACGTCTCCTTCGCGGGCCCCGCCTACCTGTACACGCGCTCGAAATGGGCGGACTTTCCGAGCGGGAACAGTCCGCTCATTTCGAAAGTACAGCGGACAAGCCCACACACGGGCGGACTGTTCGCTCAAACACAGTTTCAGCGGACAGTTTTTCGGAATTTCCGAAAGACTTTGTCCGTCCAACTGTCCGCTGAAACTGTCCGCTGAAAGCCCACACACGAGCGGACTGTCCGCCCAAACACTGTTCAGCGGACAAGGTTGGGCGAACAGTCCGCCCGTGTGTACGCGGCCTTAGACTAATTTGCTAGAGAGAAAAATTTACAACACATTTGTGCTCCCTGTCATGGCAGGTTAGCAGTAGCCAATAAAAAGAAGTGATATGGTTTGGAACACCCTTTATAAAAATAATCCTAATGGCACCCACACGCACTGGAAATCACAGTCACTTTCTGCATTGGGAACCATACTGGACATTCAGTTCCCATGCAGACTCTGATTTAAAAAATGGAGTAGTGATCTTTTCTTTGCATTTTCAGGAGGCATTCTGCCGTATCCACGCAAAACGTGGCTCTCAGAGCTGCTAAAGTGTGAACCAAGCCTTAATTAGGCATTGTGCCGAAACATGTAAGCGGTTTTTTATCCACCTATATGTAACAATAAAGATTATTCATTTTACTGGATTCTGGAGCAGACAGCTACCTTTTCTTCTGAATACTTTTTTTTTTTTTTTTAAACTTAATATTTATTGAATTTTTTGAAAAAGAAAGACATAGACATCACCAAATGGGCATATCCCGGTGTGATTATAGACAGAGATGATAACAAAGCAAGGTATTCAAAACGCTTAAAAAAAAACAAAAGAAAAGAAAGAAAAAAAAAAAAGAAAGGGGGGGAAGGGGGGGAAAAAAAGGCAGAGGGGCATAGTTATGCATGTAACTAGAATTAGTCAGTGAATGCTAATCGTAAAAGAGCAGATAAGTCCTTTATGAGAGATGGTCGATGGGGATGATCATAGTAGAGGTGCGCTCCTAGGGTTTGTAATCCAGAGCTCCCAAGATCTGTGAAAGCGACTTGTGGAATGGTTAGCTTTAGCAAAATAATATTCCATCTGAAAGTTCTGGTTAAGAATTTGAATGACTTCTTCCAGCGTGGGAGGGAGGGCTGTTTTCCATCTTCTTGCAATTGCAAGTCTAGCTGCTATAAGTATATGGGTAACCGGAGTACGGAGATGGTTAGGCCAACTAGGGATGTGAAGTCCCAGTAGTAGATCCAGTGGGGATAGAGGAAGGGTTACTCCAGAAATTGAGAGGATGAGGCTCTTAACTTTGTCCCAGTAGCTTCTCAACAGGGGGCATTCCCACCAAATATGTAGCAGGGAACCGATTTTGTCGCAATTCCTCCAACACTTGGGCGAGGTGTTTAAGTATATTTTGGCCAGTCTTTCTGGGGTGAAATACCATTTATGAAATAGCTTCTGCATGGATTCCCAGTGAGTGATGCAGTGGGATAATCGTAGTGGTAGTAGGAGGGCTTTTTGGCATTGTAGCTGCGTCGATGGCTGATCTGTTAGAGGAGACCAGTATTGTATACTGGAGGAGAGAAGATCCGAGTGAGGTCCGGTAAGGAGCTTGTATATCACGGAGATCCCTTTGCTTTTGGGGGTTTCAAGATTATAGTGTGTAAGTAAGGGGAGTGACAGACAGTCCGAGGTTGAGTATCGCATTTTGGAGAGCATGGATCTGATCCTTAGGTAGAGGAAGAAGGTTTGTTTGGGCAGTTCATATTGCTCCACAAGACGTGTAAAAGGTTTCAGGGTGGATCCCTCAAAAAGTGAGCCAAGGTAAGTAAGGCCTTGTTTAGTCCATTCTGAGAGGGGTAGATCTGGGGAGATAAGTTGAAGCGCATCAAGGGGTAGTTTAGCCAGGGTCTCCATCGAGATCCCATCCGTCGATTGTATTAATGCTGTCCATGTTTTCTTTGAGGCCGTGATGGTGTCGAGTGGGAAATGCAGGGGAGGGAGCTTAAGCCAGGTGGCTGCGAGCAGAAGTTTAGTGTTTGTGCACAGAATGGTGGATTCGATCTGTTTCCAATTTGAATGACGGTTATCCGACCACCAAGTTTTCAGTTGGTCTAGAATGGAGGCTCGATAGTAAGCTTGGACATTTGGTGCTCCTAGTCCTCCAGAGTGAACTGGAGTCAGCACTATAGACTTCTTCACTCTAGGTCGTTTCTGCTGCCAGATGAAATCGTTAAGAAGCCCCTGAAGTTTTTTGAGTTGGTGTTGCATCATTGGGAGGGGTATGGTTCGAAAAAAGTATAGGATATGTGGGAGCAGATACATTTTAGCCTGAGCTATCCTTCCAGCCCAAGAGGCCGGAATTCGGCTCAGGTCCTTAATTAGGTTAGTAAGTTTGCCTACGAGGTCTTCGAGATTGGTTCTAATCAGTAGTCGGCTAGGAGATGTCAAATGAATTCCCAAGTAGGGAAGAAAGGAGTTCCGGGCCCAGGCAAAGGGGAAGGTGGAGGAAATTGATTTTGAGGTTTGCGGGTCTAGACCAAGGTTCAGCATGAGGGATTTACTATGGTTCAGTTTATACATGGATATTCTACTAAACTGTTCCAAGATTGCGTGTACAGCTGGAAGCGAGGAAAGGGGGTCAGTCAGGGCTATAATTACATCATCGGCGTAGAGGCCAATTTTGTGATCAACATCTCCGATTTTTATTCCAGAGATCTTTGGGTCCGATCTTATCGTCTGTGCTAACGGCTCCATCACTAGGGCGAAAATCAGTGGGGATAGCGGACACCCTTGTCTGGTGCCATTGGTGATTTGGAAAGGTTGGGAGACTACTCCCGATGTCCAGATACGTGCTGAAGGGTGGGAGTACAAGCCCATTATCGCTTTATGAAATGTGCCAGACACTCCAAACTTGTGGAGGACTGCCTCCATATACGGCCAATACACTCTGTCGAACGCCTTCTCTGCATCCAATGCTAGAAGCAGAGAAGGCGTTCCAGTATGCTCCGTCCACTGTATTAAGTCGATAAATCTTCTAGTACCGTCGGATGTTTGTCTGCCAGGCACAAATCCGACCTGATCAGGGTGTATAAGTCAGGTGTATAAGTCAGTCAGGGTGAATGACAGAAGACAGTCGTTGTGCGAGTAGTTTAGCGTACAGTTTTGTGTCTGTGTTTAGAAGGGAGATAGGGCGATAGTTGGCTGGATTGTCTGGGGGTTTACCTGGTTTAGGGATGGTAACTACTAAGGCATCAAGGGATTCCTTCGGCAGTACTCCTGTGGTGGCGAACTGATTGTACATGTCACATAAGTGGGGGACTAACAGTTGGGAAAATCGTTTGTAGTATTCGCTAGGTAGTCCGTCGGGGCCTGGAGCTTTATGTAGAGGAAGGTTTTGGATTAGTTTATGGATCTCGGAGTGTGTAAAAGGATCTTCCAATTGTTTAAGTTGTGTCGGAGAGAGGGAAGGGAGGGAGATAGAGGATAAGAAATTGGCAATGTCTTGTTGGGAAGGGGGTGGAAGTGGATTTGATCCTGACAGGTTGTACAGTTTCGTATAAAAATTACCAAATTCATTTGCAATATCAAGCGGGTTAGTCATGCATCTACCCTGGGAGTTAGTGAGGTGTGTGATTTTTTTGTTAGCTAGTTGCTTCTTAAATTGTCTAGCCATGTATGCCCCTGGTTTATTGGCTGTTGAGTAGGTCAGCAGTCGTAGTCTTTTAATGTAGTAGTCAAAGTTTTTACGAAGGTGGTCACTGAGCTGGAGCCGGAGGTTTTTGAGTTCTGAGGATATGACCTTCGAGGGGGATTTCTTATTGGTGGATTCTAGGGATCTGATTTTAGTCAATAGGGTTTCCGTCATGCGTGAGTGCTTTTTCTTTGCCTGGGATCCAAGTTTAATAAAAAGACCTCGTAGGCAAGCCTTATGTGCGTTCCATACAATGGATTGATCAGACACAGAGTTGACATTTTGTTGGAAATAAGTCTCAATCTCGGATCGTATTGCAGTTTCAAAATTGGGATCATTAAGGAGGGAGGTGTTAAGCCTCCAGATCATATGCCTGGGCGTTTGAGATGGGGAAGCCAATTTAATCGTGACCGGAGCGTGGTCAGACCACGATATCGTGCCAATGTGGGAGGATTCAATAGACTGGAGTAAGTGTTTGTCTGCAATAAATAAGTCAATACGAGAGTAAGACTGGTGGGGAGGAGAAAAGAAGGTGTAATCTCTTTCCAAATCATGCATGCATCTCCAAGCCTCATATAAGTCCTCACTCTGGAGGAGAGAGGCCAATGCTGAGGGTCTGCATCTAGAGTGGCTGGTGGTATCCAGCGTGTGGTCAATAATCTCATTAAAGTCTCCGCAAATTATCAGAGGGAAGATCTTTTGGCGAGGAGGGTGGAATAAAACTTCTTCTGGGCGCCATTAGGGGCATAGATATTGACCAGAGTGAGAGGGCGGCCGTCAAAGGTGGCTGAGAGGATGATGAACCTGCCATCCTCATCGCATTCACAGTGGTGTAGCGTGAAGTTAACGCTAGCGTTCACAGCGACCATAACTCCTCTCTTCTTTTTTGGGGCGTTAGCGAAGAAGCAGTGGGGGTATTTCTTGTTGCTACACTGGGGTGGCTTAAATTTAGAGAAATGTGTCTCTTGGACGCAAAGGACATCGGCATGATGACCCAGTGCTTCTTTCCATAATAGGTTGCGCTTAAAGGGAGAATTAAGGCCTTTAACATTTAGTGAGGTGATCGTGAGAGACATGATAAGTGTTTTGCGAGGGAGATGCAAGCAGGCAGATAGAGATCACACCAACCAATGAATACCGAGCTAAGAGTACAGAGAGGTTGAAAAAGCAAAAACAACACAAAAAAATAAAAAAAGGAAAAAAAAGGGTAATGAACTGGTATATAACAAGATATAACAATATATAACAGTGAGAAATGTCACAAAAATTGTGTGCGCAGCACACTAATAACCTGGGGGTTGGAGAGAAGAAACAGAAGGTATACTGCCCAGGCTGGATATGGTAGCTCTGGGGGAACTGGGGCATTAGCATAGTCAGGTTTTTTCCGCTAGTTTGGACGCAGTACGTCTGGTAGGTTCAGCTGTTGAGCCAGAGGAGTTAGAGTGACCCGCGTCTCTCGGGGGAAGAGGGAGGAAGCCCCAGTTGGTTAATTTTTTATATCCATCTTTTGGGGTAAGGATTGGAACGATCTTCTGCTGGTGGGTGACCAGTAGTTTGGTAGGGAAGCCCCATTTGTATGTTATGTTTTTCTGTTGGAGGATAGAGGTTACCGGGGAGAAGGCCCTGCGCATCTCCATTGTGGCCGTCGACAGGTCAGTGAAGAGCTTAATGGAAGTGTAGGGGGCCGGTAGGGACTTCAGGTTTCGTGCGGAGGAAAGTATTTGTTCCTTGACTTGGAAGAAATGTATACGGGCCAGTACATCTCTGGGGATGTCATCTGGGAGGCGTGATGGTTTTGCAATTCTATGGGCACGATCTATGAGCATGTCTCGTGCGGTCAGACGAGGAAGCAAGGACGATATGAGTTGTTGCAAGTATGGGGTCAGGTCGCTTGGCATGACCGATTCAGGAATGCCTCTAAATTTGATATTATTTCGTCTGGAACGGTCTTCCAAATCGGCCAGTTTCATTTTTATGTGTCGGAGTTCTTCCGTATGATGATCTTGCACATCTAGCATTTCGTTGTGTGCTTTAGAATAATCTTGAAGATTTTCTTCAAGAGCGTCAGTGCGTTCTTCAATGCAATCAATGCGATCATGCATCTGGGAAATGGAGATCTGTAGCTCCCTGTGTAGGTCTTGCTGCCAAGTAAGTAGCATGTTTTTCAATGTGGTTTCAGACACTGTGCTATCTGAGGCAGGCATGGCAGCCAGAGAGGGAGTAGTGTGAGAACCATGAGTCCCGGCCAAAACTGCAGACCAAAGCTGCTTTTTGGCATGTGGAGCTTTATTTGGGGAATGTGCTGGGGAGGTAGCCAGTCTCTTACCTCTGTCAGCCATGAGGTCTCCTGGGGACTCCACCGGAGGAGGGAGAGTGTCCATGATGTCTCTGGAAGCATCCGGGGCGTCCTCCTGTGCTGAGTGCAGTGCGGTGTGGTGGCCCAGCGAGGCTGCGGAGGCAGCGCGCGGCGGGTTGAGAGATTCGGCGCCATCTTGAGCCCTCTGCATAGCGGCGGCTGTCGGATAGAAATCCGTTAAGCGGCGGGGTTTGGGCGGATTATACCGCGGTTTCCACATGCCCCGTTCGTCCCTGCTCCTTCCCCGCTCCAGTGGTGTGAGCTGGGGAGAGGAACGTTGCTGCGTGTTGCTAATATCCAGGCCGTGGAGCAGAGCTCGGATCTCAGGCAGCCATCCCGGTCTGCAGCAGGCCACGCCCCCTCTTCTGAATACTTTTTACCGTGGATGGAGATCTTTTAAGCCTGTGCACCCCTTGGAAAGATTCCACTTCAGATTTGTCGGGAGTCTCCTTTGTTGAGAGTGCTGCTCTTGTGTGTCGTTTGTCTATATAAAATTTTGGGGCATTCTAATAAAATAAGTACTCCTTTGTTAAAACTTGCACGTGAATAAGTATGTATAACTAGCTAAAGAAAAAGAGAGAATAAACATACAAAAAGGTGATCAATTTTAAGAAGAGATCTCAACCACTGTGCGTTGCTGTAGTTGGAACCAAGTCCTGCAACAACAAATGCTGGAAACTGTACAGCCAAATCAATGCATCAAAACATTTCACATTAGGTACCTTCAGAATTACATTATTATAAAGCTTTACCGCCAGTAATGTTTTGTACCTCATCCAATGTAAAAAATGCAACCAATCACAGCCCTGTACCATGTGACCACCGTGGACAACCAGAGTTGTACTCAATGGCTGCATGCAGCCAAAAAGTGTACAAAATGATGGCATATACAGTCATCAAGAATCCCTGATTGTTGCCACAATAGTCCCAGTGTCACTAGACCAGTGTAAGCCAGTAATAACTGTCCTAATTGCCACTACACATGTCCCAGTGTTACCAGACCCATGCAACCAGCAACAGTGTTCCTGATCACTGCCACATCACTGCAGTGTTGCTCCTACCTGATGCCTGAACTGACCATAGTCTGTTTGCTGTCCCTTACATGCCTGACGAAGGGGCCCTATGTGGCTCTGAAACATTGCACCACTTTGTGATGCGATCATGCAACACTAAATCCATTTGGATGCTATTTTGTCGATCCATGGTGTGATGGCAAATATCTGCATTGTTTGCTGACCCTGTCTCTGCCTACAGCTATGAGACACCAGTCCCAGCCATCCCTTGTGGACATCTGCATTCTTGGAACCACAGGAACTCTTTTGTTCTTCCTTTCTTCAGCCTCCTTTATTCCTGACCAGTAAACATGGCATTCCTGGTGGCAGATATGCACCAGTAGGCTAGTCTTGCTTGATTTATAAGAATGGGGACTAATGATGACGCTACACTATCTTCCATAACTACTCATACAAAGGCAATCATTACAGTACAATACAATGGATATGCTGTTCAATTGGTTAATTTGCATGATACGCAAGATACAACCAGTCTAAACATTGAAAAAGTTTAACACATGTGGTATTTCCAAACTTGAGTAGCAGAATGTGTTTTGGGGTGTAATTCTAAGTATACCCTTGCTGTGTGTGAGAAATATTTTATTGAGTTGACAACTTTGTGTAAAAATTACATTTTCAGTTTCATTCAGAATTTTCTGAATCCTTGTGGCAAAAATTAAGTCTTGCTGCGTACACACGATCGGATTTCTCGTCGGAAAAAGATAGAAAATGAAGTTCAATGCTTCTGAGCATGTGTCAAATTGTTTCCGAGCATGCGTAGGAATTTTGCACGTAGGAATTACCACAGATGACTGCATTTTCGGATAGGAACTTTTCCCGACTGAAAAATTGAGAGCATGCTCCCAATCTTTTGCTGGCTGGAATTCTGCCAGCAAAAGACCAATGGAGCATACACACGATTGCATTTTACAATGAAAATCTCTCATTGGTCTTTTGCGGCCCGAAATTCTGTTCGTGTGTACGTGGCATTTGAAGACTCACCTTGCCTCTTATAAAATATCTTGGGGTCATTTTGTGTGTGCGCCCATTGTCCTGGAGCTCCAAAAGTGTGATAGTTAATCAGGAAATTGGATGAGTAATCTACAGTATCTCACAAAAGTGAGTACACCCCGCACATTTTTGTAAGTATTTTATTATATCTTTTCATGTGACAACACTGAAGAAATTACTTTGCTACAATTTAAAGTAGTGAGTGTACATCTGCCTTACCCTTTTACAGCTGCTAGTGTCACTGGATGACCTACACCAGTGGGACATATGTAGTATGTAAGGATATTGCGGTGTAGCACTGTCAATATACCTATCTATGATGCTTACTATACAGTATAATAAAAACAACAAATAATCACAAAAATGGGTAAACATGTATCTGAACTACAGTACACCTACACCACTTCAGGATTCTGTGGTCAAACCACCTCTCCTGCTTAACCTGCCTGTGAAAATGTCACGTGGTATGTATACTATATGACTCTTCCACTCAAAAAAAAACACTCAAAAATTGCATGGATAGACATTAAGTGCAAGATGTGTTTCACTTGTATACTACAAAAAACCTCCACTCAAAAATACATAAATTAACAATGCCAACTAATGGATAATACACATAAATTAAAAATGTGCTCCACCTATTAATAAGAAAGGCATACACCATATTTACAGAGCACCTTCCACATGATTATATTGCAGTCTTTATACAATCTCTTGTGGAATCAGCATGAAAAGTGAACTTATGCTTCATCTGTATGATAAAAATAGTGGTGCCACTCATGCTCCCCCTCCAAAACTACACTCACCACAAAAATCCAAACCCCTTGGTAATTAAATGGGTCAAAATGCACTTATGGGTCAAATCTCCTCCTGCTCCAAGTTGCCCCAAAAATGTTTGTTTGCTCTGATCCTCTCTCAACTCCTCCACATTGACCATATGTGGTAAATCAAAAGAGGGAATCTTCCATAGTGTTAAACTGTTTATTATTACTCAAATATAGCCATCAGATCATGCATCAGGTGTACATTTTTCCAATGCAATCAGTGAATACCATTCTCACTAAATACACATCCATAGATCATTCATTTTGCAAATTGTGAAGGAACTGAGCAAACCAATAACAGCCCTTGTGGCTAAAGATGTAATATTGAAAACAGGAGAAGTATGTTTGCTATTTGCCCATTTGCCGAATAGCAAACCATTCTGGGTGTTCGCGTCAAATTCAAAAGCTGTGTAATACCCTTTAAAAGTCTATGGGACTTCAAAAGGGATAATTTTAAAGGTTAATATGCAAGTTATTGTCATAATAAGTGTTTGTGGACCTGGGTCCTGCACCAGGGGACATGTATCAAAGCAAAAAAAAGTTTTAAAACGTCAGTTTTTTTCGGGAGCAGTGATTTTAATAATGCTTAAAGTGAAACAATAAAAGTGTAATATTCCTTTAAATTTCGTACCTGGGTGTGTTTATTTGTAAATCACATGTATATACAACTTACAGTACATTTTAGAAGTTATCAAACAGCATGTGTGTATAAAGCATCCATCAGAGAGGTAACCATCAGATCAGTCAAGAGCTCTTCCTGCCTGCTAGGTGTTCAGGCGTGTATGGAGGACACCACAAGATGGTAAACCGGCCACGGTGGAGGCCTGGAACACAGATAGACAGAGGACCAGGAGAGATGATGTCACTGTCAAGCAACGCGTTTCACGAGCGTACGGGCTGAAGTCACGTGACTTCTTCGTCAAGCTATAGATGGATGATATTTAGGGCCATAAGAAGCTAATGTAGGGGGTGTGGCCAATGGTGGAAGACACTGTGATAGGTCTAAGGGAATATTCTGGGTTAAAGTGACGCTGTGTCAGCAGAAATATTTAAAAACACATAAGAAAAAGCGTGTGGGAATGGCAGTAATTAAATAATAAGACAATAATTATCGGGGTGGATTAAGAGCTGTATGTGAGGCCAGAAATTACACTATATCGGCACTGCTATATTATAATGCAATGATGAATATGGCTCAGCAGTAAATGGTGAAACCATCATGCGTGTATGTATATTACGAAAACACATTGTTAATGAGGATGGATAAATGGATGGCAATAAAGAAAACAAAAAAATATATTAATAATCATGGGGGGGAAAGGGGGAAAGAAAAAGAGGGGGAAGGGAGGGGGAAAAAAACTGAATATATAATAAAATAAATAATTAATAAAAGTATAAAAAGGGTACAAGAATGTACCCCCATGTACATAATATAAATGTAGTGGATCTAAGTCTGTATGCCTACGTAAATCAGCCCACAGGGGCAACTTAGACCCTAGACAAAGTCTGACAAGCAGTTGAAAAATTCCTTCAGCATGTAGGTTTTTCCCTTGGTAGTGAAAGACTTTTGTCCATGCTGGACAAAATTGCAAGTTTTACATAAGGCCTTTCGGCATTTGTACATGCCTACCAAGGGTATTAATGTAGGTGCAACTGGTAAGGTTGCAATGGGTTTTAGGAGCAATTTTATTTTTCAAGTTTGGAGTCCTACGGTACGTGACTTTTGGATAAGCAGGAAGTACAGTTTTAAGATGGGAATCCTGCTGTAAAATGTCCCAATGTTTGCACAGGATCTTCTCCAAATTTTTGTGTTTATTATGTAAAGTGGTCACAAACCTACTACAGCAATCCTTCAAAGGTTGTTTTTTTTTTTTCGGGTTTCCCATGGAGGTAGTATTCATAAGCTTTCTCAACCAAAGTTTTGGGATTTTTTTGTCAAGAACCTTTTTCTGAATTGTGCTGAGTTTGATGTAGTCAGAATCTTTCATAAAATTCTGTCGAAGATGACAGAATTTACCTTTTGGGATATTGGTGATCCGTTTAGGGAAATGACAACTTGATAGTTATACCATCGTGTCCCAGCTCCAGATCCAAGAAGGCTATGGTAGCTGGGTCGGTGACTGATGTGAATGAGAGCCCATAATGATTGTCGTTACAATGTTGAACGAAAGGAGCAATAAGGATGAGGTCACCATCCTAAATGATAATCAAATCATCGATGTAAAAAAGATTATATTAGCCACAAAGGCATTGTTTTTGCAGATATAGTTGGTTTTCCTGAAGCTCATGACCAGATTAGCATACGAGGGGGCGAAATTTGCCCCCCTTGCCGTGCCTTGTATTTGTTGGTAATATTCTCAGTCGAAAGTGAAGTAATTATGCATTAGGCAGAACCTTGTAGCTTCTACAATGAATCTAGCCTGAACGCATGTTAATCAAAGGGTCTGTGGATAGAAATTGTTCCAATGCCATAAGTCCAAATGTATGTGGAATAGAGGTGTAGAGGGAGCAAATGTCAAGTGAAAGTCAGACATATGAAGACTCCAATCTGTAGGGGGACAAAAGTTCTAATAGGTGTGTTCCATCGTGTATATATCACTGTAGTTGTAGAACTATTGGTTGTAGAAACTGATCTATGTACAAGCTAAACCCAGAGGTAATGTTGTCTATAGCCGCCACAATTGGTCTGCTGGGGGGGTGCTGTAGAATCTTGTGGATCTTCAGAAGATGGAAAAAGTGAGGTATTTGGTAGAAGGTGTTTCGCAAGAATGAGCTCTGTTTTTGTTATAATACCTTCCTGTTTTTGTACACCTATAGCTACCTATATTGCTGTTATCTAATTGAGCCATCTGCAGGAGTTAGTGGGTGTTGTGTGCTTCCAGCGCAGTATACACCTGTATCTACCTATATTGCTGTTCTCTAATTGAGCCATCTGCAGGAGTTAGTTGGTGTTGTGTGCCTCCAGCGCAGTATGTCTCACTGCATTGTGGTGACCAGGAGAGAACCTCAGCATGCAGCCAATCAAAAGAGGGGTTGTGCCTCTGTAACCAAGGATAACCAATAACCAGTGGAAACCTGGGTGAGGAAATAACTTGGAATTGGATTATCTCATGATGAAGAGCCCCTACGGCCATGGACAACGGAACTCCCTCATGAGTCACATAGGCAGGCTGTAAAGGTCTCCCATCAGGAGCCTCAATGGCAAGTGGAGTGTCACGCAGCTGCAGTGGAATCGAGTGCTGCGAAACAAATGCAGCATCAATGAACAGGCCTGCAGCCCCAGAGTCGATTAGAGTTTGTATCTCGATGGACGACTCAGCCCAAGAAAGGGTGACGAAAACCAGCGGCTTATCCTTCTGGATAACTAGGGATGAAACAACGCCACCTAAGGTCTGTCCATGACAGGACCTCAAGGTTCGGGCGTTCCCTGGACGGGTAGGACAAGACTTCAAAAAGTTCCCTGCCTGGCCACAATAAAGGCACAATCTCTCCCTCCTCCAAAAGGCTCTCTCATCCGCAGAGAGACCCATGAAGCCCAGGTGCATGGGTTCATCTTCACTGACCAACTCGGTACCAGGAGGCATGAGAGGTGAGGGAGGCATGGGTGGGATTACAAAGCTCGGAGGCAAACATACAGGAGGCTTCCACAAGCGCTCCTTAAGAGAAAGTCTTTCTCTGAGTCTGCAGTCAATGAGGATGGCAAATGAGATCAAGCTCTCCAGCTCAGTGAGTATATCTCGGGCTGCTATCTCATCCTTGATGAAATCCGAGAGACCATGAGAAAAAGCAGCCACGAGGCCCTCTTTTCCTGTGGCCTGCCAGGTTGTGTGCTCGGATAAAGGGTCTGGTATGGATTCTTAGGGGGACCCCCACGTAAATTTTTTAAAAAAAATTTCACGCAGGGTTCCCCTTAATATCCATTCCAGACCTGAAGGGCCTGGTAATTGAATTCGGGGGACCTGCACGTTTTTTTTTTTTTTTTTTTCCCATTCAAGAAAGGTTTATTAGCAAATGAAGATACATATTACATGGGTATGCAAAAGACACTGCACAAACGGAACAATACATAACAAAATCAGAACTATGTCACTAACATTTCTTAGTCAGCAATTGGGGTATCATCTAATACAACCAGGTCCCTCCATTGCGGGCCCGACCGGACCTAGGAGAGCAGATAATTGTCTAACCCCGGATTCCATCAGGAACCATTCATTCCCATTGAACATCAAGAAAACATATCAAGAAGAACTAGTTGCTTATCAAAGAAACCAAGGATAGGAATAAACGAGGAGAGGAAAGGAGAGTGAAGAGAAAAGAAAGAAAGAAAAGGGAAAAGAGCGCCTTATTCCAGAAGCTCCAGTAAGGTAATAGGAACAATGTTAGTGTGGTATTAAAATAGTAGAGAACGTATGGTCGAGACACCGCCCCCCATCAGACTGTCAAGTTTCGGCTAGTGTAATCCCTGTAAGACTGAGAAAATTTAAAAGCAAACCATGGAGACCAGGTCCTATGGTAACCATCCACTCGCTCATCAGATTGGGCCGCTGTATCTTCCATCTCACAGATAAGAGCAATTTTAAGCAGCCACTCTCGTATAGTAGGGGTAGTTTTGGATTTCCAATGTAATGGAATTAGAGAATTGGCTGCATTTATCATATGTCTGGTGAGCGACTTCTTGTATTTCTTAAAGGAGGTATTGGTGATGTGGAGCAAACAGCACGCTGCATCCAACCCTAGACTGGTCTCCGTGATCTGCCTGATCAACTCCCTCACCCCTGACCAATATGGTTGCAATCGGTCACACTGCCACCAAATGTGAAGTAGGGTGCCCTCCTCTTGATCACATCTCCAACATCTGTCAGATGACTGTGGAAACCATTTGTGGACTTTCTCCGGAGTGGCATACCAATGGGTCAGCAATTTGTAGGACGTTTCCTGCATTTTCGTGCTCAGTGAGCATTTGTGTGATAAAATACAGGCCCTGTCCCATTGGTCGTCCGAAATCGGCGTACCAAGAGCCCGAGCCCACTTCTCCCTGAGCCTATGGTCCTCACGTGGACCTAGCGCTCTCAACCAGGCATATGCAAGTGTGGTGGTTTTTTGGGTGGGTTCACCTTTCAAGCATACTGATTTTAGGTCTGTCACTGCTCTCGTTAAGTGTGGTTTATGCGTGGCATCATTGCAGTAGCTTCTAAGTTGGAAGTATGTCCAGAGTGGTAATTGTGGCAATTCACTGTCAATTTTGAGATCTGAAAAGTCTTTCATCAATTTGCCGGTGAAACAGTCCAGCGCTAAGAGCGGTCTTTTCGGTCTCTGTAGTCTGAGTAGCGGGTTCTTTAAACCGGGTGTAAAATCAGGGTTATCTCGGATAGGGGTTAGAGGGCTCAGAGGGGTGGAAAACTCGGGTTGTTTAGCTAGTACATGAAAAATATTGAGAGTAGTGCCTATAGTGGGGTGTGATAGCATAGATCTGGAATATCTATGCCGCGGGATCCAGGGAGAGAATTGGAGAGTGATTGTGCTGGCTTCCTCTTCCAAAAAAACCCAATCTTTGACCTGGGAGTGGCAATGCCAATCTATAATGCGCGCAATATGCGCGGCATAATAATAAAGTTTGTAGTCAGGCAAACCCAGGCCACCCCTGTCTTTAGGTTTGGTCAGAAGAGACTTTTTCAGTCTGGGGGGTTTGCGCGACCAGATAAAGCTCGTTTGAAGGGAGTGTAAGGATTTAAAAAAGCTCATGGGTATCCTGATGGGTAGAGTGCGGATCAAGTAAAGTACCTTTGGCAGTATAGCCATCTTACAAATGGCCGCCATGCCAAACCATGAGAAGTAGCCTGATCCCCACCTCTGGAGGTCCTGTGCGATGCTTTTAAGTAGGGGGGGAAAGTTCTGTGCATACGTCAGCGAAAGTCTGGGGGTCAACCAAATTCCCAGGTATTTAATAACTGAGGCTGTCCATTTAAAGGGGGTACCGGCTCTGGCCACCGACAGTTGGGCCTCGGGAAGAGACACATTCATGGCCATCGATTTAGAGTAGTTTATTTTGAAGTTGGAGACATATCCAAATCGTGCAAATTCGTGTAAAAGAGAGGGAATAGAAGTGTGGGGTTCTGTCAAAAAGAACAATAAGTCATCGGCGTAAGCCGCGATTTTGAAAACTCTCTCTTTGAGTTGGAATCCCCTGATCGATGGGTTCATGATGGTGTGTCTTATGAATGGCTCTAATGCTATAATGAAAAGCAGGGGCGACAATGGACACCCCTGCCTTGTGCCATTCTTGATAAGCACTGCGTCTGAGAGTGAACCATTCACTTTAAGCCTAGCCGAAGGGTTCCAGTACAGTGCCGAGATCCAAGCCATCATGCCAGGGCCCAAGCCAGCACGAGTACATACCTCGAACATATAGTCCCAAGCTACTCGATCGAAGGCCTTCTCCGCGTCGGTTGACAGGAGAAAGCCCTCGATCTTTCGCTGGTGTGCCAGATGAATCAAGTTTAGGGATTTCGTCGCATTGTCCTTTGCCTCCCTACCCGGCATGAATCCGGCCTGCGCGGGTCCAATCAGTTCGTGAAGTAGGGGTTTCAGTGTGTTAGCTAGGATTTTTGCTACCAGTTTAACGTCTGTATTTAGAAGTGATATGGGCCTGTAACTGGAACAATTAAGCGGATCTTTCCCCTCCTTGGGAAGAACAGTAATAAAGGCGGACAAGAAATCATTTGAGTTCGGGCTCTGGGTTGTCAAAGAGTTCATTGCGTTTCTAAAAGGGTTGAGTAAAATCTCCGTAAATGTCTTATAATAAATAGCGCTGAACCCGTCCGGCCCGGGACTCTTGCCCGTCTTTAACTCTCTAATGGCTGTCTTAATTTCGGAGTCGTCAAAGGGTCTATCTAGTTGGATACTGTCTTCTTCGTCAAGTCTGGGGAGATTTGCTGCGTCTAAGTAATTCCGGATCGCCTGAGCCCGATCTTCTCCCAAATCTGGCGGTTTATGCAGGCTTGGGAGATTATATAGATTCGTATAATATTTTTGAAAATGTTGAGCAATCTTCTCTGTTTCGATATCTGTCCTTCCGTCCCCACCAGTGATACCCCTGATGTGGTTGTGGGTTATTCGTGTATTTAAAGCCCTCGCTAGAACTTTACCCGTTTTGTCCCCATGTTCGTAATAAACTTTCTTCCTAAAGAATAAGAATCTCCTGGTGGTGCTGTCTAAAAGCTGGTTAAGAGTTTTCCTTGTCTCAAGTAATGTCTCTGCTGAATCTACTGTAAGGGAGCGTTTATGTAACGATTCTAGGGATCTTATTTTAGCGGTCAAGTCATTAATCATTTTGTCTCTCTCCCATTTTTTACGAGATCCCATGCGTATCAGTTCGCCCCTAATATGACATTTGTGAGTCTCCCAGATCACTAGGGGGTTCATCCCAGGTGTGTCATTTAGCTTGAAAAATTCAGTCAAAGAGGAAACCAGGTCTGGCAGTAGCGCGGGGTCCGTCAATAATGATGAGTTCAATCTCCATGTATTGTGTCTGGCTGGGGTGTTTGTCAAGTCTAGTGACACAGATATTGGGGCGTGGTCAGAGATGGATTGTATCCCGATGTGAGCATCTGCGTAATGAAGATGTAGTCTATTCGTGAGTGGCGGTTGTGTGGAATGGAAAAGAAGGAATAGTCCCTTCCTTCCGGATTCAGGTGACGCCATGAATCTACCAGATTCAAGGAGTGCAGTAGCTTCTTAATGCTCTTAAGGGCCCTATAAGGGATGGCGGTTTACCCATTGGAGGTATCCTCCGTCGGTATGAGGGGGACGTTGAAATCCCCTCCCAGAATCAGTCTACCCGAACCGAAACACTTCAGCTCAGCAGTCAGTTTTCGGCAGAAAGTGAGTTGAGCTGAATTGGGAAAATACACGTTTGCCAGAGTCAGGGGAGTTCCTCTGCAGGTCCCCTTGAGGAGGAGGAATCTCCCATCCGGATCGACCAGCGTGTCCGTGACCTCAAAGTCAGCATCTTTACTCACCAGTATCGAGACCCCTTTTGATTTGGTCCCGGGACTGGTGGCATGATATGCGTTAGTAAAGTAGGAGTCAGTCAGCCTTGGTGTGTGTCCTGTCTTAAAATGAGTCTCCTGTAAAAATACAAAATTGGGCCTACCTTTTTTAAGTTCTCTTAGTAAAGTGATTCTTTTTTCGGGGATGTTAAGCCCCTTGACATTGTGGGAGATTACCGTTGGGCTACGTCCCAAATCAGAATATGCCATGGTTTAGACTCAGGGAGGCGTGGGATCCGACACCTGCAGAGACAATCTCAACAAGATAATTGGAAACAGAAAATTGTAATTTAAGTATTAGTCAATAGCATACAGTATATTCGCACTAACGTGCGTATCGTGATAAGGCAAAGTAGAGAGAAAGATAGCAGTGAGGAAAGTAAGAAGAGTAAGATGAGAAATGAAATGAAGACGGAGTTGTAGGTTACACCCCCTTAAGACTAAATAACTGTCCCAAGGGGGTCAAGATTAGTGCGTGAGACAGGCCCCAAAGTAGCCCGCCTGGAGCACTACTGTGGGGTCCGGGAAGGCCCTCCCCGGAGACAGCAACCCTCACAGTGCGGGTCACCACAGGTCAATTAACCCAGTGTCCGCACTGCGAGGGAAAGTGTTTAACAGTACCGTACTGTCGTTCAAACACAGCGGTAACTCAACTGTATATGTTATGAGCCGTCATAAGCGACGCCATAAGGCATATGGTGAGTGCTAAATGGTCTACTACAGCAGCAAACGTATAATGCAATCTGGTAATTAATTAATAAAAATAAAAAAACAAGAACAAGCAAGCCTGGCAAACAATAAGAAGCGAAAAATTAAGGCACTTTCAACCCTCCAATTCACCATGCCCGCCACCCGCCATAACACGTACTGAGGGGACTGTTTCTACCCTAGGCTACTATCCCAGCCAATATTTTGCGGTCCGCTGGACACCATTATGCCTCTAGGGCTATAGTGTTCGGAAAGTCAGCCGACTTCCTACAGTATATCAATCCTATAGTTGCATTTGCTTAGTACTGGTGCTGTATCTCCTAGGAGGCACCTATGAACCAGGGTCGTGTCATACAGATCATGATCCCATGGGGAGTCACTTCTCCAGTATGTGAGCAGTCGTATAAAGGTGTTCTAGGCTTGGTGCTGACGGTGCTAGGAAGTCACATAGGGTAAATGGTGGTCAGGTGGGAGAAAAGTAACGTTAGTGTTCCCATGAAGCCGGCAGGCATAAGCGAATCACGGGTCCTAGGCTTCCATCAGGTTCCTAGAGGAGTGTGGGCAACTTCGGGGAGTCCCCCTTGGTGAGAATTCCCCTCGTCCCTGCCTCTGCCGCTTGGTGAGGTGTTTCTCCGGCGAGGTGAGTGGGGAGAAAGGTGGGCTCCTGTCCTTAGGCGGCAGGGAGAACTCCTGGTACCAGTCAGGCAGAGCAATCAGCTCGAGCTGGAGGGCAGCACAAAATTCCGGGAGGTCTGTAGGCGTTCGTAGGATGTGTTGCTTACCTCCATGTGTGACCAACAAGGCGAAGGGAAAGCGCCATGAGTATCGCAGTTCTTTCTCCCTTAACCTATCTAACAGGGGACGCAGGGCCCTTCGGTTTTTTAGGGTAATTTGGGACAAGTCTTGAAAAAGTTTTATGGTCTCCCCATTGAACACGATCTGGTCGTTCCTGCGGGCCCTGGCCATTACATCCTCTTTAAGTGTGAAGCTCTGTAGGCAACATATGATGTCGCGAGGGGGTAGTGTATCAGGGCCTCTCGCTCTGAGTGCCCTGTGCGCTCTAACAAAGTCAATGGCAGAGTCTTCCGGACGTTCAAGTAGGGTATTAAACACCCTCTGCAAGACTGAGGTGATTTGGTCGGGCGCAACGGACTCCGGTATGCCGCGCACCCTGATATTATTACGCCTCCCCCTGTTGTCCTCTAAATGCCTGTTCATTTCGATGAAATGGAGGGAGTGTGCTGTGACAGCCTCGTCCAGTCTGTGTATTGACCTGTCTCTCATCTTTCCTGCTGTCTCCGCAGCCGCCATTTTCTCCTGCATAACCAGGAAGCTGGTCTTTAAGTCTGTGATCGCTGTGGAGAATGAGGCCTTGATGTCGGCTGCAAAGCCAGACATATCCTCGTAGGTAAGTGGGTGCGTAGAGCGAGAACTGTGCCTACCGTTGTCCTCGGCCGCCGATTGCGAGTCCTCGCTATAATCCTCGTCCGCATGGACCGGCGCCATCTTGCCTTCCTCCGAGGCCTGCAGTGCTGAAGCTTGGGTCTTGAAAATGTCTGAGATATCTCGGCCGGGATTGACTGCCACTGAGCGGCGGGGACGGGTCTGGTGCTGGTGCTTGTTCTGTTTGCTCATTGTTGCGCCGTTTGCTGCTGTAATCAGACGGGCTGGGGCCGCTTTCCGACTGAGCTCTCCCTCTAGGCTGCCATCTCCGTTGCGCGCCAAGCCACGCCCCCCCCCCTGCACGGTTTTTTATTTATGTATTTATTTATTTATTTTATCAATGACTTTCAATGAGTGTTCTTTGTATTATGGAGCCGACAATTCATAATAGCTGCAAGTGATTTTAAAGGACTTTTTTTTCCTGCATAAATGACACTTTGTGCAGGGACAGTTCTAAGCACCAGAAACATGCGCCCCTTCACAGGCATACTATAGACACCCCCCCAGGTATGACATTTTACACTTTTATTGTTTCACTTTAATCATTATTAAAATCACTGCTCCCAAAAATGGCCGTTTTTAAAACTTTAATAGGGTTCTAAAGTTCACACGAAGTATGCTATATACTAGCTCCGTCTAATCTTCTTTATACATTCGACAGACACCATAAGCCTTCAAAGACAGATTTGACCGTAATTCATGTGGATTTTCGGACGAATGCAAATTTTGAACGAAAAACTAAATAAATAAAAACGAATTTCGGGAGTAACTAAATAAATTAATTTTTCGTACGAAAACTCAATTCTGAAATGAAATATTTTACTCTGCACATGTCTATTGCACAGTATGCAATTGAGCTACTGGCCTGTCCTGCATCCAGCGTTCTTTTGGAACGCACCTTCAGTGCTGCTGGTGGCTTTGTAACCAATCACAGGGTGTCCATCGACTCAGTTGATCGACTGACCTTCATAAAGATGAATCAGTCCTGGATCACCACAAGCTACCAAGTACCTAAAGCTGATGTAACCGAATATTTTTTTTGGAAATATCACATCCCTTTAAGACTGCCTATGCTGATGCTGAGTGACTGTCCTGTTATGTTGACTGACTATCCTCTTCGTCCTCAATGATCCCGATGATATCTTGGAAGAATATTTTTGGTTCTGGTTGATGCCATCAGCCCAATTTTTCAGCCCCTGTTTAACAGGGGCATGTAATACAATTTTTGATGCAATACTTTGCAGCAGGGCTCATTCCTGCACTACAACTAGAGTATATGGTAGAGTTTGCAGTGTCATGGCACCTGCACCAGTACCTAAGGCCCAATTTTTCAGCCCCTGTTTAATAGGGGCATGTAATACAATTTTTGATGCAATGCTTTGCAGCAGGGCTCATTCCTGCACTCCAACTAGAGTATATGGTAGAGGTTGCAGTGTGGTGGCACCAGCATCAGTGCCTAAGGCCCAATTTTTCAGCCCCTGTTTAACAGGGACGTGTAATTACAATTTTTGATGCAATGCTTAGCAGCAGGGCTCATTCCTGCACTCCAACTAGAGTATCTGGGAGAGGTTGCAGTGTCGTGGCACCAGCAAGCAGTGCCTAAGGCCCAATTTTTCAGGCCCTGTTTAACAGGGGTATGTAATTACAATTCTTGATATAATATTTCACAGCAGGGCCCATTCCTGCGCCCACCAAGAGTAACTGTGAGGAATTATAGTGTTGTGGCACCAGCACCCCCACCACCACCACAACCAGCAAAAGCCCAATTTTTCTACCACTGTTCAACAATGGCATGTAATTACAATTCTTGATATAATTGTTCACAGCAGGGCACTCCAGTGCCCACCAAGAGTCACTTTGAGGGCTTACAGTGTTGTGGCAACACCAACACCTTAGGCCCTCATTTCTTCAGAGCATATAGGGCAGGCCCCTACTTTCAATCATCCAACTTATAAACATCTCCTATTTGCAATGGAAGGAGACAACAGGAAGTGAGATGAAAAAAGATGGATGGCAAACAAAAATTATACAGGGGTGATAACCCTTCCCTATGTTTTCCAAAAATCTAAAAAATAGATTTTTTAACTGGAACTACACTTTAAAAATGTACCAGTTCAAAATTACAAACAGATTCTACTTAAAACAACAAACCTACACAGTCCCTGTCTTGTTTGCACCGCCTGTATACTGCTGTTCTGAGTGTATAGGGCCTGGGGGCCCCACGCCTTTCCTTTTTTTAAT
The DNA here is from genome assembly GCF_037356315.1 of Lithobates pipiens. Classification (NCBI taxonomy): domain Eukaryota; kingdom Metazoa; phylum Chordata; class Amphibia; order Anura; family Ranidae; genus Lithobates; species Lithobates pipiens. The sequence goes on along the minus strand of NW_027507718.1, from coordinate 57,204,524 downwards.
ATGGATATGGGGTTCCCTTTAATATCAGTACCAGACCCAAAGAGGCTGGTAATTGGCAGGGGGGCTACCCATGCCATTTTCCTCAATGATTTTAATCCATATTGCTGGAACCAGATATTACATTAAAACCGCAAGCAGTTTTAAATGACTTTTTTTCCATTAAATGTCAATTTGTGCAGGGACTGTTCCAAACACAGGAAACACGTGCCACTTCACAGGCATACTATAGACAACCTCCAGGCACGATATTTAAAGGAATATTTCACTTTTTTTCACTTTAATCGTCATTAAAATCAGTGCTCCCGAAAAAACTTCAGTTTTAAAAAAAATAAAAATTGGCATTGATCCATGTCCCCTGAGGCAGGAGCCAGGTCCCCAAACCCTTTTCGTTTTCAAACTTTTTATTGCAAAAAAATAGTTAGGGTAACAAATAGGGATGGGCTTCGAGTTCGAGTCGAACTCATGATTAAAGTGAAACAATAAAAGTGTAATATTCCTTTAAATTTCGTAGCAGGGGGGTATCTATAGTATGCCTGTGAAGGGGCGCATGTTTCTGGTGCTTAGAACTGTCCCTGCACAAAGTGTCATTTGTGCAGGAAAAAAAGTCTTTTAAAATCACTTGCGGCTAAATTGTCGGCTCCCGTAATACAGAGAACACTCAATGAGGATATAGGTTTGAGGCAGTGCTGTGCTAGTGATTGTTGCAGCAGCCTGAGTGTCTTTTGTCAGTTTAGAGAAAGGGACAGGACGGTGTGTGCTGCAGGGAGAGTCAGTTTAATCATTAGCTGTTACTATCAGGTCCACAAAAGTGCTATTCCAGTAACCAGTTATTATTCCAGCAGCCTCTGTTTTGTCAGTTTATATAGGGACAGGCAGGAAGCTGTGTGTGAGGTAGTGAGGGTCAGTTTAATCAGTAGCTGTTACTATATTAGGTCCACAAAGGTTCTTTTCAGGACTGGTATCAGTGGTATGGTAATAGGCTTGTACACGTATAATATTCTTTCTTCCAAATATAGAAAGAATATTATACTTGACTGCTGCCCTTCTGCTGCAGTCTGCTAATCAGTCACAACTAGGGATGAGCTTCGAGTTCGAGTCGAACTCATGTTCTACTCGAACATTGCCTGTTCGCCTGTTCAGCGAACAGTGAACAATTTGGGCTGTTCGCAGCAAATTCGAAAAGCCGGAACACCCTATACAAGTCTATGGGAGAAATCTAAAGTGCTCATTTTAAAGGGTAATATGCAGGTTACTGTCCTAAAAAGTGTTTGGGGACCCGGGTCCTGCCCCAGGGGACATGGATCAATGCAAAAAAAAGTTTTAAAAACGCCCGTTTTTTCAGGAGCAGTGATTTTAATAATGATTAAAGTGAAACAATAAAAGTGTAATATTCCTTTAAATTTCGTAGCTGGGGGGTATCTATAGTATGCCTGTGAAGGGGCGCATGTTTCTGGTGCTTAGAACTGTCCCTGCACAAAGTGTCATTTGTGCAGGAAAAAAAGTATTTTAAAATCACTTGCGGCTAAATTGTCGGCTCCCCATAATACAGAGAACACTCAATGAGTGTTCTCTGTATTAGCCGACAATTCATTCATTCATTGATAAAAAAAAAAAAAAAAAGTATGGGGGTTCCCCTAAATTCAATTACCAGGCCCTTCAGGTCTGACATGGATATTAAGGGGAACCCCGTGTCAAATTTTTAAAAAAAATTGACGTGGGGTCCCCCCTAAATATCCATACCAGACCCTTCAGGTCTGATATGGATATTAAGGGGAACCCCGCATCAAATTAAAAAAAAAATTGATGTGGGGTCCCCCTAAAAATCCATACCAGACCCTTTATCTGAGCACGCAACCTGGCAGGCCGCAGGAAAAGAGGGGGGACGAGAGAGCGCCCCCCCCCTCCTGAACCGTACCAGGCCACATGCCCTCAACATTGGGAGGATGCTTTGGGGGTCTGTGACCCCTCAAAGCACCTTGTCCCCATGTTGATGAGGACAAGGGCCTCATCCTCACAACCCTGGCCGGTGGTTGTGAGGGTCTGCGGGTGGGGGGCTTATCAGAATCTGGAAGCCCCCTTTAACAAGGGGACCCCCCGATCCCGCCCCCCCTGTTTGAAATGGTAAGGGGGTACAAAAGTACCCCTACCATTTCACAAAGAAAGTGTCAAAATGGTTAAATAAGACAACCACACTTTTGAAAAATTCCTTTATTAAAAATAAAAAAATAAAAAAAAGATTCCAGCGGTGCTAATCCACTCTTGCTATCCAGCGACGAATCTCCGGGGTCCAGCGATGGATGATCATGTCCAGCGATGGATGATCATATCCAGCGACGGGGGATCTCTCAGTCCAGCGCTGTCCATACATCCTTCTTCTGTCTCCATTGCGGAGACACTGCGGAGATCCCAGCGCTGACGTTTCTTATATTAGGAGGGCGGGTCCACTCGTCATCTGACCCCGCCCCCTCTGACGCTGGTGAAGGGAGCCAGGGGTTCCCCAGTGACGTGTGGGTGACCCCGCCCCCTCTGATGTAACAGAAACCTGCGTTACATCAGAGGGGGCGGGGTCACCCACACGTCACTGGGGAACCCCTGGCTTCCCTCTCCAGCGTCAGAGGGGTGGGGTCAGGTGACGGGTGGCCCCGCCCTCCTAATATAAGAAACGTCAGCGCTGGGATCTCCGCAGTCTCCGCAGTGGAGACAAAAGAAGGATGTATGGACAGCGCTGGACTGAGAGATCCCCGTCGCTGGATATGATCATCCATCGCTGGACCCTGGAGATCCGTCGCTGGATAGCAAGAGTGGATTAGCACCGCTGGAATCTTTTTTTAATTTTTTTTATTTTTAATAAAGGAATTTTTCAAAAGTGTGTTTGTCTTATTTAACCATTTTGACACTTTCTTTGTGAAATGGTAGGGGTACTTTTGTACCCGCTTACCATTTCAAACAGGGGGGGGCTGGGATCTGGGGATCCCCTTGTTAAAGGGGGCTTCCAGATTCTGATAAGCCCCCCGCCCGCAGACCCTCACAACCACCGGCCAGGGTTATGAGGATGAGGCCCTTGTCCTCATCAACATGAGGACAAGGTGCTTTGAGGGGTCACAGACCCCCAAAGCATCCTCCCAATGTTGAGGGTATGTGGTCTGGTACGGTTCAGGAGGGAGGGGGGCTGCTCTCTCGCCCCCCCTGTTTTCCTGCGGCCTGCCAGGTTGCATGCTCGGATAAAGGGTCTGGTATGGATTTTTAGGGGGACCCCCACGTCAATTCTTTTTAAATTTTGATGCTGGGTTCCCCTTAATATCCATATCAGACCTGAAGGGTCTGGTATGGATATTTAGGGGGACCCCCACGTCAATTTTTTTTTTTAATTTGACACGGGGTTCCCCTTAATATCCATGTCAGACCTGAAGGGCCTGGTAATTGAATTTAGGGGAACCCCCATGCTTTTTTTTTTTTTTTTTATCAATGAATGAATGAATTGTCGGCTAATACAGAGAACACTCATTGAGTGTTCTCTGTATTATGGGGAGCCGACAATTTAGCCGCAAGTGATTTTAAAATACTTTTTTTCCTGCACAAATGACACTTTGTGCAGGGACAGTTCTAAGCACCAGAAACATGCGCCCCTTCACAGGCATACTATAGATACCCCCCAGCTACGAAATTTAAAGGAATATTACACTTTTATTGTTTCACTTTAATCATTATTAAAATCACTGCTCCTGAAAAAACGGGCGTTTTTAAAACTTTTTTTTGCATTGATCCATGTCCCCTGGGGCAGGACCCGGGTCCCCAAACACTTTTTAGGACAGTAACCTGCATATTACCCTTTAAAATGAGCACTTTAGATTTCTCCCATAGACTTGTATAGGGTGTTCCGGCTTTTCGAATTTGCTGCGAACAGCCCAAATTGTTCACTGTTCGCTGAACAGGCGAACAGGCAATGTTCGAGTAGAACATGAGTTCGACTCGAACTCGAAGCTCATCCCTAGTTGTGACTGATTAGCAGACTGCAGCAGAAGGGCAGCAGTCAAGTATAATATTCTTTCTATATTTGGAAGAAAGAATATTATACGTGTACAAGCCTATTACCATACCACTGATACCAGTCCTGAAAAGAACCTTTGTGGACCTAATATAGTAACAGCTACTGATTAAACTGACCCTCACTACCTCACACACAGCTTCCTGCCTGTCCCTATATAAACTGACAAAACAGAGGCTGCTGGAATAATAACTGGTTACTGGAATAGCACTTTTGTGGACCTGATAGTAACAGCTAATGATTAAACTGACTCTCCCTGCAGCACACACCGTCCTGTCCCTTTCTCTAAACTGACAAAAGACACTCAGGCTGCTGCAACAATCACTAGCACAGCACTGCCTCAAACCTATATCCTGAACTACACCTAAAACCTATACCAGTCCTGAAAATAACTTTTGTGTACCAAATAGCTAGCGATTTGGGTCACTGCAATCTCTCTCTGCTCCACACAGCAACCTCTCCCTATAGTGACAGAAGAAAGAATGTAAAATGGCCGCCGGATCGGGTGTATTTATAAGTTAGGGGGAATGTCCAAGTGTCCATGTGCTGTAATGTCTCAATTGGCTGTCCTGTACCCCATGATGGACGTGTCATCATAGGTCAAAGTTCTTTTACACATAAAACACGGAAGTCCGCCGGGCGAACGGCGGCAATAGTCCGTCAAATGGGCGAATCGCGAACAGCCGAAATTCGCTGCGAAACGACCGCCGGGCGAACCGTTCGGCCATCACTACTTGTGTATATGTATATATATATATATATATATATATAGTAATATTTGGGGGGTTATTTTAGCTTAAGGGTAGAGCTTACCAGTGAGCTGAGTCCACGCCAGATATGCCGTTTTAAGGGCTTGTAGGCCCACTTTTATTAAAGAAAGAAAAGTTTGATAACAGAAGAGTTGCCCACACAGGGGTTTCAGCTTTCCATAGCAATAATGTAAGTAGAACCAAAAATACCAAGCCACCTGGCTCTCTTTAGCAGCACTGCTGCTCAGACTTATGCTGCAGCCCTCTTGGCTCTGTAACAGAGTTCCTGTACACCCAGTACCTCAGCACTCTTTACTAGCTTATTTTTCAGCCCACAGGCTTGGACCCTCTGTCTGCTCTGACAGACCGACCTGTGCAGACATGCACACTTCTCCCTTACTCGCCTGGACTCCTCGGGAGGGTGGAGCCCAGAACCATGGTCTTGGCTCTGTTTTAAACCCAGGACCCACCTTTGCAATCATCCAGCCAGACTTCTGGCTGTTCCCAAAACCCGGTCCCAGGATTGGAGATTCCGTCCCACCCATAACACTGTGGAATCTCCGGGCTCCAGGTCCCAAACTGGATTTTTGAAAACACAGAGGAAACTGAAAAGCCAGTTTCCTCACAAATAAACAACTTTCCTGGAGCCCCTCAACCTGCCTGGTTGAGAACCCTGCATTCTTCTGCTGGTGGGGTACCATACTACCACAATATATATATATATATAAAATATATTTATTTGAATTCACATTGAATAGGTATTTATATTTATGATATAAGCTCCATTATATTTTATATATATATATATATATATATATATATATATATATATATATATATATATATATATATATATATATATATATATTATATTTAAAGGTTAAAATATCAGCTACATCAAATAAGCTACGTTTGCACTATTGAAGAAAATGGCCATTATTGAAAGGCCATTTGAGAACCTAAGAGACAGATAAGAAACACAAACAGTAATTCAAATGAAATATGAGTTTATTTAAATAAAACAAAATATTGCACATCCACAATATTTTGGTGTAAACCTAGTGCCCCTCTACCCACGAAGCTCTCCACATATTTTTCTCTGACTTCGTGGGCACTTTGGGGGGGTAAGCCAGGGCGGCCACTTTCGAGCGCAGTCATCTCTGCAGGCTCCGAAGAAAAGTCGGCCTCATTCGCAACTGAGGCCAGATAGCTGGCTGAATTATTTCTTAAGTAGTTGTGCAGAATGCATCAGCTCAACACAATGTGGTTTAGTTTATATTTAGCCAGGTTGATGGACGTGAGGAAGATCCTGAACCTTGACATTATGCCAAAGGCATTCTCTACCACTCTTCTGGCACGTGATAGCCTGTAATTAGAAACCCTCTGCTCTGGGGTCATGTTCCTCATGGGGAACAGCCTTAATGAGATGTTATCCCAGAGCAAAGGCCTCATTCACGACAAATACGAAATTGAGGCCCTCAACATTCTCCTCCAAAGGTGGCAATCCCAAGGTGCCATTTTGGAGATGTAGGTAAAACTCTGTCAGGGTGATCACTCCTCCATTGAAGTGTCAGCCATTCTTCTCAATGTCCAGGTAGATGAATTCATAATTGAGCGTCACCACTGCCAAAATCACTATACTACTAAACCCCTTGTAATTATAGTATTCTGACCCCAAGTTGGGTGGTGGTACAATTGGGAAAGTACCACTGGTGGAGAAACAGGGAAGCCACAGCCCACCATTCCTGTGGGTTGGAAGGAAACTGTGGAGTTAAACAAGAAAAAAAAATTGTACTTTTACACATAACATAGCAAGCAGATTAGACACAAAAATTCTTGGCCAAAATAGGTACAACATTTATTGAAATGAGTATTTAAAGACAAAAGTATCAACTTATCAGATTCCTTCCCCCCTCTGGTGGCCCATTGGAAAAATTTTATGGTGGGGGGGGGGGGGGGTGGGTAGATGTTTAGGACAGGTAACCCCCTCCACTTCATTGAGAGCTGAGTGTTACTTTGGTCAACATCTCCTTGCTTACACTATTGGCAGTCCACTGGACAGGTAAGAAGTGTCATAATCCAAAAATATGAATACACACTGTCAAATTGAAGCACATTTTTACATTCTGCAATTACCTATCAAGATAATAGGAAAACAAAACTTTAAACAGGACCATTTGAATAATCAGGGAGGCACTTGTACTACATGCTTTGGTGAATTCATCCATAAATATGACCACAAAAGAGGTAGGTATAGTGTGTATGGGTTTGGCAAAGTCAGCAGAGTATTGGTATCAGTTGCAAATGAGTTTGGGCCCCAATAAAATAGCCTCTTGGACCCTGCCTGAATTTAAGGTCAATAATAACATTTGGACACATTTTAGGGGGTGTTTAGGTTAAGCACTAAAATGTATCTGACAAAAAACATTATTAAGTTACTAGGCTAGGTGTGTATGGGCCCAGGATAGTATGCTGGGGAGGTTAGTGAAAGCAAGTATGCATGAAGGACAAAAAAGGAGCATTAAAAGTTTACAGCATGCATGAGGACAAAGAGAACATTCACAGCATATTACAATCATGGCAATTATGTAATGAAGAAATTAATACAATACATTAGCAAACATTAAATACATAGAATGTGATGTTAAAGGATAAAACTTTACCCAAATATAGTCATTTTGCCGGGCTTGAATAAGGCAGAACAGGTCTCTGGAATAATGATTCCCAGAGCCTGGAGGGAGATCCCAGTCGTGAACTTCAGTTTCTGGAGTCTTCTCCCCGTCGCCTAATACCGCAAGGTGGTGACGGGCCTTTGCTCAGGAGAAATGGCTTGCCGCATGCAGGTGTCCTGCTTCATAATATAAGGGGACAGCAAAACCAATAGGTGGTGATAGATGGGGTCCGTCATCACGAGATAATTCCTGAAATCATCAGGATTATTCTCCTGGAGCTCCTGCATCAAAGGCATATGACAAGATTAAGCAACCAATTCTTGATCCAAGAACTCCTCCTCCCCCCAGTTCATGGACTGGACTTGGGTCTATGCAATAATACCAAGCCCAACAACAGCACGATCTCTCCGACGAGAACGCCACATGGCTAGTAAACAAACAGCTGCTCAGAACAAACTGATAGAATGCACTGAAAATCAGAAAGGACCTGACAAGCACGCAAAGCAAATCAGAAACGAGCAGAGAGGACTCACTGAAAATCAGAAGCAAACTATAAATAGAACACGCTGAAAAACAGAAATGACCTGACAAGCATGCACTGAAAAACAAATACGAACCAACAAGCACAACCTGAAAAGCAGAAATGAACTGAAAAGCATGTGGCTGAAAAGCGCGAACCGACACTCACCAAACCTCTACTAATACGAGATAAACACGAGATTAGCAAAAGTATCCCAAAGTATGGTGCATGACTATTGAACTTCCTCTTTAGCAGCTCGTATGTCTTGTACGTCACTACATTCGTAATTGTTGGCCCTTTGCGTTAACGTGCGTATGCAAGACAGGTTGGAGCCAACAACCTTTGAACAAAATTCCAGGGTTTTGTTGTCAGAAAGTCTGATCATGTGTACAAGGCTTTTACTTTCAATGAGACCACTTTAAGTGTGGAAGGTGTGGAGGTAGAGCGTATGTGTGACATATTATCAAAGGATTAGGGCTCGGACTATATAAAAATTTGGTGATTCAGTAATCCCACGCTAATGGGAAAGGTTTGAGGAAGGGGGATATCAGGGTGAGGCTAATCTGATGCTTGTATTGGTGCAGAAGTAGCGGATATTGAGGAGGTGGTAAGCATAAAAAAAAGGGGGGGAGAGAAAGGCAATGGGGAAGTGGGAAAGAAAGTGTGGAAGAGGTATGAGGAGGAAGAAATCTGGAAGAAGGAAAGGCGCCAATGACCTTTCCTAAAAGTTTGTGTTTAATCCGGGATAGGTCAACGAGAATAATTCTGTTCCTGCCGTGTGGAGGATTGGCTGTTGTTTGTGTAGAGTAAGGTGTACAGGAATCTCTGGTCTATGAGAGGGTATTGGAGATTTCAAACTGAAAAAGAGCTGTCGGACTTAGGCATAAGACCACAGGACTATGGATCAACAGTTAGGGAACTCAAAAAATCAAATACGCCTAAGACATTTAAACAGGAAAAATGTGTTATATATTTATGAAACTATAGAAAACGTAGAATAACAATCTATCTGAGTATATAGAAATATTCTCATAACAAAACAATGGTCACATAGGTGTAGGAGGGGCCATTCACCTATTAAAGAAGAAGGGAGCTCTGGTCCTAAATAGAAGCCTTATGTGAGCTGGGTATTTAGTAATAGAGACACCGGCATATTTATCTTTGGAAGAGTCTGCACAATAATGCATTCCATTTGTGAGCTCGTGGTGGTCCACCCCAAGAGTTGAGTCTCAGAATTCCTTAAACGGCAATCTCTCTATGTGCTCTTTTAAACAAGGCATGGGCGCCTCGCATGAGCAGGTCACCTCAACTAAAACAGTTGAGTCCTTCACTCCAAAGTGTATTACAATATTTGTCTTTCCTGTGAAAGTCCTGACTAAGCAGGAGACCATGTTGGTGCAGTGGAGCAATATGTAGCAAGGTCAGCCATCAGATATAGAGGAAAAGGGGTGATCGCACATGGAGAGAGTGTCACATGAGGGGCTGATTTTGTGACATACTTAGTATCTCTGATCAGTTATCTGATATCATATCAGTGTGGGAGGGGAAGGGTTATATGAGGAAGGAGCATGACCACCCATACAGGGGGTGTGCAGCCTCCAGGTAAGTTGTAAGGAGAGAGAGAAGAAAAAAAAGGGGGGGTTTTGTATAAACTAAGGATGTGAGTTCCGACTTCTGTGTAGAATCACCAATTAAAGAAATGGCCACAGTAATAAATCTTGGTACCCAGATCATTGTGGTCCTGTCAAGAGAGAACAGTATTATCACATAACATTAAAATATGAGGACCAACTGCGGGGGTGATGGGGGGGGGTAGGGGAACAGGGGAAGAGGAATGGGGGAGTAAGGGGTAAGCAGGGAGGGGGAAGAACCTGGGTAGTTGTCTATGTACACGGGCTTGTTGTGTCTTGGCCGCAGTCCTCAGATATTCAGTCCAAAGCAGGTAATGGGCATAGTGTAGACTCTAAACAGCTATTTGTGGTGTGTAGAGAAGGGAGAATTAAACTGCTTTCAGAGGGTCTGCTTAGAAGATTGTTAAAGTAAGCTATAATGGCCTAGGATAGGTGGTTGGGTTCTACCATTTCAGGGAGACCTCTTACCCGCAGATTGTGATGGCGACTCCGATTGTCCAGGTCTTCCAGTTGTCTGTGGAGGTCCCTGAGCTGTACATTGTGGGCTTATGAGGAGGCTTGAAGTTGTTGGATGGATGTCTCCTGGGTGGTTGTTGTCTCCTCCAGATCACCCGTCCTTGCAGCCACAACCTGAATGTCCCTCCTCAGATCTGTGATGGCAGATGCCAGCGTGGCTTTAACCACTTGACCACTGGGCACTTAAACCCCCTTAAAACCAGACCAATTTTCAGCTTTTGGTGCTCTCACATTTTGAGTGACAATTACTCAGTCATGCAACACTGTACCTATTTGATTTTTTTTTCCTTTTTTTCACACAAATAGAGCTTTCTTTTGGTGGTTTAACCACTTAAGCCCCGGACCAATTTGCAGCCAAAGGACCAGGCCCCTTTTTGCGATTCGGCACTGCGTCACTTTAACTGACAATTGCGTGGTCGTGCAACGTGGCTCCCAAACAAAATTGGCGTCCTTTTTTTCACACAAATAGAGATTTCTTTTGGTGGTATTTAATCACCTCTGTGGTTTTTATTTTTTGCGCTATAAACAAAAATAGCGTCAATTTTGAAAAAAATGTAATATTTTTTACTTTTTGCTATAATAAATATCCCCAAAATAATATAAAAAACTTTTTTTTCCTCAGTTTAGGCCAATACATATTCTTCTACATATTTTTGGTGTTTACAAAATAGGGGATAGTTTTATAACACTTTTATTTTATTTTTTTACTAGTAATGGAGGCGATCAGCGTTTTTTATTGAGACTGCTACATTATGGCGGACACATTGGACATTTTTGGGATCATTGTCATTTATACAGCAATCAGTGCTATTTAAATGTACTGATTCCTGTGTAAATGACACTGGCAGTGAAGGGGTTAATCACTGGGGGGCAAGGAGGAGTTAAGTCTGATGTTATTTTTTTTTTATTGTAGGATGGCGTGGCCTGGCATGTGATGTCACTGATCGTCTTTCCCTATAACAGGAAACAGACGATCGGTGACAGCCACAGTAGGAAGCACGGGGAGAGGTTTGTTTACACAGACCTCTCCTCGTTCTTTAGCTCTGTGACCCGATCCCGGGACACCAGCGGTGATCAGGTCCGCTAGTCCCACGGCCACGGTCACGGAGCTCAGGACTGGGTCGGGAGGGCGCTGCCGGCGGCACGCTCCCGACTCGCAGTTCGGCACTTAAAGAGCAATTTAATGGTACGTGCTTGTTCCGATCCGTGCCATTCTGCCGACATATATGTGCAGGAGGTGGTCCTTAAGCAGTTAATCACCTCTGGGTTGTTGTTTTTTTGCGCTATAAAAGAAAAAAGACCAAAAATTCTGTAAAAAAAAATGAATTTTTCTTCGTTTCTGTTATACAATTTTGCAAATTAGTAATTTTTCTTCATATATTTTGGCCAAAATTTATACCACTACATATCTTTGGTAAAAAATAACCCAAATCTGTGTATATTATTTGGTCTTTGTGAAAGTTATAGAGTCCACAAGCTATGGTGCCAATCTCTGAAAATTGATCACACCTGAAGTACTGACGGTGACGGCGACTGATCTCATTTCTTGAGACCCTAACAAGCCAGGAAAGTACAAATACTCCCCAAATGACCCCTTTTTGGAAAGTAGACATTCTAAGGTATTTAGTAAGATGCTCAAAACAAAAAGAAGTAAAACCGCGCTAGGACCTAGAGACAATGCTCAATAATAATAATGAAAGTAAAAATTCAAATTAAATAAATTAAATAATAATATTAAAAAATAATATTATAAATTACAGTGAATATTGAAAATTGTAAGGCTGCTGCTCCACTGTGGGATACATACACAATAACAATGAAAATAAAAGAAAGGGAGCTGCGCCAATAAAAAACACTATATTTAGTGTAAAAGTCCCAGACTTGTTAAATTAATAAGTGTCCATAGCAAAAGGATCCCGGGGTTGAAGGAAAATCACTTTCAAAACGAACACATCACAGTGATTACACACTTTCTTATCGCTAATGTGCCCAGCCACCGACAAAAAGATGCGCTTACCAGATGGTAGAGCGTAAGGAACGTTATGGTAACAAGCCAATCGCAACCCCTCGCCTACACCAGATGCCTTGTAATTCAGGGACAAATGCTCCATATGCTGTAGATCCTTAGGATGCTCACGCTTTCAAGATCAAATGAAGATTATTCCTAGCATGGACACCAGCTGATGGTCCCTCAGATATTATGTATTGCTGAATAGTGCAACGATTGAACACCATTAAAGAAATACGAGGACAGGTGTGTATATAGAATCTTTGCTCACACGCCAATCAGTGTGCACAGCTTAGATAGACTCCTCTCCCAACCAAAACAGCAGCATGTCAGCTCATACAGGGAGAGCCACAAAAAGAGGGGCTAGGAATGAATGTCTTAAGATTTTTTGCACATTTGGAACAGCACACTGAGATACAGCATATTCTTTTATTTTATTTTTATTATTATTTTTATTTAGTAAGATGCATGGTGAGTTTTTTGAAGTTGTAATTTTTTCCCACAATTCTTTGCAAAATCAAGATTTTCTTTTCTTTTTTTTTTTCCACAAAATTGTTATATTAGCAGGTTATTTCTCACACACAGCATACGAATAGCACAAATTACACTCCAAAACACATTCTACTACTCCTCCTGAGTATGGCAATATGTGTGTGAGATTTTTACACAGTGTGGCCACATACAGAGGCCCAACATGCAGGGAGCGCCATCAGGCATTCTTGGAGCATAAAGTATGGATGGGTATGCAGAGTATGGTTGGGTATGCAGAGCATGCAGAGTATGGCTGGGTATGCAGAGTATGCAGAGTATGGCTGGGTATGCAGAGTATGCAGAGTATGGATGAGTATGCAGAGTATGGAGGGGTATGCAGAGTATGGATGGGTATGCAGGGTATGGCTGGGTATGCAGAGTATGGCTGAGTATGCATAGTATGGATGGGTGAGCATGGATGGATGGATGGATGGATCTCTCACTAAGCAGCGCTGTGGACACTACACATGCAGTCCACACCACTGCCGCCTCGGCGGTCACGCTAGTTCTCATGTGCACTCCCCAGGGGGTGCGCGAGAGCGGAATTCTGGGAGGACGTCTCTGTATGCCCTCCCAGAGTTAACAAACCGCCCTGTAGCCATCATTCAGCTATGGGCCGGTTATTAAGTGGTTAATATCTACCACTACCGCTCGGAGGTCTTGGAAGTTTGAGCAGCGGTGGTGAAATTAGACAATGATTGTGAGGGATTCCTGCTGAAGGGGCTGAGGCAGGAGGATCACACAGCACCTGTGTAGGCCTGAGATGAAGCCATGGGCTCACGTGGCTTGGTCCAGGAAGATATCTGGGATGCGCTGGCTTATCTGTATCTTATCTTTAAACAAGCCAAAGGTCAGTTCGAGGAGAAGAGCAACGTAGTCAGGGACAGTCCGGGTCAAAACAGGCAATCAGGTAAAGTAGCAGGAAACAGGCACAAACGGGAAGCTGACAACAAACCAGCAACCCGTCTGGATGCCGGGGCTGTTTGAAATAACCTCGCCACAGAATGCGCCATAGTGCACTTCCGTGCCCCATTGCACCCACCCGTGCCCCATTGCGCATACCCGAGCACACACTCATGGGCCATTGCACGCACACACACGTGCACACATGCCGCACCATCGGGCATGCACGCATGGACACGCCGAGTATGGATGGAAAGAGGCTTTCCCTGACAGAAGAGGTCATGTCTCTAATGTTAATTTCTTACACATTTGACCTCCTCTAGACCAGGTAGCAGTGTATATACAATCATTACTGCACAACTTATGTACTTGTGTGAAATCCAGGACTGTTTCCTCATTGAATTGTTGTATAAATGATACAGATGGCACAATACAAGCTATACTCTAATATGAGATCTAATCTTCTACATATATGACCTCCTCTGGATTAGGAGCAACACAAATTAAAATCAAGATTGCCTAATATGCATATCTGTGTGAGAGAGCTTATGTGCTATATACCCCTGTGGGGATGACTCTCATATCTTCAAGTCACAGCTCACCTCCTCTGGACCACAGTGGATAATACCACCTTTTGTTTTCAACTTTGTTGTCCAATTCTCTGGTATTTTGAGTTCAAACCAACTGGCCAATTCCATAATAAGTTTGTTCTTGGATGTCATGCGTTTATATATGCTGGACTGACACATTTCCTCATGGTGTATATACATTCGTTGGGTGGCCAACCATTCATTGGATGCATATGAAGATGGAAAGATTAAGTAAACTAATGCCACGTACACACAAGAAGAATGTCCAACAGAAAAAATCAGACGGGAGCTTTTCATCGTATATTCCTATCATGTGTGTGCCCCATCTGATTTTTTACATCGAAAATTCTGATGGACCTAGAAATGGAACATGTTTCCGATGGAACCAATTCCTAACAGGAAAACCGCTCGTCTGTATGCTGTTACAACGTACCAATAATGACACATGCTCTGAAGCAAGTATGAGATGGAAGCTATTGGCTACTGGCTATCGAACTTCCTTTTTCTAGTCCCGTCATACGTGTTGTACGTCACCGCGTTCTTAATGGTCGGACTTTGGTGTGATTGCATGTACGCAAGACAGTTTTAGCTGCCAGAATTCTGTTGGAAAAACCTTCAGAGTTTATTCCAATGGGAAAATTGGTCATGTGTACAGGGCATTAAACTGGCTGATTGCCGGGGAAATGTTAACGCTGATCCATAAAGCTTAATCATGCATCAGAAGTGTGAAAACAAAAAAACAAAAAAAAGTTGCCGCTTTTAGGATCTAATATAGACTATTTTAATACAAAGTAAAATAATGTGTATGGCTCTTCTATGAAACAGACCCTGCAGGGATTTATTTCATAATACCATTTTCCCATTGAACTCCTCTCCTCTCCTTTCATTTTTTCATGTAAGAGAACAATGCTGAGATGGCACATACACTGAGTTTACAATCAGCTCTTTTACATGATCAGCTACATGCTTTGGATGAAATGCCAAAAATATGAAAAAAATATGAAATCAGCACCAGCTGTTAACCTTTTCAGAAAGATAATATGCACACTGACATGGAAATGTTGGAAGGATCTCAATCACTATAATGCCACGTACACACAATCGGAATTTCCGGCCAGAAAAAGACCGATGAGAGCTTTTCATCGGAAAATGCGACCGTGTGTATACTCCATCGGAATTTAGCTGTCCAAATGCCCACCAGCCAAAAATGTATAGCATGTTCTCAATTTTCCCAACAGAAAAACGTTCTATCGGAAATTCAGATCGTGTGTATGCAATTCTGACACGCCAAAATTCACGAACGCTCAGAATCCAGTACAAGACGGAACTGCTGGTCTGGTAAAACTAGCGTTCGCAATGGAGTTAGCAGATTCTTCACACTGCAAATTTTTTAATTGTTCAATGCCACACATTCTCTTCTTTATAATGCTAGAAGAATGAAGTTGTTTTGCTGCTCATATTCACACAGAGTCATCACAAACGTATTTCTTTATTATTCCTAGGTATCTCCTGAATAATCTTTATTTGAATTTAAGCCAGATCTACATAATATATATATAAAAAAATAAAAAGGAGAGCACGAGAAAATAACACAATAATCCAAACATTTATATTAAAGAAAAAAAAGGACTTAAAAAAAAAAAATATATATATATATATTTTTTTTTTAAGTCCTTTTTTTTCTTTAATATAAATGTTTGGATTATTGTGTTATTTTCTCGTGCTCTCCTTTTTATTTTTTTATGTCACGTTTCCACAACACCATTATTATGTTGTATTTCTAAACCTGTTTGTTGTTGGTGTCCCTTGTTAATTTTGACATTGTATTTTTGAAATGTACCTGCCTACTCACCCAAAAAATGTAAAATTTGCTATTTGAAGAAAAATGCATAGGCAAGTATTTACTGAAAAAATAAATACTTTCCATGGAGAAAGTGCTTGAATTTCCGAAGGCTTTGGCCCTCAAGGCACACATCAACTTTGTGGCTCAAAAACGTGGTAGCTTGAGAAGTCCATATATAAAGGAGGTCAATCTGGTCCAGGAATCCCAGAGAACAGGAACAGCAGCAGATGACATATATGTACCCAGGCTGTGGTACTTCAACAGGCTGCATCTTCTGTCAGACCAGAATGAAGGCAGGCAATCACTTTCTTGTCTTCCACACTGCCTTCCCTGCAGCCTTTCATGCAGTCTTCCCTGGAAGCTGTGGCTCTGGAGGTGGATTTATGGCAGGAGGAGGAGCAGGGGGATGGGGGAGTGCACGCAGGTGGTCATGATCGGTTATTTCGCCACTCAACCCCTTGTGGATGATTTCAAAAATGAGTTTCTCACATTTGCGCCATTGGCCCTCCTCCATTTGCTATAAATTGGAGGCTATGTAGATGCCATAGGCCTCTACAGCATCGAGGGTGGATTTCAGGGCATCATTAGCCAGTGCTGCCTTCTCTGTTTTAGCCCCCTTCCTGGGCCTTTTGTATAGAAGGCAGAGGGGAGGCACCTGAGGTTGGGTGTTGCTGGGCCCTGCCACCTCTTGGCTGACACTTTCCCCGGCCTCCTCCTGTGTGCCACTTGCCAGAGCTTCGTCCTGGCTGCTGAGGTCTTCCTGTGTATGAAAAAGGGACATAGTTTTAGGTTTAAGTTCATCAAACACACACAATTTTCAGCTCATGACTGTTGCAAATTTAATGTTACTAAATAGAAAAGACTATTATTCTGAGCCCAGCATTTTTCATTCTTGTCACAATAATTTTTTGCCACTACTATCTATTGATATATGAAAGACTTTTTGCTAAATCATTATCTAGTTACCAACAATCATTTTCACGTAAAAAAATATGTATAAAAATCCTATACCTGGCTCCAGCTGGGCTCCCCAATCTCTTCTTGGATGGAAGGCCCAGGTTGGTCCACAGAAGCCTCAGCTTTGGTTTGAGGGAAGGTTGGAGGGAAGGGGTGCCGGAAGTGATTTCCTGCCCTCAATCTGGTCATCAAGAAAATGCATCCTGTTGTAGTACCAAAGACTGGGTACATACACCTTATCTGCTGCTGATCCTAACCCCAGGAACTGCTGGACCTTCTGATACTCCTTCCTATGGATGCTTCTCAAGCTACCAATTTTAGTTTCCAGAGACCTCGTGTCTGCATTGGGGGATCGGGTCTTTACAAATTCAAGCATCTTCTCCAGCGTTGCATTCCTAGCTGCTTTGTTGTGATATAACAGATTTTTCACCTCCCATAAATTGGCCATATCATGTTATTTATCCCGGAATTCCCCCAGGAATTCTTGGTCTTTAAATGGATACATTTTCTCTGCAAGACCAAACAAAAGACAAAAACTCATCTCAGAATAATCTTTTTAACCCAATATAGGCATCAATGTAGATTCAGTATAGTCCACTCATGTCACCAAAGTTAAAATCTTACCTTCGTTATAACGTTCGTCGCTTCTGTTCCTCCTTCCTCTGCACACAGAATGTAGTTACGACACACACGTGTTAAGCTTTTTATACACTGTGCATGCATGAAACTCCGCCCACGTAGCCTGCCCCTGACGTTCTTTCTAGAATATTCCCGCCCCTTCCCTTTGGTCACAGTGGGAGAGGAACATGGAGGATACACAGCAGGTGCATAATTCGAGTAACGAGGAAGAGGAAAGCCCTCAGCCAGAAATATCCTGATTCCGGAGGAGATCTAAGGCCACAAATATGTCCTTTGGTGAGATGTTGGAGATGGTGGATATCTTGAGGGGTAATGACTAGGATGGGAATTATAGTCCGTACCCAAATACAAATCTGAGAAAGGCCAAGATCATGACTAAAGTGGTGAAGCGTCTGTACAGGAATTTTGGGGTACGACGATGCAAGGATGAACTGAGGAAACACTGGTCAGACCTCAAATTAAGGGAGCAGGATCAGTATAGAAAGATCAAGAAAATTCTTCGAAAAAGTAAGTATTTGTCATGTGTTCCTATTATTATTAATATTGCATGATGCACCATGTGTTTTTCTTTATGGTGTTGTACATTTAAAAATGGCTACTTTCATGTTCATACGCCTAGTAATCGTCGTAGTAAACATCATTCATTTCCCAAATAAGTGCAATGTTTTCCCAGATACCTGATTAAATACATTTGTTCATGCTAATTTTTAATTTAATAAAAGAGGTTTAGGACATTGTTGTCTAGATGTGTTTGAACCTAGAAGGAATAGCAAACTAGATTCAGTGTAATGTATGTAGAGGACACTCAGCAGCAGTTTACACATCTGGACACAGGTACTTCATTGGATACTTGGGGTGTCTCCAGGTGGGAAACTTGTCCAAAAAAGGTAAGTATCCCAGCTTTATTTAGGGAATAAATCATGTCTTATGCTTGAAATTCTGGCCAAACAGACAATTGTAACCCACTTCCAAGCAATGTTTTTTGTTCATATCTGTTACCTCAAATATCTGTGTGCTAGTATACCTTTTGTTTCATTCTCATAAGGGAGCAAAGAATCTGGAAATATGACATCACCAGGGACCCCCCACCTCCTGAACAAGGGGAACAGAGGTCACAACCATAGGATGTGGAGGAAGGAGAGGTGGTCGAGATCGAGACCACAACAGGTGAGTGTCTGTCACCCCAGCTTCAGGTAATAAGAGATGTATGTCTGCATATTTATAATACATGGTGTGTTTTTTTTTATTTTTAAGGGGTGTACAGGTTGTGAAAGAACAATCAGATCATTTCACCAGTGACAGCACCCAAAGGCTAATCCAGGACATCATGTGGTGTAGTCAGGATTTAGACATTATAAAACAAAAAACTATGGATATTGAAGTAAAACTTAAGAATGTGATTGATGTCCTTGGAAGAATATAATTTGCAAAAAAAATGGCACCATTTTGTGTTTTTTTGTTACATTTTGACAACATTTTAAAAAGCCTAATTTTAAAGATGCACACAGTATGTCAACATGTGCTATTTGCCATCAGGGGATATCAATGTATGCGTTTTGTGCCTGCAAACCTTTCCTCAAAACTCAAGTAGGTGAGAGGAAGGGGTTGCACCCCCAAAACACATCCATTTATCCCCCATGAAGGGAGATAGCGCATGTTGACATTATGCATGGGATCAGAATGTAAATCTCCAGTTTGACTCCCAATTTGTGTGCATCTTCAAAATTGGGCTTTTACAGGGGTGACTTCACCCCATCTGTTCAAGGCAAGATCCACACATTTTGGACAATATAATGTGTGATCTCGCCTTAAGTTTTTCAATGTTGAACTTTGTAAGTTCCAGAGTTGCGTATGTTCTGTTTGGAAACATGGCTGTTTATGTAACCTAAAAAAAAAAAAAAAAAAAAATGTATATAGCTCAACATTTTAGACTTTTTTACAAAACATGTTTTACAACGCACATGTGAATGTGTACGGAGTAAAAGGATTTTTACTTAACAATGTGTCACTTCTTCTTTCAACTATCAATACCATTTTTTTGTGTTTAAATTAGTGTTTACAGTGACAATGGGTGTTATAGAATTATGTACAAACCACTTGGCACTACATGTGCACTAGGAGACACAAAAAAGAAACACAAGCAGGAAATCAAAATCCAGATTTTTAGCAGATTAAATGTAAAATGTATTCAAATAGTGCTGGCAAAGCAATGGCCCCCCTTCCCCGAAAAATATTCCAAATAATTTTGGCGCTTTGGGGGGGCAAGCCAGGACGGGCCACTTCCAGGGACATCATTTATTGTGAAGTCCAGCATCAGGCCAAACTGTGACCACATACTTTGGGTTATTTCTTTTCAAAAAGTTATGCAGGATGCAACAAGATAAGACAATGGTATTAAGTTTGTATTCCGCCATATTAATGGCCATTTGAAACAGGTAGAACCAGCTGGAAATTAAAAACCCTCTTCTCCGGGGTGAGGGTCCTCTGGGGGAATGGCCTTATGACATGGTTTCCTGGACCGAAAGCCTCATCTGAGATGAAGACAAATGGCAGTCCTTCGACATTCTCCTCTGGGGGTGACAATCCCAAGCCACCACTCTCGAGATGTCGGTAAAACTCAGTCTTGGTAAATACTCTCCATCCAACATCCGGCCATTCCTCCCCACGTCCACAAATAGAAACTCATACTGTATGTCGACGACACCACCACCATCAGTACGATACTATGAAACTCCTTGTAGTTAAAATAGTATGACCCCAAATGGGGTGATGGGGGGATGTGGACGTGCTTCTCATCGATTGCCCCTCCGCAGTTAGGAAAATCCCACCGCTGTGCAAACTGGGAGGCCACAGTCTGCCATTCCTGTGGCGTTGAAGGAAACTGTGGAGTCAAACAAGAAAAATCAAATTAGTAATTTTGCACAGAAACATTACAAGCAGATTATGCACAAACATTGTTGGCCAACATCAGTATAACATTTCTCGTAAAGAGTATTTAAAGGTTAAAATATAAGGTCCACTTATCAGATTCATCACCCCCTCTGATGGCCCCTTGTAAATATTTTAGGGGGGGAGGTATGTTTTGGACAGGTAACCACCCTCTCCACTACACAATGGAGTAACAAAGTATTGTGTGTTACTTTGGCCAGCCCCTCCTTAATTACACTATTGGCAGCCCACTGGACAGGTAATAAGAAGTGGCATCAAAACAAATGAATAAATGGAAGCACATTTTTAGATTCTGCAATTACCTATCAAGATAATAATAGGAGGGGGGGCGTGGCTACCGCGCACGCGGATGGACGTGTGAAGCACTAGCTCCGCAACACCGAGAGCCTGCATCGCATACCGGGACGGTTGGACAAGCCCAAACTGACATCGCCCGGTGGCGGAACCTCCGCCCTTCATAGCGAGATGACCCGCAAACGTAAAGGCTTGCCACAACTAAAGAAATTGCCTCAGTTCTTCCCAAGGAATCCTCGAGGCCTAATCCAAGATGGCGCTGGCGAATCTTCTCCTTCGGCTTCTAGCGGCTCCGGGTCGGCGGCGTCCAGCCCAGGAGCGAATAAGCGACCGTCGAATAGATCGCCAGAGGCGTCCACTCCACTATCCCTCAGTCCAGCGAAATCCAAGCCGCGGATGGCGAATCCTCTCAGTGCGGAACAGGTTAGTGGAGACGGCGACCAACTAGAGGACACTAGGGAAATCACAGACACCATAAACTTATTTCCCACTTCTAACCAACCTGTGTCCGATACTACGCTTAAAGACATGCTGGTCTCATTGCGTAGCACCATCCACGCGGACATTATGGACTGCATGAGGGGGTTCAAGGCTGACATCACTGCAGTGGGGGCCCGCATTGATCATGTCGAACATAAAATGGGGGAATTCGCGACCACCATAAATTCAGTGGTGGACGCGCATAACAGCCAATCAGATGAAGTGGAATGGCTTAAAATGAAAGTCGCAGACCTAGAGGATAGATCTAGAAGAAATAATCTCAAGCTGAGAGGGGTCCCTAAACTGATCCTACCAGGTCAACTACTGCAGTATGCCCAAGAATTGTTGGGAGCCTACCTCCCAGACTTATCGGTCTCCGACTTGGCCATAGACAGAATCCATCGCTTGCCGAAGCCGCCACACATCCCGGACAACATCCCCAGAGATGTTCTCATGAGGGTCCATTTCTTTCAAGTAAAGGAGAAGTTTGCCTTAGCTTTTCGGACCACTAAACAACCGCCGGAGCGCTACGCCAGTCTGCAGGTATTCGCTGACCTGTCGCAACATACAATGCAGAAACGGAAAGCACTACTGCCCATTACCAAAGCCCTTCGCAACCACGCTATCCTGTACAGATGGGGATACCCATGTAAACTCTCCATATCCAAGGAGGGCCAAACGACAGTCATTGACAACCTCGAAGATGGTTTGGACTTACTTAGGCTTTGGGATATCCTCCCTGCCCAAACAGAAGTCGCTTCAACGCCGCTGACCAAGCCGTCAACGCATGATACTTGGCAAGTAGTGTCGCGCAAGAAAAAATCTGCAAAACGCAATGTTTAAGTCCTGGTATTCGTTTTCACTTACGTTTTTACTTTGTTATCTGTTTATTATGCTCTCGGTGTTAGCTCGCTGAACTTTGTGAGCTCTTTGTCCCCCTGATAGTTGCATGAAAGGCAGGACATCTGCCCACAGATTCCCAATGAATCGCTCTTTTTATATATGTGGCCCAAGCCACAACTTCGGTACTGTTTTTTTTCCTAATCACTTTTTCTTTTTTTTACATCCTTTTTTTCTTTTCTTCTTTTTTCTGGACTTACCCCCATGTTACACGTCCTCCCTTCTCTTACGCCTCTTCTTTTCCTGGAAATCATCACGTTTCTACTCGAGATGGAACCTGCGATTTCAAGACCCTGCTGCCCGAGGAATGCTACAAGCTGAGTCTGCAAGCCCGTGCTCACCTGGAGATGCTCCTGGAACAGCGGGGATACGCTGTTCTATATGTACCTCATTTCAAACCGACCCACAATGTTGAACTTTGTCTCATTTAATGTCCATGGTTTGAATCATCCTGCAAAGAGGGCTTCTGCATGGAAAGAGGCCCTGAAGCTCCGTGCAGATGTACTTTGCCTCCAAGAATCACATTTCCTTGCCTCTGACCCACCGCCATTCCGTAACAAGCAATTCCCACACATTTTCTGTGCCTCTGCTGCCCAGAAACGCAAGGGTGTCCTGATCACCATTAGAGATACGGTTGCCTTCTCCCTTATACATACAATATCGGACTTAGAGGGCAGGTACCTTATTGTGGTAGGTTCGCTCAACTCGAAAATTTACACTATTGTTTGCCTGTACGCCCCTAATTCCCATCAGATAAGGTTCTTTCGGCGTCTACTTAAGAGAGTCAAGGACATTCGTCAAGGAGCTTTGATACTGTGTGGGGACTATAACATCACTTCTGATTACAATGTGGATACTACTACTAAATCGCGGAGACCTCTTCCATCATTACAACGCTTACTTCATGAGGAGGGTCTTTTCGACATTTGGAGGTGCCAGCACTCCAGTGAGAGAGACTATTCATTTCACTCTTCTAGGCACAATACTTATTCGAGAATTGATATGATACTTGTGGATAGATTTTTACTCCAGGCGGTGTCCTCCTCCGCTATCCACAGCATCTCTTGGTCTGATCATGCCTCGGTCTCTGCTGTGGTGGCGGGGGAGGACAACCGCCCTGCATTGGGTGTTTGGAGAGCGAACACTGAAGTGTTTGGGTCCCCAACTCTTATGGGTGAAATTACTGATAGCCTTAGGGAGTTTTTTCTCTTTAATACTAATTCTGTGACTGACCCTATGGTTCTCTGGTGTGCACACAAAGCCTTTGTGAGAGGCTTGTTGTTACAGGCTAACGTCCGACTTAGAAAAGCAAGATCTCTAAAACTTGATGGTCTCCTCAGAGATTTTAAACAGCTAGATACACAAAATAAAATAACCCCATGCCCCATAAGGGCGCACAAAATAGACGCTCTCCGATCCGAACTGAGACTTTTATTGCTAGAAAACCACACCAAAACCCTAGCCTATTTTAATTTAATGCACTACTCGGCGGGTAATAGGGCGGGTAGACATTTAGCACGCCACCTGAAAGAACATAGAGCTAGAACTACCATCCCCTATTTACTTAATTCCACGGACAACAGCAAGATATACAACCCCAAAAATATAGCGGATTCTTTTGCCCAATACTATTCCTCCCTTTACAATATCAACTCTGACCCCAAGACCGTTCAGCCCACTGTAGACGATATCCAAAATTTTCTAGCTGATGTTTCACTCCCAAGGCTCTCTGAAGATCAACTTCTGAGTCTCAATGCCCCAATAACACAGACTGAGATCCAGAAAGTCATTAGATCTCTGCCATTGGGCAAGTCCCCGGGTCCGGATGGCCTCCCAGGGGAATACTACCGTAAATTTGCTGAAATTTTATCCCCTACCCTTCAGGATGTTTTTTCCCAGGCGACTGCTTCCTCTCTGTTTCCACCTGAGATGCTTAGCGCCTTTATTGTCACTATTCCTAAACCAGGCAAATCCCCAGATACACCACCTAACTTTCGCCCAATCTCACTTTTAAATACCGATGTGAAAATATATGCAAAAATCTTAGCCCAAAGACTACTTCCTATACTTCCCACACTTATTAATCTAGACCAGTCGGGGTTTACCCAGGGCCGACAGGCATCTGATGCCACTAGAAGGGTGATAGATATTGTGTGTCATGCGAGGGTTTGTCGGACGCCTTCTCTGCTCCTCTCCTTGGATGCGGAGAAGGCGTTTGACAGAATACATTGGGGCTATATGCGGTCCACTCTCGCTAGCTTTGGATTTGGGGGGTCCCATCCTATCTGCTATATTGTCCCTATACTCAAATCCTTCGGCAAGGGTGTATACATCTAATATGCTCTCCGAGTCCTTTGATATAACTAACGGTACGAGACAGGGGTGCCCCCTGTCTCCTTCCATCTTTAATTTGCTAATAGAACCTTTAGCTGAGAAGATCAGGACCCACCAGGACATTCAGGGATTCTCTTTCCATGATAAACAACATAAAATAAACCTCTTCGCGGACGATATCATCTTATTTCTCACTTCCCCAGTCACATCTCTACGACACACCCAATTCCTCCTAGATCAATTCAGCAAGATCTCTTAATATAAAGTTAATGCGTCTAAATCCCTTATACTCCCTCTTGTTATCCCACAGGAGCTTCGTTCTAACCTGCAGTCACTTTACCCATACTCGTGGAAATTAGACAGCATAACCTACTTAGGACTTTAGATAACGTCAGATCCTAACAAATTAGCAGATACAAACTATTCCATACTACTCCAAAAACTAACATCAGAATCTAGACGTATCGCTAAAACTGAATTGACTTGGTCAATGCTCCTGCTCCCACAGATTCTTTATATGTTTCGTACCCTCCCCATACCACTTAAAGCTACTCATCTTAAGTTGCTCCATACCCTTCTACAGAGTTACATATGGCTTGCACAAAAACCAAGATGCTCAAAAACCCTCCTAATTAAAAATAGGAGGGCGGGAGGTATGGGTCACATCGAGTTACAGGATTATTTTAAGGCGAGCTTGCTTACTCAGCTTAAGACTTGGTTAGATGTGCAGTCACCTTCCCCTTGGCGGGACATCGAACACTCCATGTCCATGACCAAAGACCTCCCTGCACTCCTGTGGCTTGACCGCTGGAGGCCCTTCCCTCTAAGACAACTACCTTTCACACTACATGCTTCTCTCTGGGCATGGAGGGGCCTCCCGCGGACTGACTCGCTGGAGTCGGGAGTGATAGTGGTCCCCCTAGGGATTGAGCTGCTGACTAGGGCAATTCCCAACCTTAATCTCCGCAGCTGGCAACTCAAGGGCATCACCCTAATATCTGATATACTTGCTGAGGGACAGATTAAAGATTTTAAAGTACTTCAAGCTGAATATGGTCTTGGACAGGGTGAGCTCTATAAATTTGGTCAAGTGTCTCATTTCATGCGCTCACTACCAACACGACATACATGCCTGAATAAAGATGTTTGGGAATTCTACATGAGTAAGACTGTAAAGATAAGGGGTGTCTCTTTTTTCTATGGCCTCCTCCAGCACAAGAACGTGTTTATTAGATCCTCCCCGTTTTTGAAATGGGAAGGAGACTTGGGGAAATCTTATACATCAAAACAATGGCAATTAGCTTTTAACTCAATCTACAAAGCCTCCAAATGCGTAAACCACTGGGAGCTACACCAAAAAATAACTCTAAGATGGTACCTTACACCATATCGGTTGTCCAAATTTTCTGAGGGGCGCTCCAATCTGTGCTGGAGGGGCTGTGGAGGTGTAGGCACCCTTAAACACATTTTTTGGTCATGCAGACACTTGACCAGCTTCTGGAATAGCGTATTCAAGCTGATCTCTTCTATAACGGGTATTATATTATCCCCTGAGCCAGGCCTGGGCTTACTTAATTTGGGAATAGAGCTCTACCCCCTCCCCCCCAATATCGTATGATAGTTACACATATTCTACTAGCTGCCAGATCATTAATTACTAAAAAATGGAAATCTGCTGAAGTACCGAATCTCTCAGAAGTAATTGTGATTGTCAAAAATAATTGTATATTTGAAACTAAATTGCTTCAAAGGTTAAGTAATGGTATGACACAAGCTAACGTGTGGAATGCGTGGAAAGCTCGATTTCATTAACAAGCATCATTAGCTACAGTAGTGTTTGTAATCCAGGTCCATCTCACTCCCTTGAACCCTCTTACCCCTACCCTCTCTTCCCTCCTTCCTCCTTCTAACTCATTCCCCTCTCTCTGTAGATTAGTCATCTCTTTTTTTATTTCTTTCTCTCCAGATAAGATATAGCACGAGGCTGTTCGATAGCTATTAGCTGACTCATTTTCCCTTTCCCTGACTTCTTACTTCTTTTCAGTCTGGGTATCCCTCTAACTCAAATAATAATGTGCTGCTGAACACTGTCTTGATCTTGTAGCATTTGCTGCAACGTCTTGGTAGAGTATTGAGGTCGAACCTGAACCAGAGCGGATATATAAAGTGTGTACCTTCTTCTCTATTGTTGTATGGTATAACTTGATGTCTATATCTTATACTACTGTATGTATTTTTTTTTCTTGCACTCTTTCTATACTGAAAACGTATGTTCTTACTTTTGAAAATTTCAGTAAAAATATTTGGAAAAAAGATAATAATAGGAGAAGAACAATTTAAACAGTACTATTTGAAAGTATTGAGGCAGGCCCTTGCACACATTCTTTGAGAAATACATCCATAAATCTGACCACAAAAGAGGTAGGTATAATGTGCATGGGTTTGGCAAAGTCAGCAGATAGAGGATTGGTATCAGTTGACTTAGCAGTTGGGGGCAGGGGGGTTCCAAATGATTTTAGGCCCCCCAAAAAAAGCCTCTGGCATTCTGCATGAATTTAAGGACAAGGGGTCTTTACGGTAAAGCATTACAATGGAGCTGACAAAATACATTGTTAAGTGACTAGACTAGGAGTATATGGGCCCGGATAGCATGATGGGGGGGTTAGTGAAGGCAAATATGCATGAAGGACAAAAAAGGAGCATACAAAAATCCAGCATGCATGAGGACAAAGAGGAAATTCCAAGCTTATTACAATTATGTTAATTCTAGAATGATGAAAGAAATACAATACATTAGCAAACAGTAAATAAATATAATGTGATGTTAAAGGATAAAACTTACCCTCATATATTCCTTCTGCAGGACTTGGATGATGGCAGAACAGGTCCCTGGGGGGAGATGCCTGTTGAGAACTTGAGGTCCTGAAGGCTTCTCCCTGTGGCCAAGTACCGCAATGTGGCAACTAGCTTCTGCTCCGGAGTGATGGCTTGCCGCATGCAGGTATCCTGCCTGCTGATATAAGGGGTCAGCAAAGCCAACAGACGGTGAAAAACAGGGTCCGTCATCCTGAGATAATTCCTGAAATCATCGGGATTATTCTCACGGATCTCACGCAGCAAAGGCATATGAGAGAATTGGTCACGCTGGAGCAACCAATTCTTGGTCCATGAACTCCTCCTCGCCCTGTTCATGGAGTGGGCTTGTGTCAAAGTAAGAACCCCAACACAAAGCCCCCGCACAGCACAAACTCTTCGAAGAGTACGTACACGGAACATGGCTTCAAAGCGGTCGGCTGGTCAGAACGGACTAACAGAAAGCACTGATAAACAGCAAGGCCTGAAAGAACGAAATTCAAATCAGCAACGAGCGGACAATAAGCACTGGAAATCAAAGCGTACTATATAAGCCGCAATGACAAACAAATGCAAACTG
The DNA here is from genome assembly GCF_037356315.1 of Lithobates pipiens. Taxonomy (NCBI): domain Eukaryota; kingdom Metazoa; phylum Chordata; class Amphibia; order Anura; family Ranidae; genus Lithobates; species Lithobates pipiens. Next base: position 57,176,530 of record NW_027507718.1, on the reverse strand, counting down.
ACTACATGCATTGATAAGCAGATACGCATCGACAAGTACAAACTGTAGAGCAGGAACGATCTGAAGCACAAGTCTGAAAGGCGCAAATCGTCTCTAACCAAACTTCTACTAACACACGATAAACATGAGATCAACAGAAAGAGCTCAAAGGGTGCCGCATGTGGTGCTGAACTTCCCTTTTCTAGTCTCGTCGTATGTGGTGGACGTCACCGCGTTCTTTGCGGTCGGATTTTGGTGTGACCGCGTGTAGGCAAGATAGCTTCATAGAAAACCATCAGAGCTTTTTCCGACGAGAATTCTGATCGTGTGTCATAAGACAGTCAACCTTCAATGGTCTTTTGTGTTTTTCAGATATTTTTTATAGTTTGAATTTTATAATCCTGGAAAATGAGGCTGTGCATTAAAATGCTTACTACAGTAATTCTTTTACATTCCTTAGAAGGATCATTCATGGGGTTGTGACCAGTGTGTGGACAAGATGAACGCAGGAAGTGTCACGTACCTTACAGCGGAGTCAGACTGCTGAGGGTGGCCTCTCGCACGGTTCCGGTCACCACGCCCCTGGAGATGGGAACAGGGAGTGTGAGGACACGAAAGGGTGCAGGTGCCTGCAGATGGAAGTAGAAGGCCTTTGAGATGCTGGGTCCTCACGGTAGAAGAGGTGTAGACTGGTTACGTAGGTAGGCACCGGAAGATCAGCAGGTGTGCAGGGAGCACTACGTGTCTGGAACAGGCAGGATCGGCAACTGGCAGGCAATGCGGTACAATAACAAGAGACAGGTGCGTAATCAGGAACAAGCAAGGGGTCTGGTAACGTGCGAGCAAACGAGGTACCGAATCAGGAGACAAGCCAAAGTCGAAAGTCCAAGCCGGGGTCAGAGGTAGTCCAGGAGATAGCAACACGGGGAATCCAAGAGTGGGTATCAGGAACGGGTCACAGGAACAAGATCACGGGAGCAAGGTCACAGGAGCGAGGTCTCAGGAGCAAGGTCACAGGAGCAATGATCAGGTCTTACAGGAACAGCTGAAGACGATCCAGCACTGGTGTCAGGCCAGGACCCTGTTTATATAGAGGGAAGTGAGCCAGGATTGGTGGAAGTGGCCGTCCGTGCGTGAAGACGTACATCCGTTCAGTTTGCGCGGGTGTTTTCGCGTGTTCGGATTGGCGTACATCCACGTGTTCGGTTTAGCATACGTCCGTTCGTTCTGGAACTCGTACGCCTCTGACGGGGACACCGCGCATAGCGCCTGGAACGAACGGGAACTGCTGTTATACGGGGACGGGCATACGTACGGTGAGTTCCCTGACAGTGCCCCCCCCTTAAGGGCAGCCTCCGGGTGCCCCTTTGAACGGACCTTTGAGAGCGATGAAAAGCCCGTATAAGCCTCTGGGCATGAAGATTCGCTTCGGGTTCACAGGAATTTTCTTTGGGGCCAAAGCCTTTCCACTTAATCAAGTATTGGTTTTGTCCTTGGCGCTTCCTGTAATCCAAAATGGCTTCGATCTCAAACTCCTCCTCCCCATCTATCAATATAGCTTCTGGAGAGCATAACTCCCGATCTGGAAAGGAATTGGGTACATCAGGTTTAAGTAGAGAAGTGTGAAATACAGGATGGATTTTAAATGAGCCGGGAAGTTCAAGTTCATAGGCTATCGAATTAATTTTCTTCTTAATTGGAAAAGGCCCCAAATATCTGGGTCCCAATTTTTTAGAGGGACACGCCAGTTTCAGGTTTGCGGTTGACAGCCATACACGATCACCGATTTTTAAATCCAATTCTCCCCTTCTCTTCCTGTCAAAAAATTTTTTATCGTCCTCCTGAGCCTTAGAAAGGGTTTCTTTAAGTACCTGATTGTTGATAACAAAGAAATTCAGCCTATCCTGGACAGCTGGTACAGGAGAATCCGGTAAGGACGTTGGCAAGAAGGAAGGATGAAAACCATAGTTAGAATAAAATGGTGACTGGTTTGTGGCAGAATGAGTAGAGTTATTAAATGCAAATTCTGCTAAGGGTAGTAACGAAGCCCAATCCTCCTGAGAAAAAGAAGTGAAACAACGTAAATATTGTTCCAAGGTTTGATTAGTGCGTTCGGTCTGCCCGTTTGTTTGGGGATGGTAAGCTGAAGAGAAATTTTACTTGATACCCAGAGTTTCACACAATGATTTCCAAAATTTTGATGTGAATTGGACTCCACGATCAGAGACAATATCACCGGGAATTCCATGGAGTCTGACAATTTCTCTAATGAATACTCTGGCTGTCTCGGTTGCAGATGGAGTTCCCTTCATGGGAATAAAGTGTGCCATTTTGGAAAAGCGATCCACCACCACGAAGATAGAGGAAAATCCTTCAGAGGGGGGAAGCTCAACAATAAAGTCCATTGCGATCTTATCCCATGGTCTTTCAGGGATAGGTAATGGCCTCAATAATCCCCAGGCTTTATTTTTGCTGTTTTTATTCCGGAGGCAGGTTAAACAAGAGCTAACATAGTTCCTGCAGTCTTTCGCGAGGTTTGGCCACCAGAAATGCCTTTGAACTAAATTTGTCGTCTTGTGACCCCCGAAGTGACCCGCCAGGGGATAGTCATGACAAACCTGGAGAACGGAGGTGCGAAGGTTTTGAGGGATGAATAATTTGCTTCCTCGCCAGAAAAGACCGTCTTTTTCTTGGAGGTTCATACCTGGAGGAACTGATGCACCTCGAGACGACTGCCGAACCTGTGATAGAAAACTGGTTTGTGTTAATAGGAAGTTTCCAGCTTGCAAAATAGTGTCTGGAGGGGATGAGGCTTCAGTTTCAGAGAACATGCGGGATAATGCGTCGGGTTTACTATTCTTGGATCCTGGTCTGTAGGTTATGTGAAAATGAAAACGGGAGAAGAAAAGAGCCCATCTTGCCTGCCGGGGCCTGAGACACTTAGCTGTTCTGAGATATTCCAAATTTTTATGATCTGTAAAAATCAATACTGGATGTGTTGCCCCCTCAAGAAGGTACCGCCATTCTTCTAAAGCCAGTTTGATTGCTAGAAGTTCCCGATCTCCCACATCGTAGTTCCTTTCTGATGTATTTAGTTTTTTTGGAAAAGAACGCTACAGGATGCATTAATGATTTAGGCCCTTGGCGTTGGGACAGAATGGCGCCTACAGCGCTCTCCGAATCGTCCACTTCCAGAGTGTAAGGTAGAGCAGGATCAGGGTGTTTGAGTATGGGGGCCGATGTGAATAATCCTTTTAGTTTATCGAACGCAGCTTGGGCCTCGATGGACCATCGAAAACGGTTTTGTTTGCTGGTGAGTTGCGTGATGGGGGCTATAACACTGGAAACGTTTTTGATAAACTTCCTGTAAAAATTAGAGAATCCAATGAAGCGCTGTACCCCTTTTTTATCAGTTGGAGGTGGCCAGGATAAAATGGCTGAAACCTTTTGAGGATCCATCTCTATTCCCTCTGTTGATATTACCAGACCCAGGAAGTGAATGGTCTGCCGTTCGAATTCACACTTCTCGGCCTTGGCATAGAGCCCATGTTGCCTTAATCTCAGGAGAACTTGTTTCACATGGTCACGATGGGTTTCTAGAGAGTCTGAAAATACCAAAATATCATCCAAATAAACAATTACAAATAAATCCAAAAAGTCCCTGAAAATGTCATTAACAAAATGTTGAAAAGTGGCTGGGGCGTTGCAGAGTCCAAATGGCATGACCAGATACTCAAAGTGGCCAAAACGTGTCCGAAAAGCCGTTTTCCATTCGTCCCCCTTACGGATTCTGATTAGGTTAAAGGCCCCCCGTAAATCCAACTTTGTAAATATTTTGGCTGATCGAAGTCTCTGGAATAATTCTGGAATTAATGGAAGGGGGTAGCGATTTTTAATCGTCACTTTATTTAAATCCCTGTAATCCACACATGGGCGGAGCGAATGGTCCTTTTTTTCAACGAAAAATATTCCAGCACCGGCTAGAGAAGATGAATGTCGGATAAATCCTTTCTTGAGGTTCTCATCGATGTATTCTTTGAGGACCAGGAGTTCAGGTTCCGATAGAGGGAATATCCTCCAGAATGGAATTTCGGCTCCAGGCAATAACTCGATTGGGCAATCGTAGACCCGATGAGGAGGTAGTGTGTCTGCCTTTCTTTTGTCAAACACGTCCAGGAATTTGTGGTATGTGGTTGGGACCAACTCCTGGAGCTCAGATGTAGGACCCGAACAGGCAATGACCGGAACCAGGTGGTTTGAGGTCCTGACACAATTTTGGAGGCAATAAGTGGACCGAAACATTACCTCACCGGTTATCCAGTTTATTTGGGGATTATGGGCTTGTAACCATGGCATTCCCAAAATGATTGGGAAGAGTGGTGAAGAAATGACATCCAAGCAGATTAATTCTTGGTGACCGGATAGAATGTTGGCGAGCAGTGGTTGAGTCTCATGGGTAATGGGACCTGATCTGATGTTGGATCCATCTGCTAACCGTATAGAAAGTTGGCGTTGCTTGAGTGCCAATGGAATGTTGTGTTGCAGAACGAGAGTATGGTCAATGAAGCAACTACAGGCGCCCAAATCAATTATAGCTTGGACCTGGAGTGTTCCTCCTGGAAGCTGTAAGGTAAAGGGAACAGCTATATGAATTGATTTCGTCAGAGGTAATGCATTGGATACAAGAGGTGAGTCTTTGAACTTACGAATTTTATTTGGGCATGTATTCGCATAGTGACCAGCTTCCCCACAGTAGAGGCAAAGGTTGTTCTGGTGCCGGCGTAGCTTCTCCTCAGAAGACAATTGTGAGCGAAGTAATCCTAGTTGCATTGGCTCTGGAGCTTCGGAGATGGGAGCAGGTGTGGAGGTAGGAGGATAATTAGGAACCTTGGGTAACATCCAAGTGGGGCGAAACTGACCAACTCTTTCAGCTTCTCCTCCAAAGAACTGGGAACTTCGATGTGGGCTAATTCGTCCTTTAATGGTTCGGACAGTCCAATGCGGAATTGGTAACGTAGGGCGGCGTCGTTCCATTGAGTGTCAGAACTCCACCGCCTAAAGTCCGTCACGTAATCCTCTACAGGTCTGCGACCCTGTCGCAGAGCATGGAGACTGGCCTCAGCAGTGGTGGCACGCTGAGGATCGTCGTATAATTTAGCCATCTCATTCAGAAAAGAGTCCGTAGTGTCAAGTAGAGGGCTGGCCTGTTCCAAGAGGCGATGGGCCCAGGTCTGAGGTTCCCCCAGAAGCAAGGAGACGATGAACCCAACTTTTGTGCTTTCCAAGGAGAAGGTGCGAGGCTGTAACAGTAAGTATAATTGGCATGCATTACGAAAAGCACGGAATTTGCTGCGATCTCCGGAAAACCGCTCTGGGGTAGGAACTCGAGGCTCCGGGGATGGCACCACTATTGCAGGCATGGATGCTGGAGTTGCCGGACCGGCGGACCGAGATGCTGTAGCCCCTTGGGAGGCAGTAGTGTTTGGAGTTAATGACTCCACCCTCTGCTCGAGTTGATGGTAACCGTCTTGCAGGCCTTGAACTGCTTGGGTAAGGGCAGAGATCTGTTGGCACAAAGTTTCCAGAGGTGAGGCCCCCCTGTCTGACTCCATGTTTGGCTGGATCGTACTGTCACGTACCTTACAGCGGAGTCAGACTGCTGAGGGTGGCCTCTCGCACGGTTCCGGTCACCACGCCCCTGGAGATGGGAACAGGGAGCGTGAGGACACGAAAGGGTGCAGGTGCCTGCAGATGGAAGTAGAAGGCCTTGGAGATGCTGGGTCCTCACGGTAGAAGAGGTGTAGACTGGTTACGTAGGTAGGCACCGGAAGATCAGCAGGTGTGCAGGGAGCACTACGTGTCTGGAACAGGCAGGATCGGCAACTGGCAGGCAATGCGGTACAATAACAAGAGACAGGTGCGTAATCAGGAACAAGCAAGGGGTCTGGTAACGTGCGAGCAAACGAGGTACCGAATCAGGAGACAAGCCAAAGTCGAAAGTCCAAGCCGGGGTCAGAGGTAGTCCAGGAGATAGCAACACGGGGAATCCAAGAGTGGGTATCAGGAACGGGTCACAGGAACAAGATCACGGGAGCAAGGTCACAGGAGCGAGGTCTCAGGAGCAAGGTCACAGGAGCAACGATCAGGTCTTACAGGAACAGCTGAAGACGATCCAGCACTGGTGTCAGGCCAGGACCCTGTTTATATAGAGGGAAGTGAGCCAGGATTGGTGGAAGTGGCCGTCCGTGCGTGAAGACGTACATCCGTTCAGTTTGCGCGGGTGTTTTCGCGTGTTCGGATTGGCGTACATCCACGTGTTCGGTTTAGCATACGTCCGTTCGTTCTGGAACTCGTACGCCTCTGACGGGGACACCGCGCATAGCGCCTGGAACGAACGGGAACTGCTGTTACACGGGGACGGGCATACGTACGGTGAGTTCCCTGACAGGAAGTGAAGGCTCCTCTCATCGAATTACTCCACACAGCGCCAGCCAGCTTCTTCTGAGGCCCGATCGGTGCTCCATAGCCCGTGGGAACACTATCTTCCTCCCCAGAGTGATGTCATCCAAAAGGCAGAAAGAACACCATCTAAAAAAAGCTGACAGCCTTCATGTTCATGTATCAGCCAGCCGCATTGGCACAGCCAAGGTGGTGCCAAGGCCGATCCATTCACGAGACACCTTGCAGCTCTCCTTCTCCAGCCCGCTCCAGAGACATAGTTCCTTGATGGATCTCTAATATCGGGACTCACTCTCAGGCACCTTCTCCAGGAATTCCAGCAGCAGGCAGGCACGAATGAGACTGAACTCTTCAGGTCCCAGAGGTAAGCCATCCATCTACCTCACTGCATCCTACATGTACACAGCCAGATCCCATTTCCTCCTATCCCACAGTGGGCCAGCCAGTCATGGATAACACTCTCAAGAAAATGTTTATGTCCTTAAGGAGCTTTCTCGAGTCAGACATGATCTCCCTTATGAACATGTCACACATTGAAACCAAAATATGTCACACATTGAAACCAAAATAGGGGAAGTTAACACAACTGTTAATGATCTGATCAAATGGAAGAAAACAGATGAATTAAAGATAAACTTGTGGACATTGAGGCAGGTCTTGCAGCAATAACATAAAAATCAGCGGCTTCCCAGAGAGTGTGCAACTGCTGGACCTGCCCTCTTATGTCCTTAGCATGATCAAAGCTATATTACCAGATCTGAAAAACATAGAACTGATCATTGATCATGTCCACGGACTTCCCAAACCCCCATTCCTACCTGACACGGTATCCAGGGACATAATCTTATGTAATCATTTCTATCATGTTAAGGAGCAGCTCATGTAAAAGACTAAGTCCCTTGGCTCCGTATAACCAACTACAACTCTTTGCAGACCTGTCCCAACACACCCTGCAAAGAAGCAGACAACTCGGTACGATCACCTATGTATCTAACGCCTACCAAATATGCTACCTCCACAAGCTTCACAAAAAGGTAAGCGCACTGCAACAGGGATCAACAATATGGTATGGAGACTTTAATATCACTCCGGAGTCCCTTATGGGTTACTCCTCACTTCTCAAACACTGCAGACCCACATTAAATTCCCTGCTATCATCCTTCCTCTTGTATGATGTGTGGAGATGCCATCATGTGTAGGAGCGTGACTACACATTCTTTTCCCATTGTCATATCTCATATTCACAAATCAAACTTTTTCTCATAGACCAGTGGACCCTCCAAAAAATGTTTTCTTCTACCATCCTTCCCACTACCTGGTCTGACCACTCAGCAATATGTATTTCCAATTCCAAACTTTATCCCACGTACTTATGTAGACTGAACACCCGGATCCTACAATACAAATCATACACAAGCTCTCTTTGTGAAAAGTTGGAAAACTTTTTCTCCTTAACCACTTGCTTACTGGGCACTTAAACCCCCCTCCTGCCCAGACCAATTTTCAGCTTTCAGCGCTGATGCATTTTGAATGACAATTGCGCGGCCATACAACACTGTACCCAAATGAAATTTTTATCATTTTTTTCCCACAAATAGAGCTTTCTTTTGGTGGTATTTAATTACAGCTGGGAGTTTTATTTTTTGCTAAACAAACAAAAAAAGATGCAAAAAAAAAATCATGTTTAATAGTTTGTTATAAAATTTTGCAAACAGGTCATTTTTCTCCTTCATTGAAGTGTGCTGATGAGGCGGCACTGATAGGCTGCACTGGTGGGCACTGATAGGCTGCACTGGTGGGCACTGATAGGCTTAGTTAAGGTGGCACCGATAGGCACAGATAAGGCGGCACTGATGGGCACAGATAAGGTGGCACTGATGGGCACAGATAAGATGGCACAGATGGGTGGCACGGATGGGTGGCACTAAGGGGCACTGATAGGTACCACTGATAGATGGGACTGATGGGCTCTGATAGGTGGCACTGCTGGGCACTGATGGGCGGCACTGATGGGCACTGATGGGCACTGGTAGATGACACTGATGGGCACGGATATGTGGCACTGGGGTGCAGCACCGTTGTTGAGGCAGATTTCGGGCACTGATGGGTGGCACTGTGGGCACTGATGGGTGGCACTGTGGGCACTGCTGGGTGGCACTGTGGGCACTGCTGGGTGGCACTATGGGCACTGCTGGGTGGTACTGACGACGGGCACTTATTTATGGATGAGGTGGCACTGGCAGGGGGCAGGTGGGCACTGGCAGGGCTGGCCGTGATCGGGACTGAAGTCCCGATCAGGGCCGCCGGTGATTGGCTCTTTTTTTTTCTCCTCGCGCTGACAGCGCGAGGAGGAATAATAGCCGATTACCGGCTCCGTTGTATCACATGATCAGCTGTCATTGGCTGACAGCTGATCACGTGGTAAGGGGTCGGGATCGACCCCTTGCTCGGATATGTGATCAGGCGAGTCTCATAGACTCATAGTATAGGTATATACACTCCATTTCTCCTACACATCGCTTCCTCTCTAATGTTCACTCCTTTCTCCTCCTGCACATTGCTTCCTCTCTAATATTCACTCCTCTTTCCTCTTGAATATCACTTCCTCTCTAATGTTCACTCAATCTCCTCCTGCACATCACTTCCTCTCCAATGTTAATTTTTCTCTCTTCCTGCACATCACTTCCTCTCTAATGTTCACTCCTTCTCCTCCTTCACATTGCTTCCTCTCTAATGTTCATTCCTCTCTCCTCCTGCACATTGCTTCCTCTCTAATGTTCATTCCTCTCTTGTCCTGCACATCACTTCCACTCTAATGTTCAGGCACATCTGGCACAAAGTGGATAAGCCTGACACAGGCTCTGCCAGGCCTTAGCAATCGCCCTCTGTAGGCAGAGACCACGGGCCCCTATAGTGTAGCAAAATAGAAAGTCTCTGGTGCCAGCTGCCGAGCCCAGTAAGGCCCTGCCAGCCCTGCTGGCTGCAGCTGCCCTTCTCCCCTGCCCATGACACCACAGATGATTCCTCTGGTTCTGCACCCCTCCCAGACTCTCAGGTGTGCCTCTCAGGTGTGCCAGTCCTCTCAGGTGTGCCTCTGAATTCTGAACTGTATTATGTATACTACACTGACTGCACTATATACTCTGAACTGTAGTATATATACTATATGGACTACACTATATATTCCAAACTGTATTATATATGCTATACAGACTGCACAATATACTCTGAATCACATTATATATACTATACAGATTGTACTATATACTCTGAACTGCATTATATATACTATACAGACTGCACTATATACTCTGAACTGCATTATATATACTATACAGACTGCACTATATACTCTGAACTGCATTATATATGCTATATGGACTGCACTATATACACTGTACTGCATTGTATATACTATACAGACTGCACTATATACACTGAACTGCATTGTATCTACTATACAGACTGCACTACATACTCTGAACTGCATTATATATACTCTCGCAGTGCATTATGGGATGCTCTGCAGTGCTTGAATTTGCCGCAAATGACCCATATGTTCCTTTGTTCTATGAACAAATGAACAGCAGACGTTTCAAGTCAATCTTACATTCGACTCAAACATCGGGACCATCCCTAATAGTTAAATTCACAATGCTACATTTCCTTATGAAAGGGTATCCTACAATCAGTTGCAAACATCACATCCCCCCCTTTCTAAAACCTCTACCAGGTATAAAGGGGAAGGGACTTAAGTAAACAATTGTGTTTAATGTAATGGAGTAAAGTCTTTAATTGTACTGTATATACCAATCAGAACATTGCACCCACCACTAGGACATTGAATATAAAAAAAAAAAAAAACGCACATCAATGGTATATTACATCTTACAGACTATTTAATATGATCAATATAAATTAACCAAATTGCTGGAGACTACAGTATATGGCAAAATTGCATTGGGTATTCATTTTGATTGAGAGATTACTAAATCAACTTCTATAACCCTTCTAATAGACATGGCATAACTCCACAAGGATGCACACAGATTTCATTATTCTCAAATAACTTTAATCACCCATATATTATTGGCATCCAAACTCAACATAATTATAAAATAGAAGAAAACCACTCCCCCTTTGACTGATGGTTTTATTTAAGATCTTAACTTTAACTCTTCTTTTGGGCACACTTTTATTATTCAAATCAAAAATAATACATACATATAATTCAAGAAAGTATGGTACTAATAGCTAATACATTCTACATGTCCAATGAAGGATTTACTTATATATAGTAATCCTATTGCAAAACTTGTCATGTTATACTTTTTTCATCTGTTTACTTTCTTTCTCCTCCTTCTCACTATCCCTAGCCCTCTCTTCTTAACCTAATCTCATACCTATCCCTTAATACCCCCTTATATCCCCCCCCCCCCCACCCTTACAGGGTTTAGATAAGTCGAGTATACAGTATATAGAAATATTTATACCTATCTTATTTTACTCAATTGAAACTAATACCTTATCTATTATTGTAACTTTAGACATAATTATATATAACCTATCCTCTGTATTTATAAAACAATGTAATAAAGATGTATTGCAAGTAAAAACATTGCTTCTAAAGCTGTCCCGTAATTGCTGCAAGTTCTATTGAGCAATGTAGGTTGTCTATAAATTCCTATGTACAAACCATGGTCTAAGGATGAAACTAGAAAATTAAAAAGGATTCTCTTGAGTCTTTCAATTTCTTCATTTGCTTGGTGGTAATACAATTTGGATTTCCTATGTACAGTACTTCTGTCTTTGAGGAAGGATTCAAACTCAGATGAAATAAATTGTGGTCCCTTGTTAGAGACTAGTTCCTTCAGGTTTCTTTCTCTGCTAAAGTCTATGAAGAGAAATCTAATTACAGTAACAGATGTTAGAGACAAATGCAATTTCTAACCATTTTTATGTTATAATCCATTAATGTTATAGCCAATCAGCAATCCGCAGGTGCCTCTGTGAAAGCATCTAAAACATTAAAAGTGAGGTTCTCCCACGCAGATAACAAAAATGGCCCTGGCTGGAGTGGCGATGTGTGTGCGACTGCGGATTTGTCATGACTGAATAACAGTTAGTACTTGGAAATCTATGCCTAGCCACTGGTATAATTCATGTAGTCTTTGAAAAACTGCACAAGATTTACACAGACTTTACAAGTACAGATTAGATAATGCTCAGTTTTCATGAAATCGTTAAACACTACTTTATTAATCACAAAAAAAATATGGATCTTCTGATCCTAAAAACAAATACAAGATCTCTCCTCATTGTTGACAATATGTGCTGTTGCATATACATTTCCACTTCCATATAAGGGCATGTATTGCGTAACTTCTCCCAATAGGTCCCTATAGGTCAGTGTGTTTCTCATTGAGCTTTCTTAGAACAAAAGGAGGAACAATTGCAGAGATAAGGGTAAGCACTAAATATAAAAATATATTTTATTAAATCAGATACATTATCAAGTACATTATATATGATACACATATGCCATCTTCCAAAAATCTATTTTTTATTAACCCCTTTATGCATAAGGGTGAAAAAAATGTTATTGCCTAAGCACAATTTTGCAATTTTGACCTGTGTTGGTAAAACTGTACATAGCATCACAACTACTTTGTACATCCAGGTGGATTATACCTTGTTTTTTGATAATTATAGAAAAAGTGGTCTATTAAGTAATATTTAATGATTTTTTTGAATTTTTTTATTATCTCATCTGTACCAGTAAAGACCATATCAATTTTGTGTAGTTTTTCTAGGATATAATTTTTGGCTGGGTAGGTGGCAGTCTGCAATGCATTTAGCCATGTAGTCTTTGCTTTGTCTTTACAATTTCTTGATGACTCATGTGCATAAGGAGCTCTCTCAAGGTCTTTAGTACTAGTAAATTATGAGATCCACAAATAATATAGCCATCAACTAAGGACCGTTCTTGTCTAATCCTAAAGTAATGCCATTTAACAGTACTCTGTTTATTTTATGGGTTTATGCATTTGCTTTGTAAAGTATCCCATGCAGGTGTGGGTGGTTATTATCACCCACATCTGTTATAAAGGCGATGTCTTTGCCCTCATTCACTCCTATATATAGTGAGCTTTATTCAGGGTGCAGTAGTGCTGTAGTTCTTGATGGGGCAACATATCAGCGATACATATGGGTTAAGGTAAATGCTACTTCTACACATATTGTTTTCCTCAATGTTTGCAAGTGCCTATACTATTTCTAGTTATATTGACATTGTTTTATGGAATCTATTTTTATTATTTTTTTTTTTTTATTTCATCTAAACTTTACCTCCCTGGATATATGCACTTATGAGTTGCTCTATGGCTTTGCTGTGAGTTTTCTCTGAGCATTGAATCACGTTGAAAGTATTGATTTTTGAGCGTACACATACCAGTTTTGTGTGTTGCTTGATCTTGAATCTACTATTCTTTCGTGTTTGGGAATCAGTATACTCCATTGAGATATATATATATACACACATATATATATATATATATATATATATATATATATATATATATATATATATATATATATATATATATATAATGTGTGTAAAACTTTTTTGTATGGCATGTACTTTAATTTTAATAGAATTTTACACATCCATTTTTTGATTATTCCCTGGCCAGCCTCCTTTTATAAGGTTGCGTGGCATATATCTGGGATGTTTAAAAAATAGAAAATAAAAGTGCTATATGTAACAACCTTTTTTTCTGTACATCCCCAGCCTTCTGTTGAGACGGTCCTGGTTTGTGCGTCTATGTTCAGTGCGCCCACCTGTCCTATCAGTCGGAGAGCTTTTTTCTTTTAATCTTTCACGTTGCACGTTGCACCTCTCTGCGCCCTCTTTGGACCTTTGGCTCTTTTTCGTCACATCTTTTTGGGTCCACTTGTTCTTTTGGGCATGTAAGTATGTGAGCAGTACATCTCTGTCTTTGCCTTAATTTCATCTGTTACTATTTGATGGATATGGATACAGATTTTTTGTGTGTTATTGTTGAAAATATGTACATTTCTTTTATATTTTAGACTGTTACTCATAGAATAATTGGCATATTAGATTATCCCTGAAGAAGGAGTTCGTGCATATATTTCTGCATAATTCAGATACAATATGCACCCCAAGATAGGGGCACAGATATATATATATATATATATTTTTTTTTTTTTTCAAGTAATTGTTTGTATGTGTATCATGTGATTATTTTTTGATTAAGTGTTAAATTGAATAAAAAAACGAGAGAGAGAGCGAGAGAGAGCGAGAGCGAGAGAGAGAGCGAGAGAGAGAGAGAGAAACGCTGTGCAGTTTCAAGCTCAGGTCATGACGTTAAAGGCGGCTTCTGCGTGCATGTGTGAGAGTGATTTCATGCAACATTACGTGACTCTGGCCAGTCACAGAGCCAGAGTTCGCAGCCATGGAAGGAAGAGGGGTGAAGAATGGACGCTCGCTACTAGCGAGGAAGACAGGGACATCGCAACCTTCTCCTGCAGGCAAGTGTCACATAATGGGCTACTACGCAATGTATAGTAGCCCATTATGCTTTACCTTTGCAGGGAAACAAAGGGGAAGTAACACCCAATCGGGGTTTACTTCCTCTTTAAGAATGAGATCTGAAAGTCAAATGGAGCAGGTGCTAGTGTAACAACTTTCACATGCTCAAGGTCAGTCAATAGTCCACTACAATTGTAAAGCAATTGATCCCAAATACTGTGATAATTGCATATAATAGTCATTCAAGCTCAACGCATTTCTTTGACATGGTCCTCTTCATCAGGAGATATCAGTGTAGACATCTAAATGGAATGATAGGTTTTACTGATATATAAAGAAAATATAACAACATTTCACACACTGTGTAATAGCATTTCCCAGGGGATTTCCACATGTGGGCCTGGACAATTCCTATTCATGGACTCACATATCGCAGGGGGTCCCGCAAGCCCTTCTCTCCCCTTTATCATATATATATATATATATATATATATATATATATATATATATATGGTCGGAGCCCTCCGCTCTATAGCCCCGTACACACGAGCGGACTTTTCAACATCCAAAGTCCGACGAACTGATTCCGTCAGACTATTCAATCGTGTGTGGGCTGCAACGGACTTTTGATTCGCAAAAGTCTGACGGACTTTAGAAAATGGAACATGCTTCAAATTTTTCCGACGGAACTTCGCCGGACCCAGTTCCTACCGAAAAATTTGCTCGTGTGTATGCTATTCTGACGGACTAAAACCGACGCTAGGGCAGCTATTGGCTACTGGCTATGAACTTCCTTATTCGAGTCCAGTCGTACGTCATCACGTTCGAATCCGTCGGAGTTTGGTGTGATTGTGTGTGGCCAAGTCCGCTCAGTCGAAAAGTCCGTCAGAACTCTGTCGGAACTCCGGCAGAACTCCGGCAGAACTCCTTCGGAAGTCTGTCGGACATAAGTCCTCTCGTGTGTGCGGGGCTTAAGAGATATGAAAGAACACATAAACACGTCACAAGACTAACAACATAAAATAGACCTGAATTGTGCCCTTGGTCTGCTGTAAGGTAAGCCCTGGTGAGCTGGGCGGTGAGCCCTGGTCTGCTGGGCGATATGCCAAGAGAAGGCCGCATACCTTAAGAAAGTAAATGGATGTTTCTGTAGAGAAACGTGTTTTAAGTGAAGTACTCTGAGAAGGGAAATGGGTGGGTGGGTACCTTGCACTGGAACCGACACAGGCCGTTGTGGGTGGTCTGATTATATACCCTCCGGGCTCCTCCCATAATTACGGGCCACCATACTGGCCCTCTTATTTATAGTCGAAGCCCTCCACTCTAAGAGATATGAAAGAACACATAAAGAACACATAAACACGTCACAAGACTAACAACATAAAATAGACCTGAATTGTGCCCTTGGTCTGCTGTAAGGTAAGCCCTGGTGAGCTGGGCGGTGAGCCCTGGTCTGCGGGGCGATATGCCAAGAGAAGGCCGCAAAAGACTTGGTTTAGGGAGGTAATTATTAATTTATGTACAACAAGACACTACGGGGCAAAGTTGCTGAAGGCTCAGGACATTTCCACTTGTGGATTGGAGATGTATCGAGTAAAGCAGGTGGATTCCCGCCTGCCCATCTTTGATCGCGTGGACTGGGACCCCGTTTCGTGAGGCTGCTGATGCTGCACCAATGCGAAAGAATGTACAAGAAATTGACCAAGGTCCTGGACTAATTTGCTCAAAAGGAACCTGACGTGACTAATGAACTGGTTGCTGCCTGGGGTACTAATCGGGAACGGTAGTAATGGGCTGTCCTGCGAGGGATCAAACATATGGGCCAAAAATTGATCTAGGATGGACACGGGGCACCAGGCTTTGAGAGTTTGGAAAGGTTTGATGTCAACCCCTGGACCGGACTATTGTGTTTTGGACACCCTGAGGAGCAAGATGAAGTCTGATGGCGTGTGAGGTGGCGTCTACGTAACACTTTACAACTGGGATGGTGACAGTATTCACTGGGCCGTAAGAAGCTGTAGAAAGCCAGGTAGATGGCTGCTTGAACGACCAGGCTGAATTTAGCCAAAGGGGAATGTGACAGGATGAAAGACACGTCTCGGAATATGGCGCTGGTGACGGGTAGCCGTTTGATACTGATTTGGGGTCATTGCCTGTGAATACCACACAACACAAGTCTTGACCGTATGGGCGGCAAACAAGACGGTTTGTTAGGATCTCATAAGGGGATGAAATACTGGATGTCAGCTGAGTGGGGTCTAAGGTATTGTGTGACAATGCCAACTGTGTGTGGTGGCATAATATGAAGACCAGGATGTGATGGAGAACTCTTGGTATTGCTCTGGGGTTTGAGGCTAGTAACCTGACATAGAACCTCTAGGCTGCACGGTAGGCCTTCAGGGTGTTGTGAGATAGTGAAAGATTAATAAGGCAGGTAGCGTCATGAAAGTGTTTGAATCCGAGGTTAGCTACGACCAGTGTGGGATAAGAGACATGGTCGGGTCGGTTCCAGGTTCCTGCAAAAAATAACGAAGCAAAGTTAACGGGTAGTGCGTCGGCCAGATTATTGCGTTTGTCTGGGATGTGGACGCATAGGACGTTAGATTGGTGCTGTGGGGATAGTGGCATCAGCCTGCGCAGGAAGGCTACGATGGCAGGCTACTAGGACCTCCTTTATTCATAATACTGGCTGTGGCTTGGTTGTCTGTGGCGAACGTCACTGTTTGTCCTGCCCAGTTGTTGCACCAGACTTGAGCTGCTGCGACAATGGGGTAGAGGTCGAACAAAGAGGAGGACTAACTGAACCCAGGAATCAAGAGGATTTCTGACTGCCATGGCCCTATGAACCCAATTTGGCCAAAAATTGAGGTGAGGACCTGTGGAGGCTGTGGTGACCATGACTACCTGAGATGAAGAGAGAGATGCTAAAGGAATGCACATTGGCATGCCATTCCAATTTGTGAGAAATTCGACTCCCATGGGCAAATCTGCTATAGCTGGCACATCTTAATTTAAGGATTTAGTCAGGGTCTTTACCTGGAAGAGAAACACTAAAAGATGGGAGGTAAAGGATCCCCTTGAGTCTGGCTGCTGCCTTGGCTGAAAAAGAGCGGTGATAGTCAAAGGATGGGCACCCTGCGTACTTGTGACCTGCTGCATGCTGATACGGGTCCAATTCTACCCTCCTGTTGGGGTTGCTCTGCCTAACATGTCTCTGACTGTCCCCAAGGCCAGCACAAACTCTGTGACAGTGAGCTTGCGATTAAGTAAAGGGTCTCTGGCCTTCAGGATGACGGAGACATCTCCCCGCGAATATGACTTGTTCTAGGCCAAGTTGTGTACTGCTATGAGGAGGGATGCTAAGTTAACGTCGTTGTCATCCAAGATGTCCTCCTAGATGCCCTGCTAGGACAAGGTGTGCAGGGAAGACGATGGTGCAGAAGTTTGGTGTATCTGTAAGTGAAGGTACGGGAATGACGATGGTGACTGGAGCTGGTAGGGGCACGGCTGGGCGTACCTCCAGGGCTGTCACTCTGCTTGGACTTCGGCGACTGCTGTTGACAGTGTGGTTACCCAGGAGTGCCGCTGAGTAGTCGCAAAGAAGATAGACTGAAGTGGTGCCTGGAAGGGGTGCCACTGGCGGTGGAGACAGTAGCCTAAAGGCTTGGTTTTCTGGCTGCGGCAGGGTAGGATTTACTCCTGCGACACCGTTCTGCTATGAGTTTTTTTTTATTTTTTTTTATTTATTGGTCCAAGCTCTCGTGAGACTGTAAACCGTCGCTTGCTGAGCCCGTAAAGGGTGATGGCAGGACTGAGGCAAAGTCCTCACTGTCTGCCTGCGACATGGCGTCAACTAAAAGCAAGGGGGGTGCGTATGTTTGAGGTAAGTTGCAAAGGTAGGAGGGGATAGTTGCGTTGGGTAGATAAGATGAAAGGCGGAAGGAAACAAGAAGGACAAGGAACGACAGCCATAGTGACAGTTGGTTTGCGCTCGAGCGCTGTTGAGTGTGACTTTAGAAAACTCAAAAGAATGCGTGACAACCGAGGTGAGCCAGGAGGTGACTGGCTAGGTAACCGATAGCTCGGGTGTCAGTCTGTGCTCGGCACAGACTAATGATGAACCAGAGCACCCCAGGGCGGACTGGGGTGGGTAGCTGAAGTCTGGTATACTAAGTAGGAATGTTGCGATCTGTAGTTAATTGACGTGGGTTCGGTCTACTAATGCTTGCACTGCCAGCAAGTATGGAGATTAGGCGACCTTGTCTGCGTATTGAAGGCTTGTGCTTCGAAAACAGAGTGAAGTGCACAGAAGTATGTGACAGTTGCTAACGCCTCAGGAGCAGGTCAAATTCTGTATGTGAAGTAAAAATATGTAGTGAAAGAGTGTTTAAGAGAAAGGGGGAATTCCCTTTGAACTAAACACCTGATTTTATGCACTAGTTGTGAAGTCGACTGGTTGGGGTCGAGAACTGAGTTGACTGGGAGCCTGTAGTAAGGTGACATGAGAATTTCGTTTTGACAAGGGGGATTGCAAAGAGCTCTTTGGGGCAAAGCTGGCCCCCTGGTGAAGATGCAAGCCCTCGACAATGGTTTTTTTTTTTGGGGAGATACTGTCCAAACCTGGTGCAGGGTGCACTAACTGGTGTTCTAACTGGCCTAAAAAGGGGAAAGCGACAGAGAAAATGATGAGCAGCCGTGTTGCTACTGGAGACGATGAGTGGCAGTTTGAGCCACTTACTGAAATGCTTGCAGCGATTGCAAGGAAGCGGCTTTATTTGAATTATGAGGTGAGAATGAATGAATGGATGAATGAGGTGAGCAGCTGTGTTGCTACTGGAGATGAGTGGCTATATTAAGCTATTGCAGAGATGCTTGCAGCGATTGCAAGAAAGCAGCTTTATTTGAATCTATAAATTAAATTATAAGTGTGTAGGAATGAGGAGAGCAGCCGTGTTGCTACTGGAGATGAGTGGCCGTATTTGAGCCATTGCATTTATGCTTGCAGCGATTGCAAGGAGCTTTGTTGTAAGGCGAAAAAAGGTTTATAGAGGAAATGTGATTATGTAGGATTGACCGTACACAACACTGAGCAAATTGGTGGAGAGAATTGTGTATGATCATGTATGGATAGACTGAGAAAGTCAAACGTAAGTACTGCTGAATTCGTACAGTCGATGTGACTAGTTTGAACTGGGTTATAGCTATGGAATAGTCTGCGAAAGATTTGACTCATTTGAGTCGGAGATGCAACAGGATTCGGCTTGGTTGTTAGAGTTGCATTTGGCAAGAACTGGAATCGATGCGCCGATACTGCGACTAGTCTCGAATCCTCCGTAGATGCGACTGAGAGGCTCATATATGGGATCCGACCGTATCGCTAAGGATATGGCTGGGTTCGGATTGATTGAATTGTGATGGTGGTTGAAGGGGCTGGTGATTGCCAATGATCCGAAACATAGAAGCGAAGTTGCGACTAGATTCGAATCGGCCGTAGATGCGAGGTGACTACAGGGCTCGTATGACAGATCTGCCCGTATTGCCGATGATATGGCTGGGTTTGAATTGACTAAATGGTGATGGTGGTTTGAAGGGGCTTGTGATTGCCGAGGATCCGAAACATAGAAGCGAAGTTGCGACTAGATTAGAATCGGCCATAGATGTGAGGTGACTACGGGGCTCGTATGACAGATCTGACCGTATTGCCGAAGATATGGCTGGGTTCGAATCAACTAAATGGTGATGGCGGTTGAAGGGGCTTTGTGATTGCCAAGGATCCGAAACATAGAAGTGAAGTTGCGACTAGATTCGAATCGGCCGTAGACGCAAGGTGAGTAAGGGTCTTGAATGTCGGATTTGACCGCATCGCCGTGAAGTGAACGGCTCGAGTAAACCCGCGTTGGGTAGAAAGCATGAAATACATGAAAGATGACATAGAAAGACTTACGGTGGCGTAAGTGCGACTTTTTGCAAAACGAACATGATAAACGAACATGATAACGTAACTACTAGAGTTTAGAGGAGCGGTAACAACAAAGTCCTACCTGCGACAGCGAGTGTGTAGCGGTCCGAGCGTGGGACAATCGATGAAGATATACAGCCGATCTCGAAGGTACAACTACGTGGACACGCAGTGAGTTGGCAGAGTTAGCCTGTGCAATGCATTTGACACGAATCAGCTTAAAAAATGTATGAGATGAATCTGATATAAATTGACAGTAAGGAGTATCTGATACGAATTGGTTGTAGAGTGTATGCCATTCCTTACTGTGAAGCCAAACACCTATCAACCACCCATCCCCCCAGGCTAGTCAAGTGCAGGAAAGACATCAGGTGGGTTTAATTACACCTCAATCAGCCACAGAAACCCATACAAACAATACCTGTTTATCTCAAAAAAGGATGAGAACAGTGAATCTTATAACCAGTGAAGCCTATGGCGAGTGATATTGGAGAACGACCGACAGCGACTCGGAGGCTTGGATCTATGAATGAATCGTATGTTTGGTACAAGGAATTTACAAATGTACTATGCCTGTGCCGAAAGATGTCGGGACATGAGTGTCAACAACTCAGAGGTATGTTTTGCGAAAGGGGTGCAGGATAGTAAGCATGATAAGCCGCAAGTTTGCACATGATATGAAAAGATTCAGATACTACTTATCTGCGACCATGAGCGGGAACCACTGACGAAGACCACGAATGAAGAAGCCGAAGTGCACCTGCGATTGGACACACAGATAGACGACCGTGAGGGAGCTGAGAAGAGTCGGCCCCTTGATGTGCAGTACCTTGCACTGGAACCGACACAGACCATTGTGGGTGGTCTGATTATATACCCTCTGGGCTCCTCCCATAATTACGGGCCACCATACTGGCCCTCTTTATATATATATATATATATATATATATATATATATATATATATATATATATATATATATATATATTATATCCTATGTGGCAAGTGTAATTTGGCATATTTAAACCTGTTATTAATGATCATTGTTATTAATGTCATATTGACCTTCTATGTTGCAGCTTATGGTATGATGTCAGACGTATACATCCTCATTGCTAGCGTGGTCGTAAAAGGTCTGTGGGGCAGATAACTAATGAGCCCCCTTTCTAGATTTAATTTGATTTTCTCAAGTGCAGTCTATAAAAAACAGTGATGGTAATTGTATTAATAATGATTAGTGATGGACGAACTTCCGACGGGACGTTTCGCGAACGCGAAACGCGGACACGGCCGATTGTTCGCGAACCATAACGTTTGCGGCGGGCCCCATTGACTTCAATGGGAGGTGAACTTTACAAACCTACAGGTCAAATTTGCAGCCACAAAATAATTACTAGCTGTGCACACATAGTCCCACCACATGGCCAATGACATAACACATGTATGAGATGAATCTGGGATCGACAACTACAAGCATTCTTTTTTTATATGAGAAATTCTGACAATTCAGGACTCAGGAGCGCATGAAGGCAATGGAGGAGAGGGAAGGTCCGGGTAGGCAAAGAAGAGGGTGCAGGAGATGATCATCAGCACCGTGATATAGAGCACTGACACCTGCACCGTGATAGACTGATCTGACACCAGCACCGTGATAGAGAGCACTGACATCAGCAGCGTGACATAAAGCACTGACACCAGCACCATGATATACAGCACTGACACCTGCAACGTGTTAGAGTGATCTGACACCAGCACCGTGATAGAGAGCACTGACATCAGCAAAGTGACATAAAGCACTCACACCAGCACCCTGATATACAGCACTGACACCTGCAACGTGATAGAGTGATCTGACACCAGCACCGTGATAGAGAGCACTGACATCAGCAGCGTGACATAAAGCACTGACACCAGCACCGTGATATACAGCACTGACACCTGCACCGTAAGCAGCCCCAGGAGGAAGTCAGCATAGCACAGGGATGGTAGGAGCCCATCATAATGAGCATAGCACAGGGATGGTGGGAGCCCCTCATAATATGCACAGCAGAGGTACAGCCCCAGGAGGAAGTCAGCATAGCACAGGGATGATGGGAGCCCCTCATAATAAGCAGCCCCAGGAGGAAGTCAGCATAGCACAGGGATGGTGGGAGCCCCTCATAATAAGCAGCCCCAGGAGGAAGTCAGCACAGCACAGGGATGGTGGGAGCCCCTCATAATAAGCAGCCCCAGGAGGAAGTCAGCATAGCACAGCATATGAGTAAGCGCTGTTTGTAGCGTGAAACGCGTCAGCAACCTTGTTCCATTTTTTTGTTCCCCTTTGCTGTGATGTGTTGTTCAATGGAGTTTTGCACTTGCATTTGAAGAAATAAAGGCACCTAATTTTTACTCAACCCGGAGTGCGGCTATCCAGAGTTTTGTTCTGCTTCTATACATTTGGCTTATGCAATCAGCCTGCACCTGGAACCCCTACCTACTTGGAGAGTTAGCAGCCTGTCAGTGGTTTGACCTGGAGCGGTGAAATTTCTGTTTGTTTTGTCGACTTTCTGGATCCTTTGAGTGTTGGGCTTACCGCGACTAATGCGTTGACTGCAAAGATTGCAGATGGCAACACTATTGTCAGCAGCGGACACGTTAAAAAAAGCCCTCGCTGCGGAGCCATGTGCCGGCGTCCTGGGAGCACCAGATGTGACCGTACATGGTCGCTGACTCGCTCCTGATACATTAGCAGTCTGCTTTGTCCCTCCTGTGCAATGTAAGTTCTTCCTGCTTCTCCTCCCTATCTGCTGGTCCATATCTCCCTCTGAACTCCCCTCCTCTTCCTCTCTTGTGGGCACCCACGTGACATCACTAGACACGTCATCATCGACGTCACCTTCCCCACCGCTATAATTAGAGATCTCGGAGTAGGCACCAACACCGGGGACCAACCTCCTCCTTGGGCTGATCTGGGTACTGTCGTCAGACTGCTTAGTGGCGGTTCTTGCTACCTCCTCTTCCTGATCTAATGCCAAGAGTGGCTGCACATCAGAAATGTCTTGATATGGATCGGAAAATAATTCCTGTGACTCAAGCGGGAGGTATGTGGTGGTGGTGGTGGTGGTGTTGTTGGTGGTAGTGTCTTTGGGGGTGCACATAGCAAAGAGTGAAGAAGAGGGTGCAGATCGAGAGGATGAGGAGGGTGCAGAAGAGTAAGGCTGAGTGAGCCACTCAACCAATTCTGGTGCTTCCTTTGACGTAATCGCACGCACCTTCTGCAATTTCCCACTTTGGCTCAAGCCTGTTGCTCCTGCCCTACCCCTACCACTCCTGCGGAAGGGCCTGCCTCTTCCTCTGCCTGTCATTTTTTTAAATGACCCTATGACAAAATTCTCAGTCCCTATAATGATAAAGGACTGCTGCAGAATAGGGCAGCAGTCAGCAGTAGTGCACCTCATCCCTATATATTGTGGACCTATACCAGTCCTTAAGGATTAGCAGACTGTACCTCACTCAACCCTATATACTCTAGTACGCTATACCTTACCAGTCCTTAGAAGGACCTTTGTGGAACTAGTAGGTTGTGATTAGCAGACTGTACCTCACTCAACCCTATATACTGTAGTACACTATACCTTACCAGTCCTTAGAAGGACCTTTGTGGAACTAGTAGGTTGTGATTAGCAGACTGTACCTCAGTCCCTATACTGATAAAGGACTGCTGCAGCATAAGGGCAGCAGTCAAGTATAATATTCTGAAACGATTGATAACTTGCTTAAAGAGATTAGGGAACTAGAAACAGTACATAAAAAATCACAAGCACAATTAGTAGAACAGAAATTAGAGGGTCTGCGTGAAAAAATAAATCTCCAATTAATAGATAAAGCGAAAGCAAAGCTAACTCGAGGGAAACGGAGATTCTATGAATTTGGGAATAAACCAGGGAGACTGTTGGCAAACGCCCTCAGAGAAAGCACAACTAGGAATTCAATTACACAAATTAAGACACAGAGAGATGAAATGGTTAATACATCGGAGAAAATTGCTCAGGTATTCAAAGAATACTATGAGAAGCTATATCAGTTGGAAAAGAAGTCTACGTTGGCAGAGGAGTTAAAAAAAGGAGAGATCGCTAGAGAATATATTGAAAGGACAGAAATGCCAAAAATAACAGAGGAAATGGCCAGAGAAATAGATGTACCAATCACTCTAGAGGAAGTTGCAAAAGCATTAAAAATATTGAAATTAGGTAAATCACCAGGTCCAGATGGATTTACTTTGTCATATTATAGAATGTTCGCGGAGAAATTGGCTCCGAGATTCGTGGAAGCTTATAATTCAATACGGGAAGGGAAGCAAATTCCAACAGAAACGTTACTGGCGCATATAACAGTAATACCGAAAGAAGGAAAGGATCCCTCTCAGTGTCCCAGCTACCGACCTATTTCGTTGTTGAATGTGGACCTTAAATTGTTCACAAAAATATTAGCCATGAGATTGATAAATTTGATACCGGAACTAATACACCCAGATCAAGTGGGATTCGTCCCAGGGAGAGAAGGAAGAGAAAATACGCAACGAGTGGTGAACACAATTTACCTGGTACAAAAATTGCATAAGTCAATGGTGATAGTATCTGCGGATGCAGAAAAAGCGTTTGATCGGGTGGATTGGATATTCTTAAAAGCAGTACTACAACATATAGGCCTGGGGGAGGGGATGCTGAGATGGATCCTAAACTTATATTCAAAACCAAGTGCTAGGGTGAAAGTGAATGACAGATTATCAGAGCCATTCTCCATTTTAAATGGAACACGCCAGGGATGTCCCCTCTCACCCCTGATATTCATTTTGACAATAGAACCTTTTTTAAGGAAAATACGTGCCAATGTGGATATCAGGGGGGTAAAAATAAAAAATGAGGATCAGAAGTTGGCAGCTTATGCAGATGATTTGATCTTTTTTGTAACGTCCCCAATTACATCTCTCCCATCTTTACTAATGGAGCTACGAGAATATGGGAAAATATCCAACTTTAGAATAAACTATGGAAAATCGGAGGCAATGGGAGTAGAGATGGATTCGCCTCAGTTGCAAGCAGTGTCCACGCAATTTGATTTTAGATGGACGAATTCATATATAAGTTACTTAGGAACAAAAATGTCAAAAAATCTAAATGAACTGTTTGAACTTAACTATATCCCACTGGTAAGACAGATCAAAAGTGATCTTCAAAAATGGGACAAAGAGATTTTTACATGGTTCGGGAGAACCAATATTATTAAGATGAATGTGATGCCCAGACTGTTATACATAATTCAAACTATACCAATTAAGATCCCTTCAAGTTTGTTTAAGGATCTTAGATCAAGATTTATGAAGTTCATCTGGGCTGGGAAACCAGCAAGAGTACGCCGAGATATTTTAGTACTCCCCAAAGGAAAAGGAGGGATAGGACTTCCAGATCCAATAAAATACCAGGAGGCCTCACACTTAACTAGAGTAGTGGAATGGTGTAGGCTTAAAAACGAAAAACCGTGGATACAGACAGAACAAGCAGCGACAGATATCCCATTGGAAGGATTAGTGTGGATTCCAGATACAGAAATACCAATGGGATTGAGAAAACATCCAATACTAGGGGAGACATTACGAATAACTAAAAGAGTATTCAGGAAAACATCTATTTCAAGAATTCCCAGTCCGCTCCTTCCTATCCTTGGTACCCCAGCATTTCTACCGGGAATGACAGATCCAAAGTTTAAAACAATACAAGATAGAGGTATGAGTAGAATTTGTCATTTCTCGGTAGGCAACCGGTTAATGACTAAAAAAGATATTGAAAAAGGAATGACATTAGGACTAGACCCTTTCAGAATGAGGCAATTAGAAGCCTTTATTAGATCTAAATCAAAGGTATACGTAGAAATAAGGGCATTGACTGAGTTTGAAGAGATCTGTTTGAAAGGAGAGGAACTGAGACATCTGATGTCTTATTTTTATAGTATGTTAATAGAACAGGAGACTTCACAAGATTTGCCCTTTTTACAGGCTTGGGAAAGAGATTTAGGGACTACGTTTTCCCCAGAACAAAAGGATAAGATGCTGTTGTTTAATCAAAAGGCCTCGATGGCAAGCAGATATCAAGAAGGGGGATACAAGATCCTTACCAGGTGGTATAGAACACCAAAAGTGTTACATCAAATTTACCCCCAGATATCAGAGACATGTTGGAGATGTCATGGAGCAGAAGGAACATTATTACATATATTTTGGGAATGTCCAAAAATTAGAGTGTTCTGGGAGATGGTAGCCGATACTATTGTAAGGATTACAGGAATTGACCTGGGAGATAAACCGGCAACTTTTCTGCTGCTGGACATCCCAATGGCAATAGAAAGATTCAAAAATTCTTTGCTGAGACATTTATTGATAGCAGCAAGGGCATGTATCCCGGTTCTGTGGAAAAAAAGCAACCCTCCAGCTAGAGCACAGTGGTTTCAGAGAATTGCAGAAATCCAACAAATGGAAAATTTAACAATGACAATGAGAGATCAAGACGAGAAATATCAGAAGATCTGGGCTCCATATCTAAATTATAGAGAAAGTATGATGTGAAACATTTCGAAATATGATAGAGCAGGCGGGTGGTGGTGGGGGGGGGGGGGGAGTGAGGGGGGGGATTATAGTGAAAATTCAAACTTTTTTTTTATTTTTTTATTTTTTTTCTTTTCTTGTTTGTATATTTATTTATTTATTTTTCTGGGAGGGAAGGGTGAGGGAGGGGGGAGGATGACATGGAATTGAGGTATGGATTGAAATATTATAAGACTGTTATAGCTGTTAAAGAAGTTGTAGATGTAAAACGAAATGTAATGTGAAATCTATGGAAAGAAAAGATGAAAAATAAAGAATTTACAAAAAAAAAAGTATAATATTCTTTCTATATTTGGAAGAAAGAATATTATACGTGTACAACCCTATTACCATACCAGTCCTGAAAAGGACCTTTGTGGACCTAATAGTAACAGCTAATGATTAAACTGACTGTCCCTCACTGCTACACACAGCGTCCTGTCTGTCCCTATTTACACTGACAAAACACAGGCTGCTGCAACAATAACTTGAATAGCACTGCACTCAAAACTATATCCTGTACTATTACACCATACCAGTCCTGAAGGACTTTTGTGGACCTAATAGTAACAGCTAATGATTAAACTGACTGTCCTTCTCTGCTACACACAGCGTCCTGTCTGTCCCTCTCTCAGCACTGACAAAAGACAATCTGCTGCAACAATGACTTGAATAGCAGTGCCTCAAACCTATATCCTGAACTACACCTATACCATACCAGTCCTTAAAAGGACTTTTGTGGACCTAATAGCTAGCGATTTGGGTCACTGCAGTCTCTCCCTGCTCCACACAGCAACCTCTCCCTATAGTGACAGTAGAAAGAATGTAAAATGGCCGCCGGATCGGGTCTATTTATAAGTTAAGGGGAATGTCCAATTGTCCATGTGCTGTAATGTCTCAATTGGCTGTCCTGTACCCCATGATGGATGTGTCATCATAGGTCAAAGTTCTTTTACACAGTAAACACGTGAGTCCGACAGGCGAACAGCGGCAATAGTCCGCCGATCGGGCGAATCGCGAACAGCTGAAATTCGCCGCGAACTGACCGCTGGGCGAACAGTTCAGCCAACCCTAGCCATGGCCCTAAGAGTGGAAGAACTGGAAATCACACAGGCACGCCACGCTGTCCATCTTAGAGAGAGCAATCGTCACATGGAGGATCTAGAATAGAGGGCGCAATCTCAGTGTAGGAGGAGTCCCAGAATTGACTGATCCTAGCCAACTCTCCCAAACGGTCACTAACATCTTTAATGACTTATTAGAAAGACCCCCAGACACACCAAATGCCTTTGAATGAATTCACAGAGCGTTGCGCCCGAGGGGGAGAGACAGAGCTCCTCCCAAAGACACGATCTGTTGTCTCTTGGATTTTTGACTAAAGGAGGAAATCCTGCGCAAATCCAGCAATCAACTATCTTTCCATGGAACAGCGATAAAGATATACCAAGACCTGTCTAACATTACCCTACAATGCAGGCGGGAATTGCAGCCTCTACTGGAAACCCTAAGAGCCAGATCCATAATATAGCGATGGAAGTTCCCCTTCTGCCTATCAGCATCACATAAAGGCCACACAGCAAACCTCAAAGTGCCTGAAGAGCTGGAGCATTTCTGCACTACTCTGGGTATCCCATTAGTTGAACTACTAGATTGGTACAGAGAATTCCGCCTATCCTCACTCAAAAGAGCCACATCCATGGAAGGCATCAATGAAGCAGGCAACTTCAGTATTAGATGCGGCCACCCCCATCCTCTACCTCCTCACTCCCCATTGAGAGACCCAGGAGTCCCACGGAATGGGAGCCCTACAACCTAACCAGCACACCACAAGGCCCGCATCACTTATACAGGTAAACACAATACTCTTCCTCATTATACATGACACAGAGACTTAATCTGCAGGATTTGTTCCTCACCACCCATATCAGCATTGCATGACTACTAACTTAATTACCAGTCTGAATTCCCTGAAATGTAAGTAACCACACTACCATGGTCTACTATCTACAACAACAGGTTGAAACCCATTTTATCTTTCTCCCTCTATCTTTACCCATCACGCAGCTAGAGACATGGACAAGCAACCCAAGCCCACTTACCCCACTACACTTGAAGAAACAAACCCCATCATTAAACCTATCAGCTGCCTCCCTCCTCTCTACAAACTCCACACCTTGCATTTTACACTGGAAGGAGTGCACTTCACCTGACATCACTAGAGCCCGAGTCTCAAATCCCAAGTCAATCAGCCTTTACCACTCATAGCAAGAGGCAATGCAGTTTGTACTTCTACCATGCAAGCAAGACAACAATTTGTACTTCCAAACGGCACCCCTCCTTGATACACTCTCAGAACCCATGCTATATACAACATAGCTTAACAAGTGGACTACAAAAATTTGCCCATTCAAAAGGGATACCCCACAGCAAAAAAAAAAAAATCAACTTCGGAGCACAATGTCATAACGTTCCCCCTTTGCTCCCGACCAAACAGCCCCACAACTCATCCCCAAGCAAGAACATTTTAACTCCTGCACAAAATCTCAACCACAGAAACTAGTTAGACTCCCATGTTTCCCATAGGGTACCTCACAGAAGATTTCAATGGACTCCTGCAGTACTACCTTAAAGTGCCGTCCTCTACAGACACCCCAAAAAAGAAAAAAGGTGATATTCAGAACCACCTCAAGGCTGACCTGAGATATCAGTGCCTCCACTCAACTACCCTCCCTTTTTTCCTACCACCCCCCTCTACCCCCTCTCTACACTTGTATATCAATCCTTGCTCCTTCCCTTCTTCTTCCAACGTTCTCTTTATTTTCCTCCTGCTCCTTCAAAAGGTAGTAATTATGTATCAGCATGTACAGTTAATATAATATACCATTTTACTTACCCTTTTTTCTACCTTAGGGAACCCTGGTACTGTACCTAGATCTCTAGAGTCCAAGATATGAAAATACTGTCTGGAGCCCCAGGGGGATATCCTCAGGTAAGGAGTCCACAACACCCCTAACTACACATTGATCCCTACCATCCACAGGCGCAAAAACTCTCTCCTAACTAGAACACAGTACTTACCTTCCTAATTGGACTAAAAGAAGCTATACACAAAGTACTGCCCCCCGGCCCGGGACTGAGCATATCCCCCGCGGAACCAAAACAAAACTTAGTAATGTAGACAAAAACTCACCCAAGCTCTACTGCATGTTTATAGGATGATGAGCTAGATAACAACTCTCAGGGCATTGTGTCCCTTACACCAAAATTGCAAAAAGAATCCCAGCAACTCGATTGCTTCTTCTTAAATATTTATTGAGCAGCAGTTCAACATCAAAACACTAACATGTTTTGACAAAAGCCTTCCTCATAGCATACAGATTTACAATGAAATAAATTTTATATAGGAAAAGGTGTCCATTCCTCCAAAAGAAAAAAGGGGGCGGTACAATCCAATTTAAAATCAACCAGAGAAAGTGAACTGACAGTGAACTTTCCTTTTTGTCAAATGGCTTATCCTTTGCTCCTATTTGCCAATTTGATGTCCTATCTACCATTCTGGACATTATCCGTTTTGTTTGGAATCTTTTACTGAGAAAACACTTTGATCAGGGACCCCTAAAGACTGAGATTGCACCAAGTGTGGCTACAATTGATGATAGTATGATTTCTTCTTTCTTGTTTGATCATCTTATTATGATTTCCCATTTAGAAAGTTTAATATCTGAATCTGATGTGGGGTCTCATGGGATTAAAAATTGTCTTGTCTGGGGGGGCGTGGCTATCCGCTGAGCTGTATGGAAGCCTGAATCCATAGCTCCCGCACTGTTCAGCGATTTACATCCCTAAATCACTGCACCGGACCTCAAAAAATGCAGCCTTCTGAACCCCACACACCGGGGAACCAGACTGGATCATCCAGGAAGAGGAAAGATTACAGACAACCTAAAAAGCTGACTGATTTACTCGTTCTCCCGCAGGCAGAAAAAAATCCAAGATGGTGCCCAAAGCGCCGCGCAGCACACATCAGGCTCCTACACAGACCTGCCGGATGCAGAAGAACCCTGCATTCCACTGCAAGGGAATACGACAGACTCCCAGCCATCATCAGGATTGTCCTCCACACCCAGCAGCCCAGCGAAAGCGCGGATGCACCTGACATGCTGGCGACTAGACACAGGAGGTAAGGCCTACTATGGAAAATCGCCTCACTCAAGCACCTCCACCTTCACCCTCCCCCATTTCGGCCTCCCCCACTACCAACCAGCCGGTCATAGACACCATGCTGAAGGAGATGCTGATATCACTCCACAGCTCTCTTCAAAATGACATCTCATCCATGTTTACTGCATTTAAGTCAGAAATTATGCACACAGGGCATAAAGTGGGACTCATTGAAAAACATGACTGAAACGGTTAATGACCTAGTGGACGCACATGACCACACCAGAGAAGAAAATCGCTGGATGTGTGCCAAAATGGGGGCTCTCGAAGACCGCTCAAAACATGATAACATCAAGATAAGAGGTATGCCTGAAACTATACTGCCAGCAGACCTAAACTCCAACGCCAGGAAGATGGTCTCAACACTCCTTCCAGATCTCCCACTGATCAAAAACATCATAGATTGTATTCATTGACTCCCAAAACCTCCCCACTTACCTGCTGAGGTACCACGTGCTACCCTGATGTGAGTGCACTTCTACCACACCAAAGACATGTTACTTGCAAAAGCCCGACGCCTCGATCAGCTTCCAGACCCATATGCGAAGCTCCAACCCATTCGCCGACATTTCTCAATATACCCACCAACAACGATGACAGCTGCAGACGATTACAAAACCCCTCAATAACCACAAAATCTGTGGTGAACTGCACATGACTCCCACTGCAATGTCTTGTGCATACAGGAAACGCACTTTAAGACCAATGCAGAACCCATTTGTTCCAACAAAAACTTACCACATATCTTTAAAGTGTCTGGTCTGGAAAAAAAGAGTCTTAATAGCCATCCAAAACTCATGTGACTTCACCCTCCACAACAGCCTCCACGATACTGATGAGCGATACCTAGCTTTGGATTGCACATTGAACAACAGCAGATACACCATCATCACAGTATATGCCCCTAACAAGAAGCAAATCCACTTCCTATCCAAACTGCTGAAGAAACTCGGTCACTTTAAACAGGGCCGTCTTGTCATTTGTGGTGACTTCAACATAGTTCCAGACAACTCCATAGACTCTTCCTCACAATCTAACAGATACACATCACCTATGGGTCAATTCATCAGATCCAACGACCTATTCAATGCATGGAGACACAACTCATACACTCAAATTGACTACTTCCTAGTTGATAAATGGACTTTGTATATAATTTCTTCCACAGATTCCACTATTATGTGGCCAGACCATGCTCCAGTTACCATGACTGTAGAAGATTCACCGAAGACCTCCCGAACACGGATTTGGAGAGCTAATACTGCAATTCTCCACTCACCGGCCCACTCTACATACATCATAGAACGTCTAGTGGAATATTTTTCTACTAATGCTGGCACCGTTTGCGATGATACCGTTCTTTGGAATTCCCATAAGGCTTACATATGAGGGATCCTTTTACAACTTAACGCTAGAGAGAGGAGGAGGAGATCACAGCATCTAAATGAACTCACATCTGATATCAAAACGTTAGAAAGTCAGAACCAATCCCACCCCGACCCGAAAACCAAAACTAAACTAGATTCCCTAAGGCATTAAGATCACACTTGCTAGATTCCTTTGAAAAAGCCCACACACATTTGAGGGTAAAACACTACTCCACTAGTAATAAAGCAGGGAAAGCAATGTCTAATAGAATTAAAGGCCACTACTCCAGAACTAAAATTAATCACCTATTCCACCCAACAACCAAACAAAAATAGTTTGACCCACAAGCCATTGCTGATGCGTTTAGTTGCTACTACAACACACTTTATAATCTAAAAGCAGACCCATCGGTCACCCAACCGACCTTACCTGGCATTGAACAGTTTCTCAGTGAGATAAACCTCCCTACGTTATCTACAGAACAACTGGCCACATTAAATACTTCATTTACTGACCTAGAAGTCAGAAACATAACCTCCAAACTGCCCTCTAACAAATCTCCAGGCCCAGACGGCCTTATAAGTGAATATTATAAACAATTCAGATCTGTCTTGGCACCCCATTTGGCCAAAGTATGTAATGACGCTGCCTCATCCTCCTCTCTCCCTCATGAAATGCTGAATGCTTTGATTCTTACATTGCTGAAGCCAGGTAAGGAGCCTACCTATCCCCGAAGCCTCAGACCCATATCTCTTCTCAATGTTGACACAAAAATATATGCCAAACTAATTGAACAAAGATTACTCAACCTAATGCCCCTATTAATTCACAAAGACCAATCTGGCTTCACAAAGGGTAGACAGACGACTGATGCAACTCTTAGAATCATCAACATTATCCACCATGCTGAGTCGACCCAAACACCTTCTCTGCTCCTCTCCTTGGATGCAGAGAAGGCGTTTGATAGAGTCCACTGGACATACCTTAAAGCTACACTTAGTAAATTCAGTTTCCAAGGCCCCATTCTCTCAGCCATAATGGCTATGTATTCATACCCCTCAGCACAGGTGTATTCATTGGAGATGCTGTCTAAACCGTTCCCCATCACAAACAAGGATGTCCACTCTCACCAATAATTTTTAACTTGATGATGGAACCCCTGGCAGAACATGTCATATCCCACACTGAAATATCAGGGTTCACTATTGGTACCATAGAGCACAAAATAATTCTCTTTGTTGACGATGTGATACTAGTGATCACCAACCCCTATTCTTCCCTGGCTTCCGTAAAAAAGCTGTTACAAAGATTTAGCAATGTATCTTACTATAAAGTCAATGAACATAAATCCTATATTCTAGACCTAGGACTAGATGCAACAACTGGTAATCTCCTTCAGAACCAATACCCTTATCCCTGGGTGGAAAATGGTATTCCCTACCTCAGAATCACACTCACCAAATCTACTAGAGGTCTCTTCGCACACAAACAAAGGTTGATAAAATAAACAAACTATCCAAACATGAATTCTCATGGGCAGGCAGACCAGCGGCCTTTAAAATTATGATACTCCCTAGATTGCTTTATTACTTCCTATCCCACTATCATCTTCATACCTGAACTTTCTCCATTCCATCCAAATTTCAGATACCCTCATTAATGACCAGGGGAGATTTATCTTCCTTAAGGGCACCTTCAGAAACAGGCCATTTATATTGGCAAACATATATCGTCCCCATGCATCACAAATCCCCTTCTTTCGAACCATAACACGACAGCTCTGACCACCACCCCATCTCAAGGACACTCACCTTCCCTGACAAACTCAACCATATGTACATTTGAAAACTAGACCCAACTATCCTGACTGACAAAATAAAAGAACAAGAGATTCCTAACTGTCTAACTACTTCACTGAAAATGACACTCCAGACACCTCACAAATGACACAATGGGAGGCTGTCAGGAAAGGTTCCACCCGCTGATGATACTGTCTGACATTTGCCGTTCAGTACTGTGGTCCACCAGCAGGTGTCTCCTGGCAGTCTGGAACTGCCTGGGGAGCCTTCCCCTGTTAGTAGTATTATATGATCCTTGGGCCATAGTACTGACATCCACAAGCAGGTGAGCAGGTGGTTCCTGGCAGTGTGGGGCCGACATCATCTCCTGCAATTAGGCATCACCTGAGTAATTGCAGGAGGTGTGTATAAGTAGCCGGCAGACACACCGATGCCCTGCCTTGGTATCTTCTTTGTGCCCTGACCCTGAACCTTTGAAGCTCTGCATCTGCATCTGTACCTGTACCTGAACCTGATCTTGATACTGTTCCTGTCTGTTAACTGAACCCTGGACCCTGAGCCTTGTACCTGACCCGTCCCGTCCCTCCTGTGAACCATCCATCCTCTCCTTGTCCTGTTTGTCTTCCTTCCCCAGCTGTTGACCCCCCGTTGTTGCTCCTGGCCTGGCCCTGTTTATGATTCTGGTATTCCCCTTTACTCGTATATATTTGTCTGTTATTGTTTGTGGGTTTCTGTTGGTGGTTTTGGTTGCACATTGTAGTATATTGGAGGTGGTTGTCTTTATTCACTTATCTTAATAAATTATATATTTTCACCATAACTGCGTTTGCTCCTCTGTTGATGTCCACACAGCTTTGGTCACACCTGATACTTGACAGAGGCACACAAATTTGTTGTACGAGGAAAACTGATTTCTCTAACAGCTACTCGCTACCCTATTCATTAAACTGAAAAAACTAGAAGCACTACATAAGTGCAACCTAGCTCAACAAACTCACTCAGAACTAATCAAGACTCGTATACTCATACAAGAAGAACTAGGCCACAACCTCAGGAAAAAATTAATTTTATCCCAGAAACTCTTTTATGAGTACGGAAACAAGTGTGGCCACGTAAGAAGAGAGCCAACAACACGATCCACCAACTACATTCCCCTACAGGTAAAACTCTCACGAACAATGACATAGCATGGGAATTTGAAAAATACTACTCCTCCCTATACGTCTTCAACACACCTGACCCCCCAAGACTCCACCCTCTAAAGGAATCAACGAAATAAACTCGTTCCTAGACCAAGTTGCTCCAGGAAAAATTTCCAAGGATACCGCGCTAATCTTGACTCCCCAATCACCATTACAGAATAGGAACAGGCAATTAAACAACTGAAACTCAGTAAGAGCCCATGTCCAGATGGCCTTTCTGCGGTATACTATAAAACACCCTTTCTGAAAGCTTTCAACTCCCTCTCAAACCCTCTCATGCAGGGGATGTGGGAAGCCCACACAGTGGTCATTCCCAAAGACAAAAAAGATCCCACACAAACAGGAAATCACAGACCAATTTCACTGTTAAACGTGGACATTAAGATAATATTTTTTTTGGACTCAAACCTCTATCAGCACCTTTTTTAGATAGCACTTCATCCCAATATAAATAAGGAATATTTGAGAAGGGAAAGAGGGGATTTTTACAGTGCTAGTGTATTGAAAGTACAATAATAAAAATTATACATAAAACAATACATTTTTTATTAATTATTTAAAAAATTTTAACATTTGCTATCATTGCATAGATACAAAAATGACAAAGAAGACTGGTCCACATAGTACAGAGGGTGGGAAAAAAGCTTGCAGTCATCTATCCCGACATGTTTCGCAACAGCTACCTCAGGGGATATGAAAGCTAATAACAAACAATAACACAAACAAATTTACAATTAATGCATTCAATATAAAATAACATGATTTGATTTTTTAATGTTGTTGCCACATCTAGGTCCTCATAGGGGCTTACCCTCCCTTCAAATCCACCGTCCAATGAAAGAAACACCTCACAAGTTGGAGAAAGTGTGTACAGGGCTGCCCCTCCAATCAATGGAGTGGAACGGCTTAGGAGGGCATAGACGGGAGCCAATCTGGGTGATGGTGAAAAAATACAATAAAAATTCATAAAAATATGTCTAAGGTACATGGTGTTATTAGACACCTAAATTAATAAGAAAGGGTAGAAGAAAAAAAAAAAGGGAAAAAAAATTCTATAACAATCAGGTCAATTCAATAATTCCCAATAATCGAGACGGGAAGTATGGGTTGCAACAGTTGCGGTAAAAATATACCAAGTAGTAATATGTTAGGGGTTAGAGGCATCCCTTAATTAGCAAATAGCAATTAGATAGGATGTAAAATATTTATGCCAAGTCTATACTTACTATTATGGTATCAGAACAGGGGATAAGCAATGAGCCAGTCAAAAGAAAGGGGTAAATATATTCCCAGATTTAGAAAGCGCAGCAATGCACAATGGCCCTTTTAAAATGAGCTTTCATGTGTTAAATGCCTATAAATATATAGAGAAGAAATATTAATTTACTATCTCAATGTATCAGTTAATAAAAGTGTATAGCGCAAAAACAACCGTATCCGTTACTTACATGTGGCATCAATAGTATATGGGAAAGGGCTAGCGTTTCCGCCAGTACTTTCCCCCTAATGGCGCCCATCTTTTAAGCTCCCGCCCATCGAGCCGGTGTCTGACGTCGTCGGCTCAATGCGGACGTCTTAGACGGCACTGCGCATGTCTGGGAGAGAGGGAAGGGCAGATCGGACTACGTTTCCCATAAGGCCACTGTAGGCACAGTGGACCTTACATAATCCACCGAGCAATGCTCGCCGGCTACCAGGGGAACATTTAGATGGGTGACACAAGGCCAGTCCGATGTGTCCCCTCCCCGAGAATAACAATCTTCCGGGACGTAGCGAAGGGCGCCGTCGTACCAGCGGGCACCTCAAAGGGAAAACTCCCAATTATATAGGGGCCCTGGGTGTCCGTATGACCTCCCATATAAAAGCCATAATCCACTCCACAAAGAGGGGGGGAGGCAGAGAGCCACACAGCAGGGGGAATTGATAAATTTGAACTAATTAAAGATGTCCATTTATTTGCCCGTAGGTTATTGTTTAAAACCATTTTTCACAAACCAATTGAGGACCTTTGTCCCAGCTCCTCTCATTCTTTACCGAATGATCAAATAGCTGAACATCAGGCCATGCAGGACTTGATGGATCTTTGGGAGGAGGGACATGACACCCTAGATCAGTGATGGCGAACCTTGGCACCCCAGATGTTTTGGAACTACATTTCCCATGATGCTCAGCTACACTTCTGAGTGCATGAGCATCATGGGAAATGTAGTTCCAAAACATCTGGAGTGCCAAGGTTCGCCATCACTGCCCTAGATGAACCTGGGACCTTTGAACCCATAGGTCTATCTGTGGCTGGCTTGTCCTTCCCCCCTCCATCTAAGTATATACCCAAATCCACCTTGTTCCCCTTATTGAATTCCAATACCAACATCTGGGCATTTACTGAACAGGTCTGTAAAACTATAGAACAATCTTCATTTACCTCTAACAAATTGTCCAATCTTACAAAACAACAAAGAGAAGCCTTGTATTCTTTACAAAAAAATTCAGATATAGTGATAAAACCAGCAGATAAGGGTGGAAATTTGGTCATTATGAATGTATCACAGTACACTGATATGTGTTTAAATATCCTAAAAAATCGGGACTGGTATCGCCCAATCTCTATTACAGTAATTTCCAACTTTGACGAACAATATCGGCATATAATCTTCAAGGCCTATAAATCGGCCACTATAGATAAGGATACTTGGGACTTTCTTAAAGGGGTTCTGCACTCATAATACAACATTTGCCCATTCTGTTGCCTCTAGTTAATATATCTCATAATGCCACCTGTTTTTTTTTTTTGATTCACCTACCTTTTGTAATCTTCAGTACTTTATTTTAAACCCCTGCGGCGATGGGCGGTCTCTTGTGGGGATCAGCGTAATTTCCTGTTGAAGCCCGCACTGTCTCCTGGGATCTCGTTCGTGTAATCCCAGGAGACATTGCGGCTAATGCACCCGACATCTCGCGAGATTTCGGGTGCTACAGCCGACATCTCGCGAGATTTCGGGTACTACAGCCGACATCTCGCGAGATTTCGGGTGCTACAGCCGACATCTCGCGAGATTTCGGGTGCTACAGCCGACATCTCGCGTGATTTCGGGTGCTACAGCCGACATCTCGCGTGATTTCGGTAATTACAGCCGAGATCTCGCGAGATCTCGGCTGTAATTACCAAAATCACGCGAGATGTCGGCTGTAGCACCCGAAATCTCGCGAGATGTCGGGTGCATTAGCCGCAATGTCTCCTGGGATTACACGAACGAGATCCCAGGAGACAGTGCGGGCTTCAACAGGAAATTACGCTGATCCCCGCAAGAGACCGCCCATCGCCGCAGGGGTTTAAAATAAAGTACTGAAGATTACAAAAGGTAGGTGAATCGAAAAAAAAAAACAGGTGGCATTATGAGATATATTAACTAGAGGCAACAGAATGGGCAAATGTTGTATTATGAGTGCAGAACCCCTTTAATATTAAAGACCCTAAAATTCCAACATTGTATGCACTCCCCGAAGTTCACAAATCTCTAACTACCCCACCTGGTCGACCCTCTTATTTCTAGCTGTCAGAGTCTTACAGAAAATGCTAGTTCCCTAATTGACAACTTTTTACGTCCTCACGTTACCTCCTTGTCCTCATACATTAACCACTTGCTTACTGGGCACTTAAACCCCCCTCCTGCCCAGACCAGTTTTCAGCTTTCAGCGCTGATGCACTTTGAATGAAAATTGCGCGGGCATACAACACTGTACCCAAATTAAATTTTTATCATTTTTTCCCCACAAATAGAGCTTTCTTTTGGTGGTATTTAATTACAGCTGGGAGTTTTATTTTTTGCTAAACAAACAAAAAAGATGCAAAAAAAATAAAAAATCATGTTTAATAGTTTGTTATAAAATTTTGCAAACAGGTCATTTTTCTCCTTCATTAAAGTGCGCTGATGAGGCGGCACTGATAGGCTGCATTGGTGGGCACTGATAGGCTGCATTGGTGGGCACTGATAGGCATAGTTAAGGCAGCACTAATAGGCACAGATAAGGTGGCACCAATAGGCACAGATAAGGCAGTACTGATGGGCACAGATAAGGCGGCACTGATGGGCAAAGATAAGATGGCACGGATGGGTGGCACAGATAGGTGACACGGATGGGTGGCACTAAGGGGCACTGATAGGTACCACTGATAGATGGGACTGATGGGCACTGATAGGTGGCACTGATAGGTGGCTCTGATAGGTGGCACTGCTGGGCACTGATGGGCGGCACTGATGGGCACTGCTGGGTGGCACTATGGGCACTGCTGGGTGGCACTGACAGGGGCAGGGGGCAGGTGGGCACTGGCAGGGGGCAGGTGGGCACTGGCAGGGCTGGCCGTGATCGGGACTGATGTCCCGATCACGGCCGCCGGTGATCGGCTCTTTTTTTTTCTCCTCGCGCTGTCAGCGCGAGGAGGAATAATAGCCGGTTACTGGCTCCGCTGTATCACATGATCAGCTGTCATTGGCTGACAGCTGATCACGTGGTAAGGGGTCGGGATCGACCCCTTGCTCGGATCAGTGATCAGGTGAGTCTCATAGACTCGCTGATCACAGAGCGCGCGCCCCTCAGGGGGCGCACAGGCCGCTCGTGCACGGGTCGACGTCAATAGACGTAGTCCCGGCAAAGGAGGTCCGCGCTGTAGCCGTCATTCGGCTATAGCACGGGTCTCAAGTGGTTAAAGACACCATTGATTTGCTTAGAACGATTGAAGATATATCTTTATCTCCTAATTCGTGGCTTGTATCAATAGATGTTGAATGCTTATACAATGCAATCCCACACACTAAGGGAGTCGAAGTGGTGCGTTCATATTTAAACCAAAGAAGTCCACTCCATAGCAAATATTGTAACTTTGTAATTGAACTCTTGGACTATGTCCTTAGACACAACGTCTTTCAATTTGACCGAACCCATTACCTCCAGGTGTAGGGGGTTGCGATGGGGACTAAATGTGCCCCATCCTATGCCAACCTGTACCTGGGGGGATGGGAGAAAGACGTTTTTTCACGTGACGATCTTGCCCCTTTCCTTGACCATATTGAAGCTTGGTATAGATATTTGGACGATATATTGATCTTTTGGTCAGGCACCAAACCTGAGCTTAAAATTTTTTTCATCTGATTTCCATCAATGATTTTAACCTTCATTTTACGCTTTTTTTTTTTCTCAATAGGTTTTTATTGAAGATTGTCATTTTAAACAGAATTTGAACATAAATGCTTGACATATCGCTCATGAAACATATATAGTTCAGCTGAACAAACAAATAAACAAAATAAACCAGATACCATTACTGCTTGCGATAATTTCCATCTACCTGGGCAGAAGGTTGGTGACCAATTAGGAATATCAATGATCTATAACCTGTTTGACATCCTCTAGAATACACGTAGCTTAGTGTTTCCATGAATTGGCACTAGTTCGTCGCATAAACTTATTGCTAATACCTAGCTATATGTGGGAAGTTGATCTCTGGAAGGTGATCTGGGAGGGGCACCCCACCTGGACACCCCTCCTGGGGATCACTACTGTGTCCCTTTGGGGTGGGCCCTCCCTCCTCCCCTTTCCCCATATTCATATTTATTAAATGAAATTGGGAGATTCACACATCATTAACTTCATTCAAAGATCTGTAATATCCGTGGGGATTCAATCCATTGTATCCATGGTTTCCACATGAGTAGAGTATGTGATGCACTTTTGTGGGTTAGTGCTAGGGGGGATTCATGTGTAAAATGTATCTGTATTGTGTGAATTACGTCTTTCAGGGTGGGAGGAAGTGGGTCTTTCCATTTCCTGGTAATGTTAAGCCTCGTTGCCAGAAAAATGTGAGAGAGGATGTGTCTGGTTTGGTTGGGGAACCTGTCCAAGGACAGAGATAGAATGGCAAGAGAAGGCTTCTTTGGGACAGCGGATAGTGTCACCTCTGCTATCAATTGGTATACTGATTTCCAAAATGCCAAGATTTTTGGGCAGTGCCAGAGTATATGGAGCAAGCTGCCTTTCATTCCACAGTTCCTCCAGCACATGTCAGTTATTACTGAATCAAATTTTGATAACCTAACTGGGGTCAAGTACCAACGGTACGTTATTTTATATGCTAGTTCCCATAGGGTGGAGCAGCTAGTGGTTTTGTAAACGGATCTACCTGCTTTTTCCCATTCTTCCTCAGTGAAAGAATGACCTAGTTCCCTTTCCCAGCGGATTAGTGGGGTTGATTTGATAAATGTCATTTTGTGGTTGAATATTTTATAGTGTAGGGATATGCCTTTGCTATGTTTAGAGGAGGAGGAAATGAACAGCCATGCTGGTCGGGGGATCATGATGTTTCGTTTTTTTAGGGAATTGATACAATGTTTAGTACGTAGGTACAGAAAGATATCAGAACAAGGGAGTTGGAATTGTTCTCGGAGTATGGGAAAAGGTTTAATTTCGTTCGCAGTTATCAGGTCAGCTAGGTAGTTAATTCCTAGTATTTTTCCATCATTTGAAGTTGGACGAGTCTATCAGATATTGTAATGATTCAATGGGGATGGGAACGTCGGAGTGGTCGGGGTCATTAGAGGAGATTTTTGTGAGTTTGGACCAAGTTTGGCATGTAGCAAGGATTGGGGGAGATAGGTGTCGTGTATGTTTGGCTCCCAAAGAGAGGGCCAGTAGCCAGGGTACCAGATCTTTACCTGGGACTGATGAGAGTTCAATGGTTTTCCATAGGGTTGGGGATGAGGTGTTGGAGAACCATTCTTTAGCTTGGGTCAGAATGGAAGCCCAGTAATAGTCTTGGAAGTTGATATAGCCTAGTCCTCCCGCCGTACGATGTTTAGTAAGTTGGGAACCGGCACATCTGGGTCTTTTGCCTTGCCACACATATTTTAAAAGAAGTGATTGTAGAGATTGAAAATATTTGGCGGGTATGGGGATTGGAACAGTCCTGAACAAATATAATATTTGGGGGAGATGAAGCATTTTGAATGCCGCGAGCCACGAAAATTCAACCGATGCCAGCCTGGTTAGGTCTTCCTGAAGTTTAGTGCGAAGGGAATGATAGTTTGCTTCAAAAAGAGACTTCGTTCTAGGGGTAAGGTGGATGCCAAGATACGTTATGCTATGTTTCGCCCAACTGTAAGGGAAAAGTAGTTTAAGTTGGTTGCTGGTATCCTCGCTTACTCCTAGATCCAGTATATACGATTTAGTGTCGTTAACTTTATAATATGATATATCTCCAAACCAGGCTAGCATCTTCTGGACTTCCGGTAATGTTCGTTCTGGTTCTGTGATTAGGAGAATCACATCGTCCGCAAAAAGGTTAATCTTATGTTCAGTATCTGCTATGCGGATGCCTTTTATTCTGCTATTGGTTCTGATGCTTTCTGCTAGTGGTTCCATAACTAGATTAAATATTAGGGGGGAGAGCGGGCAACCCTGTCTCGTTCCATTTGTAATTTTGAAGGGATCTGATAGGGTATCCGAGGCTAGTACTCTGGCAGAAGGGTTAGAGTAAAGAGCCATTATGTAGTCGTGGATTGGGCCCGAGAGCCCGAATTTATGTAGCACCGCTGAGATATAGCCCCAGTGCACCCTATCAAAGGCCTTTTCGGCGTCGAGGGAGAGGAGTAGGGATGGGATTCTATTTTTTTCTACATGGTGGATAAGGTCTATCATTCGTCTGGTTGCATCAGATGCCTGGCAACCTTTGGTAAAGCCGGATTGGTCTTGATGGATCAAGGAGGGTAGGATGCTGTCTAGCCTATTTGCAAGAAGTTTGGCGTATATTTTTATATCGATATTGAGTAGCGATATGGGACAAAAATTTTTAGGAGTGTTGGGCTCCTTCCCAGGTTTAGGAAGGGCCACCACTCTAGCACTTAGCATTTCAGGGGGAAATTGTGTGGATCTGGCAGCTGTGTTAAAGGTACTGCATAAGAAGGGAGCTAGAATATCTTGGAACAGCTTATAATACTTCCCAGTGAAACCGTCTGGGCCAGGAGACTTCGCTGCAGGGAGTTTATGAATGACTCGTCTAATTTCATCTACCGTAAATGGGCTGTTGAGTAATGAAAGTTGGCTTGGTGATACCTGCGGGAGTTGGAGTTTTCCAAGGAAGGAGTGAATGCTCTCCGAGGAGGGTTGTGTGGTGGAAGGGTCCTTATTAAGGTTGTAGAGATCTTCATAGTACGTACTAAAGGCATTGGCAATATCATGAGGTTTAAGAAGTTTTTGGTGGGAGTGAGGGTGGAGTATAAAGGGAATTTTAGTCTTGTTTCTGTATCCTTTGATTTTAAGGGACATTGCTTTACCAGCTTTATTACCTGTGGTGTATGATCTAGCTTTGAGTAACCTGTATATCTTTTCTTGTTTCTCAAGGAGGTGGGATCGTAGGTCGTGACGTAGAGTGAAAATTTGTGCTTGGAGGGTAGGGGAAGGTGTAAGTTTATTTCGTGATTCAGCGTTTGCTAATGCGCTAGTCAGTTCATCCAATTTCCGTGATCTAGCTTGCTTTGTCCTAGCGCCAAGTTGTAAAAACACCCCTCTGATTACCGCTTTATGAGCGTTCCACACCACCACCGGGTCAGACACAGCTTCCTGATTAAGAGAAAAATATTCCACTAGTCGTTCCTTGATATGGGAGGATGAGTTAGGGTTGCGAAGTAGATAGTCGTTGACTCTCCATATGAAAGGGCGATGGTGGGAGGGACCATCTGATATGCTGATGCTTACTGGGGCATGGTCCGACCAGGTGGCGGTGTGTATAACAGATTTAGATACTCTTTTGTAACAGTAGCTTATCGACAAGAAATAAATCAATTCTTGAGTAAGTGTTGTGACGCGACGAGAGGAAGGTAAAATACCTCTCGCTTGCGTGACAATACCTCCACACATCATACAAATCCGTTGAGGATATATAGCTCCCTAGTGGGGAGGGGCGTCTCCTGGTGCCAGACGTTGAATCTAGTTCAGCGTCTGGAACCATGTTGAAGTCTCCACACAGAACAACGTGTCCTTGTTGGATTTTCTTAACCTTACTGACAATTTTTTTGAGAAACGCCAATTGGCCATTGTTGGGAGCATATATAGAGACAATAGTGTACATAACATTATTAATTGAACCTATCAATATTAGAAACCTCCCTTCCGGGTCAGATTCGCATTTCGTAAGTTGGAAGTTCACAGAGTCTTTGATCGCTATCATCACTCCTCGCTGTTTCTTGTGGTATGAGGAAGTGAACACATGGGGATAAAGTCGATGTTGGCATTTAGGGGGAGCAGTTATAGAAAAATGTGTCTCTTGTACGCAAAGAATGTCACTATTATGGGAAATAGCAGTTGACCACAAAGATGACCTCTTAGCAGGGTGGTTCAGACCTCTTGCATTGATTGATAGAATAGTGAATCCCATATTCGTAATCAGGAAACAAGATCCCCAAAAAAAGAGAAAAAAAAGTAGATAAAGCAAAAAAGGAAAGAAAAGTGTCCCTGGGTACCTTGAGGGTC
Source organism: Lithobates pipiens (assembly GCF_037356315.1). NCBI lineage: Eukaryota > Metazoa > Chordata > Amphibia > Anura > Ranidae > Lithobates > Lithobates pipiens. The sequence continues at coordinate 57,131,853 of NW_027507718.1, read as the reverse complement.
CAGACGCTGGCGACTCAGCTGAGGTCTGTTGGATGTGGCAAAGGCAACGTCAGTTCCTTATGAGATTGTCCCAGGAATTCCAAAGTCGGTGTTAGCTACGGGTAAAAGTTGAGTTAGTGCTTCAAAGGTCACCGATCGATATTTTTAGTCACTTCACCTGGTAGTGGTAATACGGGTAATGGGGAGTGGGTAATGGTATCAAAAACGGAAAGAACAGGAAAAAAAAAAAAGGCAACACAGGGTAGAACACGGGGATCCAAAAAGAAAGAAAAGGGGGAAATCCGAGTTGTGCGGTGTGCACAGAAGACTAGCCAGTAGCGTGTTCAGCTTCAAACGCTGAGGGGCAACTGGTCAAGGTGGGGGTATAGTTCAGTAAGTGTGAGTCGTGTCGCAAACCATTCCGGACGGGTAGTCGTTGGAAGTGTCCTGGAAGTGTCCCGGGCTCAGTTATCAGCGGCGGTTATTTTTGCGGGATCCGCGGCCCGCGCCAAAGGAGAAGGGATTCGGGGCCCCTGTGGTATCTCTCATATCCTGTGGGGGATCAAGAAGGATTCCCCAGTCACGTAGCAATTTCAATCCCCCCTCCAGGGTGGAGATGGTATGGGGTATGCCATTATAGGTGGCTAGTATGGTGGCCGGGTGCCGCCATTTGTACTGGATTTTGTGGTTATTCATGGCCTTAGTGATAGATCGAAGTTGCCTGCGCATCTGTAGCGTGTATTGCGACAAATCTGCGTAGAGTTGAATATCGGAGTAGGGGGCAGGCAGGGGGGACAATTTTCTCGCCTTCAGGAGAATTTGTTCTTTGGCTTGGAAGAAGTGCACTCTGAGGAGGACGTCTCTGGGGACATCCGCCTCAAGATGGCGTGGTTTAGGCAATCTATGTATGCGGTCAATCGTTAGCTCTATGGGGGACAGTTCTGGGAGCAAGCTAGAGAAGAGGGTGCTAGCAAAATTATGTAGTTCTGTAGGTTGTACAGATTCCGGAATGCCGCGTATCTTAACATTATTACGCCTAGAGCGGTCCTCAAGGTCCGCGAGTTTAGATTTCATCCACAGAGAATCGTCTCTTTGATTATGGTAGGCATCAACCAGGTCATTAACCGTTTCCGTGCACTCCTCCATTCTGGTCTCAATGAAAGTCACCCTGTTATCCATGTGCTTCATTTCAAGTGAAAATTTGTTGATTAAAGAGGAAAGATTTGACATGAGGGATGATTGGAGGGATACTAACATATGCTTCATGGTGGTATCTAGTACCGGTTGCCCCAGGGTAGGAAATTGAGCAATGGATGATTGCAAGGAAGAAATTGCTGTGTCATTGTGCAGGCCTGTACTCACAGTTTCTGCGGCCTGTCCAGAGACATCCATCTTCATCCTCGTTTTCGCTGGACTCTGGGTAGCTGGGGTTGCTGGAGAGTAGTCTGGTGGTTCTCCAGAAGCCATCCTGTGTCTGATTTCCTGCGGATGGCCTGTATTGAGCTCAGAGAAGGACAGGGAATGACGTGCTGTCCCTCCATCTTGCCCGCTGAGTCTGGCTGAGTGAGGCTGGTAGGCGAAAGATTGTAGTCGCTGTGGGCCCGTATCCTGGCTCCGTTTTCGGGACATTCCGATCGCGGAGGTAGCGGGTGACAGCTGGAGGTCAATCGGTGCCGCGGATGGCGTTGTGGGAGCCCGGTAAGTCGCTTTTCGTCCGGATGATGTGCGGAGCTCTCAGCTCAAGCTGCCATTTTCGGCTGCGCGCAAGCCACGCCCCTTCATTTTACGCTTAAATACAGCCAAGAGGAAATTGAATTCCTGGATATAAAGATTGGGGTTAATACTGATGGCACCCTTGTCTCTTCCCTTTATAGAAAGCCATCTGCCGGCAATACAATATTGCATGCCGATGGCTTCCACCCTGAACCCTTGATACGGAGCATCCCATGCGGTCAATACCTGAGAATAAAACGAAATTGTAGCAACGAAATTGATTATCAGACAGCTGCTAGGGATTTGTACAATAGACTTAGAGCTCGAGGGTATAGCCATACCTGCTTAAAAAAGGCATACAACAAAGTGAAAGTGAAGAACAGAAATACTTTGATTTTTCCACCCCAAATACTGTTAAAATTATAACCAGATATTCAAACCAATATAATATTTTTAAGGATATATTACATAAATTTTGGCCTCTTCTATTAGCGGACCCAATGATTAATCAACTTATAAAAAATCATCCAGAAATAACTTATAAACGGGCAACATCACTAAAAGACCGTCTCGTTCATAGCCATTTCTCCAATTTTGAAGTTCCTTCTGATAGCAAAAGATTTGGTACTTACCCTTGCGGACGTTGTGATATGTGTCAATATATGGTGAATTCACCAAAAGTCAAATTACCTAATGATAAATGGCATTTTTTAAAAGCCTGCGTCACATGCTCTACACTAGGTGTCGTATATTTGGTACGTTGCCATTGTGGGGGATTTTACGTGGGGAAAACTAAAAGACCCTTCTGTGTTCGTATGAGAGACCATATTAAACCTATATTAAATAAAAAGATGGTCACAGCAGTTGGCAGACATGTTGGCATTTACCACGCATTTGACCCTAGTATGATTCAGTTCTCTGCTTTAGAACATATCCCATTGTCCCCCAGAGGAGGCAGTGTTGACAAAACACTGCTTCAGCTGGAGGCAAGATGGATCTTTAATTTAAAAGTGACTAGCTTCCCTGGCTTTAATGAAAACCTTAGTTATAGATCATTTCTATGAAGTTTGTAAAATGATAGGCCTATTCTCTTTATGTAATCTATCTGGTGGCCCCTGGTGCGACCTTTTGGGGGGGGGGGTTGCTTTGTTTTTTGTTTTTTTATTTTATCAATGGATTTTTATGGATTAATCAGTGAACAATAGACTGTTGTAACTGAAATATAGCTTCTGATGATGATATGAAACTGATGATATGTATATAAATTTTTTCTATCTTGTTCTCCGCGTCTTGGTCCTCAATGGGGGTGCTGCGGATGTGCAGCCCTTTTTTGGTCCGGGTCTGACTCCGTGTTTTCCCCCTGTGTTGGGATGGTGTTCCCCTCCTCCTCCCTTTCACTTTGTTTGCTGAAATTCCCCCTGCTGTGTGGCTCTCTGCCTCCCCCCCTCTTTGTGGATTGGATTGTGGCTTTTATATGGGAGGTCATACGGACACCCAGGGTGCCTATATAATTGGGAGTTTTCCCTTTGAGGTGCCCGCTGGTATGATGGCGCCCTTCGCTACGTGCCGGGAAATTGTTATTCTCGGGGAGGGGACACATGGGACTGGCCTTGTGTCATCTATCTAAATGTTCCCCTGGTAACCCGGCGAGCATTGCTCGGTGGATTACGTAAGGTCCACTGTGCCTACAGTGGCCTTATGGGAAATGTAGTCCGATCTGCCCTTCCCTCTCTCCAGGACATGCGCAGTGCCGTCTAAGACGTCCATATCGAGCCGACGACGTCAGACGCTGGCTCGATGGGCGGGAGCTTAAAAGCTGGGTGCTATTAGGGGGAAAGTACTGGCGGAAACGCTAGCCCTTTTCCCTATACTATTGATGCCACATGTAAGTAACGGATACGGTTGTTTTTGCACTATACACTTTTATTAACTGATACATTGAGATAGTAAATTAATATTTCTTCTGTATATATTTATAGGCATTTAGCACATGAAGGCTCATTTTAAAAGGGCCATTGTGCATTGCTGCGCTTTCTAAATCTGGGAATATATTTACCCCTTTCTTTTGACTGGCTCATTGCTTATCCCCTGTTCTGATACCATAATAGTAAGTATAGACTTGGCATAAATATTTTACATCCTATCTAATTGCTATTTGCTAATTAAGGGATGCCTCTAACCCCTAACATATTACTACTTGGTATATTTTTACCGCAACTGTTGCAACCCATACTTCCCGTCTCGATTATTGGGAATTATTGAATTGACCTGATTGTTATAGAATTTTTTTTCCCTTTTTTTTTTTCTTCTACCCTTTCTTATTAAATTAGGTGTCTAATAACACCATGTACCTTAGACATATTTTTATGAATTTTTATTGTATATTTTCACCATCACCCAGATTGGCTCCCGTCTATGCCCTCCTAAGCCGTTCCACTCCATTGATTGGAGGGGCAGCCTTGTACACACTTTCTCCAACTTGTGAGGTGTTTCTTTCATTGGACAGTGGATTTGAAGGGAGGGTAAGCCCCTATGAGGACCTAGATGTGGCAACAACATAAAAAAATAAAATCATGTTGTTTTATATTGAATGCATTAATTGTAAATTTGTTTGTGTTATTGTTTGTTATTAGCTTGCATATCCCCTGAGGAAGCTGTTGCGAAACATGTCGGGATAGATGACTGCAAGCTTTTTTCCCACCCTCTGTACTATGTGGACCAGTCTTCTTTGTCATTTTTGTAACTATGCAATGATTGCAAATGTTAACATTTTTTTAATAAATAATAATAAAATTAATTGTTTTATGTATAATTTTTATTATTGTACTTTCAATACACTAGCACTGTAAAAATCCCCTCTTTCCCTTCTCAAATATTCCGTGGACATTAAGATATTTTCCAAGATACTAGCAAACAGACTCTTCCCACTCCTTCCCACTAACATCTCCTAAGCCCAAGTAGGCTTCATCCCTGGTCACAAAGCCAGGGATAACACCATTAAAGCTATCAACCTACATCATCTGATGACTCAAACAAACCAAAAAGGTATCTTCCTGTCATTGGACACAGAGAAGGCATGCAACAGAGTGGCATGGGACTACATGACTGCGGTCCTGCAAGCCATATGCACAGGCCCACATATGTCTGGCCTGATCCTCACGCTAAACGTAAGTCCATCAGCTAAAGTAAGAGTCAACACTCTGTCGAATGCCTTCCCCATCTGCAAAGGAAAAAGACAGGGCTGCCCACTGTCCCCTATACTTTTCATACTTACACTTGAACCATTCCTCCGTAAATTGAATTTCAACTCAGACATACAGGGAATTCAAACACCCAAGAAGGAGTATAAATATGCCGCCTTTACAGATGACATATTGCTATTCCTAACAAATCTATTCACATCTCCACCAATACTACTGACAGAATTTAAATACTTCCAACTCCTTTCCAACCTCAAAATTAATTTTACTAAGTCCTTCGCACTTAACATCTCGCTACCTCAAATCCTAGTAGACCAGTGCAAAGAGAATTTTCCCTTTCAGTGGAAACACAAATCAATCACATACTTAGGCATCCAAATTACATCCAAACTCTTAGACCTATATGTAAAGAACCATCTCCCCCTTCTAAATAAACAAACTTCTGACCTCAAAAATTGGAACAAACCAGTGTTCTCATGGTTCAGCAGAGCTGCAATCCTGAAGATGAATGCCCTCCCAAGACTACTATACATACTGCAGACAGTCCCCATACAAATCCCACCTTCCTTCTTCAAAACATACAGACAGATCTGTTCCAGATTTCTCTGGCGAGAAATCGCAAACCCAGAATCAGCTTTAAACAACTTACCTGACTAAAAATACTTGGAGGCATAGGCCTCCATAACCTTCTAAACTACCACACGTCTACATACCTCACCAGGATAGTGGACTGAAATGTCCATGCCCCTCACAAAGACTGGGTCTCCCTGGAAGCCTCCTTCACAAACCTGCCCCTGAACTCATTTCCATGGTTATCCCGATGCCACATTCCTTCAGAAATCCACCTCCATCCCTTAATAGGACCTACTTCACACTGTTTTCACCAGTCGTGTAACTATACATCCATATCCTCCACTCCTGGCCCACTGACACCAGTAAAACTAAATCCTGACTTCCCACCAGGAATGCACCACCACTACCTCACCGACAATTGGTCACAAGACCAAATCACCAGAGAAAACTACTATCTGCAGCTCAAATCTCTGTCCAGCTAGAGAAAACACCAATCCCCCCGTGGGCATATCTATTGATTGCCCACTACCTTAAACACCTAGAAAAAGATCGGCAATGTTCAAGACAATTCACTCCTTTTGAAAGATTATGCATTCAGATGGCACCTCAATCCCACCTAATCTCCTCTATACACAACCTCATCTTTGCTGACCTAAAGGCCAATGAGAGCCTAGCATGTAACCTAGCAGGTTTCCATTACATTAGAGGGGAGCGGGGTCACCCATACATCACTGGGGAAGCCCAGCTTTCCCCTTCCATCAGAGAGGGGTGGGGACAGGTGATGGATGGCCCGCCCTCCTCAGATAAGAAGTGTCAGGCTGGCGGGATCCCCGCAGGGTCTCTGGTGGAGACAGAGGATGGATGCGCTGCGCTGAAGGGAGAGATCACCCATCGCTGGATCAGATCACCCATCGCTGGACCCCGGAGAGATGATCATCTGTCGCTAGATAGCAAGAGTGGATTACCACCGATGGAATCTTTTTTTTATTTTTAATAAAGGACTTTTGCAACGTTGTTTGTCTTTTTTAACATTCTTTTACACTTTCTTTGTGAAATGGTAGGGGTACTTTTGTACCCCCTTACCATTTCAAACAGAGGGGGCTGGGATCTGGGGTCCCGTTGTTAAAGGGGGATTCCAGATTCTGATAAGCCCCCACCCGCAGACTCCCACAACCACCGGCCAGGGTTGTGGGGAAGAGGCCCTTGTCCTTATCAACATGGGGACAAGGTGCTTTGGGGGGGACCCCAAAGCATCCTCCCAATGTTGAGGGTATGTGGCCTGGTACAGTTCAGGAGGAGGGGTTCTCTCGTCCCGCCTCTTTTCCTGCGGCTTGCCAGGTTGCATGCTCGGATAAAGGGTCTGGTATGGATTTTTAGGGGGAACTCCACGCCATTTTTTTTAAATTTGGCGTGGAGTTCCCCTTAAAATCCATTCCAGACCTGAAGGGTCTGGCATGGATATTTGGGGGGAACCCCACGTCATTTTTTTTTTATTTGACACAGGGTTCCCCTTAATATCCATACCAGACCCAAAGGACCTGGTAACTGATTTTGGTGGAACCCCACGCTTTTTTTTTTTTTTAATCAATGACTTTCAATGACTGTTCTCTGTATTACTGGGAGCCGACAATTCATTATAGCCGCGATTGATTTTAAATGACTTTTTTTCCTGCAGAAATGACACTTTGTGCAGGGACAGTTCTAAGCACGGGAAAAATGCGCCCCTTCACAGGCATACTATAGACACTAAATCTGAAATGAAGTTAACATAAATAGTATAGAAAAACCCCCACAAAAATTTATGTATATTAAAACAAAAATTGTGTGTGCTAAATCTAAACCAAGGACCCCGAGGACCCCCTCAGGGGCATGACAATAGAGGAAGAGGACGAAGTGGGCAACGTCAGAATACCCCCCCTCTCCCTCAGACATATGTCCAAGCCCCTTTTCCCTACTATGGTCAGGCCGCTCCCCCTTCAAATTGGGGACAGGAGAGACCACTTGTACCTCCCCCTGGATGGATGGGAGGTCTTGCTTCTAAACAGGGTTACTTTCCATCTCCTACTTATAATCAATTACCCCTCCCTTCTCAATATCCAAAACCCAACCCACCAACAGCTTACAATAACAGCCAAGTGGTACATTATGATGTTGACTACCAATCTCAATTCAATATCCCTACACAAAATAGCTTTTTGCCTTTACAGGATTCTGGGTTTCCACCGATGGAGGGTATGACAAACTTGAGGCCCAATAATATGGGTCCCTATATTGATACCCAGGGAAACTCTAGCAATGGCAACTTGGGTATTAACCCAAGCCACAACAATTGGGGTTTTCCCAGGCCAAACCAGGGCATCAAAAGAGTGGTCGAGCTAAGAGAGGAACTAGAGGGGGGAGGCGTACTCAGCCCAAAAAGACCAAGAACATAACTGGTGCAGGTATCTTTAACCTTAGATCGGCCACCCTTAGCAATTGTGAACTGAGTGTCCTGGATAAGGGCCTCAAGTTTGCCCCAGCCAAAAATATGAATACGTTTCAAACATACATGGATATTCATAAGTACGTAAGAAAGCTTAATATCCAAAGATATGTAGCTTCAAATCCTACCAATTTTCTTAGAAATGCCTCTGGTGACTATTGTCACTCGGGACTTTCCAATGCATCACTTTTCAATCCACCTGGACATTTGTGTCCCTCTTTAAAAGTCTTTCGTGATCTGGCCCTCAAAGATCTTGAAGACTTACGCATAAAAAAAGTTAAAAATAAAGAGGTGATCGATGCTGGCATTGAATCCCTCTGCAACAATAAAAATGTGGTCATCCGCCCAGCGGACAAAGGGGGGGGTATAGTCATCTTAAATAAGGATGACTATATAGGCGAGATGAATCGGATTTTGGGGGATAGGGCTACGTACATCTCCCTACCCTCTAATCCGAATGCACAGTATAAAAGAACTTTGGAGTCCCTCGTTGCAGAGGGATTCGATCAGGGAATCTTAAATAAGAAAGAAAAGGCCTTTCTCGTTCCAAAAACTCCCAGAATCCCTATAATTTATTACTTACCTAAGGTCCATAAGAGTCTTACCTGCCCCCCGGGACGACCCATCATTAATGGGATCGATTCCATTACTTCCCGGGTGGGCAGGTATATAGATTTCTTTCTACAGCCTTTAGTGCGTCCAATGCCATCATTTATTAAAGACACGAGACATATAATCAACCTCCTCGGGGGATACCATCTGAAACAAGGGACCCTGCTGGTGACTGCAGATGTTGCGTCACTATATACAAGCATACCCCAAAATATGGGTCTAGAAGCCGTTTCAGATTCCCTAGAGAGGTTTTCTGATCTCCCTTCAGAACAAATAGTCTTTATTATGAAACTTTTAGATTATGCGGCTACGCATAACTTTTTCTGGTTTGGAGGGGACTTTTTTCGCCAGATTAAAGGGGTCGCCATGGGGGCGAAATATGCCCCTAGTTTGGCGAATCTCTTTATGGCGAAATGGGAGGATGATGTTGTCTATGCCCGGGTCAGGCCGCAGCTGACCTTTTGGGCCAGGTACATAGACGACATCCTCCTCCTATGGGATGGTAGTGAATCAGATCTTTCCCTGTTTATGAGTGAGCTTAACGCCAACACCAGGGGTATACACCTCACCTATGAAGCTAGTCTTACTAAAATCAATTTTTTAGATCTTACTATCACTATTAAAGGAGAACGTTTCATCACATCAACTTTCTTTAAAACCACCGATAGGAACTCCTTTATACCTACCACTAGCTGCCACCATCCATCTTGGCTTAAATCAGTACCTAGAAGCCAGCTTTTAAGGTTGAGACGCAACTGCACAGAACAGGATGTTTTTATACAACAGGCCCGTGTTCTCACTCAGAGGTTTATTGATAAAGGTTATCCATCTGAACCCTTGACACGTTTGATAGATGAGATTAGTCATGTTGAAAGATCTGAGTTACTAAAGGAACGAGAAGGGGGTCGTCAAAACAATTTTCGTTACCCCTTCATCACTAATTATTCTTGCCAACACACTAGGATCAAACATATACTTAAAAAACATTGGCATGTACTTAGGAACGACTCGGTATTGGGAACCATTTTGCCTGACAGACCCCAAGTAGTATATAGAGGCGTAACATCTTTGAGGGACAGGGTGGCTCCTAATGCTTTGGACCCACCCACTAATCGTCCGCATTTCTTCTCGAACCTTACTGGGTACTATCAATGCAGGAAGTGCACGGTATGTAGCCTAAATGGTTGTCGGTCTAGGAGAAGTACTACCTTTAGATCTACGGTTACTTCTAAGTCTTACACCATAGAGCCCTTTATCACTTGCTGCTCAGAGGCAGTGGTCTACATGCTGGAGTGCCCTTGTGGCCTCCAGTATGTAGGGCGGACCAAACGTGCTTTACATGTACGTTTGAACGAACATATTGGGAATATCCGTAGAGGATATACCCAATATTCGGTCTCCAAACACTACCTGCTGGCACACAATAGAGACCCTACCAACACAATCTTTATGGGAATTGACAAGTTCAATCCCCATTGGAGGGGAACCCATTTGGTAAGAAGCATTTCCAAGCTTGAAATGATGTGGATACACAAATTAAAAAGCTACGTCCCTCATGGCCTTAATATTGAAGTAGACGTAAATGCGTTTATTGACAATTCTTGAACAATATATAATTGGTTGGAATAGCTTATATAGCTTAGGCTTCTTGTTGTTGTTTTTTTAATTGTAAACTTGGTGTGAGTTTCATGAGTCTTCGATGAGGGTTTTTTACCTTTATCATCTTTTTTGTATTTGTGGTCCCACCATATATTTTTTATTTCCGCCGGTATTTCTTTTAGTTAATAATGTATCAATATTTGGACATACAAAACATTATATATCTTTGCTATAAAAGCTCTTTTGTCCATTTATTTGGACTGTTTTGTTTATATCTAATATTATTTTATTATCTTATTAAATATTTTTCAATAAATATATTTTCCAATTGGTATTTAAAAGGAATTTTTTTACTTTTTCTTAATGTATCTTTATGATAATTTTGTGTTTTTAATCCATGGCTCTTAAAGAATCTGGATGGTTATGAATATAGGTTTGCATCTGCGTAGTGGTAGGGCAAATTTTTACCCTTTTTCCCTTATGCAAAATGGTGGACTGGGTGACAGTATGGACATTCCAGTCCTCTTTCCCTCACCTAATATGGTGGATTGAGAGGACAACATGGAGCTCAGACCGAGGCTGTTTGTTTATGATTTGGTATTTAGGTGGTGCGTCAGAACGCCGTCCCGCATCCCGTGAACACGTCCGTTCGCGACGAAACGCGCTTAGGGAGATAGGCGTTCTGACGTCTCCGCGTTCTACGCCCAACCAGGAAGTGCGGGCGGCACACGAGTCCGGCCGGCTCGTTTTTTATGTGATCGCTTTTCTCTATACACATGTGAGTGTAACTTTTTATATTCTATTCCATTAAACTAAGTGGTTTTACGCTATGCGAGTGCCTTTGATTTTTTATACATGATCCACGATACCCTCGTTTCCTGACTGGAGGCTTCGTATTGGAGATAGAAGCAGCTTGGTGCCTGTGGTCTACGATACCTTCGTTTCCTGATTGGAGGTTTCGTATTGGAGATGCAAACGGTGTGGTGCCTGTGACGGTTCATCCAGAAACTTCTGTGCTGTTGCCTTACTGATCTCACTAACACTGGGATCTACAACTCTGGTAAGCGGCCCCTCTTCTCACTGGTGGAGGATTGTTTTGATTATTTTTTATACACGCATTTGTGGATGTTTGCACCTTAATATCAATTTGGAAGAACCAACAATATTTTTTGGACAATTTTTTCTCCATTATATATGAACTCTTTGTTGCTTTTGAATATTATTTATGTTAATTTTATTATTGGTTTAGATTTAGCACACACAATTTTTGTTTTAATATACATACATTTTTGTGGGGGTTTTTCTATACTATTTATGTTAACTTCATTTCAGATTTAGTATACACTTTACTCACTTATATGATGATATGATAGTATTCACATATACTATTTATTAATCGTATTTTTGTCATGTAATATTGTTTTTCCTCATGTTTATTGATATAGTTTTGGATTAGGTTTTAGGTATACAATTTTTTGTTTTTAGCGCAGCTCACTTTGTTCACCTATTTAGTTTGATATCGGAGTATTACGATTAGGGTTGCTGCTTATAGGTTATTTATTTAAAAATCTTTTTCTTGTTTGAGTAGCGCGGTTTACCTTTTGTACCATACTATAGACACCCCTCAGGTATGAAATTTAAAGGAATATTACACTTTTATTGTTTCACTTTAAGAATGATTAAAATCACTGCTGCAGAAAAAACAGCTGTTTTTAAAACTTTTTTTTGCATTGATACATGTCCCTTGGGGCAGGACCCAGGTCCCCAAACACTTTTTATGATAATAACTTGCATATAAGCCTTTAAAATTAGCACATTAGATTTCTCCCATAAACTTGTACAGGGTGTTCCATGGCTTTTCGAATTTGCCGCAAACACCCCAAATTGTTCGCTCTTCGGTGAACAGGTGAACAGGCAATGTTCGAGTCGAACATGAGTTCAACTTGAACTCAAAGCTCATCCCTATTCATTGTACATTTTCAGTTTAGACAAAAATGAGCATAACAGTTTCATTAATATATAGTATCGAGAAGTGAATAATTTAAATGTAACTGTGTTGATACCATATACATTACTTTTTTCAAAGGCCTTATTTGAGTATGTGTAAGGGTGTGGATGGTCCATACAAGTAAGTAATGGGGGTGGGTCACTAGGTCCATTGTCAAGAGATGTAGACTGTTTGTGCATGCTGAATTTGAATACTCTGGTGTCCTCAAAGATTGCCCCGACCCCATTCACCCCTAAAGGGAGCTTGCTGTGAATGGGGAGGGGGGTCCTTAGGTTGTGATGAAAAGGTTTCAGAAGGAGTCGGTACACCAATGCAGGGGACTGAGCTACATTTCCTATATATTCGGTTGTCAGATTAATAGGTGTTCAGGATTATGGGGTGAGGGAAGGTCATTGATGCCCCTTATAGGTTTCAATTGTGGTAGATGAGCAGTGTGTACGTTCATATATACTGTGGATATATATGTATAGGAATTAATGTCGGAAGGGGGGAATTTTCCAGTCTAGGGAGGGGTGTGTGGGAAGAGTTTGGGGAAGGTTGAGGTGATTTCCTGAAGTGTTTCCGACATGCCCACGTTTTCTCATATTTGGTCATGTTGTCTCTGGCCTGATGTATGAGATTTTCCATCTCCTCTACTTTATCAACTCATCGTGTCCATTCTTCAAGGGTGGGAGGTGTGGAGCTTCTCCAATGGACCGCAACACACTGATTGCCTGCATTGATGCATTGATGAGGTGTATTGTGAAAGATTTTTTGCAAGTTTGTATGGAAGTGGATGTCTGGTGTAATAGAAATTGAGCAGGAGTGAAGTGGTGTAGGTTGTGATTTGGGAGATGAGGTGCTGTATTTCCATCCAGAATGGTTGTGTTAGTGGACAGTCCCACCAAATGTGGAGCAACATGCCTTGGGCAGTGTTGCATCTCCTGTATAGTGGAGGGAGACTTGGGTGGATTTTGTGTATCTTTTCTGTACCACCTTGAGAATATTTTGTATCTATTCTCCCGAATAGAGACATTTAGAGAACCCTTGTGCATGTGATTGTATATGCATTCCCATTCTTTAGTGGTCAGGTCCAGATTGAGTTGACTGATTCCCAACGTCTAATCAATTTGTCTTTTTTTATGTCATAGTTTGAGAAGAGGAGTGCATAGATCGATGAGATCACATGTCTCTGGGGTTCCTCATTGATACAAAGGGTTCCGAATGGTGTGTAGTCCAGATGCCAAGGTGTGTTGGGTTTGTAGCTTTGAAAGAAGTTTCTGAGTTGTAAGAACTTAAAAAAAGTATTCTGGGAACGCCAAGGACAGGTTTTGGTATGTCAGGAGTTCCCCATTCGCAAATACATTTTTCGCTCTGGGGCATGATCTAGTTGGAGTCGCAGACAATGTTTAGATTTTTACTTCTAACCCCCACCTTGGAAATGCATACTATAAAACGCATCTTTTAGGATTTTCGTCAATGCTCAGGTCCTAGAATTAACTTCAATAAAAGTGAGATACTCCCATTAACATCAGTCAAGGCCCCCCTGGACCTCAACATGCCTTTTTCAAGTAGCCAAGCATCATATTACATATCTAGGCTTGAGAATCGTCAGACAACCCTCCTCCCTCTATTCTCTCAACTATCCTCCTTTAACCACTTCAATACCGGGCCATAGTCATATGACGTCCACAGATGGGATCTCCCATCCTGGGTGGGCGTCATATGACGTCCTCAGTATCTCACCACTCCTGCGGCCCACAGCACAGCGATCATGGATAAGATGTGTCCCTCTGACACAGCCCATCCCTGATCCATGTGATCCGCCTCCCCGCTCTACCCCCGATCCATGTGACCGGCTGTGTCCAATCACACTCGGTCACAGAATGTCAACAAACTGCGATAACGAGATACTGGGTTCTCTTCCTCCCACACCGATCGTGTGTGAGAAGGAGATTGTGGTAACATCTCCTTACCGCTTAGTGTACACCAACACACACTGATTACCCCATCTAATAAAGAGGACCTGTCATCACCTATCAAAGTACCTGTCATCACCCATCAAAATACCTGTCATCACCCGTCACAGCCCATCTGAATACTCAAGTACCTGAGTACCTATGATAGCCCATCTGAGTAACCAAGTACCCGAGTACCTCTCAAAGCCCATATGAGTACCCAAGTAACCAAGTACCTGTCACAGCCCTTCTGATAACCCGAGTACCTGAGTACCTGTCACAGCCCATCTGAGTATCCAAGTACCTGAGTACCTAAAAGCAAGGACATCAATTAACGCAATAGATATATCACAAAGACAGCAGCTGAACAACTTCTCAAATCCTTACAGAGAAATAAATAAAAGGCAGTGCAGCGCAAAACAATTAAACACAAAAAGACATAATGTATAGTGATTGCAAGAAAAGAGAGTGCAGAGAAGCCCCAATAAGTGCCCATACAGGGTGATCCTATTAATTAACAAGCACGGTGTAAGACATTCTCTTCAACCAAGTGATCTCTTCCACCAATCGAGAGTTCTAGCAGATCACCTCATCTGATGGACCCTTCAGCATGGATAGGGTCAAACAAGCAGTCCCTTAATACAGGGTAAATATGGTATTCCACTTTCACCTCTATAGCGCTAGGAATATATTACTAGGCAGTATAGATCACATGTATCCAAAGGTGGGCTTCACCGATTTCCAAACGAGCGGCCATGCAATGGCAATAAAAGTACACAATAGTGCTCTCCGTATAGTAAAATGGATACAAATTTATTAAACGACTATTGCACTTACATGTTATTGCACTGTTCCCCGGTGTGAAGGATCAATAGTAAAAACTATCATAATAGCCACGAGTATGAATGGAAGACGCGGGTGATGTCAAGTGGCCATGTAATTCTGTATGTGTTACGTCCCAGGGGGCGGGACTTCATCAACTGAGTACCTGTCACAGCCCATATGAGTACCCAAGTACTCAAGTACCTGTCACAGCCCATCTGAGTACCCAAGTACCTGTCACAGTCCATCTGAGTCCCCGAGTACCTGTCACAGCCCATCTGAGTACCCGAAAACCTGAGTACCTGTGACAGTCCATCTGAGTACCCGAGTACCTGTCACAGCCCACCTGAGTACCTGTCACAGTTCATCTGAGTATCCGAGTACCTGAATACCTGTCACAGTCCATCTGAGTACCTGAGTACCAGTCAGAGTTCATCTGAGAACCCGAGTACCTGTCCAAGCCCATCTGAGTACCTGAGTACCTGTCACAGCCCATCTGAGTACCCGAATACCTGAGTCCCTTTCACAGTCCATCTGAGTACCTGCCACAGGCCATCTGAGTACCTGAGTACCTGTAACAGCCCATCTGAGCACCCGAGTACCTGTCCAAGCACATCTGAGTACCCGAGTACCTGTCACAGCCCATCTGAGTACCTGAGTACCAGTCACAGTCCATCTGAGTACCCGAGTACCAGTCACAGCCCATCTGAGTACCCGAGTACGAGTCACAGTCCATCTGAGTCCCAGAGTACCTGTCACAGCCCATATGAGTACCTGAATACCTGAGTACCTGTCACAGTTCATCTGAGTACCTGTCACAGTCCATCTGAGTGCCCGAGTACCTGAGTACCTGTCACAGTTCATCTGAGTACCTGAGTAGATGTCAGAGTTCATCTGAGTTCCTGAGTACCTGTCCAAGCCCATCTGAGTACCTGAGTACCAGTCACAGTCCATCTGAGTACCTGAGTACCTGTCCATGCACATATGAGTACCCGAATACCTGAGTACCTGTCACAGTCCATCTGAGTACTTGTCACAGTCCACCTGAGTACCCGATTACCTGAGTACCAGTCACAGCCCATCTGAGTACCTGAGTACCTGTCACAGTTCATCTGAGTACCCGAGTACCTGAGTTCCTGTCACGGTTCAACTGAGTACCTGTCCAAGCCATCTGAGTACCTGTGTACCTGTCACAGTCACAAGGCCATGAGAGTACCTGAGTACCTGTAACCAGCACATCGGAGTACCCGAGTACCTGTCACCAGCCCATCGGAGTACCCAAGTACCTATTTGTAGCCCATGCCTCATAGAATACACGTTGGTATGTTTTCTTTCCAAAATGGGGTAATTTTGTGGGTAATTCCATTGTCCTGGTGCTCCAGGACCTTCAAAAATGTCAGGAACAGTGTTATTGCTTGGATCGCCTGCTGGTGTCACTGTTTCTTTTGCCATCAAAGGTTACAGTTCTGGTGGTCACCAGCGGGTGTCTCTCAGCAAATAGACATTCTAGTGATCTAGCTGCACCTGATGTGGAATTGCTGGGTGTATATAAGCCCGCCCTTCACTGAGGCTCAGTGCTTCACAATTCCTTCCTGCAAGCCTTGTCCCTGCCTGCCTGCCTGCCTGCCTGCCTGCCTGCCTGATTTGATCTGTTGCCAGAAACCTGTTCCTGATCTGCTTCCTGCCCTGTCCTGGACTCTGTTTCCTATACCTGGTTCCTGAGACTTGTCCCCTGATTCATGCCTTGGCTCCCCTTGCTTCTGCTTCCTCCACCTGGCCTCCTGTTCCCCTTGTCTCTCATTCCTGCCTTGCTATATATGTGTTCCCTTTCCATGTATATATATAGTTAGGTAGTTAGGTTAGGGTTTTGGGGTTGCTGTGTATTATTTGCATTCTTGCTTGTTCATGGTTTGCTGTGTTTGGTTTGCACGTGTGTCTTTATCCTTAATAAATATATATATATATTTTCACTTACCTTTGAGCCTGATTCCTTTAGTGTAGCCCATTGATCTGTTACTCTGTGCTGGATGCCTCTGTTAGGCATCCCTTCCATGACAGAATTCTGAAGCCATACTAACAGATCGGCTGCACTTGGGAATAGGGTCTGGACACTTGCTATTGCCAAGAAAAATGCATCTGGAAGATATTCAGTATCTTTTGCTTCTGGCAACAGATGACAGAGATTTTTGTCATCAGACATTAGGTGAATACACTAGAAAGCAACTGCTGGAATGTATCCGTATAGCCCATGTTTTTGTTCATCAGGGCAGTTTTCTGTTTGAGGATGTGCAGCCATTGATTTGGATCTGTACAGAGTCGGCCCTGTCTGATGCCTCTAGTGGAGGTGATGACTATACACCCCCTTTTAGTGCAGCTCAGGTAGAGTCTTTGGTGTGGCTGTTGGAAGATGACTCTGCCTTTTTCTTTGAGCAATACTCAGCTTGTCCTCAACAGGTGCTTGCAGCAAGTATTGATTCAGTGCAGTCTCTGGTCAGACAAACCGTGTGCAAACCTGATTTTGTGCAACCATTATTACAGGTCTGGTCAATCTTGTTGTACTCAGCTTCTGTCAGCTCCCAACCACCCATTTCTGTGTCCAGATACCAGCCTGCTGGGATATCTTCCTCTCTATTACCCCCAACAACCACAATTTTCGACCAATACACCTTGCTACCAATGAAGTACCCTGTTTCCTCCTGCTGTACCTGCCCAGCCTTTAACCCCTATGCTACTTCTCGGCTGGCTCCATTAGTTCCACTAGATCTCCCCTCAAAATCTGCTCCCTCTGTTTTACCATCCTTCCGCTCTTTGCTCTTACCAGCTACATCCACTACCTACAGCCCTGTACCCACATACAAATCTTCAGTTGCTAAAACCAAAAAGAAACTGAAGTTTTTTCCAACCCATACCATTCTGTCATCACCCACTCCTGCCTCCACGCCTGATGTTCCAATGCCTGCTGTTCAGCCTGTTGTGCCAGTGTCTCTGCCTGTTGTCCAGCCTGATGTCCCGGCCTTCCAGCCTGACGCCTTCCAGCCTGATGTCCTAGCCTTCCAGCTTGACACCTTCCAGCCTGATGTCCCGGCCTTCCAGCCTGACACCTTCCAGCCTGATGTCCTGGCCTTCCAGCCTGACGCCTTCCAGCCTGATGTCCCGGCCTTCCAGCCTGACGTCTCGGCCTTCCAGCCTGACGCCTTCCAGCCTGACGTCCCGGCCTTCCAGCCTGATGCCTTCCAGCCTGACGCCTTCCAGCCTGATGTCTGATGCTCCGGCCTTCCAGTCTGATGCCTTCCAGTCTGATGTCCCGGCCTTCTGGTCTGGTGTCCTGGCTTTCCGGTCTGATGCCCCGGCCTTCCAGTCTGATGCCTTCCAGTCTGATGCCCCGGCCTTCCAGTCTGGTGCCTTCCAGTCTGATGCCCCGGCCTTCCAGTCTGATGCCTTCCAGTCTGATGCCCCGACCTTCCAGTCTGATGTATTCCAGTCTGATGTCCCGGTCTTCCAGTCTGATGTCTTCCAGTCTGAGGCCTTCCAGTCTGGTGTGCCTGATGTTCCAGTGCCCACTATCCAGCCTGATGTGCCCACTATCCAGCCTGATGTGCCCGCTTCCCAGCCTGATGTGCCTGTGCCAGCTTCCTAGCCTGATGTGTTCTGGTCTGTCTCCCAGTCTGAGGTGTTTGTGCTCGCTGCCCAGCCTGATGACCTGGAGCTCACTGCCCAGCCTGATGACTCGGAGCTCGCTGCCCAGCCTGATGACCCGGAGCTTGCTGCCCAGCCTGATAACCCGGAGCTTGCTGCCCAGCCTGATGACCTGGAGCTCGCTGCCCAGCCTGATGACCCGGAGCTCGCTGCCCAGCCTGATGACCCGGAGCTCGCTGCCCAGCCTGATGACCCGGTGCTCGCTGCCCAGCCTGATGACCCGGTGCTCGCTGCCCAGCCTACTGCCCAGCCTGATGACCTGGAGCTCGCTGCCCAGCCCGATGACCCGGAGCTCGCTGCCCAGCCTGATGACCCGGTGCTCACTGCCCAGCCTGATGACCCGGTGCTCGCTGCCCAGCCTGATGACCCGGAGCTCGCCGCCCAGCCTGATGACCCGGAGCTCGCTGCCCAGCCTGATGACCCGGAGCACGCTGCGCAGCCTGATGACCCGGTGCTCGCTGCCCAGCCTGATGACCTGGTGCTTGCTGCCAAGCCTACTGCCCAGCCTGACGACCCGATGCTTGCTGCCAAGCCTACTGCCCAGCCTGATGACCCGATGCCTGCTGCCCAGCCCGATGCCCCAAAGCACGTTGCCCTGCCTGTTTTTATTTCCAGATCTAAAATTCAAGACCCTGGTGGTGGGATACATGTCCCATTGTCGGATTTGGGTGGCACACCTCCCAGTAGGTTAAGAGACTCTGGTCGGGGAGAGCACAAAGAATTCCGCAGTCACAGGGGAGACTTTTCGGGACTTTTCCACATTTACATGCACTGTCAGATCAAGGGCAGAATGGAGTGTGTCCGGAGGCCACTCCTTGGGGGGGGGGGGGGGGGAACTATCAAGAACAGTGTTATTGCTTGGATCGCCTGCTGGTGTCACTGTTTCTTTCGCCATCAAAGGTTGCAGTTCTGATGGTCACCAGCGGGTGTCTCTCAGCAAATGGACATTCTAGTGATCTAGCTGCACCTGATGTGGAATTGCTGGGAGTATATAAGCCCGCCCTTCACTGAGGCTCAGTGCTTCAGAATTCCTTCCTGCAAGCCTTGTCCCTGCCTGCCTGATCTGATCTATTGCCAGAAACCTGTTCCTGATCTGCTTCCTGCCCTGTCCTGAACTCTGTTTCCTGTACCTGGTTCCTGAGACTTGTCCCCTGATCCCTGCCTTGGCTCCCCTTGCTTCTGCTTCCTCCACCTGGCCTCCTGTTCCCCTTGTCTCTCATCCCTGCCTTGTTATATATGTGTTCCCTTTCCGTGTGTATATATAGTTAGTTG
Organism: Lithobates pipiens; assembly: GCF_037356315.1. Classification (NCBI taxonomy): domain Eukaryota; kingdom Metazoa; phylum Chordata; class Amphibia; order Anura; family Ranidae; genus Lithobates; species Lithobates pipiens. The sequence goes on along the minus strand of NW_027507718.1, from coordinate 57,111,960 downwards.
TAACGGAAACCCTCTGACGCTGGAGAGGGAAGCCAGGGGTTCCCCAGTGACGTGTGGGTGACCCCGCCCCCTCTGATGTAACGGAAACCTGCGTTACATCAGAGGGGGCGGGGTCACCCACACGTCACTGGGGAACCCCTGGCTTTCCTCTCCAGTGTCAGAGGGGCGGGGTCAGGCGACGGGTGGCCCCGCCTTCCTAATATAAGAAACGTCAGCGCTGGGCTCTCTGCAGTGTCTCCGGAGTGGAGACAGAAGAAGGATGTATGGACAGCGCTGGACTGAGAGATCCCCCGTCGCTGGATATGATCATCCATCGCTGGACCCCGGAGACCCGTTGCTGGATAGCAAGAGTGGATTAGCACCGCTGGAATCTTTTTTTTATTTTTTTTATTTTTAATAAAGGAATTTTTCAAAAGTGTGTTTGTCTTATTTAACCATTTTGACACTTTCTTTGTGAAATGGTAGGGGTACTTTTGTACCCCCTTACCATTTCAAACAGGGGGGGGGGCCGGGATCTGGGGGTCCCCTTGTTAAAGGGGGCTTCCAGATTCTGATAAGCCCCCCGCCCGCAGACCCTCACAACCAATGGCCAGGGTTGTGAGGATGAGGCCCTTGTCCTCATCAACATGGGGACAAGGTGCTTTGAGGGGTCACAGACCCCCAAAGCATCCTCCCAATGTTGAGGGTATGTGGCCTGGTACGGTTCAGGAGGGAGGGGGGCCACTCTCTCGTCCCCCCCTCTTTTCCTGCGGCCTGCCAGGTTGCGTGCTCGGATAAAGGGTCTGATATGGATTTTTAGGGGGACCCCCACGTCAATTTTTTTTTTAATTTGATGCGGGGTTCCCCTTAATATCCATATCAGACCTGAAGGGTCTGGTTATGGATATTTAGGGTGACCCCCACGTCAATTTTTTTTTTAATTTGACACGGGGTTCCCCTTAATATCCATGTCAGACCTGAAGGGCCTGGTAATTGAATTTAGGGGAACCCCCACGCTTTTTTTTTTTTTTTTTTTTTATCAATGAATGAATGAATTGTCGGCTAATGCAGAGAACACTCATTGAGTGTTCTCTGTATTACGGGACCCGACAATAGCCGCAAGTGATTTTAAAAGACTTTTTTTCCTGCACAAATGACACTTTGTGCAGGGACAGTTCTAAGCAGCAGAAACATGCGCCCCTTCACAGGCATACTATAGATACCCCCCAGCTACGAAATTTAAAGGAATATTACACTTTTATTGTTTCACTTTAATCATTATTAAAATCACTGCTCCTGAAAAAACTGCAATTTTTAAAACTTTTTTTTGCATTGATCCATGTCCCCTGGGGCAGGACCCAGGTCCCCAAACACTTTTTAGGACAGTAACCTGCATATTACCCTTTAAAATGAGCACTTTAGATTGTGAACGTTCGAGTCCCATAGACTTTAATAGGGTTCTAAAGTTCACACGAAGTTTAGGTCTGTTCGCAGGTTCTGGTGCGAACTGAACAGGGGGGTGTTCGGCTCATTCCTACTGCTGAGTTTTTCCTTCAGATTTACCAAAACCATATAATATGAGGTCAAACCTTAGGAGTTTCAATGTGTATGCAATCAGGCAGGCCCTTCTACTACATGGTTTTGGTAAATCTGAAGGAAAAACTGAGCAGACAATCTGATAGTGTGTACGGGGCTTTAGACCTCTCTGTGTGGCCAGGCTGTGTAAAAGTCCCACACATGTGGTATTGCCATACTCGGGAAGAGTAGCAGAATGTATTTTGGGGTATAATTGGAAGTATGCATATGCTGTGTGTGAGAAATAACTTGTTATTATGATAATGTTGTGGGAAAATTTATTTTTAATTTTCCCAAGAATTGTGGGAAAAAATTACAACTTCAAAAGACTCACCAGGCCTCTTACTAAATATCTGGGATTGTCTAATTTTCAAAAAGGGGTAATTTGGGGGGTATTTGTACTGCCCTGACATTTCAGCGCCTCAATAAATGAGATAGGCCATCAGTGCATCAGGTATAATCAGATGTGATCAATTTTCAATGATTTGCACCATAGCTTGTAGACTATAACTTTCAAAGAGACTAAATAATATCCACAAATTTTGGTTATTTTTACTAAAGAGATGTAGCAGTATAAATGTTGGCCCAAATTTATGAACAAAAATGACTTATTTGAAAAATTTTATCATAGAAACTAACAAAAAGTTTTTTTTTTTTTTTTTTTTCACAATTTTTTCACTTATGTCGCAAAAAATAAAAAATTCAATACCACCAAAAGAAATCTCTGTTTGTATGAAAAAATGATAACAATTTTGTTTGGGTACAGTGTTGCATGACTGAGTAATTGTAATTGAAAGTGTGAGAGCGCTGAAAGCTAAAAACTGGTCTGGGAAGGAAGGGTGTATAAATGCCCTGTATTGAAGTGGTTAATAACTAAAATCTAGGGGAGCCGGAGACATGGATGGAAGTTGCTCTCTCGTTTCTGAGGAGATGGCATCTTTTTAACATGGTGAGCTTTGCCAAACTGCTGTATCCACTAAAGTCCATTCCATTATTATTGAAGCAATTTCTAAACTAAGCAATTTATGCTTTCATATGGTACAATAAAAAACTCAGCATAGCTTTGTCCAAATGATATCTGCCCAAAACCATGGGGGGGGGGGGGGGTAAGCTTTCCTAACCTTAAAATATACAACCTAGCTTGCCTCTTACGAACAGGGCTTGAATGGTTGTCTCCTTCCTATTACTCCAACTTTTCACTTGAATCAGAAATAATGGCTGCTTTCTCATTGACTGCTATGCTACACAGCAAACTGCAGCGCATACCTCCTAACCTTCAACACAATACAATAATATGGGACACATTGATTGCATGGTAAAAGGTACACAGGAAGCTAGGACTCTCATTTTTATCAAGGTACCTTCTTATTCACTTCAACCTCATGCTCCCTTAAAGCATGCATCATGATGGCCTTAAACTTTGGAAGACTAAAGGACTGACATACATGCACTCATTGTTTGAGATGGATACAAGACATCCTAAGAAATTTGCAGAGATCTCTAATACCTTTAATCTCTCTGGGTACCATAACTTTCAGTATCTCTGGTCTATAAGTTATTTGAAAGCCAGCTGCGTGGATAAACTCAAGAGGTTCCTTACTTTCATCATTGACCGCCTACTCGAGAGCCACTGTTGCTTTATATCAGATATATATATATATATATATATATATATATATATATATATGTATCACCCTCTAAACCTACATTAAACAAAGCCCTTCCAGCTTTCATTTTCCTCAAACTGAGGAAAGGACTTTTCAGATGTGGATCTTACTAAGAAACTTCTGTCAGGATACAATAAAGTATTTTCTCTTGTGACAAGTGAAACTGGAGAGAGGCACAGCTCAAAATCATTCACAGTACTTCCATCCCCTTTCTATCTTCCCAGGATGGCACTTATACAGACTTCTGTAAACTGTGTGGCTCATTCAGGCCTTTGCTTCCACATAGGTCATGTCTTATCTAGTGACTCGTAGGACCATACTCAGGATTAGACATGGAAACATTCCACTTCATCTCCCTTAACCACTTTCTACTCTGATGGTACGTTTTTATGGATCACTCCCTCCCGCAGCCCGAGCATTACACCTTACTTTCCTCTTTCCAGTTTTGAGGAAAGCTTTCTTCACAAAACCCCTAGAGCACTAGATGCTTAAACCTCTCCACAGCATACTTCCCTTCAACTGGATTTCCAGTGGATTATTCCTTTCTCTCACTTTATTTTGACTCCAAACCTTGAGGTCTCAATCAATCAGTTCCCTTTTATTTGGTATTTTTGGTTTATTCTGATCATATTGTCTGTATAGAAGAAATTCTACGGGTCTCCTACGATCCACTCAATCCCCTTGGGCCTAGATGGTACCAGTGAGAGCCCGCCATCCATGTCTCCTAGCTATGCTTCTTCTCTCTATTGTACTGTAATTTGAGCTGTACTTGTTGCTTTGAAATCCTGAGCAGTCATACTGGATTATATCTTATGGCTCTTTGTTTGATGTGTTGCTATGTTGAGCTTTGCTTATACAAAAAATGTAATACAAACATCTTTAAATGTTTTTTTTTTTTTTTAATAACTGTAAATACCCATTAGCTTGTTTCATGTCGGCTGAGCTTGGTTAAAAATGATTTTATCTCAAAAATAAAAAATAACTATCCAGCTAAGAAAAACAAAACAGAAAAGTACTAATGATTAAATAATGTTAAAATGAATTTAGAAGCTGCTTTATATTGTTTTCAGTTTATTATTTTAATGTTAATCACTGTTGGGTTTACAATTCTTAGCATGTGCACACTCTTGCCCCTTGAACACTAGGGATTTTTCCAGGAAGAGGATAGCCCTGACAATTTGCACAGCACTTTAAATATATACATTCATCGGCCACTTTATTAGGTACATAAGGCAGCCCATTGATTTCCAGGGGGTGCACTACACGTGGCAAAGTAGCTCATGGGCCATTTTTGCATGTTTTTTACAGTATTTGTCACCTGTTTTTTCATGTGGCAAAATGTGCGTCTGCTTCTGGATTTGGTATGTTGCTAACAATTAATGACACTGAAAGCACAACTAGGTAATTTTAAATGTGGCCATACACTATACAATCTGATTGTACAATCTCTGAACAATCTCCTTTAGATTTACCAAAACGATATAATAGGAGGACACACCATCAATCCAATCACTCTGTGTCCAATCAGGCAGGCCCTGATTGGAGAATGGTCCAAAAAAGAGAAAACATCCAGTGAGCCGCAGTTGTGTGAACAAAAATGCCCTGCAGATGTCAGAGGAGAATGGGCAGACTGGTTCAAGATGATAGAAAGGCAACAGCAGCTCAAATAATCACTCATTACAACCAAGGTATGCAGAATAACATCTCTGAATGCACAACACATTGAACCTTAAAGCAGATGGGCTAAAGCAGCAGAAGACCACACCAGGTGCCACTCCTGTCAGTTAAGAACAGGAAACTGAGGCTACAATTCCCACAGGCTCACCAAAATTGGAAAATAGAAGGTTGGAAAAATGTTGGCTGGTCTGATGAGTCTCGATTTCAGCTGCGACATTGAGATGATTCAGAAGTCTGGGAAGAGTGATGGTGATTCCCCCATGATTCTGTGATCACATCATTGTGTATTATAACACAGTTGGTATAATACCTAGCAAGGTGAATGTATGCAATATCAGCAGAAAAAAAAATCTCTTAATAAAATCACTTCTTAGTTGATATGGTTCAGTTCTAAGCAAATCCCCATTTATTCCTCATTAGAACTAGAAGCTGATATCAGATGGTTAAAAATAAATTTCCTGTCAGAAAATTGGATTTTCAACTATTTAAATTGCCATGCTAGATCACTGAGGAGATTGAATTCAGCAAATATTGCACTACATTAAAAAAATGCATGTATTTTTCACGTGCATTTTAGATGTGGGTTTTTTCATGCACTGTTTGCATTTGTTTTTTAAATACATTGTCTGCATGAATTTCCTAAAAAGAGGATAGTCCCTGTTTTTTGTGTTCAGCTTTTACATGCAGTAATAGTCAAACCTAACAAAGATATGCTTTTGAGTAGGGATGGGCTTCTGAATTGGGTCAAACATTTGTTTATCTGAAACCCAAGTGGTTTATAGTTTGCTGGACATAACCATGGTCATGACCATATATGTCAAAGATATCATCCAGCTTGTGGTTCATTGACACCTGCTGGCCTGGTAACTGCCTCTGGCAATTAGGTTTCATCAGGAGAAGATTTGGCATGGGTTGCCGCTTCTGCTCATTGGGGAATTTGTTCATCATCACTGATGTTAGCTTTGCTGGACAATGTGTTTTAGAATAAAATGGCTTTATACAATAGGTGTTTTGTTTACTATTTACATATTTTGTGTGCTAAATAACAAGCAGTATTATATGTTCCAAAAAGATCACCAACAACAACTTGAAAACTGCCTCAAATCAATAGAGGACTGGATGACCACTAACTCCCTCCAGCTGAACGAATCAAAGACAGAGCTTCTTATCTTACACCCAAATCATAATCCCGTAACCAAAACCTCCTGGTCTCCACCAACCGTCTTTGGGCAGACTATCTCCCCAAAGACCAAAGCTAAGAGTCTCTGGGTTATTTTAGACGCACAAATGTCAATGGATGCGCAAATGGGAGCAGTAGTCAGTGGATTTCACCATCTGCTGTGCATGCTTCGCAGACTCATCCCTTTTATCCCAAAGACTGACAAAGCAGTGGTAGTTGGAACAATCATTAATTCACGACTGGACTACGCAAACTCGCTTTACATAGGATTACCACAATATCAACTTGCGCGATTACAACTGATCCAAAACACGGCGGCAAGGCTGATAACAGGGAAAAAAACCTGGGAATCCATCTCTCCTTCGCTGAGGGCTTACATTGGCTAACCGTAAAAAATCGGATCACGTTCAAGACCCTTTGCCTCACCCACAAATGCGTGCATAGAGAAGCTCTGCAATACCTGATGCAGAAAATAAATCATTACACACCAAACCGCAGTCTTTGATCAGCCAACAAAAACCTCCTCCTCATGCCCAAATCCCGGTATAAATCCAAGGGGGATAGGAGATTCGCTGTCCAAGGGCCTCGGCTATGGAATGCTCTACCAATCAACATCCGCCTGGAAGAAAATAACCTGGCTTTTAGGAAAAAACTCAAGACCTTCCTCTTTTAACAGATGATCAAAGCTCGCCACAGTGCCTAGAGGCGATTCAGTTCGCATTGTGTGCTATACAAGTATTTCATTCATTCATTCTTATTCATTCCTGTAGGGAAGGGTCAGATATCTGGGGCCTCCCATTATTTAGAAGGAGGCTTTCAAATTCCAATAATTATCCTCTCTGGTCCTCTACACCCATCGGGCCAGGATGTGGGGAGGAGGTTCTTGTTCTCATCAACATGAGTGGAAACCTCCACTTGTTAAGAACATGTGGCCTGGTATGGTTAGGAAGGGGGTGCATGCTTGCTTTCTCTTGCTTTCCTGGACAGCCAGGCTGCATGTCTAGATAATAGGCTGATATGCATTTATGTTTTTTTTGTTTTGTTTTGCATGGATTCCACAAATATTTGCACAAGTGTGATAATAAACTTTCTATTTTTAAGGCAAATTGCTAAACAGTGTAATGTTTAAGCTGACTTGACAATTTTTGTATTGTTTATGTTCTGCAAAAAAAACCCTTCCATGTGAACCTTACTTTGAAATGCTAGCTATAAGGTAAAAACAAGTGTACCTTTAAATTTAAACAGTATATAATATTATTTTCTGCTGATAGTGTTACAATTTACACCTTATTATTTCTATGCATACAGTTCTATGACCTTCATAAGCTTCCCTCTGAGTCAGGTGTTTAAATTATCCCCTGTGGTGGCATAAACCCTTTTACTTCTTAAATCTGAAGATATGTTTTATTTTGAGGGGAGTTTCAACTCAACCCATGAGACACTACTGAGAAATTTATATTCTTACCTGTGATTTTTATGACCCCTTTTCCCTTTTAAGTGTATATCAAATAAAAGGAACCTATTGATGTTCAGTTAAAGGAACACTGTCTCCTAACTAAACATGTTTGCATATAATAGGAAAGAAAATGTTTTATGCCAGAGTTTCAAATAAATATAGTTATACAATTCTTTAATACATTTAAATACCATAATCAATCCTACAATTTAAAAGAAGGGAATGCTTTTCTATTTGTGGACTATATTCACATATTGAATAGTGAGAAAGACATGTAGTTTAGATGCACATGTAGTGTAGCTATCTATTTGTAGCACTGACCCCTAAAGGAGCCGCTGGTTTTGTTGGGCTTACTGTTACCTTCTTGACCTCGTGTACATTTAGGGGTTTCCTGAGGTAGATGGCCCAAAAAACTGCAGAAACCGACACTGAATCCACTTTTGGTATATTTATTTGACAACAAGTAGACAGAACAGTCTCTCAATGAAGGGTAGAGGGTTAGGTAGGAAATCCAGGTACTCTTGAAACTGCAAAAGATAGGAAGTCTCTCACTATAGAAATCCAGAGAATTTTCACTCACAACTTGTGAATAAAGTCTCTGCCACAGACTTGAATGTAACTGAAGGATGTAGATAAATTTAGAGAGCTATCATACGGTACCAGTATCTTGCAGCCAGTCCGGCTATACTGTATGAGTGTAGATTTGCTTGGTGTCTTTCAACTGAGCCTCCAGGCTCTTTCTGAGAAGCCAGCCTTCTGCGTGGCCTTCTCCTGAAGAGTCCTCCCCTGGTTGCTTTTCCAGTTGCTGGGCCTCTCCACAGATGAGACAGCACCGGCCCACCTTTGAATCCTCCTTCTAGTTACTTCTAGTTACTTTGCCTCGGGCTAGCCAGTCAGAGATTCGGAATTGGATGGATCCACACACCAGGTCATGAGGGCCAAGGGGGCTGGTCAGGAGGTCCAGGACCAAAAAAACAGAAATATCTTCTGGACCGGAAACCAGAAGCACGTGATGTCAGTCCCTTAAGTACCCTCTCCCAGAATGCACAGCAAGATGACACTCCCACTGGACTGGTTCCGAGAAAGAATGGCACTCAATGCACCCAGGTAAACTCCGTTCTCACATTTGCCAATGGTGACAGAGCCACCTGTGGCCAAGCAGAACACAGTGCAATCCAGCTAGACTGGTACTGAAACCATAATTTGGTATAAAGTAAAAAACTTGATACACACCTCAAAAATTGCCACCTAAGTGTATCACCACCGCGCCAACAACCCCTCTCCCAGCTGCTACTTAAATGTATAAATAAACAAGAAGGTGAATGTAGCTAAACCCATCCAAATAACCATAAAATATCACCTTGTAGCGCTAAATTAGTGTAAAAGTAATCAAATTGAAGTTACCCCTCAAACAACAAATTGTGTGAATCACAACAAAATATCTCTAAAGAAATGGAATATATATATATTTGTGAAAAGACTCAATGTGATAATCTTAAAATAATAATACATAGATGAAATCAATAGTCCATAAAAAAAGTTTAAATCCTTTTCATGTGCAAATCTTATCAGTGTCCATATAATACTGGTATAGCCTTCACCATACACCCTCAGTGACCGTGCCCCCCTCGTTGGAGAACTCACCAGCTGCGGCGCCCAGCACTCTCGTGTCAGGCTAGATGTGCGTTTAGATCCCTCAAACGATGACAGCAGGTATCCAGCAATCAATGTATATTCTCCTTTAAGGCTTTAATAGAGCAACCCCTCAAAGCATCAGCTGCAACGCCCAGCACTCTCGTGTCAGGCTAGATGTGCGTTTAGATCACTCAAACGATGACAGCAGGTATCCAGCACTCAATGTATATTCTCCTTTAAGGCTTTTAATGGAGCAACCCCTCAAAGCACCTCAGAAAGAAGAACAAAAATCTCCCATAGTGCAACACTGTAAAAACTCTTTAATTCCAAAATTAAAATCCACACATTAATGCACTCACATGTAAACAGCTTGAACGAAAGCACTTCAAAATCACTCCACTCCTTAGTCACAACGCACTTTACTCCAAGGCATTGGTGGTCACAGTGGATATTGGTTAGATAAGTAGCATAAATACTGTCTCTCACCCTTCCTTCTGCTGTTTGGTACCTCACAGCAGAGCTCACAGTTCAAACACAGCTCGCCACTCTCCCAGTTCTGTTCCTCCTATTAGACACCTCCTTCCGCCTTGGTTGCAGTGCTCAGTGTATCAAAGATAGTTGCCAGATAGCCAAGCCCCCGACATGTTTCGTCATAGGACTTATTCATGGGATTGGCTATCTGGCTCCCAGTTACACCTTTTATTCAAATAGCAACTATCCCATAATACCACGCAGCCTAACCCCGCCTCTGTCTCCACAGGCTCTATGAGCAGCCTAGGTCTTCTCATTGGCCACTCAGTGTAACTCTACGCAGCCCCCCTCTGTGTAGGCCCTCCCTCAAGAAGTGTCCATCCGACAGAGCGGCAGAACGAACAGGAGCTTACAGCTGATCAGCTGTTTCCAATCCCGCACGTCGTCGCTCGGCCGCGCATGCGCAGACAGTCACAATCCCTCATTCACAGATGACATCGTTTATCCAGCGCACGGCCCACACCCCCCCCCCCAATTCGCGCATGCGCCATCCCCTTCACCTAGCTCCTTAGGACATGCACGATACATAGGAGCTCCCACTAAACCGTATCTCGTCGGCGCAAACCACCCCAGCCACGCATGCGCGGTCCCATATTAGCCGTCAGACTTGGATGACAACATCAGCCTCCATGCCTTGATCACCATCCAATCGCTTGACGCGGATCCATCAGTGGGCAGGCCCTCACCTCTCCTCAAAAACCACTCCACAGGCAATAATGTAGCCCCTGGATACAACATGTATCCGGATCACATGCAGAGTGATACTCTAAATTAGGGATGAGCTTCGTGTTCGAGTCGAACATACGTTCGACTCGAACATTGGCTGTTCATCCGTTCGGCGAAGTCCGAACATTTTGGTCCGTTCGCGCCAAATTCGTGTGGCGCTCATGACCCACAATGCACTGCGATGGCGCAGTGCATTGTTGGCTCATGATTGGCCAAGCATGCACTGTGACCCCGCATGCTTGGCCAATCGCAGCGCCAGCAGCGAGGAGAGCCATGATTGGCCACAGGCAGTATGCCTGTGGCCAATCATAGCTCAGGCTGTGTAGTGCACGCCCCACACTATATAAGGCCGCCAGCGTGGCGGCCTTGTGTAGTGTGTTGGCGTCTGAAGCAGTGGGTGTTCTGTGTGCCTTCAACACAGTACACACCGATCGTTTTCGGCCGATTTTCGATCTTGCTGTTGTGTAGTGGTTATTGTCTGCGTGCCCTGACCGCAGTATACACCGCTATATTCACCTCACCTATATAGCTAGTGATCTATCTTTTATAATAGAGCTTGCAGTCAGTAGTGTTAGGAGATAGTGCATGCTGTCTGCGTGCTCTGTACCCAGTACATACCGCTATATCCACCTACATAGCTGTTCTCTATTTGAGCCCACTTGCCATCTGCAGGAGTTATTGGAAGTTGTGTGTGCTTCCAGCACAGCACAGTATACATCTGTATATACCCCTTTATCTCTGGTGTTCTATAATAAAGGCATCTGCAGGAGTTAGTGGGTGTTCTGTGTACCTTCAACACAGTACACACCGATCGTTTTCGGACGATTTTTGATCTTGCTGTTGTGTAGTGGTTGTTGTCTGCGTGCCCTGACCGCAGTATACACCGCTATATTCACCTCACCTATATAGCTAGTGATCTATCTTTTATAATAGAGCTTGCAGTCAGTAGTGTTAGGAGCTAGTGCGTGCTGTCTGCGTGCTCTGTACCCAGTACATACCGCTATATCCACCTACATAGCTCTTCTCTATTTGAGACCACTTGCCATCTGCAGGAGTTATTGGAAGTTGTGTGTGCCTCCAGCACAGCACAGTATACATCTGTATATACCCCTTTATCTCTGGTGTTCTATAATAAAGGCATCTGCAGGAGTTAGTGGGTGTTGTGTGCCTCTAGCACAATATACACTACCCAACTGCTTTTTTACCCAACTCCCTTCAGGCCATTACCATGTTTGGAAGGCCAGCAAGGAGAGGCAGACAGGCGCGAGCCGATAAAAGAGGGCAAGCAGGCTCTGTGTCTAGAGACAACAGTGCTGGTCGTGGACGCGGTGCATTGTCATCAGCACGTGGCCATGGGACACGCTTGTCCTTCTTTTCGGCAGCTGGACATGTTGAGCCGCAACATGCCAACGACTTGGTAGAGTGGATGACCAAGCCCTCTTCATCCTCCTCATCCTCTCTCACCCAGTCTCAGGATACTAGCAAAGCAGCTGCCAACGCATCGTCTTCCCTCTTCTCAATGTCATCATCAGTGACTCCTTCCCTAGACCCACCACGTCCTCCTGAGGAGTCTCCTGAACTCTTTGAGCACAGTGTTGGGTACATGCTCCAGGAGGATGCCCAGTGTTTTGTGGGCTCTGATGATGACACTCAGCTAGAGGAAGGCAGTAGCGTGAGCGCAGAGAGAGGGGATGCTCAAGAAGGACAGCAATCTGGCAGTCATGTTCCACAAGCTGCAGCATACTGCCAGGTTTGCTACAGCGATGAAGAGGGAGGGGATGATGAGGGCATTGACTCCACGTGGGTGCCTGGAAGGAGAGAGGAGGAGGAGGAGGAGGAGGCACATGTCCAACGAGGCAGGATGCCCTCCGGGGGCCAGCTTAGGGGCAGCACACCGACTGAATCACACCGCAGAGCTCTGCCTGTGCAGAGCGCTGCCTCTGCGTGTTATTCTAAAAGTTCTTTGGTGTGGGCCTTTTTTGAGACGAGTGCATCAGATCGCACCGCTGCTATTTGCAACATATGTCTCAAGCGTATCTCATGTGGCCAAAACATCAGCCGCTTGGGCACCACATGCTTGACCAGACATATGTTGACCTGCCATGCAGCTCGTTGGCAAGCGTACCTCAAAGACCCACACCAAAGAACAAAGCGGACCTCTCCTTGCTCCTCATCAGCTGGCATCTCCAACCCCACTAGACCTTCAGTCCTCTCTGAAACCTGCTCTGAGAGGAATGAAGGTGTAGAATTAGGTGTGTCACAGCCAAGTGCTTCCGGGAACTCTGCTAGAGGTACACCCACGTCCGATTATAGCAGGCAAATGTCCCTGCCCCAGCTGCTGGACCGGCGAAAGAAGTTCACTCCCAGCCATCCACATGCCCAGCGGTTGAATGCTAGCTTGGCTAAATTGCTAGCACTTCAACTGCTGCCTTTTCAGTTGGTAGACTCGGCCCCCTTCCGTGAGTTTGTACAATGTGCGGTTCCTCAGTGGCAGGTCCCCAAACGCCACTTTTTCTCACGGAAGGTGATTCCGGCTCTCTACCGGCATGTGGAAGGCAATGTCCTTGCCTCGCTGGACAGGGCGGTCAGCGGTAAGGTGCATATTACCGCTGACTCATGGTCCAGCAGGCATGGACAGGGACGTTACCTGTCTTTCACGGCCCATTGGGTCACTCTTCTGGCAGCTGGGAAGGATGCAGGACAAGGTGCAGTAGTGTTGGAGGTTGTTCCGCCACCACGCCTCCAAAATGCTACTATTGGTTGTGACACACCTCTCTCCTCCACCCCCTCCTCTTCTTCTTCCTCTATGGCCTCTTCCAGTGCTCTGTCCTCAGAACCAGCAGTGCTTTGTAGGCATTCCAGGGGCTACACAAGTACGCAGGCAAAGCGATGCCATGCCGTGCTTGCGCTGGTTTGTTTGGGGGACAGGAGCCACACTGGGGCGGATGTTTTGTCAGCTCTGCAGGGGCAGGCCGAGAGGTGGTTGACGCCACGCCAGCTTAAGCCAGGAATGGTGGTTTGCGACAATGGCACCAACCTCCTCTCCGCCCTCCGACAGGGACAACTGACCCATGTGCCCTGTGTAGCTCACGTCCTTAACCTGGTGGTGCAGCGGTTATTGGGCAGGTACCCCGGCTTACAGGATGTCCTGAAGCAGGCCAGGAAAGTCTGTGTGCATTTCCGCCGATCATTTAATGCCTGTGCTCGGCTGGCTGAGCTCCAAAAGGAGTTGAACCTGCCCAAGAACCGCCTTATATGTGACATGCCCACCAGATGGAACTCAACATTGGCCATGCTGCAGCGGCTGCACACGCAGCAGAGGGCCATCAATGAGTACCTGTGCGACTACGGCACCAGGACAGGGTCAGGGGAGCTCGTTTTTTTCTCACCACGCCAGTGGGGCATGATCAGGGATGCATGCACTGTCCTGTCACCGTTTGAGGAGGCCACAAGGATGGTGAGCAGTGACAGTGCATGCATCAGTGACACTGTACCTCTTGTCCACCTCTTGGAGCATACGCTGCGTGGAATAATGGACAGGGCACTTGAGGCAGAACAGAGGCAGGAAGAGGAGGACTTCCTTGCCTCTCAAGGCCCCCTTTATCCAGACAGTGTTCCTGCTGTGCCACCCATCACACAGGAAGAGGATGAGGAGGAGGAAGAGGAGGAGGAGGATGATTGTGTCAGCGCATGGAGGTGGAGGCTGGCACTCAGCATCAGCAGCAGCAGCAGCAGCAGCAGTCTTGTAGGGATGATTTACAGTCCCAAGAAACACGTGGACTTGTACGTGGCTGGGAGGAGGTAGCTGCGGATCATGTTGTCCTTAGTGACCCAGAGGACTCCGGACCGAATGCCTCAGCTAACCTACGCTGCATGGCCTCCCTGATCCTGCAAAGCCTGCGGAAGGATCCTCGTATTCTTCGGATCAAGGAGAGGGACCATTACTGGCTGGCCACTCTCCTTGATCCACGGTACAAGGGTAAGGTTGCCGACCTTATCTTGCCATCGCAGAGGGAGCAGAGGATGAGACATCTCCGGGAGGCCTTGCAGAAAGGTCTGTGCAATGCGTTCTCAGAGACTGGGAGGTTACAAACTCCTGGTCCTGGACAACGTGTTGCTGAGGCATCGGTCAGAAGGAGCGGTGGAGAAGGTGGCCGTCTGACTGATTCTTTCAGACAATTTTTTAGTCCGCAGCCCCAAGGTATGATCGGTTCCAGCACCCATCGCCAGCGTCTGATTTACATGGTGCAGGAATACCTAGGGGCAAGGTCAGACTTGGACACCTTTCCCACCGAAAATCCTCTGGCTTACTGGATCTTGAGGATGGATCACTGGCCAGAGCTTGCACAGTATGCAATTGAGCTACTGGCCTGTCCTGCATCCAGCGTTCTTTCGGAACGCACCTTCAGTGCTGCTGGTGGCTTTGTTACCGATCACAGGGTGCAACTGTCCACCGAATCAGTTGATCGACTGACCTTCATCAAGATGAATCAGTCTTGGATCACCCACAGCTACCAAGCACCTGAAGCTGATGTAACAGAATAATTTTTTTTGAAATATCACATCCCTTCAAGACTGCCTATGCTGATGCTGAGTGACTGTCCTGTTATGTTGATTGTCTATCCTCTTCCTCCTCCGCTGATATGTTGGAAGAACATTTCTGGTTCTGGTTGATGCCATCAGCCCAATTTTTCTGCCCCTGTTTAACAGGGGTGTTTAAGTACAATTTTTGATGCAATGCTTTGCAGCAGGGCTAATTCCTGCAATCAAACAATAGTATATGGGAGAGGTTGCAGTGTGGTGGCACCAGCACCAGTGCCTAAGGCCCAATTTTTCTGCCCCTGTTTAACAGGGGCGTTTAATTACAATTTTTGATGAAATGCTTTGCAGCAGGGCTAATTCCTGCAATAAAACTAGAGTATATGGCAGAGGTTGCAGTGTGGTGGCACCAGCACCAGTGCCTAAGGCCCAATTTTTCTGCCCCTGTTTAACAGGGGCGTTTAAGTACAATTTTTGATGCAATGCTTTGCAGCAGGGCTAATTCCTGCAATAAAACTAGAGTATATGGAAGAGGTTGCAGTGTGGTGGCACCAGCAGCAGTGCCTAAGGCCAAATTTTTCTGCCCCTGTTTAACAGGGGCGTTTAATTACAATTTTTGATGCAATGATTTGCAGCAGGGCTAATTCCTGCAATAAAACTAGAGTATATGGCAGAGGTTGCAGTGTGGTGGCACCAGCACCAGTGCCTAAGTCCCAATTTTTCTGCCCCTGTTTAACAGGGGCGTTTAAGTACAATTTTTGATGCAATGCTTTGCAGCAGGGCTAATTCCTGCAATAAAACTAGAGTATATGGAAGAGGTTGCAGTGTGGTGGCACCAGCAGCAGTGCCTAAGGCCAAATTTTTCTGCCCCTGTTTAACAGGGGCGTTTAATTACAATTTTTGATGCAATGATTTGCAGCAGGGCTAATTCCTGCAATAAAACTAGAGTATATGGCAGAGGTTGCAATGTGGTGGCACCAGCACCAGTGCCTAAGGCCCAATTTTTCTGCCCCTGTTTAACAGGGGCGTTTAATTACAATTTTTGATGCAATGCTTTGCAGCAGGGCTAATTCCTGCAATAAAACTAGAGTATATGGCAGAGGTTGCAGTGTGGTGGCACCAGCACCAGTGCCTAAGGCCCAATTTTTCTGCCCCTGTTTAACAGGGGCGTTCAAGTACAATTTTTGATGCAATGCTTTGCAGCAGGGCTAATTCCTGCAATAAAACTAGAGTATATGGAAGAGGTTGCAGTGTGGTGGCACCAGCAGCAGTGCCTAAGGCCAAATTTTTCTGCCCCTGTTTAACAGGGGCGTTTAAGTACAATTTTTGATGCAATGCTTTGCAGCAGGGCTAATTCCTGCAATAAAACTAGAGTATATGGAAGAGGTTGCAGTGTGGTGGCACCAGCAGCAGTGCCTAAGGCCAAAATTTTCTGCCCCTGTTTAACAGGGACATGTAATTACAATTCTTGATATAATATTTCACAGGAGGGCCCCTTCCTGTGCCCAGGACTTATAGTGTTGTGGCACCAGCACCACAACCACCAAAGGTCAATTTTTCTACCACTGTTCAACAATGGCATGTAATTACAATTCTTGATATAATCGTTCACAGCAGGGCGCTCCAGCGCCCACCAAGAGTCACTTTGAGGGCTTACAATGTTGTGGCAAAACCAACACCTTGTTCCGCCATTTCTGCAGAGCATATAGGGCAGGCCCCTACTTTCAAACATCCAATTTACAAACATCTCCTACTTGCAAACGGAAGGAGACAACAGCAAGTGAGATGAAAAAAGATGGACAACAAAACAAATTATACAGAGGTGATAACCCTTCCCTATGTTTTCCAAAAAGCTTAAAAATAGTTTTTTTGACTGGAGCTACACTTTAAAAATGTACCAGTTGAAAATTACAAACAGATTCAACTTAACACAACAAACCTACACAGTCCCTGTCTTGTTTGCACCGCCTGTATACTGCTGTTCTGAGTATATAGGGCCTGGGGGCCACACGCATTTCCTTTTTTTAATATGGGTACAGGGTTCCCCTTAATATGCGTACAAGACCCAAATAGGCTGGAAATGGGCAGAGAGGGCTACCCATGCCATTTTTCTCAATGATTTTCAACCATATTGCAGGAACCAGATATAACATTAAAACCGCAAGCAGTTTTAAATGGTGTTATTTCCGTTTAATGTCATTTTGTGCAGGCACTGCAGGGACTGTTCTAAACATGGGAAACACGTGGCACTTCACAGGCATACTACAGACACCCCCCAGGCACCATATTTAAAGGAATATTTCACTTTTTTTTCCACTTTAATCGTCATTAAAATCAGTGCTCCCGCCAAAACGGCCATTTTTAAAAACATTTTAGGCATTGACCCATGTCCCCTGGGGCAGGAGCCAGGTCCCTAAACCCTTTTTAGGACAGTATCTTGCATATTAGCCGTTAAAATTAGCACTTTTCATTTCGAATGTTCGAGTCCCATAGACTTCAATGGGGTTCTAAAGTTCATTCGAATTTGGGGTCTGTTCGAAAGTTCTGGTGCGAACCGAACCGGGGGGTGTTCGGCTCATCCCTACTCTAAATATGTGAAATCTCTTATCCTCATTAATTTAAGCTAAATGGCGTACCCCTGTGTCACCAATGCCTTAAAGTTTACACAAGCATATTTGGTTCGAGGTATATGAACCCGGTAATACATCTTACATCCCAAGAATCCATTCCTCTTAATTCGCAATATAAACATCAAAACATAAAAACATACTAAAAATAAAACTATGAAATACAATAAAAACTAATAATGAATAAAAAATTATATTAGAAAGGTAATGTATAGTTGCGTTTACTTCTGTTTATATAGCCGTAGTCCTATATTCACTCCAGCTATACTACATAACCTATATAACAACTATAGGACCCTCCTCTACCTATTTGTTATCAGGGGTCATTTAATTTTTTTGGAACAGATGAACAAATATTCTAAAAACTTATTCTAGATACTAAAGCTCTCCTCCTTCATTAAGTTACTATACCAATTAGTCCCTCTTTCTAAATCCTCATTTTTTTAAACATATAGATCACAAAAAGTAAGGACATCCCCGCCATAGATCTCATATGGATAGTCCACCCTATATTCCCAGGGTATCAAGAATTGTTAATGAAACAATTAACATCTAATTCAATGTTCATTCCCTTCGGCGTCAAACTTCTCATCAAAAAAATCCATTTAGTTTCCCTTTGGGATAAATTCCTCACCCGATTTGAGCCCCTCCATGAGGGGTGAACATGATCGTTTGAGTGATCTAAACGCACATCTGGCCTGGCACGAGAGTGCTGGGCGCCGCAGCTGGTGAGTTCTCCAACGAGGGGGGCACGGTCACTGAGGGTGTATGGTGAAGGCTATACCAGTATTTTATGGACACTGATAAGATTTGCACATGAAAAGGATTTAAACTTTTTTATGGACTATTGATTTCATCTATGTATTATTATTTTAAGACTATCACATTGAGTCTTTTCACAAATATAAATATTTTCCATTTCTTTAGAGATATTTTGTTGTGATTCACACAATTTGTTGTTTGAGGGGTAACTTCAATTTGATTACTTTTACACTAATTTAGCGCTACAAGGTGATATTTTATGGTTATTTGGATGGGTTTAGCTACATTTACCTTCTTGTTTATTTATTCATACATTTAACCACTTTCAGACCGGACCATTTTGCTGGTAAATGACCAGAGGTCTTTTTACAATTTGGCACTGCGCTGCTTTAACTGGTAATTGCGCGGTCATGCAATGTTGTACCCAAACAAAATTTGCGTCCTTTTCTTCCCACAAATAGAGCTTTCTTTTGATGGTATTTGATTGCCTCTGCGATTTTTATTTTTTGCGATATAAATGGAAAAAGACCGCAAATTTTGAAAAAAAATGATATTTTCTACTTTTTGTTATTAGAAAAATCCAATAAACTCAATTTTAGTCATACATTTAGGCCAAAATGTATTCAGCCACATGTCTTTGGTAAAAAAAAAGTCAATAACTGTATATTTATTGGTTTGCGCAAAAGTTGTCACATCTACAAACTAAGGTACGTTTTCTGGAATTTACGCAGCTTTTAGTTTACGACTGCCTATCTCATTTCTTGAGGTGCTAAAATGGCAGGGCAGTACAAAACCCCCCCAAATGACCCCATTTTGGAAAGTAGACCCCCTAAGGAAATTGATAAGTGGCATGTTGAGCCCATTGAATATTTTATTTTTTTGCCTCAAGCGATTGAATAATGACAAAAAATTTTTTTTTTTTACACAAAGTTGTCACTAAATGATATATTGCTCACACATGCTATGGGCATATGTGAAATGACACCCCAAAATAAATTCTGCTGCTTCTCCTGAGTACGGGGATACCACATGTGTGGGATTTTTTGGGAGCCTAGCCGCGTACGGGGCCCCGAAAGCCAAGAACCGCCTTCAGGTTTTCTAAGGGTGTAAATATTTGACTTCACTCCTCACTACCTATTACAGTTTTGAAGGCCATAAAATGCCAAGATGGCACAAAACCCCCACAAATGACCCCATTTTAGAAAGTAGACACCCCAAGCTATTTGCTGAGAGGCATGTTGAGTCCATGGAATATTTTATATTTTGCCACAAGTTGCGGGAAAATTACAAACTTTTTTATTTTATTTATTTTTTTCACAAAGTTGTCACTAAATGATATATTGCTCACGCATGCCTTGGGCATATGTGAAATGACACCCCAAAATAAATTTTGCTGCTTCTCCTGAGTACGGGGATACCACATATGTGGGACTTTTTGGGAGCCTAGCCGCGTACGGGGCCCCGAAAACCAAGCACCGCCTTCAGGCTTTCTAAGGGCGTTACAGTTTTGAAGGCCATAAAATGCCAAGATGGCACAAACGCCCCCCAAATGACCCCATTTTGGAAAGTAGACACCCCTAAATTTAGGGGTACACTAGTGAGACTAGGTAATAAATGGCGGGTGTCCTGAAACTATAAAAAAATAACTAACCAACCAGCGTCACCTGTAACCGTTATATGGTGATCACTGGTGAAAGGGTTAACTAGGGGGCAATCAGGGGGCTTTATGCGGTAGTATATGGGGTCCCTGGCGCTATAAAAAGCTGCGGCGAACCTAAATACCTACCTGCCTAACTAGCGTCACCTGTGACACTAATACAGCGATCAGAAAAACGATCGCTTATTAGGCTGGGTTCACACTGGAGCGATGCAGGAACGCCACAAATCCGCGGCGGGTTCCCGCATCGCATGCCTCCCGGCGGCAGTTCACACTGCCCTATGCGAACTGCTGGGAGTGTCAGTGAAATGTTAATGACACCCCCAGATCAGTTCGCATATCGCAGTGCGATCTGCAAACTCGGATCGCATGGTGTGAACACCCATGTGATCCGATTCTGCTGCGGACCAAAAAAAGGGTCCCGTGCGAGTTTTCGGCGGGTGCGGCGGGTGCGGCGCGAATTCAGCCATACTATCTGTATGGCTGAACTCGAATCGCACAGAGATCGGATGTGATTTGCACTGCAGTGCAGTGCGAATCACATCCGTTCTCAAACCGCTGCAATGTGAACCCAGCCTTAGTGACACTGGCGACGGGGGGTGATCACGGGGTTAAACCTTTATTGGGGGGGTTAGGGGGGTACCTTAGAACTAAAGGGGGCTAACCCTAACTGCCCTAACAGTTATTACAGTCACAAATGACACCCGCCGGGTGATCAGGGGGTTAAACCTTTATTAGGTAATAAATGGCGGGTGCCCTGAAACTATAAAAAAAAACTAACCAACCAGCGTCACCTGTAACAGTTATATGGTGATCACTGGTGAAAGGGTTAACTAGGGGGCAATCAGGGGGCTTTATGCGGTAGTATATGGGGGTCCCTGGCGCTATAAAAAGTTGCGGCGAACCTAAATACCTACCTGCCTAACTAGCGTCACCTGTGACACTAATACAGCGATCAGAAAAATGATCGCTTATTAGGCTGGGTTCACACTGGAGCGATGCGGGAACGCCACAAATCCGCGGCGGGTTCCCGCATCGCATGCCTCCCGGCGGCAGTTCACACTGCCCTATGCAAACTGCTGGGAGTGTCAGTGAAATGTTAATTACACCCCCAGATCAGTTCGCATATCGCAGTGCGATCTGCAAACTCGGATCGCATGGTGTGAACACCCATGCGATCCGATTCTGCTGCGGACCAAAAAAAGGGTCCCGTGCGAATTTGCGGCGGGTGCGGCGGGTGCGGCGCGAATTCAGCCATACTATCTGTATGGCTGAACTTGAATCGCACAGAGATCGGATGTGATTTGCACTGCAGTGCGGTGCGAATCACATTCGTTCTCATAAACCGCTGCAATGTGAACCCAGCCTTAGTGACACTGGCGACGGGGGGTGATCACGGGGTTAAACCTTTATTGGGGGGGTTAGGGGGGCACATTAGAACTAAAGGGGGCTAACCCTAACTGCCCTAACAGTTATTACAGTCACAAATGACACCAATGCAAAAAAAAATAAAAAAAAATAAAATGCAATTGGTGTCACTGTGACTGGAGGGGCAGGGGTAATTGGGGGGGTGATCGGGGGGTAAAGGGGGGGTGTGAGTGTGCCTAGCATGTTCTACTGTACGTGTGGTGTGTTGGTGCAACTCACCGATCCTCTCTCCTCGGTGCCGGAATGAAAAATACCGACACGGAGGAGAGATTACATCACTTCCTCTCCTGTGAGGAGAGGAAGTGATGTCAGGGAGCATTTCTATTCGTCGGGAGCGATCGCGAGGGGGTGGCCATGAATGAATGGCCGCCCCCTCATCCCGGATCGCTCCCGAACGAATGCCGACCGCCGCAGGCACCGGGGGGGGGCCCGATCGGGCCCCCCACCCGTGGGAAGGCAGGGACTTATATATACGCCCATATGCCTGCCCGTGCCATTCTGCCGACGTATATCGTTGTGCGGCGGTCGGCAAGTGGTTAAGTAGCAGCTGGGAGAGGGGTTGTTGGCGCGGTGGTGATACACTTAGGTGGCAATTTTTGAGGTGTGTATCAAGTTTTTTACTTTTGACGATTTTTAATCACTAGCAACTGATAAGGGGTGTTGGGTTTTTGCTCATTTGGCTTTCAATCTGTGCTCACCAGTGGTGATAAAATGGAAGCCATTAATTATCTGGCGTCACGACAGATTAACCCTGAGACCATCTTTTCGAGTAACTATGAAATGATGGAGGAAGAGGAAGATATTTCAGGACTGCTTAAAAATCTGGATCACTTATTAGAGAAACAGGTTAAAACATGGTGGGATGTGCTCACTTTTGAACAGTATTTAAAGGAGGGCCTGATTTTTAGGAGTCTGAGGTGGGAAGTCCCCCCGCAGGATGGTTTGAATGACCAATCATCTATGGATGAATGGCTAGCATTTTTTAATAAAATGGGAAGGGAATTACAGGGGTTGGTTTTAAAAAGGAAGGAAATGAAACTGATTAGGTTGAAGGAACAGATCGAACAAATCAAGATTAAACTCGAACCCTTGGACGTTACTAGCCAAATGAGAGAGTTTAATAGTATGATGAAGAAAAAGTTGGAGAAATGAGATAGAGATATCCAAAGGAAAAAGGTAAAGAAATATAATAGGGATAGAGCGGATTTTAAGAACAATAAAATTTATGCATGGCAGATAAATGGTTCTGCTGAAAAGAATGCTCAGGAGAACCCTGGGGATACAGACGCATCAAATAAAATCCAGAAACAGGGGGTGCAAACTAAAGAAGGAAAGGGGAAGACCATTACCAAGGCCAATAGTAATAATAAAATACCTATATCTCAGGTATCCGGCCCAGGTTATGGTAATACCCAGCAGAGAAGTTCCCAGGGAGGGTACTATTCACCAAGGCGGGCACCATTAGAGAGATGGGAGGATTATCCACCAAGGCATTATGAATATCAGTCTTCACATTTGAATGGATATCCATACCCAACACACTATGCACCCTATGGAGACCAGAGATAGACACAAGAGGGGACAGAAAGGTATGGAAACCATAGGGACACCCCTATACCACTGTACAATAGGTTTACGCCGTTGAGACAGGAGGAGGGGAGAGGATATAGTGGAACTACGTACCCATCACAACACCTTCCTCCGCCACCTTTTTTAAATCAGAGGGGGAGAGGGGGAAGGGGGGGAACTCCGAGGGGGCGAGGATCGGGGATACACAATGGGCAAAGAAATGGGCCCCCCCAACAAAATGGCCCAGTTATAAGAGACGGAGAGGATGCCGGGCAGGAAGGCGTAAACAGTCTAAACAATCCAAGAAAGAGAATGAGGGACAATTAAATAATGGTATTTTTAATTTGAGTGGGGTTCAGTTAAACACCAATGAATTGAATATTTTAAATATGGGTCTTAAATGTGCCCCGAGAAAAGTTATGGATAAATTTGAGATATATATGGATATCCATAAGTATATACGCACTTTGAACATTAAGAAACATTTTTTGATGCATCCTATTAAGGCACATCCAACAGTTACAGTAAGGGCTACTCAGAGTGATAGTGGACTAAAGAATCGTTCCCTTTTTAATCCCCAGATTGCAAGTAATCATTTTGTAGAGGTATTTAAAAACTTAGTATTGAATGATTTGGAAGCACTGCCCCTCAAGAAAGGGGTCAACGCTAGATACTTCAAAGATGGGATCAAATCCCTAGAGGAGAAAAAAGAAATCATTATACGCCCGGCCGATAAGGGGGGAGGTGTTGTCATTCTGGATAGGTCCTTTTATGATAATCAGATAAGGGAACTACTGAGTGACACCACCACATACAAGAAATTGGATATAGACCCTACGGACCAGTATAAAAGTCAGCTGGAGGCCTTAATTCAATGGGGCTATGGGAAGGGTGTCTTGAACACTAAAGAAGCTAAATATTTAGTCCCTAGTGCGTGTAGGATACCAGTGATCTATACCCTACCAAAGATTCACAAGGATTTGGAGGTTCCCCCTCCATGTCCAATTGTGAACGGGATTGGTTCTGTGACGGCGAGGTTGGGGGAATATTTGGACAAATCCCTCCAACCTAGCGTAAAAAACACGAGAGCATATCTGAGGGACACCACTGACCTTTTAAAGGCATTAAGTGAGGTCTCTCTTCCCCCCACGGCTGAAGTCCATTTGGTGACAGCCGATGTGTCTAGCTTATATACCATCATTCAACATCAGGATGCCCTGTTATCCCTGAATTGGGCCATGAGTAAGAGGGAGGATATCCTCCATGCCCGGAAGGTATTTGTGGGCCATGCCTTAGAGTTCTGCA
Source organism: Lithobates pipiens (assembly GCF_037356315.1). Taxonomy (NCBI): domain Eukaryota; kingdom Metazoa; phylum Chordata; class Amphibia; order Anura; family Ranidae; genus Lithobates; species Lithobates pipiens. The sequence goes on along the minus strand of NW_027507718.1, from coordinate 57,087,647 downwards.
TGGCCCACAACTACTTTTGGTATGGAGGGATGTTCTATTCCCAATGTGTTGGCGTGGCAATGGGGGCAAAATATGCTCCGAGCCTCGCCAACCTATTCATGGCGGAGTGGGAGGACAGATATGTCTTCTTGCATAACCCTCAACAGTTAATTTTTTATCGTAGATTTATTGATGACTTGTTCTTCATTTGGGTTGGTACTGAACAATCTGTTAGGGAGTTCATGGAGAGATTGAACTCCAATACCAGTAATATTAGGTTGGATTTCAAAATTAGTTCTAAAAGTGTAAACTTTTTGGACCTTATTATAGAAAGGAAGGGGTGTCAGTTGAAGACAACTGTATTTTTCAAGGCCACGGACCGGAATAGCTATCTGTCCACAAGTAGTGGACATCACCCGTCTTGGATCAGAAACATCCCGAAAGGGCAGTTTTTAAGGGTTTGTCGGAATTGCACTGCTGATGAGGACTATGCGACCCAGTCCAAGGTCTTGAGAAATAGGTTTATACAGAAGGGATATGATGTTACTGGGCTTGATACCACCATTGAAGAGGTAGCCAATATACCTAGGGAGTCTTGCTTGCAGGGACATAATAAGGGGAGGGATGAGAGCCAATATCAATTTAAATTCTTATCAGGATACCATCACCAATACAGGGAGATTGAACAAATCTTTGCGAAACATTGGCACATTTTAGGGAGAGATAGGCACTTGGGACCATCTCTGCCAAGGAACCCCAAATGTATCTATAGACGGGCACCAAGTATTGGGGACAGGATTGTTAGGAAGATAATTGATCCCCGGTGAGACAGACTATTTCTGGAGATTTGAAGGGGTTTTATGCGTGTAGAAGATGCACTTGCTGTAAAACCGTCCGACGGCTCAATAGGGGTGTCACCTCGGTTACTAACGGGGTGGGGGAAACTTTCCATATTAAGGAGTTTATGACATGTAATATGTCATATGTGGTATACTTATTATGGTGTCCCTGCAATTTGTTTTATGTGGGTCGGACTAAGAGACTATTGAGGATAAGGATCTCTGAACATCTAACTAACATTCGGAAGGGATACCAGTACCACAGTGTATCCTTACATTTTAAGGAATGTCACCAACAAGACCCTAGTCTCCTACAATTCTGTGGCATTGATCATGTTCAGCCCTCATGGAGGTTGAGGGATTTATCCCAAAGGGAAACTAAATGGATTTTTTTGATAAGAAGTTTGACGCCGAAGGGAATGAACATTGAATTAGATGTTAATTGCTTCATTAACAATTCTTGATACCGTGGGAATATAGGGTGGACTATCCATATGAGATCTATGGCGGGGATGTCCTTACTTTTTGTGATCTATATGTTTAAAAAAATGAAGATTTAGAAAGAGTGACTAATTGGTATAGTAACTTAATGAAGGAGGAGGGCTTTAGTATCTAGAATACGTTTTTAGAATATGTGTTCATCTGTTCCAAAAAAATGAAATGACCCCTGATAACAAATAGGTAGAGGGGGGTCCTATAGTTGTTATATAGGTTATGTAGTATAGCTGGAGTGAATATAGGACTGCGGCTATATATACAGAAGTAAACGCAACTATACATTACCTTTCTAATATAATTTTTTATTCATTATTATTTTTTATTGTATTTCATAGTTTTATTTTTAGTATGTTTTTATGTTTTGATGTTTAAATTGCGAATTAAGAGGAATGGATTCCTGGGATGTAGAGATGTATTACCGGGTTCATATACCTCAAACCAAATATGCTTGTGTAAACTTTTAGGGTCCTTTCACATTGACGTCCCGTTCAGACCCGCCTGTCAGTTTTTCAGGCGGACCTGAACGGGTGCTCCATAGAGCTCTATGGAGCGTCGGATGTCAGCGGTGACATGTCCGCTGACATCCGACCCGCTCCGATCCGAAAAAGTGTAACGGAGGAAAAAGCTATTTTTCCATCCGTTTGCGGATCGGATCGGGTGACGACGGGCACTGCGGTCCGTCGTCATCCGATCTCCCATAGGGGAGAGCGGCGCTGTGACAGGTCCGTCCCTGCGCAGTGTGCAGAGACAGATCTGTCATCTCCCTGCTCAGCGGGGATCGGCGGAGTGATCCCCGCTGAGCAAACGGATATCCACGGGGCGGATCCGCGGATCAGAACTGATCCGCCCCGTGTGAAAGGACCCTAAGGCAATGGTGACACAGGGGTACGCCATTTAGCTTAAATGAATGGGGATAAGAGATTTCACATATTTAGAGTATCACTCTGCATGTGATCCGAATACATGTTGTATCCAGGGGCTACGTTATTGCCTGTGGAGTGGTTTTTGAGGAGAGGTGAGGGCCTGCCCACTGATAGATCCGCGTCAAGCGATTGGATGGTGATCAAGGCATGGAGGCTGATGTTGTCATCCAAGTCTGACGGCTAATATGGGACCACACATGCGTGGCTGGGGTGGTTTGCGCCGACGAGATACGGTTTAGTGGGAGCTCCTATGTATCGTGCATGTCCTAAGGAGCGAGGTGAAGTGGATGGCGCATGTGCGAATGGGGGGGTGTGGGCCGTGCGCTGAATAAACAATGTCATCTGTGAATGAGGGATTGTGACTTCTGCGCATGCGCGGCCGAGCGACGACGTGCGGGAGTGGAAACAGCTGATCAGCTGTAAGCTCCTGTTCGTTCTGCTGCTCTGTCAGATGGACACTTCTTGAGGGAGGGCCTACACAGAGGGGGGCTGCGTAGAGTTACACTGAGTGGCCAATGAGAAGACCTAGGCTGCTCATAGAGCCTGTGGAGACAGAGGCGGGGTTAGGCTGCGTGGTATTATGGGATAGTTGCTATTTGAATAAAAGGTGGAACTGGGAGCCAGATAGCCAATCCCATGAATAAGTCCTATGATTCAATAAGTTTTTATTAAATTTTAGGAGCACAAAGAGAGAAAAAACAAGAACAGAATAACAATAACCACAGTTACAGTATTCAATGGGAGAAAATCACATAAACGGGAGAAGTTCTAGGGTTGAGAACATATACCCTATTCACATTGCGGATACTGTAGTCACATCAACAGAGCAGAAAGAGAGTATGATGGGGGAATATCTCCCCTCTAGACACCCCAAACGGGATCTTGCTGTGTCCAGAGGGGCAGACAACCCAGTTACTATAATATGAAAATCAGCAGGGAAGATGACAATAGGAACAGGGTACGCCGTATAGGTGAAAGTACCATCCGTAGATCAGGATGCTGAAAAAATAACATGTTATAACTTGAACAGTGGTTAAACTACAACTAGTTAATATAAACAAATGGGTAGAGAAAAATGCATCTAGAGTGCGTGGACATGTTGGTCGACCCAATATAGATCGCCAGATGCAGTATGATAGAGCAACAAAAAAAAAAAAAGGGAAGGGGGGGGGGGGGGCAGAAGAAGGGGATAGGGGGGAGGGGAGCAGGCTCAGTGCGGTATATTGAAAGAGGGAGTCTATAATGTAAGAGTGGTAATTCAGATGAATAAGGGACGTGATTTGACGAACCATGCATCCCATAATTTCCAACGCGCTGTTATTTTAGTTAAGTAACCTTCTGCCGCAGCATACATGCATTCATAAGCACAATGTGTATGTACTAAGCGTACAATTTCCATATGGGAGATTGAAGCGGGGGATTTCCAGTTACGGGCTATCACCAGTCTAGTAGCTAATAGAATCTGTGTAATAATATATTGAAGTGCGTGTGGATAAAGCTCTATGCCTATAGACAAAATCGCCAAGGCCGGGGATGGTTCAATGGGGATACTGGTTACTTCAGCAATTAGGCGGAATATATCTATCCACAATGATTTGATGTGGGGGCAATCCCAAAGTATATGAAAGAGGGTGCCAGGTGCACCACACTGTCTCCAAAAATGTGCGTCTAGGGACTCATTATACAATCGCATACGCGCAGGGGTGAGATACCACCTGAGGGTAAGTTTATAAGTGAGTTCCCAAAGGTTAGCAGATTTCATTGTTTTGTAGATGGAGCGTAGTGCACATTGCCATTGTTGCGGAGATAGGGAAACACCGATATCCTTTTCCCATTTAAGCATGGGAGGAAGGATATCGATGGAGTTTTTACCTTTAAGTGAAGCATAAAAAAGCGAAATGCCTTTGACTGGGGCTACAGTGCTAGTAAAATACTGCAATATTTTCGTGGGCAAGGTAAGATGTGCATGCGGGTGTCTGAGTAAGCAATGCGAGACTTGAATGTATGTGTAATAGTCCCTTGAGGTGAGCGAAAAACTTTGTTGTAGTGTAGGGAACGGGTGGAGAAATTCAGAAGAGTATAAGTCTCCAATATGTGTTATACCTTTTTTTTTCCAAGGAGCTATCCGCATGTCGGGTATGAGCAAGTTAAGGACTTCGATCGGTATGGGTACCTTACACTGGGTGGCTAGGGTAGGTAAGTTCGTGAGGAGATAGGAAGATGCCTTTACTGATGCACGAACAGTCGGAGATATATGCTTGTCCATTTTACATAAGGAGGGAAAGCTCAGGAGCCAAATTTTCAAGTTGCCACTGGGGATTTGAGAAGCTTCAATGGAGCTCCATTGGTTAAGAGGGTTGGGGGAGAACCATTCTCTCAATTGTGCTAAGACAGCCGCCATGTAGTAGTCCTGCACATCAATGTATCCCATACCGCCAGCTAATTTATGTCTAACGAGGGCTGCATGGTTTACCCTCGGTCTTTTACCTTGCCATACAAAGTTTCTGAGAAGGGATCATGTCTGTGTGAAGAAAGACATGGGTATCGGAATGGGCAGTGATCTAAAGAGATAGAGAAGTCGTGGGAGTAAGACCATCTTGAAGGCAGCTAATCTACCTGCGCTAGAAAGTGACAATTTGGAGATTTTATTCAATTCTATAGGTAGTGTATGCAAAAAGGGCAGGTAATTGGTTTGGTATAATGCTGTGGTGTGTGCAGTGAGTTTTATACCTACCGTATATACTCGAGTATAAGCCGAGATTTTCAGCCTCTTTTTTGAGGCTGAAAGTTCCCCCCTCGGCTTATACTCGAGTCATCGCCGTCTGCCTGCTCGATCAGCGTGTCGAGCAGACAGACGGCGGACATTCTACTATTCAAAAGCCGCGCCTCCGTCTGTGATAGGCAGAACACTCAATTTCCCAGCAGTCAGTGTTCCGCCTATCACAGACATCCGCTCATCCTCGTAGATGAGAGGATGTCCGTGATAGGCGGAACACAGACTGCTGGGAAATTGAGTGTTCCGCTTATCACAGACGGAGGCGCGGCTTTTGAACAGAGGAATGGCCGAAGAGGCGCCGATGAATAGCGGCGATCCTGGAAGGACGGAGGCTCGGCTCGGCACGGGACGGAGGAGGCACGGGACGGAGGAGGCACGGGACGGAGGAGGCACGGGACAGAGGAGGCACGAGACGACGGAGGCACGGGACGACGGAGGCACGGGACGACGGAGGCACGAGACGACGGAGGCCCGGGACGGAGGCTCGGGACACAGGTAGGCTGGACACACAAGGCTGCACGGACACACACACAGGGATGGATGGACACACACACATGGATGGACACACACACAGGGATGGATGGACACACACACAGGGATGGACGGACACACAGGGATGGACGGACACACACACAGGGATGGATGGACACACAAGGATGGACGGACACACAGGGATGGACAGGCATGTCTCACCCTCGGCTTATACACGAGTCAATACGTTTTCCAGTTTTTTGGGGGTAAATTGGGGGCCTCGGCTTATATTCGGGTCGGCCTATACTCGAGTATATACGGTAAGTATGTGAGAGTATTTGTGGACCAGGCATATTGATATCTATTCTGCAAAAATGTTTGCTGATGTGGAGACATTGCTATTGGCAGGATATAGGACTTAGTAGCGTTAACTTTATAATATGAAACACAGCTGAAATCATCAAGTACAACTTGTACCGAAGCCAGGGAAGTGACGGGGTTAGTTAATGCAAAAATAATGTCGTCCGCAAAAAGGCTGATTCTGTGATCAGTGTTTCCAATGAGAAAACCAGAAATGGCATTGTGGGATCTAATTTTAGTTGCGAGGGGTTCTATCATGAGATCAAATATCAGGGGCGAGAGGGGGCAGCCTTGTCTCGTGCCGTTCGTGATGGGAAATGGCGTAGAAAGCATAAATAAACAATAGACTTGGGCTGAGGGGGTAGAGTATAAAGCGAGAATTGCAGTGAGGATAAAACCTTGAAATCCAAATTTTTCCAGGGTAAGTTTTAGATATTGCCAGTGAACCCGATCGAATGCCTTCTCCGCGTCCAAAGAAAGGAGCAGAGAAGGCACTCGATGGGTCGCTGCATAATGAATGATGTTGATCATACGCCGTGTGGCATCAGAAGTCTGGCGACCTTTGACAAAGCCAGATTGGTCAGGGTGTATTAATAATGGCAATATGTCAAGTAGTCTAGATGAGATCACTTTCGCATACAGTTTTACATCATGATTGAGAAGAGAAATAGGACGAACATTCTGTGGTAGGTTTGGCTCCTTCCCCGGCTTCGGTATGGTAACAATCAAAGCTTTAAGCATTTCCTGAGGAAAGGAGGCGGAGGAGGCAGCAGAATTGAAAACAGGAGTCAAGTGTTCAACAAGTACATGGGCGAATTGTTTATAATATTCACCTACAAAGCCATCCGGACCGGGGGCTTTGTTGTTAGGTAAAGTTTGGATGGCTTTTCTAAGTTCATCTTGTGTGAATGGGGCATTTAGTTGTTCCAACTGCTGAGGGGTCAGTTGGGGAAGATTGACTGAGTGTAAGAAGGCCTGAATTTGGGAGGGTTGAGGCTGATGAAGTGTAATATCATCAGCGAGGTTGTACAGACCACTGTAATATTCGCTAAAAGCATTAGCAATAGCTTGTGGATTAGTCAACTTAGAGTTGGTGGTAGGGTGGAGCAAAAAGGGTATAGGCGATTTGGATACATGGCCTTTGATCTGATGTGAAAGTAGTTTTCCGGGTTTATTACCCTCAGCAAAAAATTTCATTCTAAAGCGTTTTTGTAGTTTGTCATGGGTTTCTAACAGTAAAGTTCTGAGTTCGAGTCTGAGGGAAGTCAGTTGGGATTTGAGAGCCAGAGTAGGGTTCTGTTTGTTCATGGAATCAGTGTTTTGTATTTTATCTTTAATCCAGCACGTTTCTTGGGCCTGTGCTTCCTGGGCATCAATCATGTCATTAATAGTAATAGTGACATCCCCCATATTAGCCTCAAGTTGCGTGGCTCTGTCTTCTAATGCATTAATGCTACTACCAAAGTTCTGCATAAGGGACATCATGTTAGACTGCAAAGAACTTCTAAGGGACATCAGCATCTCCTTGAGAGTAGTGTCCATGACTGCCTGACCTGCTGTGGGAAAGGAGGCAATGGTGTCTGGTTGTGGGCTTTGCTGAGGGAAGACATAGAGCATGGTGGCGGCCTGGACACTATCCTGAGGTAAACCATTATCCAGTCGCATCTGAGGCCGCGTACACACGGGCGGACTGTTCGCCCAACCTTGTCCGCTGAACAGTGTTTGGGCGGACAGTCCGCTCGTGTGTGGGCTTTCAGCGGACAGTTTCAGCGGACAGTTGGACGGACAAAGTCTTTCGGAAATTCCGAAAAACTGTCCGCTGAAACTGTGTTTGAGCGAACAGTCCGCCCGTGTGTGGGCTTGTCCGCTGTACTTTCGAAATGAGCGGACTGTTCCCGCTCGGAAAGTCCGCCCATTTCGAGCGCGTGTACAGGTAGGCGGGGCCCGCGAAGGAGACGTCGCGGGCTCCGCCGCCTGGAATGGGCTTAAAGGGGAACCCCAACGCCGAAAAAAATCGGCGTGGGGGTTCCCCCCAAGTCCACACCAGACCCTTGTCCGAGCACGCTACCCGGCCGGCCAGGAAAGGGGGGCGAGCGAGCGCGCCCCCCCTCCTGAGCCGTACCAGGCCGCGTGCCCTCAACATGGGGGGTGCCTTGGGGAAGGGGGGGCCGCGCGGCCCCCCCACCCCAAAGCACCTTGTCCCCATGTTGATGAGGACAAGGGCCTCTTCCCGACAACCCTGGCCGTTGGTTGGCCGGGGTCTGCGGGCGGGGGGCTTATCGGAATCCGGGAGCCCCCTTTAAGAAGGGGGCCCCCGGATACCGGCCCCCCACCCTATGTGAATGAGTATGGGGTACAATGTACCCCTACCCATTCACCTGTGAAATAAAGTACAAATAAAAACACAACACAGGGGGGAAAAATATTTTATTGCACAGCTCCGGGGGTCTTCCGTCTTCGGGGGTCTTCTCGCCGGACTCCTCCGCTATGTGTGTGTAGCTCTTTTGCCAGCGGAGGAGTCCGGCTTTCTTCCTCCCCGCCGCCGGCCTCTTCTCCCGACTTCGGGGGTCTTGTCCCCCTCTTCGGTTCTTCTGCCGGGCCACCGCGCCTGGTCCGGTGGCCCGGTCTTCTGTCACCGTCTTCCGTTCTTCTGTCGCCGCCTTCGGTTCTTCTGCCGGGCCACCGCGCCTTCTTGTAGCTCTTTTACAGGCGGTGGCCCGGTCTTCTGTCGCCGTCGCCGCCTTCCGTTCGTGTTCTTCTTCTTGTTCTTCTTGTTCTTCTCCAGGCGATGTTGACTCGACGAGCTCTCCGGCCGGAATGCCGGGGACGCGCTGTGCGGTCACTTATATAGTGACAATGGGGCGGGGTCACATGGTATATGTCACATGGGTTGGTCACATGGGTTGATGTCACATGGGGACTATGACATCATAAGGGGGCGGGGTCACCATGTGACATCAACCCATGTGACATATACCATGTGACCCCGCCCCATTGTCACTATATAAGTCACAGCGCAGGGCGGCTCTGGCATTCCGGCCGGAGGGAGCGACGTGTCAACATCGCCTGGAGAAGAACAAGAAGAACAAGAAGAAGAACACGAACGGAAGGCGGCGACGGCGACAGAAGACCGGGCCACCGCCTGTAAAAGAGCTACAAGAAGGCGCGGTGGCCCGGCAGAAGAACCGAAGAGGGGGACAAGACCCCCGAAGTCGGGAGAAGAGGCCGGCGGCGGGGAGGAAGAAAGCCGGACTCCTCCGCTGGCAAAAGAGCTACACACACATAGCGGAGGAGTCCGGCGAGAAGACCCCCGAAGACGGAAGACCCCCGGAGCTGTGCAATAAAATATTTTTCCCCCCTGTGTTGTGTTTTTATTTGTACTTTATTTCACAGGTGAATGGGTAGGGGTACATTGTACCCCATACTCATTCACATAGGGTGGGGGGCCGGTATCCGGGGGCCCCCTTCTTAAAGGGGGCTCCCGGATTCCGATAAGCCCCCCGCCCGCAGACCCCGACAACCAACGGCCAGGGTTGTCGGGAAGAGGCCCTTGTCCTCATCAACATGGGGACAAGGTGCTTTGGGGTGGGGGGGCCGCGCGGCCCCCCCTTCCCCAAGGCACCCCCCATGTTGAGGGCACGCGGCCTGGTACGGCTCAGGAGGGGGGGCGCGCTCGCTCGCCCCCCTTTCCTGGCCGGCCGGGTAGCGTGCTCGGACAAGGGTCTGGTGTGGACTTGGGGGGAACCCCCACGCCGATTTTTTTCGGCGTTGGGGTTCCCCTTTAAGCCCATTCCAGGCGGCGGAGCCCGCGACGTCTCCTTCGCGGGCCCCGCCTACCTGTACACGCGCTCGAAATGGGCGGATTTGCCTCCTCCTTACGTGGGCGAGTCCGTTCATTTCAAAAGTTGAGCGAACTGTTTGCCCAACCTTGTTCGTCAAACAGTCCGCTCGTGTGTGGGCACGTCCGCTCATGCAAATTTTGAGCGGACTGTTTGACAAACTGTTTGCCGAACAAGGTTGGGCGAACAGTCCGCGCGTGTGTACGCGGCCTTAGATTTCACCGGACTATTCGTCAGCGGCATTCCTGGAGGCGATGTGTAGGAGTTTTCCCCCGTGGTAGCACTTACCAGTGCGGTGTGATGCGCGGGGATGTTCTCTCCGTGATGAGGAGAAGCAGCTGCCATCCTCAGCCCGCAGCGGGACGGAGCCTCGGCGCCATTTTGGCTGCGCCGTGTGGACGGTTGATACATGAATGCCGTCAGTTTCCGAGGGATCCTGTCCTCCTTTCTTTTGAGGGACATCTCTCCTCTGCTTTATGGTAAAAGTGCCGGCCAGTCGGTGAAAAAATAATTCCCGGGAAGTGCTGTAAGCCGCCGATTTGTGCCGTCAGTGTGGAGAGCCCTGTATTCAAGCGGCCATCTTGGTCACGCGCCGGACACGCCCCCCCTGAATAAGTCCTATGATGAAACATGTCGGGGGCGTGGCTATCTGGCAACTATCTTTGATACACTGAGCACTGCAACCAAGGCGGAAGGAGGTGTCTAATACGAGGAACAGAACTGGGAGAGTGGCGAGCTGTGTTTGAACTGTGAGCTCTGCTGTGAGGTACCAAACAGCAGAAGGAAGGGTGAGAGACAGTATTTATGCTACTTATCTAACCAGTATCCACTGTGACCACCAATGCCTTGGAATAAAGTGCGTTGTGACTAAGGAGTGGAGTGATTTTGAAGTGCTTTCGTTCAAGCTGTTTACATGTGAGTGCATTAATGAGTGGATTTTAATTTTGGAATTAAAGAGTTTTTACAGTGTTGCACTATGGGAGATTTTTGTTCTTCTTTCTGAGGTGCTTTGAGGGGTTGCTCCATTAAAAGCCTTTAAGGAGAATATACATTGAGTGCTGGATACCTGCTGTCATCGTTTGAGTGATCTAAACGCACATCTAGCCTGACACGAGAGTGCTGGGCGTTGCAGCTGATGCTTTGAGGGGTTGCTCCATTAAAGCCTTAAAGGAGAATATACATTGATTGCTGGATACCTGCTGTCATCGTTTGAGTGATCTAAACGCACATCTGGCCTGGCGCGAGAGTGCTGGGCGCCGCAGCTGGTGAGTTCTCCAACGAGGGGGGCACGGTCACTGAGGGTGTATGGTGAAGGCTATACCAGTATTATATGGACACTGATAAGATTTGCACATGAAAAGGATTTAAACTTTTTTTATGGACTATTGATTTCATCTATGTATTATTATTTTAAGACTATCACATTGAGTCTTTTCACAAATATATATATTTTCCATTTCTTTAGAGATATTTTGTTGTGATTCACACAATTTGTTGTTTGAGGGGTAACTTCAGTTTGATTACTTTTACACTAATTTAGCGCTACAAGGTGATATTTTATGGTTATTTGGATGGGTTTAGCTACATTCACCTTCTTGTTTATTCATAATTTGGTATAATTGACCCTAGAACCCAACTGTGGTTTTAGGAATTTAAAATAGAAAAAAACACATAGCGCATGCTCTTCAGGAGCCGGCGCTACATATCGATAGCAGTTTCAGCCTAAATGCACCTGAAATATGATTCCAAACCAAATGCAGACTAATGTTTGAACAATATGCTTTATATTAACCAATTATACAAACATGATAATTCTTTTATGGGTAGCCTTTCTGAGAGGCTGTATGCCATAAATGAAGGCCCTAAAACAGTAACTGGCTATCCATATCTGACTTGAAGTGTACGCCATAAAAAAAGGAGCCAAAAGACTTTAATTTTACTAAAAAGTGTATAGTTTATTAAAGTCTAACTTCTCTAAAACACTTAAAAAATAATTTGTAAACATATACAAATGTCAACAACAATTGTGCTCTGGACTGACTTATCAGTATCATTAGGTTCATAAGAACACCTTTCCCCTTTCCACCTTTGCTAAAAAATTAACACTTTTTAGTAGTATGATACATTGTAGGTCCTTCAGCTATTTAAGATACATGGATTTAAATTATGGACAATGCAACCTTAAAGGTGCCAAAGCACATAGATAATAAAAAAATATCTTTATTATACATAGGCATTAAAAAACATGCAGGGAAAACACGCATACATGCTCAAATGGGAGAAGCTCTTCAATGAGGATATATCCAGAGAACAGTGGCAGGTGATATGGTCACAGGCGGCAAAGAGCTCACTTTGCACATTATACAAAGAAAATGCTTACAAAATCATCTTTCTCTGGTACATGACCTCAGAAGTACTCCACATCATATATCCCACTAGCTCAGACCGGTGCTGGAGATGCCTGCAGGACAAGGGCACCCTCCTCCACATTTACTGGAGCTGTACGTTGATCGCCCCCTTCTGGACTGTGGTCCAACAACTTCTGACCAACCTCTTGGGCATACCGATCCCAAGTGGTCCCAAATTTGCCCTACTAGGACTATCCCAACTTAAGATCCCCACTCCCCATAAAAAGCTAGTACGTCATATCCTCACAACGGCAAGTTGCCTCATCGCCCTAAATTGGAAAAAAAGGACCCCTTCTCCCCCTGATACATTATTTGCTAAAACAAAAGATGTGGAGCTGATGGAGAAGATGACGGCCAGGATACAGGATAGACTGGAAGCCCACAATAAAGTGTGGGAGCCGTGGCACCTTCAGGAGGACCCACCACGATCAGGTGAACAAGATACTGAGGTCACGCTCCTCTCCTTCCCCTTCCCCACCCCCCTCTTTCTTCTTCTCTACATTCATCCTTTCTTTTCCTCCTCTCTACCTGGAGTATTCTGGTGACTCCAACCAGTTCTTATTAAGCGATTTTTTGTTGATACACAAGCTTAAAACACATGATTGACAATCCAAGCTCAGTAAAGACGCAGAACCTAGCATATATTGCACTGAACACTGACCTCCTATCTGTTTAAATACTGTTTAATACGAAAAGCCTACTCTCAAGATATCTATGTGTGTATTGTAAAAGCTGACAATAAAATAAATGTTACTTGAAAAAAAAAAAAAAACATGCAGGTACTGTTAGATAATTAAAACCAACAAGGAATATCCAAGTAGAAATCCATATACAGTTGACAATTGCTCTTGACATGTTTCACCAATAGGCTTCTTCAGGAGATTCAAAGCACTACATATTGCCAAAACTAGAATTAAGAGTAAACAAGATATTACCGTACAATAAATTACAAATTTAACATCATTCAAATTGTGAACAGACAGCATATTACTTTAAACTACATCAAGTGCATACAAGTATTTACCTAGGTGTACCACCAACATTTTGAAACAAAACCACTAGGAGGCATCTCACTATGGATATCCAAGAATGTAAATAAATAGCAATCACAAGAAGCCACTTAAGCCCATATACACACCAGGCCAACCCCACCATAGGGGAAACAATAGGAAGCAGAGACCTTTCTGAAAACTAAAAGATAATATCAAAAGAAAAAAACGAATTTCCTATATGTGGGAAATGTCGTCCTGGACCAACCACCCCAAAGAAAAAATTTATTTAAATAATAAAAAAATAAAACGGGACACAGAGTCTGAGTAATTACTGATGGGTATCACTAGGTGATTGGACACTGGCACACCCTAGACAGGAGGTTCAACCCCCTATATAACCCCTCCCCTTACTTGGAGTACCTCAGTTTTGTAGCAAAGCAATATAAGTGTATTAGAAGAGGGGCGGGACCTCTGTGTCCCGTGATGTACCTCAAAAGAAAAGGATTTTACAGGTAAGCTGTTACAAAAATCCTATTTTCTTTCTCGTACATCACAGGACACAGAGTCTCAGTAATTACTGATGGGATGCCCTAGAGCAATGCTATCTGAGGGGAGGGGAACCACACAAAGTAGGGTGTAATCAGACCTGAGGACCTTGTACTGCTGCCTACAGCACACTATGCCCAAAGGCGATATCTTCATGCCTTCTCACATCCACCTGATAAAATTTGGTTAATGTATGGACTGACGACCAGGTTGCAGCCTTGCAGATTTGAGCCATGGAGGCCTGGTGATGCACTGCCCATGAAGCACTAATAGTCCTAGTGGCGTGCACCTTGATCTGAAAAGGTGGAACCTTTTGCTTCATACCATAAGCTTGAACAATTACTTGCTGAATGCACTTAGCAATGGTAGATTTTGACGCTGCTTGTCCTCTATTAGGACCTTCTGGCAATACAAACAAAACATAAGTTTTGCAAACTTGAACAGTCACTTCCAGAAAGGCTTTGACTGCTCTCACTACAGCCAAAAAATGTAGTGACCTTTCTTCTGTAGAACAGGGATTTATACAGTTTTCCTCATAAGGGTGGGACTTTAAATTATGGATTATCAGACATATGGTATAATAAAAATGATTTTATTTTATTTAGACAATATATCAAAAAATACTGTGAAACAAATCAAAATTCATACATACATATATAGAAAGAATAAATATATCTGTGCAAAATAGCTTTCAGGTGTATAATGCCTCTGATATATCACAGAATAAATACACTCAGGATATGAACAAATAACAATTGGTCATATACATTCAATAAATCCTACGCATTACGGAGTGTCCTCCACTTCTTCTTCAGGGATGATCGAAAATGTATAATCAAATCTAAATCTAGAATGTAAAAACATATGTTTTAAACAACATTGGATGGGTATTTACAGAGAGGGAAAAAAAAAAAAAAAAAAAAAAAAAAATATATATATATATATATATATATATATATATAGATATAGATAATATATGCGCATCACTACTCACATGTCCAATGAAGAAGTCCAGACTAGAAAGCAAGAGGCCGAATAGGCCAAAAGACACAGGTATGTGGCACAGCAATTAAGAAATACAAATGCAGCTCCCTGGTTAGTGGGGAAAAGTAGACGCCAACAAAACACCTGCAGGCAAACTGGGACCGCATCAACAGGGAAGCTGAAAATGAGGAAGGGAGAGGCCGTCAAAATACACCCCAGACACTGAATATTTATTGTTATCCCCCATCTCCCTGACCACAAACCCCACAAGAAAAGAGGAGGTTGGTCAGGGAGTCTGTGCCAGAAACCATGAATCAGACTGAGACAGAAGTACAATTAAATCCCACTTGTTTATTAATAAAAAGGTAAATAGAAAAAGCGTAGTCAAAGCGTAGCCAGAGTCCAGTAACCAGATCGGGTAGTCAGCCAGGCCAGAAGTCAGGGATCCAAGTAGAGCAACAGCAAGCAGGATAAGGAGTCAGAAGGAATGTCAGCAAGCCAGTCTTAAAACAGAACTGCAGGAGATGATTTCTTGTGATGTGACCAAGGCGAAGGAAGAGGTGAAGTGAACTGGATGGCTTTAAGTAAGCAGGTCAGACGAGCATGATCAGGAACAGCTGGTAACTGTGGCGAGAGATGAGAGCTGGCAATTAGCCAACAACTGAGCAGCCAGCCCAGAGAAGGAAGGGCTAAGCCAGCCTTGAGAGTACCCCCTCCTCAATGACCCCTCTCCCTCGGAGGGCCACCGGGCTTGAGGGGAAACCGTCTATGGAACTCGCGGAGGAGGACAGGGGTATGTACGTCCGAGGATGAAACCCAGGAGCGTTCCTCCTCACTGTACCCCTTCCAATGCACCAGGCACTGTATGCGCCCACAGAACCTACGGGAGTCAACAATGGATTGTACCTCATACTACACATGGTTCTCAACCTGAACAGGGTGAGGATGTGGCACCGAGGTGGTAAATCAGTTGCAGACCAATGGTTTTAATAAGGAGAAATGAAACACATTTGAGATGCGTATACTAGGAGGAAGGTCCAATGCGTAAGCCACTGGGTTAATCCTGCGAAGGATACGGAAAGGACGAATAAACCGAGGTGCAAACTTCAGTGAGGGAACACGAAGCCAGAGGTTGAGAGATGACAGCCAGACCTTGTCCTCAACCTGGTAGGAAGGCACAGGCAGGCGTCTGCGGTCAGCATGGAGTCTGTACCTATCATTAGCATGAAGCAAAGCCTCCTGAACTTGTACCCAAGTGGAATGAAGACCACGGAGATGCTCCTCTAACGCGGGAATACTCTGCAGAACAAACAAGTCAGGAAACATGGAAGGTTGGAAACCATAACTCGCCATAAATGGAGACAATCTGGAGGCAGAATTCAAGGCACTGTTGTGAGCAAACTCTGCCCATGGTAATAGGTCTGACCAGTTGTTATGGTGGTCAGAAATATAGCAACGTAGGAATTTCTCCAAGGACTGATTGGCTCGCTCTGCAGCCCCATTAGACTACAGTTGATACGCAGAAGAGAACGCAAGCTGGATTCCCAACTGTGCACAAAAGGCTCGCCAGAACCGGGAGACAAACTGACTGCCCCTGTCCGAGACAATCACCTTGGGTAGCCCATGTAAGCGAAAGATCTCCCAAACAAAAAGGGAAACCAGTTCCTTAGAGGTAGGCAACTTCTTAAGTGGAATACAATGACACATATTTGAGAACTGGTCAACCACCATAAGGATAACAGTGTTGCCTTGGGAGTTGGGCAACTCCCCAATGAAATCCATTGACAGGTGAGTCCAGGGCCTCTATCCACTGGGTATGAGTTGTAGGAGGCCCACTGGAAGGTGTGGTGCAGTCTTACTCTGAGCACACACGGGACAGCCAGCTATGAAGGAAGTAACATCAACCCTTAGACTAGGCCACCAGAATTGTTGGGAAATGGCCCAAAAGAGTTGAATCTTCCCAGGATGGCCAGCTGCTTTGGGAGAATGGTAGGCTGGAGCACAGCAGTACGGAGACTCTCTGGGACAAAGCAGTGGTCACAAGGTTTCTCAGGAGGAGCATGGACCTGACCAGCAAGAATTGGTGGAGGAAAATTGTTGTGACAAGGCATCCGCCCTTACATTCTTAGTACCGGGTAAGAATGAAACAATGTAATTAAAGCTTGACAAGAAAAGAGCCTATCGCGCCCTTCTGGGAGAGAGTCGCTTAGCTTCAGACAAGAATGTAAGATTCTTATGGTCAGTAAGAATAAGAATGGACACAGTGGTACCTTCAAGGAGATGTCTCCATTCTTTCAGGGCTAAAATGATCGCCAACAGCTCTCTTTCACCAATCTCATAATTGCACTCAGCAGGTGACAATTTCTTGGAAAAGTAGCCACACGGATGCTTAGCGCTCTCAGAGTTAGGACGTGGAGACAGAAAGGCGCCAACTCCAGTCTCAGAAGCATCAACTTCTAGGATGAAAGGCAACGTAGGATCAGGATGTGCCAACACAGAAGCAGAAACAAAGGCAGCCTTGAGAGTCTCAAAGGCCTTAATGGATTATGGAGACCAACTCTGTGAGTTACCATCCTTTCTGGTCATATCAGTCAGGGGCTTGACCAGAGACGAGAAGTTACGAATAAACTTCCGATAGTAGTTGGCAAAACCCAGGAAACGCTGCAGAGGACGTAAACCCACGGGTCGAGGCCACTGTAGGACTGCCGAAAGTTTCTCTGGGTCCATTGAAAAACCAGCAGTGGAAATTACATAGCCCAGGAATGTAACCTGTTAACCTCGCACTTCTCCAGTTTACAATAGATATTGTTCTCTCTTAGTTTCTGAAGCACACGACAGACATCTGTGTGGTGGCTCTCCAGGGACTTGAAAAATACGAGGAGATTATCGAGATAAACCACCACACATAACTGCAACAAGTCTCGGAGGACATTGTTAATAAATTCCTGGAAAACTGCCGGGGCGTTACAAAGGCCAAAAGGCATTACCAGGTATTCATAATGGACTGTTCTGGTATTAAACACAGTTTTCCACTCGTCGCCCTCCTTAATGCACACAAGATTGTATGCCCCTCTCAAGTCAAGCTTTGTGAAAACCGTTGCTCCCTTGAGGCAGTCAAATAATCTGTAATCAATGGAATCGGATAAGCATTCTTAATCGTGACGCGATTGAGACCCCTATAATCTATACAAGGTCTCAGTTCACCACTCTTCTTCACAAAGAAGAAACCAGCACCAGCAGGAGACAAGGATTTGCAGATAGAACCTCGAGAAAGTGCGTCAGCAACATACTCCTCCATGGCCTTATCCTCCAAGACCGACAAAGGGTAAACCCGGCCATGAGGAGGTATGGCACCAGGTTGAATGTCAATTGCACGATCATAAGACTGGTGTGGGGGCAAACTACCTGCTTGACATCGCTAAAATCGCGGTACTCCTCCGGCAGGGAGGGGAGTGAAGAGGTGCACAGGACCTTAGATACCTTCAGGAAGCATGTCTCACTGCATTGTGGTGACCAGGAGAGAACCTCAGCACGGAGCCAATCAAAATAGGGGTTGTGCCTCTGTAACCAAGGATAACCAATAACCAGCAGAAACCTGGGTGAGGAAATAACTTGGAATTGGATTATCTCATGGTGAAGAGCCCCTACGGCCATGGACAACAGAACCATCTCATGAGTCACATGGGCAGGCTGTAAAGGCCCCCCGTCAAGAGCCGCAATAGCAAGTGGAATCGAGGGCTGCAAAACAAATGCAGCATCAATAAACAGGCCTGCAGCCCCAGAGTCGATTAGAACCTGTATCTCGATGGATGACTCAGCCCAAGAAAGGGTGACCGAAACCAGGGGCTTATCCTTCTGGATAAATGGGGATGAAACAATGCCACCTAAGATCTGTCCATGACAGGCCCTGAAGGTTCGGGCGTTCCCTCGATGGGTAGGACAAGACTTCAAAAAGTGACCTGCCTGGCCACAATAAAGGCGCAATCTCTCCCTCCTCCTAAAGGCTCTCTCATCCGCAGAGAGACGCGTGAAGCCCAGGTGCATGGGTTCCTCTTCACTGACTGACTCGGTACCAGGAGGCATGAGAGGTGAGGGATGCATGGATGGGACTACAAAGCTCAGAGGCAAACGTGCAGGAGGCTTCCGCAAGCACTCCGGAGTCTGGAGTCAATGAGAAATGCAAACGAGATCAAGCTCTCCAGCTCATTGGGTATATCTCAGGCTGCTATCTCATCCTTGATGGAATCCGAGAGACCATGAGAAAAAGCAGCCACGAGGGCCTAATTTTTCCAAGCAACCTCTGCTGCCAGAGTACGAAATTCAATGGCATAGTTGGCAACAGTTCTCATACTCTGTTTGATGGACATGAGGCATTTGCCAGCAGAAGCTGAGCTTGTGGGAACATCAAATACCCTTTAAAAGGAGGCCACAAACTCAGGGTAACTCAAGACAACAGGTTTTTGCATCTCCCATAGAGGTTTAGCCCAGGCCAAGGCTCTCTCAGAAAGCAAAGATATCACAAAACCTACTTTGCTTCTGGGAAACGCCTGGGGCAGCATCTTGAAGTATATCTCAACCTGATTGAGAAACTCTCTGAATTGAACTGGATCGCCCACAAATTGCTGGGGAAGCGGAGCGGAACCAGACATACCTCTTATAGAGGTAGTACTCGAGGCAGGTGCCTGCACAGAGACTGGCGCAGCAGCAAGGATGGCCTGCAACTCAGGTTGTACCGGAGCAGCCACAGTGGGGGATTCCAGGTGAGCTGTGCGACTCAGGAGCATTTGTAACGCCAAGGCAAACTGATCCATGCGGTGATCTTGCTCATCCAATCTGGAAAAAATATTATCAACAAGTGGATTGACTGTATCTTCTGAATTCATGGCCTTCACCTACTGTCAGAAAACATGAATCAGACCGAGACAGAAGTACAATTAAATCACACTTGTTTATTAAATAAAAATAAAAAGGTAGATAGAGAAAGCTTAGTCAAAGCATAGCCAGAGTCCAGTAATCGGATCGAGTAGTCAGCCAGTCCAGAGTTCAATAACCAGATCAGATAATCAGCCAGGCCAGAAGTTAGGGATCCAAGTAGAGCAACAGCAAGCAGGATAAGGAGCCAGAAAGGATGTCAGTAATCCAGTCTTTGAACAGACCCACAGGAGATGGTTTCTTGTCAAGTGACCAAGGCGAGGGCAGATATGACGTGAGCTGGACAGCTTTAAGTAGGCAGGTCAGAAGAGCTGGATAAGGAACAGCTGGTATCTGTGGAGAGAGATGAGAGCTGGTAATTAGCTGACAGCTGAGCAGCTAACCCAGAGAAGGAAGGGCTAAGCCAGCCCTGACAGTAGCTCCAAGGACACTTTACTGTTCTCATAATGAATCTCTCCCTTTTGTCTTGCCTTAATAAGCACGCCAGCAAAGGTCTAGGGGGAAGCCCTTGTTTTGGTACTACCGCCGGCACCCTATGTGCCCTTTCAACTGCAAATGCTGCTGAAACCTCCATATCTGGGAATACCTTTCTCAGCCATTTTTCTATAAAGTCCCCAGGGTTAAACCTCTCCGCTTTCCTCTGCTTCCAGCAAACCGACTATTCTTAAGTTATTGAGGCACACCCGTTTCTCAAAATCCGATTTTTGATGCCATATTACAATCTGCTTTTCTGCTATAAGTATCCTTTTAGACATAGGAGTAACAGCATCCTCCAATAAAGATATCCTGTTTTCCACTTTGCCATTCTGTCTCTCATGCTCTGCATATCATGCCTGATCAGTCCTTTGTCACATTTAATCTCATCCATTTTACCTATCAGGGCCGAGCTGCTTGAGTGGATGACTTCCATTAACTGAGAGTTCATCTGTTACAGGGTCAATTTAGGCTTTTTCTCCTGTTTGTCAGCTTTCCCGGACTGCGGCTGGGGCATACTAGGTTTCTGGTTTTACAGAGCCGCTGTTCCGCCACTCCGCGTCTGTGGAGGGCTTCGCCCACCATTTTGCTTATCCATTTGTGTGAACTCTTTGAGGCGGTCCACTGCCGATTGCTGCTCATCCTGCCAGGCGTTTGTTTTCCAGGGTATGGGTCTCGGTAGCAGATACTATTCAGGATCCTGTCGGAGACTCAGGTCGATCTCGGAACTCCCACTACTCACATCCGGTCGCTACATCCGATCGTCACATCCGGTCGTGTCTCGCCCACCGTGATGGCAGAGGGTTACCATCACCTACTCAAAGTTGGTTATTACCATATGATCTAGCAAATCTCCAATCCTATCCACGAAACACACCCAAACATACTCCAGTATCAGACAGAAGTACTGTTAATGTGATAAACATGATTATTTAGCAGACGAACCATAACCATACCTCATGTTTTTATAAGTGTTTACTCTTTAAGCCGGAAAGTGTTCTACAACCATTATTGCTTGATAGTTCTGATGACCGCTGCTGTTAAATCTCATGTATTGCCTCAGACACTTTGTTTAAATGCAATGTAAACCTTATTTCATTTACCAATAAAAATATTATGGGGAAAAAAAAAAGAAAGCAGAAGTGTCTGTGCCTTTATGTAAATCTGCAGTAGAAAAATTCACAGAAGCAGCTTAGTGTGAGAGAATTCTTGCAATGGCAGATAATCAACATCTGCACCCAGAGTGAATTTTGTTATAATATTGTAACAGTTATCTAGACTAACAGTCCAGGCTTCGTAGATACTGTATGTTACTTTATCCAATTAGTGAATTGCTGCCTGTTCAAGTTGTGAGCGATTCCAAAAGCTGAAAAGAATCTGTTAAAATAAATGAAAAATCTGTTTCTGTTTTTATAAAGCGAATGTACTTGGCTGTCTATTTTGTTCTAAAGAGATAATTTAAAATAAAATGTATATCTTAAAAAAAATTTGACAAGTCTCCATAGTTGGCACGTTCCTGTAACAGGTTTGGTAGAGAGATGTGGGGGTTTTTTAAATACAATAGTATCCTCTCAGTATCACAGTATGTTGTGATTTTTTTGTCCCCTAGTTTGGTAGATATACATGGAATCTTAGAATTAAGGAGTGTTCCCTTTGGAACGTCCAGATACAATAGTATGTTATCAGAGTATGCTGTGATTTTTTTTGTCCCCTAGTTTGGTGGATATACATGGAATCTTAGAATTAAGGAGTGTTCCCTTTGGAACGTCCAGATTCATTTACTTTTGCGAAGATGGAAACAATACAAATTCTGGACTGGCTCTGTTTCCTCCCAGCTCCAGCAGTGCCAGCATCTGTAGCCATAAGCAGACCACATTGGATCAAGAGGATTAGATGGCTCCTTAGGCCGCGTACACACAGGGCGGACTGTTCGCCCAACTTTGTTCGTCAAACAATCCGACAAACAGTCAAAATTTGCATGAACGGACTTGACCACACACGATGAACGAACAGTCCGCTGAAAGCGTGCGCGATGACGTGAACGGCACGTACAACGGGACGAGAAATACGACGTCCAATACACTGCAATGCAACCTTCGCCGTGTAAATCCTTTCTGAGCATGTGCGAAACTTAGTTTGTCGAACAAGCCTACACACGAGCGGACTGTCCGCTGAAACCAAGTTTCAGCGGACTGTCTTACGGAAATTCCGAAAAACTTTGTTCGTCAGACTGTCCGCTGAAACTGTCCAAAGTTGGGCGAACAGTCCGCCCGTGTGTACGCGGCCTTAGAGAGACATCTTCACCCCCCCCCCCCCCCAGAAGCAATGAAATGTAAGTGAATTTATCTAACAGTGCCCCATGGGAACATTTGCTTTGATTTCTATACACGAATAACAGTTAACATATTTCCTTTGTTTCCATGTAACCAACCTGTAGTCACTGTTTGGAAATACAGTCAAGTGTCTCATTCAATCTGATTGACTCATTCCTTACCCTTTTAAATGAGACCCTCATCTCACTTTTTAGATGGAACACTTTAAGAAATGTCATGTGAGCACAAGAGCTAGACTATTCAGTTCCTATCAGGCTAAAAGTTACAGTTCTTATGTAGTGCTTGTAAGATATTTGTGGCCTCCATTGGCCACATGGTGGTGACCCTCTCTGGGGTTTACTGGGAGATCAGAGCCCAGATATAAAGGGAGTGTCTACCTATTAGCCTTATAGTGGTGATTATCTTTGGGTAACTAGACAGTGAAGGTGGAATGTCTTGAAGACTCTCCATGTGATAGAAAAGAGGTCTCCCCTCTATGCATGGAGATATTCAACTCAAAATATCCTTTTGTGGACAAACATAACCCATCACAATTTGCCAATATAGATTGGAGTGCTCTGGTGGGTGGAAGGGATATAAATCTGTTATGCTATGCTCAAAATAAAGGTTTACATGTGCTAATCTTATCTCACTGTTACTTGATGTGAGGCGGTTTGATTACATTACGCCCCTACTACCCACCCATATCTATCATACCATTACCTTGCTAAGAGAAGAGACCACATGAGACTCATTTTGTGCGGCTCATAGACTGCTGATCTCCACTTCATGAGTTATATTGTTAAGTCAGAGTTAGCCCTGGGGTGTGCTCCTGCCTGACTGCTCAAATATGTATTTTTTTGATGCTCAAATAACCCACTCTGACTATTTATCTACATTTCATCATTAGATATAAACTCATGTCTTTACCCATTGGCTGA
This sequence comes from Lithobates pipiens, assembly GCF_037356315.1. Classification (NCBI taxonomy): domain Eukaryota; kingdom Metazoa; phylum Chordata; class Amphibia; order Anura; family Ranidae; genus Lithobates; species Lithobates pipiens. The sequence continues at coordinate 57,064,373 of NW_027507718.1, read as the reverse complement.
AAGACTATAAAGTGCCCTACCACAACTCCCACTAGGACTTCCGCCACCCTGGTGGATGGAGGCACAGTACTTAGTGATTATCTTTCCACCACAACATTTCTAATCATATGTAATTCCTGCTGTTCACTCTTTAGTGAACTAAATTATTATCAAAAATCTACACACTCTACCTCTCCTTCATTTATCCTTGATCATTCTAGAGCTTTCACCATGCTTCCCCACCTAGTTCTTTCTTTTTATTAACTAATCCTTTACATCCTCCACCCCAGCTCCTTTTTTTTCCTTAATTTTCCTTACCTATCCTCCCCCTCATTCTCCTGAGGGCAGCATGAGAATAATTTCCTGGAACGTCAAATGCCTTACATAAATTGCTTCCTTGGCAGTTTCTGGCCTCAGAATCAGATGATTAAGGAAGATTCTTACTTTTGAAGTACACAAGTCTTCACCTGTATTTCTCTAATACTAATCAGATCTACTTTCTTGAGTTATTTTTAAACAGTCTGGAGAGTTTTGCAGAAGGGACCCGAATCTCAGTTGGTGATTTGATTTTGACTTTAGATCCACTCAAGGATACTTCAGCAGACACTTCTCACTTTTCCTTAGTGACCAGGAACTCAAAAACACTTAACCACTTGCCGACCGCCGCACGACGATGTACGTCGACAGAATGGCACGGGCAGGCATATGGGCGTACCTGTACGTCCCTGCCTTCCCGCGGGTGGGGGGCCCGATCGGGCCCCCCCCGGTGCCTGCGGCGGTCGGTATTCGTTCGGGAGCGATCCGGGATGAGGGGGCGGCCATTCATTCATGGCCACCCCCTCGCGATCGCTCCCGACGAACGGAAATCCTTTGTGACATCACTTCCTCTCCTGTAATGTAAACACAGGAGAGGAAGTGATGTAATCTCTCCTCCGTGTCGGTATTTTTCGTTCCGACACCGAGGAGAGAGGATCGGTGAGTTGCACCAACACGACACTTCACAGTAGAACATGCCAGGCACACTCACACCCCCCCTTTACCCCCCGATCACCCCCCCAATTACCCCTGCCCCCCCAGTCACAGTGACACCAATGCATTTTTTTTTTTTTTTTTTGCATTGGTGTCATTTGTGACTGTAATAACTGTTAGGGCAGTTAGGGTTAGCCCCCCTTTAGTTCTAATGTACCCCCCTAACCCCCCCAATAAAGGTTTAACCCCGTGATCACCCCCCGTCGCCAGTGTCACTAAGGCTGGGTTCACATTTTAGCGGTTTATGAGAACGGATGTGATTCGCACCGCGCTGCAGTGCAAATCACATCCGATCTCTGCGATTCGAGTTCAGCCATTCGCCGCACCCGCCGCAAATTCACACGGGACCCTTTTTTTGGTCCGCAGCAGAATCGGATCGCATGGGTGTTCACACAATGCGATCCGAGTTTGCAGATCGCACTGCGATATGCGAACTGATCTGGGGGTGTCATTAACATTTCACTGACACTCCCAGCAGTTCGCATAGGGCAGTGTGAACTGCCGCCGGGAGGCATGCGATGCGGGAACCCGCCGCGGATTTGTGGCGTTCCCGCATCGCTCCAGTGTGAACCCAGCCTAATAAGCGATCGTTTTTCTGATCGCTGTATTAGTGTCACAGGTGACGCTAGTTAGGCAGGTAGGTATTTAGGTTCGCCGCAGCTTTTTATAGCGCCAGGGACCCCCATATACTACCGCATAAAGCCCCCTGATTGCCCCCTAGTTAACCCTTTCACCAGTGATCACCATATAACTGTTACAGGTGACGCTGGTTGGTTAGTTATTTTTTTATAGTTTCAGGGCACCCGCCATTTATTACCTAATAAAGGTTTAACCCCCTGATCACCCGGCGGGTGTCATTTGTGACTGTAATAACTGTTAGGGCAGTTAGGGTTAGCCCCCTTTAGTTCTAAGGTACCCCCCTAACCCCCCCAATAAAGGTTTAACCCCGTGATCACCCCCCGTCGCCAGTGTCACTAAGGCTGGGTTCACATTGCAGCGGTTTATGAGAACGGATGTGATTCGCACCGCACTGCAGTGCAAATCACATCCGATCTCTGTGCGATTCGAGTTCAGCCATACAGATAGTATGGCTGAATTCGCGTTGCACCCGCCGCACCCGCCGCAAACTCGCACGGGACCCTTTTTTTGGTCCGCAGCAGAATCGGATCGCATGGGTGTTCACACCATGCGATCCGAGTTTGCAGATCGCACTGCGATATGCGAACTGATCTGGGGGTGTCATTAACATTTCACTGACACTCCCAGCAGTTCGCATAGGGCAGTGTGAACTGCCGCCGGGAGGCATGCGATGCGGGAACCCGCCGCGGATTCGTGGCGTTCCCGCATCGCTCCAGTGTGAACCCAGCCTAATAAGCGATCGTTTTTCTGATCGCTGTATTAGTGTCACAGGTGACGCTAGTTAGGCAGGTAGGTATTTAGGTTCGCCGCAGCTTTTTATAGCGCCAGGGACCCCCATATACTACCGCATAAAGCCCCCTGATTGCCCCCTAGTTAACCCTTTCACCAGTGATCACCATATAACTGTTACAGGTGACGCTGGTTGGTTAGTTATTTTTTTATAGTTTCAGGGCACCCGCCATTTATTACCTAGTCTCACTAGTGTACCCCTAAATTTAGGGGTGTCTACTTTCCAAAATGGGGTCATTTGGGGGGGGTTTGTGCCATCTTGGCATTTTATGGCCTTCAAAACTGTAATAGGTAGTGAGGAGTGAAGTCAAATATTTACGCCCTTAGAAAACCTGAAGGCGGTTCTTGGCTTTCGGGGCCCCGTACGCGGCTAGGCTCCCAAAAAATCCCACACATGTGGTATCCCCGTACTCAGGAGAAGCAGCAGAATTTATTTTGGGGTGTCATTTCACATATGCCCATGCGTGAGCAATATATCATTTAGTGACAACTTTGTGAAAAAAAAAAAAAAAAAAAAGTTTGTAATTTTCCCGCAACTTGTGGCAAAATATAAAATATTCCATGGACTCAACATGCCTCTCAGCAAATAGCTTGGGGTGTCTACTTTCTAAAATGGGGTCATTTGTGGGGGTTTTGTGCCATCTTGGCATTTTATGGCCTTCAAAACTGTAATAGGTAGTGAGAAGTGAAATCAAAAATTTACGCCCTTAGAAAGCCTGATGGCGGTGCTTAGTTTTCGGGGCCCCGTACGCGGCTAGGCTCCCAAAAAGTCCCACATATGTGGTATCCCCGTACTCAGGAGAAGCAGCAGAATTTATTTGGGGGTGTCATTTCACATATGCCCATAGTATGTGTGAGCAATATATCATTTAGTGACAACTTTGTGTAAAAAAAAAAAAAAAAAAAAAAGTTTGTAATTTTTCCGCAACTTGTGGCAAAATATAAAATATTCCATGGACTCAACATGCCTCTCAGCAAATAGCTTGGGGTGTCTACTTTCTAAAATGGGGTCATTTGTGGGGGTTTTGTGCCATCTTGGCATTTTATGGCCTTCAAAACTGTAATAGGTAGTGAGAAGTGAAATCAAAAATTTACGCCCTTAGAAAGCCTGATGGCGGTGCTTAGTTTTCGGGGCCCCGTACGCGGCTAGGCTCCCAAAAAGTCCCACATATGTGGTATCCCCGTACTCAGGAGAAGCAGCAGAATTTATTTGGGGGTGTCATTTCACATATGCCCATAGTATGTGTGAGCAATATATCATTTAGTGACAACTTTGTGTAAAAAAAATAAAATAAAAATTTTTTGTCATTATTCAATCGCTTGAGGCAAAAAAATAAAATATTCAATGGGCTCAACATGCCACTTATCAATTTCCTTAGGGGGTCTACTTTCCAAAATGGGGTCATTTGGGGGGGGTTTGTACTGCCCTGCCATTTTAGCACCTCAAGAAATGAGATAGGCAGTCGTAAACTAAAAGCTGCGTAAATTCCAGAAAACGTACCTTAGTTTGTAGATGTGACAACTTTTGCGCAAACCAATAAATATACAGTTATTGACTTTTTTTTTATCAAAGACATGTGGCTGAATACATTTTGGCCTAAATGTATGACTAAAATTGAGTTTATTGGATTTTTCTAATAACAAAAAGTAGAAAATATCATTTTTTTTCAAAATTTGCGGTCTTTTTACGTTTATATCGCAAAAAATAAAAATTGCAGAGGCAATCAAATACCATCAAAAGAAAGCTCTATTTGTGGGAAGAAAAGGACGCAAATTTTGTTTGGGTACAACATTGCATGACCGCGCAATTACCAGTTAAAGCAGTGCAGTGCCAAATTGTAAAAAGACCTCTGGTCATTGACCAGCAAAATGGTCCGGTCTGAAAGTGGTTAAGGACATTTACCTGTGCACATATATTAGTGTGTGATATTGAAATTATCATATGAGTATTCATTTCTAATATGAGTTTAACAATATTATTAATAAATATAGATATATTGAAACTGGTTTAGACAACCTTTGGTTGGAAATGAAATCAAGGTTAATGGGGAAATTGGTAAAAATGGAATTAGCTAAGATTAAGATAACAATTTTGTAATTTTACATTTATTGAGTGGAAAGAAAAAAAAGATTAAGATGAGGTTGTTAATTTGTATACAGCTGCAATAATGTTTAACAAAGCCAAGATGAATGGGATACATAAGGAAGTTTTTCTACAGAAATGAAATCTTAAAGTCTGATAATAACTTAATGTGTGGTCCATGATGTGAGAGTAATAATAACATTTAAATATAACAGACCCATCACATCAAGTCCACACACCGTTAGGATAGATGCTGCCTGCAGCCAGTTGGTTTATAGTTTTTGATGGCCAAGTGCTTTCTGGTCCGTCATACATATTGTTGGTCCTTTTGTTTTTATGTATTTTTATTTTTGAAATCCAAAGCAGAATGTGTGGATTGTGAAATGGTGTGCCCCTTTTCCTTGTAAGTGCAGTGGGTATACGTAGAAGAATATTTTGGATTTATGGACATCTCTGCATGACTGCAGGGTATTCTTATCATTTATTATAATATTGCCAGGAAAAAGTTGTCTTTTTGAAACATGAAACTGGAGTTCTTACACAAACAGTATGACAGAAAACAAGCCATTGTTATATTTATGCAAGCTGGACCCAGTAATGAAGGGTTCACTCTGATATATCAGAGCTGTAACTTTATGGAAAGTTGCTATTAGACAAAGTTACAGATATTATTTTGGTCAAATATTTAATTTTTAATGGTCCGACATTATGCACAGCAAATATATAAGTAACTAAATGTTTGTCTAATGAAAGGTTCAAAATATGAATTGGTTTTGTTTGTTTATGTACAAATCTAACAATGAAAAATGTGTACATTTGAATCCAGCCACCTTATTGCCTCTATCAGTGCCAGATTAAGAGCATCATGGGCCTGGTGCTAAGGATTTTGGTGGGCCTTTTTATGAAAATAAATAAAATGAAAATGCAAACAATTTTTTATTAAATTAAAGGGGGGGGGGGGTGATACAGAGATAGGGGGCTGAAAGAGAGGGGATGAGAGGGAGGGGAAAAGAGAGAGAAAGGGAGTGAAAGAGAGAGAGGGGTTGAGAGAGAGGGAATAAGAGAGAAGGAGTGATAAAAAGGGGAATAAAGAGAGGGTGAAAGAGAGAAAGGTGGGAAAGAGGGTTTGAAGGGGGCGAGAGAGAGAGAATGGGGTATGAAGGTGGTGAGAGAGAGAGAACAGGGTGAAAGAGAGGGGATGAGAGGTAGAGGGGGTGAGGGGGTAAAAGAGTGAAAGAGAGGGGGTGAGAGTGAGGGGTGGGTCTGTGGGGGGGCAGCACAGCATAGTACATTACATGGGGGGGGGGGGGAATAGCACAGTACATTACATGGTTGGCACAACACATTACATGGTGGATACATGGATACAGCACATTTAATGGTGGGCAAAGCACAGCAAATTACATAGTGGGCACAGCACATTACATGGTTGGCACTGCCCAATACAGCACATTACAAGGTAGGCACAGCACATGACATGGTTGGCACAGCACTTGACATGGTTGGTACTGCACAACACAGAAACTGCACAAAGTGGGCATAGGACCTAATATGGGGGGCACAGCACATGACATGGCGGGCACAGCTAAGCACATTACATGGTGGGCACTGCACATTAAAAGTGAGCACTGCACAGCGCATTATATGGTGGGCACAGCATATTATATGGTGGGTACTGCACATGACATAGTGGGCACTGCACAGCACATGACAAGGTGGGCACTGCATGACACCACATGACATGGTGAGCCCTGCACAACACAGCACATTGCATGGTGGTCACAACACAGCACATGCACAAGGTGGGCACATGACCTTATATGGTGGGCACAGCACATGGCATGGCGGGCACAGCTGAGCACATTACATAGTGAGCACTGCACATTACAAGTGGGCACTGCACAGCAATTTACATGGTGGGCACTGTACATAACATGGTGGGCACTGCATGACGCATTACATTACATTGTGGGCACTGCACGGCACAGCACATTACATGGTGGGCGCAACACATTACATGGTGGGCACTGCATGGCATAGCACATTTCATGGTGGGCAATGCAACTGCACATTACATGTTAGGAATGGCATATTACATGGTGGGCACTGCTGAACAGCACAGCACATTACAAAGTGGGCACAACACACTACATTCTGAGCACAACACATGGCAGGGTGGGCACAGAACAGCACATGACATGGTGGGAACTGCACATGATGTGGTGGGCACTGCATGGAACAGCACATTACATGGTGGGATCACTGCATGGCACAGCACATGGCATGGTGGACACGGCAAATTATATAGCGGGCAGTGCAAGGCACATCATATGACATGGTGGGCACTGAATGGCACAGCACATGACATGGTGGGCATTGCACATGACATGGTGGGCACTGGGTGGCACATCACATGACATAGTGGGCACTGCATATTACATGGCAGGCACTGCATGGCACAGTACATGACATGGCGGGCACTGCATGGTACATCACATGACATGGTGGGCACAGCACATTACATGGTGGGAACAGCACATGACATGGTGGGCACTGCAAGGCACAGCATGACATAGTGGGTACTGTAAGGCACAGCACGACATAGTGGGCACTGCACATCACATGAAGAGCAATGCAATGCACAGCACATTACATGGAGGGCACTGCAATGTACAGCACATGACATGGTGGGCACTGCACATTACATTGTGAGCATTGCAATGCACAGCAAATTACGTACTGGGCACAGTACATTACATGGGGGCACTGCAATGCACATGACATGACATGATGGGCACAGCATGACATGGTGGGCACTGCACATGACAAGGTGGGCACTGCACATGACATGGTGGGCACTGCACATTACATAGTGGGCACTGCCTTGCACAGCACATGACATGGTGGGCATAGCACATTGCATGGTGGGCACTGCAATGCACAGCACATGACATGGTGGGCATTACAGTACCCACCATGGGCATAAGAGAGCACATTACATGGGGGGCACTGGGCACAAGAGAGCACATGACATGGTGGGAACTGGGTACAAGAGAGCACATGACATGGGGGGAATCAGCATTGTGTCCCCTAGCACAATAATTACACAACACCTCCCTAACAAATTTACTAACCTTATGTCAACAGCATGGGAGATGTCCTTCCTCCCGGGCTCCTGCTGGTTAGGACAACATTAGCGCCCCTCCCCCAGACAGCTCCCAAACACAGAGGATCTGTGTGAGTGTAACAGATCTTGTGATAGGAGTCAGACATCTGCAGAGACAAGCCTTGGCTGCAGTGACTAACACTTGTCTCCTCCATGTGTGCAGTGCACAGAGGGCTCCTCTTCTTTTAAAAAGGCACATAGATATTGATAAGCCACTGGCATGGGCCTATATTGAGGGAGGGGCCTGGAGCTGCAGCTCCACAAGCCCCTATGTTAATCCGGCCCTGGCCTCTATTGGAGGAGGCTGGAGACAAAGAAAAAACACATGTATTAAATTGATGACGTGGGAATCAGCTGCTGTGAGCCCAGTGCAGGACACACTCCCTGGACACCCGAGTATTTTTTTTTTTTTGTAGCGTTATTTCCCGGTTTTATACTGAGGATGAAGTTTATCATCCAGAAGGATTCTCTGTATTGAGAGTCATTGGATCCTTTTTACCCAGCTCAAGAAGCAGAGCTCCATGTTTTAGAAAAGCCTGTGAGCTATAAAAAGAGTATATATTTATATAGATAGTCAAGATTAGGGATGAGCTTCGTGTTCGAGTCGAACATACGTTCGACTCGAACATCGGCTGTTCGTCCGTTCGGCGAAGTCCGAACATTTTGGTCCGTTCGCGCCAAATTCGTGTGGCGCTCACTGCCCACAATGCACTGCAATGGCACAGTGCATTGCTGGCTCATGATTGGCCAAGCATGCACTGTGACCCCGCATGCTTGGCCAATCGCAGCGCCAGCAGCGAGGAGAGCCATGATTGGCCACAGGCAGGATGCCTGTGGCCAATCATAGCTCAGGCTGTGTAGTGCACGCCCCACACTATATAAGGCCACCAGCGCGGCGGCCTTGTGTAGTGTGTTGGTGTCTGAAGCAGTGGGTGTTCTGTGTACCTTCAACACAGTACACACCGATCGTTTTCGGCCGATTTTCGATCTTGCTGTTGTGTAGTGGTTGTTGTCTGCGTGCCCTGACCGCAGTATACACCGCTATATTCACCTCACCTGTATAGCTAGTGATCTATCTTTTATAATAGAGCTTGCAGTCAGTAGTGTTAGGAGCTAGTGCGTGCTGTCTGCGTGCTCTGTACCCAGTACATACCGCTGTATCCACCTACATAGCTCTTCTCTATTTGAGCCCACTTGCCATCTGCAGGAGTTATTGGAAGTTGTGTGTGCCTCCAGCACAGCACAGTATACATCTGTATATACCCCTTTATCTCTGGTGTTCTATAATAAAGGCATCTGCAGGAGTTAGTGGGTGTTGTGTGCCTCTAGCACAATATACACTACCCAACTGCTTTTTTACCCAACTACCTTCAGGCCATTACCATGTCTGGAAGGCCAGCAAGGAGAGGCAGACAGGCGCGAGCCGATAAAAGAGGGCAAGCAGGCTCTGTGTCTAGAGACAACAGTGCTGGTCGTGGACGCGGTGCATTGTCATCAGCACGTGGCCATGGGACACGCTTGTCCTTCTTTTCGGCAGCTGGACATGTTGAGCCGCAACATGCCAACGACTTGGTAGAGTGGATGACCAAGCCCTCTTCATCCTCCTCATCCTCTCTCACCCAGTCTCAGGGTACTAGCAAAGCAGCTGCCAACGCATCGTCTTCCCTCCTCTCAATATCATCATCAGTGACTCCTTCCCTAGACCCACCACGTCCTCCTGAGGAGTCTCCTGAACTCTTTGAGCACAGTGTTGGGTACATGCTCCAGGAGGATGCCCAGTGTTTTGTGAGCTCTGATGATGACACTCAGCTAGAGGAAGGCAGTAGCGTGAGCGCAGAGAGAGGGGATGCTCAAGAAGGACAGCAATCTGGCAGTCATGTTCCACAAGCTGCAGCATACTGCCAGGTTTGCTACAACGATGAAGAGGGAGGGGATGATGAGGGCACTCCACGTGGGTGCCTGGAAGGAGAGAGGAGGAGGAGGAGGAGGAGGAGGAGGCACATGTCCAACGAGGCAGGATGCCCTCCGGGGGCCAGCTTAGGGGCAGCACACCGACTGAATCACACCGCAGAGCTCCACCTGTGCAGGGCGCTGCCTCTGCGCGTTATTCTAAAAGTTCTTTGGTGTGGGCCTTTTTTGAGACGAGTGCATCAGATCGCACCGCTGCTATTTGCAACATATGTCTCAAGCGTATCTTGCGTGGCCAAAACATCAGCCGCTTGGGCACCACATGCTTGACCAGACATATGTTGACCTGCCATGCAGCTCGTTGGCAAGCGTACCTCAAAGACCCACACCAAAGAACAAAGCGGACCTCTCCTTGCTCCTCATCAGCTGGCATCTCCAACCCCACTAGACCTTCAGTCCTCTCTGAAACCTGCTCTGAGAGGAATGAAGGTGTAGAATTAGGTGTGTCACAGCCAAGTGCTTCCGGGAACTCTGCTAGCGGTACACCCACGTCCGATTATAGCAGGCAAATGTCCCTGCCCCAGCTGCTGGACCGGCGAAAGAAGTTCACTCCCAGCCATCCACATGCCCAGCGGTTGAATGCTAGCTTGGCTAAATTGCTAGCACTTCAACTGCTGCCTTTTCAGTTGGTAGACTCGGCCCCCTTCCGTGAGTTTGTACAATGTGCGGTTCCTCAGTGGCAGGTCCCCAAACGCCACTTTTTCTCACGGAAGGCGATCCCGGCTCTCTACCGGCATGTGGAAGGCAATGTCCTTGCCTCGCTGGACAGGGCGGTCAGCGATAAGGTGCATATTACCGCTGACTCATGGTCCAGCAGGCATGGACAAGGACGTTACCTGTCTTTCACGGCCCATTGGGTCACTTTTCTGGCAGCTGGGAAGGATGCAGGACAAGGTGCAGTAGTGTTGGAGGTTGTTCCACCACCACGCCTCCAAAATGCTACTATTGGTTGTGACACACCTCTCTCCTCCACCCCTCCTCTTCTTCTTCCTCCATGGCCTCTTCCAGTGCTCTGTCCTCAGAACCAGCGGTGCTTCGTAGGCGTTCCAGGGGCTACGCAATTACGCAGGCAAAACGATGCCATGCCGTGCTTGCGCTGGTTTGTTTGGGGGACAGGAGCCACACTGGGGCGGATGTTTTGTCAGCTCTGCAGGGGCAGGCCGAGAGGTGGTTGACGCCACGCCAGCTTATGCCAGGAATGGTGGTTTGCGACAATGGCACCAACCTCCTCTCCGCCCTCCGACAGGGACAACTGACCCATGTGCCCTGTGTAGCTCACGTCCTTAACCTGGTGGTGCAGCGGTTCTTGGGCAGGTACCCCGGCTTACAGGATGTCCTGAAGCAGGCCAGGAAAGTCTGTGTGCATTTCCGCCTGTGCTCGGCTGGCTGAGCTCCAAAAGGAGTTGAACCTGCCCAAGAACCGCCTTATATGTGACATGCCCACCAGATGGAACTCAACGTTGGCCATGCTGCAGCGGCTGCACACGCAGCAGAGGGCCATCAATGAGTACCTGTGCGACTACGGCACCAGGACAGGGTCAGGGGAGCTCGGTTTTTTCTCATCACGCCAGTGGGGCATGATCAGGGATGCATGCACTGTCCTGTCACTGTTTGAGGAGGCCACAAGGATGGTGAGCAGTGACAGTGCATGCATCAGTGACACTGTACCTCTTGTCCACCTCTTGGAGCATACGCTGCGTGGAATAATGGACAGGGCACTTGAGGCAGAACAGAGGCAGGAAGAGGAGGACTTCCTTGCCTCTCAAGGCCCCCTTTATCCAGACAGTGTTTCTGCTGTGCCACCCATCACACAGGAAGAGGATGAGGAGGAGGAAGAGAATTTTTCTGCCCCTGTTTAACAGGGGCGTTTAAGTACAATTTTTGATGCAATGCTTTGCAGCAGGGCTAATTCCTGCAATAAAACTAGAGTATATGGGAGAGGTTGCAGTGTGGTGGCACCAGCAGCAGTGCCTAAGGCCAAATTTTTCTGCCCCTGTTTAACAGGGACATGTAATTACAATTCTTGATATAATATTTCACAGGAGGGCCTGTTCCTGTGCCCACCCAGAGTAACTGTGAGGACTTATAGTGTTGTGGCACCAGCACCACAACCACCAAAGGTCAATTTTTCTACCACTGTTCAACAATGGCATGTAATTACAATTCTTGATATAATCGTTCACAGCAGGGCGCTCCAGCGCCCACCAAGAGTCACTTTGAGGGCTTACAATGTTGTGGCAAAACCAACACCTTGTTCCGCCATTTCTGCAGAGCATATAGGGCAGGCCCCTACTTTCAAACATCCAATTTACAAACATCTCCTACTTGCAAACGGAAGGAGACAACAGCAAGTGAGATGAAAAAAGATGGACGACAAAACAAATTATACAGGGGTGATAACCCTTCCCTATGTTTTCCAAAAAGCTTAAAAATTGTTTTTTTGACTTGAGCTACACTTTAAAAATGTACCAGTTGAAAATTACAAACAGATTCAACTTAACACAACAAACCTACACAGTCCCTGGCTTGTTTGCACCGCCTGTATACTGCTGTTCTGAGTATATAGGGCCTGGGGGCCACACACATTTCCTTTTTTTAATATGGATACAGGGTTCCCCTTAATATGCGTACAAGACCCAAATAGGCTGGTAATGGGCAGGGAGGGCTACCCATGCCATTTTTCTCAATGATTTTCAACCATATTGCAGGAACCAGATATAACATTAAAACCGCAAGCAGTTTTAAATGGTGTTATTTCCGTTTAATGTCATTTTGTGCAGGGACTGTTCTAAACACGGGAAACACGTGGCACTTCACAGGCATACTACAGACACCCCACAGGCACCATATTTAAAGGAATATTTCACTTTTTTTTCACTTTAATCATCATTAAAATCAGTGCTCCCGTCAAAACGGCCATTTTTAAAAACATTTTAGGCATTGACCCATGTCCCCTGGGGCAGGAGCCAGGTCCCCAAACCCTTTTTAGGACAGTATCTTGCATATTAGCCGTTAAAATTAGCACTTTTAATTTCGAACGTTCGAGTCCCATAGGCTTCAATGGGGTTCTAAAGTTCGTTCGAATTTGGGGTCCGTTCGAAAGTTCTGGTGCGAACCGAACCGGGGGGTGTTCGGCTCATCCCTAGTCAAGATATAGAGAGCTTTTGGTTCCATTTAAAGGGTCAGAAGTTTGTTTTTACTTCGGCAGGTAAACCAATCAAGCATGCCAAGTTCATTTGATCGGCTGTTTTCAGCCTTCCAGGTTCTTTCTGAGGTAGCCATAATAAACAGTAAAACTCACACATGGAAGCAGACCAGGCGACTCTAAGGATGCTGCATTTACAGCCCCGGACACTTACTGGGTCTGTGCAACTCACAGATTCCACCCTAGTTCTGGCCCAGTATAGCTGGGATTAATAATTCAACTTTAAGGACCCCAGAACGAGAAGCACAAGTGGTCCACAGAGGGCAACTTCTTACGAAACAAGACTTTGGAAAAGGTGATCATTTATTTCTGCCAGACACTCTTTTCCCTTCAGCTTGACACATGGACCATGTCATCAGTCACAAGCAGTTATGGCTGCCTTAGTAAATGAGCGTGGGATAGAGCCAGGGTTCTCCACAGTTGTTTTTATAACATACCACTTCTTGTTTTACCTGTTACCAAAGGTGTTACCAAAAGCTGAACATCCCTTCCAGAGATAACGAAAAGATATATCCAGATGCCCAAGTCAGGATCTTACGAGTATGTATTTTGTTTGTATGGACATGTTTTATGGATGTCCAGTGGCAAATGCTACTGCAAAGGCCACAGTAAAAAAGTGTTATCAGAAGTAGTTTTTAAGTACAGAGCGCAGAATCTACAGAGAGTAACAGAGGAAATCATTTTTATAGGAGAGTCCTTACTAGAAGTTTTGAGGTTTTATTTTTACACCACCTACTGTCTACAATGTAGCGGACAAAGTAGAGTAAGAAACTAGAAAACTTTTGCCTGAATGTTTTATTATATTTTATCAAGCCTGTAAGGGGATGTTGGACTCTCTCTTTATGGGATTTGGTTTGGGAGTGTGTTACTCACTTGCTTATATTTTGTCTCAGCAGCTGAAGTCCTCCATTCGGATCTCACAGAGAATGTTGCTGATTTTTTTAAGGTTTTTGACAAACTAATTTATGTGTTTTCTCCCCAATTCCAGATCCTAAAAGTTTGGAAGGATCTAAAACTAAAGCCTGGTGACTTGTGGATTGTTAAGAGACATTTATATATAAGGAAATGTTTGGAGACTCAATACAGCATCTATTTCATGTAGAGTTTTGCAAAACTTGAAAGAAAAGTCACCTGGATCCACACCAGACACTACAAAAATGTCTAAATTAAAGAAATCTCTGTGTTTGATTTGTTTCCCTCTTGCAATCACAGTCTAGGGTACTTTTTGATTCAATTACTTTAATTGTAAGTGATATATATATATATTTGAAAAGTAGTTTAGCCATGTTGAAGTCATATTTGTCTTTTGTATCTCTGTCATTTTATGTAGAATTGTCTGTGTTTATATGTGCTGATAAGTCAGTACACCAGCAATTAAGCTAGAAGGCCATTCTGGCCACAGGAGTGTACAGTCAGTACTCTGTAAATATGTCTTATCAATCATTTGTTTTTCACAGTGAAAAGTCATTTTGTAATGAAAAAAGCTGCTCAGCTATTATTTTCTCCACAATGGAGTTTTTTCCTCTTTGGCCAGGACTACCTCCACCTAAGCGTGTGGAGGTTCCAGGTTAAAGGTGATAGCAGGTATGGTTAATGATCAAAATATTGATCAAAAGAGAGGAGACTGTAATGGAAATTTGTAGGTTCTGTATATAATTGTATTCTATTTTATATGTATTGCACGATGCCCTCACTGTGCATACGGCACTAACAATGTTTTCAGTACATGTTTTGCATTCTTTCAAGTCCTGATTAGAATTACCCTGCCTATGTAACGCCCCTTGTTACCATAAAACGTACAACTGTAATATTAATGTGATACCTACGTAATCATATGTATAAAAACCTTAAAATGTGTCATAATAAAGGAGAACGGTTATTGGAAAGATACTGAGCGTATCTTTTGTGTCTGTTCCCTACTGCAGTAGTTATTATTAATTTGGAACCACTAATCAATATGAGGATAGGAGTTGCCTATCATCAAAATATCCATTTCACTTACCTGCTCTTTTGCAGTGGATTTGCACAGAGCAGTACCTTCTGTCCCTCTTCTGTGCTCCTGACCCTTCCTTCCTGTTCAGTGCCCCCACAGCAAGTAGCTTGCTATGGGGGCACCTGAGCTGAGTCACAGCTCTCTGTGACCATTCAGACACGGAGCTCCAACCCGGCCCCCCTTTCTCCTCTGATTGGCTATCTGACTTTGATTGACAGCAGCAGGAGCAAATGGCACCACTGCTGTGTCTCAGCCAATTAGGAAAGAGAATCTCAGTTGGCTGATACACTTGTGGAGATCGCTGGACAGAAACGGACCTCAGGTAATTGTTAGGGGGCTGAGGAGGTCTGCTGCACACAGAATTCTTTTTATCCTATTGCATAGAATTATTCTGTCTTTACAACCCCTTTAATAATGTTCTAAACCCTACTTTGGATAGATTACAACTAGTTGGCATCCCCAGGTCATTGACTGAGACAAGATTTGCAAAACGACTGAAGGAGCTTGGTCTGATGGACATCTGCAGATTAAACCATCCCAATCTGAAGGAATCCTCTTGTTGTTCTAGCACATGCTTTTCTTTGTCCAGGATTGACCTTGCACTGGGAATGAGCTCTTTCCTTACCTGGGTTAGGGCATCCTCTTATGGGTCTCGGGTCTTTCTTACCATTAGTTCCTTCTGGTGTTCCTTGTTGGCCATGGTCTGGGAAAGGTCTCTCCATGAAAGGTGAATCCCTACTGGCAAACCTTGATCTCTCCTGGCGAGGTTATTGAGCACATGCTTTCAGAATATTTCTTATAAAACAAAGGCATAGCATCCATATTGATTGTCTGGGATGCGATGAAGGCTTTTCTACCGAACATCCTGATTAGGGAGTTTTCCAGGGTCAAAACTTGATCTAGGCAATAGGAAGCAGATGTGATGAATATCACAGATTAGTGATGGCCGAACGGTTCGCCCGGCGGTCGTTTCGCGGCGAATTTCCGACTTTCGCCGTCCGCGGGTTCGAACGCCTTTTTCCGTCGTTCGCCCCGGCGGACTTACGTGTTTAATGTATACAAGAACTTTAACCTTTCGTGACACGTTTATCATGTGTTACAGGACAACCAATTGAGACATGACAGCTCATGGACACTTGGACATTCCCCCTAACCTATAAATACACCCGATCCGGTGGCCATTTTACATTCTTTCTTCTGTCACTGTAGGGAAAGGATCCTGTGTGGAGTAGGGACAGAGAAAACGCTAGCTATTTGGTACACAAAAGTTCTTTTCAGGACTGGTATAGGTGTTAGGTCAGCAGCCTGAGTTTCTTTTGTCAGTTTAGATAAAGGGACAGAGCGCTGTATGCTGCTATTTTAGGGACAGCTCAGCCAGATTAGTCTTTCTTCATCATCATCATCATCATCATCATTAGCTGTTACTATCAGGTCCACAAAAGAGCTGTTCCAGCTAATCGTTCCAGCCTACTCTTTTTTGCCAATTTGTATAGGGACAGGCAGGAAGCAGTGTGTCAGGCAGTGAGGATAATTTTAAAGACTTGCTGTTACTATTAGTTCCACAAAGGTTCTTTTCAGGACTGGTATCAGTGGTACGGTAATAGGCTTGTACACGTATAATATTCTTTCTTCCAAATATAGAAAGAATATTATACTTGACTGCTGCCCTTCTGCTGCAGTCTGCTAATCATTCACAACTCACTTGTTCCACAAAAGTTCTTATAAGGACTGGTAACTTGGTCTGTCTAGGGTGCTACGGTACATAGGCTTGGGTGCGGTACAGTCTGCTGTTCTGTAAGGACCGCTATCGGTCCACAATAGATAGGGTTGCCGTGCACTACTGCTGACCGCTGCCCTATACTGCAGCAGTCCTTCAGCGGTATAGGGACTGACGCACAGTCTGCTAAACACTAATACACAACCTGCTTGGTCCACAAAAGTTCTTATAAGGACTGGTAACTTGGTATAGGGTGCTACGGTACATAGGCCTGAGTGCGTTACAGTCTGCTGTTCTGTAAGGACCGCTATCGGTCCACAATACATAGGGTTGACGTGCACTACTGCTGACCGCTGCCCTATACTGCAGCAGTCCTTCAGCGGTATAGGGACTGACGCACAGTCTGCTAAACACTAACACACAACCTGCTTGGTCCACAAAAGTTCTTATAAGGACTGGTAACTTGGTATAGGGTGCTACGGTACATAGGCCTGAGTGCAGTACAGTCTGCTGTTCTGTAAGGACTGCTATCGGTCCACAATACATAGGGTTGCCGTGCACTACTGCTGACCGCTGCCCTATACTGCAGCAGTCCTTCAGCGGTATAGGGACTGACGCACAGTCTGCTAAACACTAATACACAACCTGCTTGGTCCACAAAAGTTCTTATAAGGACTGGTAACTTGGTATAGGGTGCTACGGTACATAGGCCTGAGTGCGTTACAGTCTGCTGTTCTGTAAGGACCGCTATCGGTCCACAATACATAGGGTTGCCGTGCACTACTGCTGACCGCTGCCCTATACTGCAGCAGTCCTTCATTGGTATAGGGACTGACGTACAGTCTGCTAATCACTAACACACAACCTGCTTGGTCCACAAAAGTTCTTATAAGGACTGGTAACTTGGTATAGGGTGCTACGGTACATAGGCCTGAGTGCGTTACAGTCTGCTGTTCTGTAAGGACCGCTATCGGTCCACAATAGATAGGGTTGCCGTGCACTACTGCTGACCGCTGCCCTATACTGCAGCAGTCCTTCAGCGGTATAGGGACTGACGCACAGTCTGCTAAACACTAATACACAACCTGCTTGGTCCACAAAAGTTCTTATAAGGACTGGTAACTTGGTATAGGGTGCTACGGTACATAGGCCTGAGTGCGTTACAGTCTGCTGTTCTGTAAGGACCGCTATCGGTCCACAATACATAGGGTTGACGTGCACTACTGCTGACCGCTGCCCTATACTGCAGCAGTCCTTCAGCGGTATAGGGACTGACGCACAGTCTGCTAAACACTAACACACAACCTGCTTGGTCCACAAAAGTTCTTATAAGGACTGGTAACTTGGTATAGGGTGCTACGGTACATAGGCCTGAGTGCAGTACAGTCTGCTGTTCTGTAAGGACTGCTATCGGTCCACAATACATAGGGTTGCCGTGCACTACTGCTGACCGCTGCCCTATACTGCAGCAGTCCTTCAGCGGTATAGGGACTGACGCACAGTCTGCTAAACACTAATACACAACCTGCTTGGTCCACAAAAGTTCTTATAAGGACTGGTAACTTGGTATAGGGTGCTACGGTACATAGGCCTGAGTGCGTTACAGTCTGCTGTTCTGTAAGGACCGCTATCGGTCCACAATACATAGGGTTGCCGTGCACTACTGCTGACCGCTGCCCTATACTGCAGCAGTCCTTCATTGGTATAGGGACTGACGTACAGTCTGCTAATCACTAACACACAACCTGCTTGGTCCACAAAAGTTTTTATAAGGACTGGTAACTTGGTATAGGGTGCTACGGTACATAGGCCTGAGTGCAGTACAGTCTGCTGTTCTGTAAGGACCACTATCGGTCCACAATACATAGGGTTGACGTGCACTACTGCTGACCGCTGCCCTATACTGCAGCAGTCCTTCATTGGTATAGGGACTGACGTACAGTCTGCTAATCACTAACACACAACCTGCTTGGTCCACAAAAGTTTTTATAAGGACTGGTAACTTGGTATAGGGTGCTACGGTACATAGGCCTGAGTGCAGTACAGTCTGCTGTTCTGTAAGGACCGCTATCGGTCCACAATACATAGGGTTGACGTGCACTACTGCTGACCGCTGCCCTATACTGCAGCAGTCCTTCATTGGTATAGGGACTGACGTACAGTCTGCTAATCACTAACACACAACCTGCTTGGTCCACAAAAGTTCTTATAAGGACTGGTAACTTGGTATAGGGTGCTACGGTACATAGGCCTGAGTGCGTTACAGTCTGCTGTTCTGTAAGGACCGCTATCGGTCCACAATACATAGGGTTGCCGTGCACTACTGCTGACCGCTGCCCTATACTGCAGCAGTCCTTCAGCGGTATAGGGACTGACGCACAGTCTGCTAAACACTAACACACAACCTGCTTGGTCCACAAAAGTTCTTATAAGGACTGGTAACTTGGTATAGGGTGCTACGGTACATAGGCCTGAGTGCGTTACAGTCTGCTGTTCTGTAAGGACCGCTATCGGTCCACAATACATAGGGTTGCCGTGCACTACTGCTGACCGCTGCCCTATACTGCAGCAGTCCTTCAGCGGTATAGGGACTGACGCACAGTCTGCTAAACACTAACACACAACCTGCTTGGTCCACAAAAGTTCTTATAAGGACTGGTAACTTGGTATAGGGTGCTACGGTACATAGGCCTGAGTGCGTTACAGTCTGCTGTTCTGTAAGGACCGCTATCGGTCCACAATACATAGGGTTGCCGTGCACTACTGCTGACCGCTGCCCTATACTGCAGCAGTCCTTCATTGGTATAGGGACTGACGTACAGTCTGCTAATCACTAACACACAACCTGCTTGGTCCACAAAAGTTTTTATAAGGACTGGTAACTTGGTATAGGGTGCTACGGTACATAGGCCTGAGTGCAGTACAGTCTGCTGTTCTGTAAGGACCGCTATCGGTCCACAATACATAGGGTTGACGTGCACTACTGCTGACCGCTGCCCTATACTGCAGCAGTCCTTCATTGGTATAGGGACTGACGTACAGTCTGCTAATCACTAACACACAACCTGCTTGGTCCACAAAAGTTTTTATAAGGACTGGTAACTTGGTATAGGGTGCTACGGTACATAGGCCTGAGTGCAGTACAGTCTGCTGTTCTGTAAGGACCGCTATCGGTCCACAATACATAGGGTTGACGTGCACTACTGCTGACCGCTGCCCTATACTGCAGCAGTCCTTCATTGGTATAGGGACTGACGTACAGTCTGCTAATCACTAACACACAACCTGCTTGGTCCACAAAAGTTCTTATAAGGACTGGTAACTTGGTATAGGGTGCTACGGTACATAGGCCTGAGTGCGTTACAGTCTGCTGTTCTGTAAGGACCGCTATCGGTCCACAATACATAGGGTTGCCGTGCACTACTGCTGACCGCTGCCCTATACTGCAGCAGTCCTTCATTGGTATAGGGACTGACGTACAGTCTGCTAATCACTAACACACAACCTGCTTGGTCCACAAAAGTTTTTATAAGGACTGGTAACTTGGTATAGGGTGCTACGGTACATAGGCCTGAGTGCAGTACAGTCTGCTGTTCTGTAAGGACCGCTATCGGTCCACAATACATAGGGTTGACGTGCACTACTGCTGACCGCTGCCCTATACTGCAGCAGTCCTTCATTGGTATAGGGACTGACGTACAGTCTGCTAATCACTAACACACAACCTGCTTGGTCCACAAAAGTTTTTATAAGGACTGGTAACTTGGTATAGGGTGCTACGGTACATAGGCCTGAGTGCAGTACAGTCTGCTGTTCTGTAAGGACCGCTATCGGTCCACAATACATAGGGTTGACGTGCACTACTGCTGACCGCTGCCCTATACTGCAGCAGTCCTTCATTGGTATAGGGACTGACGTACAGTCTGCTAATCACTAACACACAACCTGCTTGGTCCACAAAAGTTCTTATAAGGACTGGTAACTTGGTATAGGGTGCTACGGTACATAGGCCTGAGTGCAGTACAGTCTGCTGTTCTGTAAGGACCGCTATCGGTCCACAATACATAGGGTTGACGTGCACTACTGCTGACCGCTGCCCTATACTGCAGCAGTCCTTCAGCGGTATAGGGACTAAGAGTTTTGTCACAGGGTGATTTAAAAAATGACAGGCAGAGGAAGAGGCAGGCCCTTCCGCAGGGGTGGTAGGGGTAGGGCAGGAGCAACAGCCTTGAGCCAAAGTGGGAAGTTGCAGAAGGTGCGTTCAATTACTTTAAAGGACGCACCAGACTTGGTTGAGTGGCTCACTCAGCCTTATTCTTCTGCACCCTCCTCATCCTCTCGATCTGCACCCTCTTCTTCACTCTCTGCTATGTGCACCCCCAAAGACACTACCACCAACAACACCACCACCACCACATACCTTCCGCTTGAGTGCAAATGGGGGCCTTCATGCTCCAGTGTTTTAATAGGGACCCCCGTATAAAAAGCATGAGGGTCAAGGACCAGTACTGGGTGGCAACGTACTTAGATCCCCGGTACAAACACAAAATGGCGGAAATGTTACCGCCGTCGCAGAGGGCTGTCAGAATGCAGCACTTCCAGGCCTTGCTTCGAGAAATGCTGCATTCTGCTTTTGCGTGCGCTGGCAGAGGAGCAATTCCCACTCCCAGAGAAGGATTTGCGGGTACCAATCCAACAGCGCCTGCAAGAAGAGGCCGGTTTGAAGATGTGTTGGTGACTTCGGATATGAGGTCATTCTTTCAGCCGACCCATCGACAGGTGTCATCCGGATCCAGCATCAGGGAACGCCTAGACCGTCAGGTGTCCGACTACATTGGGTTAACGGCCGATGTGGACGCTCTGAGGAGTGATGAACCCCTAGACTACTGGGTGGGCAGGCTTGACCTCTGGCCAGAGCTTGCCCAATTTGCAATCGAACTGTTGGCTTGCCCCTCATCCAGTGTCCTGTCCGAAAGGACGTTCAGCGCAGCAGGGGGGATTGTGACCGATAAGCGTACTCGCCTAGCTCACGACAGTGTTAACTACCTCACATTTCTAAAAATGAATGAGGCATGGATCTCGGAGGAATTCAACACATGTGATCAGTAGACCATGTATATGTCTATAAACAATTTTTGGAATCAAGCACACAGACCTTCTTAATTCATTTGGCTCACTTCCCTGACCCAAAAAAGCACACCGTACTATATGCCCCTACCCTCCTCTTTGAAGAGGTTGAGCGGTGTCATATTTCTACTGGGGCTGCTTATTATGAGGGGTTCCCACCATCCCTGTGCTGTGCTGACTTCCTCCTGGGTGTTCTTATTATGAGGGGCTCCCACCATCCCTGTGCTGTGCTGACTTCCTCCTGGGGGTTCTTATTATGAGGGGCTCCCACCATCCCTGTGCTGTGCTGACTTCCTCCTGGGGGTTCTTATTATGAGGGGATCACACCATCCCTGTGCTGTGCTGACTTCCTCCTGGGGCTGCTTACGGTGCTGCTGTCAGCGCTGTATGTCACGGAGCTGCTGTCAGCGCTGTATGTCACGGAGCTGCTGTCAGCGCTGTATGTCACGGAGCTGCTGTCAGCGCTGTATGTCACGGAGCTGCTGTCAGCGCTGTATGTCACGGAGCTGCTGTCAGCGCTGTATGTCACGGAGCTGCTGTCAGCGCTGTATGTCACGGAGCTGCTGTCAGCGCTGTATGTCACGGAGCTGCTGTCAGCGCTGTATGTCACGGTGCTGCTGTCAGCGCTGTATGTCACGGAGCTGCTGTCAGCGCTGTATGTCACGGAGCTGCTGTCAGTGCTGTATGTCACGGAGCTGCTGTCAGCGCTGTATGTCACGGAGCTGCTGTCAGCGCTGTATGTCACGGAGCTGCTGTCAGCGCTGTATGTCACGGTGCTGCTGTCAGCGCTGTATGTCACGGAGCTGCTGTCAGCGCTGTATGTCACGGAGCTGCTGTCAGTGCTGTATGTCACGGAGCTGCTGTCAGCGCTGTATGTCACGGAGCTGCTGTCAGCGCTGTATGTCACGGAGCTGCTGTCAGCGCTGTATGTCACGGTGCTGCTGTCAGCGCTGTATGTCACGGAGCTGCTGTCAGCGCTGTATGTCACGGAGCTGCTGTCAGCGCTGTATGTCACGGAGCTGCTGTCAGCGCTGTATGTCACGGAGCTGCTGTCAGCGCTGTATGTCACGGAGCTGCTGTCAGCGCTGTATGTCACGGTGCTGATGTCAGTGCTCTGTATTACGGTGCTGCTGTCAGTGCTCTGTATCTCCTGCACCCTCTTGTTTGCCTACCCTGGTCCCTGACCTTCCCTCTCCTCCATTGCCTTCATTAGCTCCATAGTCCTGAATTGTCAGAACAATTTCCCAAATAAAAAAAAAATGCTTGTAGTTATCGATCCCAAATTCACCTCATACATGTATTATGCTATTGTCCAGGTGGTGGGACTGCGTGCTACCCCCTAATAATTACCCCGTGGCCGCAAATTCGACCTAAAGGTTTGCGAAATTCGCCTCCCATTGAAGTCAATGGAGCCCGCGGCGAACGGTCGTTTTCGCGAACGTTTGTGCCCGTTCGCGTTTCGCGTTCGCGAAACGTCCCGTCGGAAGTTCGTCCATCACTATCACAGATCTCACTGATTGTAACAGAAAAGCATGGCAGGATATCCAATACCTCTATAGGCACCTCTCTCTCTCTCTCTCTCTCTCTCTCTCTCTCTCTCTCTCTCTCTCTCTCTCTCTCTCTCTCTCTCTCTCTCTCTCTCTCTCTCTCTCTCTCTCTCTCTCTCTCTCTCTCTCTCTCTCTCTCAGGCAGAAAACAAAAGATTTTTACTTCACAGAAATATTATTGGGGGGAACAAATGGGCCATCTGCTAGCTGTAATCGCTCAATCACAACAAGATTGCCTGATCTCTCTCTCAACGTCTGACATCAAGGTACTTGCAAGAATTCTGGCAAAAATATTGTCCAAATGTTTAGTGGACTTTCATGCTGTGTACGCTATGGCTATGGCTACTAATATCTAATTTACAGCTTCCTGTAGACAACTCAGGACATATAGCAATACTTTTACTAGACACCCATATAGGGTTTGATAGAGCTGAATGGGATTACTTGTGGGAGACCCTTTCAGCCTTTGGCATACAGTAGGTCCTAGGTTTTGTTCCTGGATCCGCCTTCTATATCATAGCCCTATAGCTAGACTCAGAATCATGTCCTTCCAGACTCATTTAACCTTTACAGGGAGACTAGACAGGTTGCCCCCTTCCCCCCCTCCATTTTGCTCTGGCAATTGAGATCCTGGTCTTTGCAATTAGATAGGGATGAGCCCTGGTTCAGTTTGCAGCAGAACATGCAAACAGACCAAAAATTTGTGCGAACACGTGAACCCCGTTAAAGTCTATGGGACTCCAACGTGAAAAATCAAAAGTGCTCATTTTAAAGGCTAATATGCAAGTTATTTTCATAAAAAAAGGGACCTGGGTCCTGCCCCAGGGGACATGAATCAATGCAAAAAAATAGTTTTAAAAACAGAAGTTTTTCGAGAGCAGTGATTTTAATAATGCTTAAAGTGAAACAATAGAAGTGAAATATTCCTTTAAATATCGTGCCTGGGGGGTGTCTATAGTATGCCTGTAAAGTGGCACATTTTTCCCGTGTTTAGAACAGTCCCTGCACAAAATTACATTTCTAAAGGAATAAAATTAATTTAAAACTGCTTGCAGCTGTAATGTAATGTTGCCCCCCCCAGCCCATTATGAGGCCCTTTGGGTCTGGAATGGATATTAAGGGGAACCCCACACCCAAATTAATAAAAAAAAGGCATGGGTCCCCAGGTTACAAACAAGATAGGAACTGTAGATTTGTTCTTAAGTTGAATCTGTTTGTAATTTGGAACAGGTACAATTTGTAAGTGTAGCTCTAGCCCAAAAAATCTATTTTTAAGCTTTTTGAATAACATAGGGAAGGGTTATCATCAGCCCTGTAACATTTGTTTTGCTGTCTGTGCCCCTGTTCAGAAGATTTCACCTCATTTTCTGTGCTATGAAAATTGGATTTTGAAAACGTTGTAGTTTTGCAGAAACAAGGATTGGTGAGAGAGCATCAGTGCAGACACCTGTGACAGACCTAGCCGGGACCAAGGCTTTTGGAGAGGACTGAATGTGAGCCTCTTGCCCACTGATTATGGGCCCTGCCATTTGGGGGAACGGTGCACTTTGTGAGCTGTATGCCTGGGGACCCCTGAGGTGATGTTACTTGGATTCAGGTCTGTGACCCTCACCCCCCCCCCCAAGACACACAAACTCTGGATATGTATTTGCCATATTAGCAATAGTGACTGAATCATACCGTTGGGACACAAACTGTTATGCCGCGTACACACGATCGGAATTCTGGCTAGAAAAAGACAGATGAGAGCTTTTCATCGGAAAATGTGACCGTGTGTATGCTCTATCGGAATTTAGCTGTCCGAATTTCCGCCAGCCAAAAATTGATAACATGTTCTCAATTTTCCCGACGGAAAAACTTTCTATCAGTAATTCCGATCGTTTGTATGCAATTCCGACACGCTAAAAATCACGCATGCTCAGATTCAACTACGAGACAGAAGCTATTGGCTACTGGCTGTTGAACTTCCTTTTTCTAGTCACGTCGTACGTGTTGTACATCACCGAGTTATAAATGATCGGAATTTGATGTGACCGTGTGTAGGCAAGACAGCTTGAGCCGAATTCCGTCGGAATTCCGTCAGGAAAACCATCAGAGCTTTTTCCGATGAGAATTCCGATCGTGTGTACGCGGCATTAGATGCTAATATCATCAACTCCAGCCACCTGTCTTTTGTGTAAATGAGTCTAGTCTGGCTTGTAAGAGTATTCTACACATTGTTGTTTGTGCTAATTAACCCTATGTTTATGTTTATGGTAAAGTGTATTGAATAGTCAGTCAGTGAGCTAGGAGACATAACGTCTTACCCTCAAAAGACAACTAGTCAATGATTAGATAATTAGCTCATGCTAATTAGGTTAGGTTTTAGTCATCCTGCTGTATATATTTGTGGAATATCTCAAATAAAAGACTATTTCTGATGTACTCCAAGACTGATGTTGTCTAGTTCTTGGGGGTTCCTATAGCCAGATCCATTGGACTTGTGTTCCAGGACTTAGGAAGCAGTATACTGACGGAAGCACTAAAGCAGAGTGTGGGGTATAGGTTCCGTCACAACACCTTTTTCCCATATTGAATGAAAGGATGTAGATGTGGCACTACTCCTCTGATGTTGATATAATTAATAATGGATGAGGACCATGTGGTAAAATGAGTATTAAATGAATAGAAACCAAGTGATGAGGACCTGCACCTGCAGCAGAATCCTTTCCCAGGTTTCTGGTTAAAGCAACACATTTAACGTGCTAATTTAAATGTTACTGTGTTACACCCTCTGCCTGTAATGAAGTTTGCAGTAAAAATGGGTGTTTAAAACACTCAGTGTTCTACCTGATGCAATTCAGATTAGGTGACAAAGTGAAATTAAAACCAAAAATAAACTGAGGCAAGAAGTAAGAAATGTTGTGCTAAAACGTGTTACACCCTCTGTATAATCCAAAATGTCTGGGATGTATTATGATGTGCTCTTGACGTGATGTTTACTGTGAGTGGGGTTATGAGGTTTCCAATTGACTTTTTAGTGCAGTAATGATAAATCCTATTGTGTTATAAATGACACGTGTGTTTGACCCTCTGCTGCAAAAGCTTGCTGCATACTACACGGTCAATTAGAAGGAAAAAACTAATAATAAACGGTGTACCGCTATGACAATTGCGGTGATAAGCAAAGTGTATTTGGTTTGAATTCAAATTGATAAGCAAAAAAAAAAAAATAGATTATAAACAATAAAGTGATAAAAATTGAGCCATGAAAATAGATAGTTAAACAATAAATACATCAATTAGTTATTTAAATAAATTGTGAAATGTAATTAAATAAACAATAGAAGTTAGTCCACCATAAAGTGACTTGTGCTCAAAAACAATGTCCAGTGCCTGGTCAGAATATTGTTGCTGTTCCTTTAACCACTTGCTTACTGGGCACTTAAACCCCCCTCAGTCCCAGACCAATTTTTAGCTTTCAGTGTTCTCACATTTTGAATGACAATTACTCAGTCATGCAACACTGTAACCAAATGATTTTTTTGTCCTTTTCTTCATACCAATAGAGCTTTCTTTTGGTGGTATTTGATCACCTCTCGGTTTTTTATTTTCTGCGCTATAAATTAAAAAAGACCGAAAATTTTGAAAAAAAATGAATTTTTCTTCGTTTCTGTGACAAAATTTAGCAAATTAGCAATTTTTCTTCAAAAATGTTGGCCACAATTTATACTACTACACATCTTTGGTAAAAATAACCCAAATTTTTGCATATTATATGATCTGTGTGAAATTTATAGAGTCTACAAGCTATGGTGCAAATCATAAAGATTTGCAAAAAAAGATCACATCTGATGTACTAAGGCCTATCTCCATTCTTGAGACCCTAACAAGCCAGGAAAGTACAAATGCCCCCCAAATGACCCCTTTTTGGAAAGTAGACATTCCAATGTATTTAGTAAGAGGCATGGTTAGTTATTTTAAGTTGTCATTTTTTCCCACAATTCTTTGCAAAATTACGATTTTTTATTTTTATTTTTTTTCCACAAAATTTTCAATGTAATAGCTTATTTCTCCCACACGGAATGTGCATACCACAAATAACACCCCAAAATACATTCTCCTACTCCTCCTGAGTATAACGATACCACATGTGTGAGACTTTCGCACAGCCTGACCACATACAGAGGCCTAATTTTGACGTAGCACCTTCAGGCATTCTAGGAGCATAAATTACACATTTCATTTCTCAACCACCTATTACAGTTTTGAAGGCCCTGGAACACCAGGGCAATGGAAACGTCCAGAAAATGACCCCATTTTGGAAAGCTAACACCCCAATGTATAATCTATGAGGCATAATGAGTCTTTTCAATGGTTCATTTTTTTCCAGAAGTTTTCGGAAAATGTGGAAAAAAATGAAAACGCATTTTTTTTTACACAAAGTTGTCGGTTTATAAGATATTTCTAACGCATAGCATTTACATAGCAAAAATAACACCCCAAAATACGTTCTACTACTCCTCCTGAGTATAACGATACCACATGTGTGAGACTTTTACACAGCCTGACCACATACAGAGGCGCAACATGCAAGAAACACCATCGGCGTTCCAGGGACACGTAGCCTGCACATACCAAGAATTACACCCCCAAATACATTATGCTAAGCAAAGGGTAAAGAAAAGATTACCTGTGGTTTTAGAAGCGCAGTTGTCCACAGGAGGATATCACTCGGAGAGTCGACTAACAACGTCTGATTTGATATTTTCTGGTGGGCCGTTTGGGAAAATAAGGCTGTGAAAACTTCCTCCTGGTAGCCAAAGAAACGTTTGGGGTTTTGGGTGGCGTTGCGGTAAATGACATATGAATTATAAATGGCCAATTGAAAAAAATAAATTGCTACTTTTTTGTACCAATGATATGTCCGTCTTGTGACCAGATATGGTTCCATCATTTGGTCGTTGAAGTCGACTCCTCCCATGAACAAATTATATTCGGAAATGCATTTGGGTTTCTTTACGGGGCCATTCCTTCTGGGGATTTCCACGAAGGTATCGTTGTGGATAGAAGATAACATGTATACATCCCTTCTGTCCCTCCACTTCACTGCCAGAACCTCCTTGTTTCTTAGACTTGCGGTTTCTCCTTTCCGCAGCTTCTTGTTCACCAGACTTTGAGGAAAGCCCTTCCGATTCTTTTTTACAGTGCCACATGCTGGCGTCTTCTTCTGGTGAAGGTTGTGGAACAGGGGCAGAGATGTGTAGAAGTTATCTACATAGAGGTGGTAGCCTTTATCCAGTAGGGGGTATATGAGGTCCCAAACAATTTTTCCGCTGGATCCCAAGTAGTCCGGACAATTAGGGGGCTGTAGCTGGGTGTCCTTCCCTTCGTACACCTTGAAGGAATATGTGTACCCTGTGGCTCGGTCACATAATTTGTGGACCTTCACCCCATAGCGGGCCCTTTTTCTGGGCATAAATTGCTTCATTCTAAGCCTGCCACTAAATTTAATAAGGGACTCATCCACACATATGTGTTGGTCCGGGGTAAACAATTTGGGGAATATTTCTGAAAAATAATTTAGTATTGGTCGAATTTTGTAAAGGCGGTCATAATTTGGATCATTTCGTGGAAGGCACTGGGAATTGTCACTGAAATGTAAGAACCTCAGGATCATCTGATATCTGGTTCTGGGCATTACCGCGGAGAAGAGCGGTGAGTGGTGGAGGGGGTGGGTTGACCAGTAGGTACGTAATTGATTTTTTTTGTTGAGTCCCATATTAAATGTGAGGCCTAAAAAAAGCTTGAACTCCTCCACCGTTAGGTCTCTCCATTCGTAGGGACGGGCATAATAGGAGGTTGGATTTTGAAAAATAAATTGTTGTGCATACAGGTTGCACTGGGCCACAATTGACGCCAACATGTCCTCCGTAAAAATTAAATAAAAAAAATCTATAGGGCTAAAATTCTCCGTGTCCACCTGGACTCCTGGCTGGGCGGTGAAAGGGGGAACATTGGCCTCTCCTGAATTAGGAGGAAGCCACAAGGGGTTCTGAAGGGCATAGGGAAGGCCAGCATGGCTCCTAACCCTTTGGGGCTGAGATGACACCACACTGGTACTTGGCCTTTCTTGCTGGGGCACTGCGGTGCTGGTGGACGGCATTGCGGTGCTGGTGGACGGCACTGCGGTGCTGGTGGACGGCACTGCGGTGCTGGTGGATGGCACTGCCTCACTAGAACGCCTTCGCTTGATGGGCCGGATATCTTCCTCCTCGGATTCATCAGTCAGTGTTTCACTGCTGAGGACTGGCTCATAATTTACGTCGGCTTCAGAATCCGAATCCGAAAAGGAATCTGAAGAGGAGAGCTCCCCGTTGCTCTCGTTGGCCGCGTAAATAATTTGGTACGCCTCCTCAGCGGAAAAGACACGTTTAGCCATGGTAGCACTGATGGGCACTGATGAGGTGGCACAGATGGGCGCTTTTGAGGTGGCACAGATGGGCGCTTTTTAGGTGGCACAAATGGGCACTGATGGGTCGGCACAGATGTGCACTGATTTATTGCACAGATGTGCAGATTTATTGCACGGATGAGCACTGATGAGGCGGCAGATGGGCACTGCTGAGGCGGCAGATGGGCACTACTGAGGCGGCAGATGGGCACTGCTGAGGCGGCAGATGGGCACTGCTGAGGCGGCACAGATGGGCACTGCTGAGGCGGCACAGATGGGCACTGATGGGTCGGCACAGATGTGCACTGATTTATTGCACGGATGTGCACTGATAAGGCAGCAGATGGGCACAGATGGGCACTGCTGAGGCGGCACAGATGGGCACTGCTGAGGCGGCACAGATGGGCACTGCTGAGGCACAGATGGGCACCGATTGGTACAGATGGGCACCGATTGGCACTGGCGGGCACTGGCGGGCACTGGCGGTGCACAGATGGGCACTGGCGGGCACTGGTGGGGCACAGATGGAGCACTGGCGGTGCACAGGTGGGCACTGGCAGTGCACAGGTGGGCACAGGTGGGCACAGGTGGGGTAGATTTGGACGCAGGTGGGGTAGATCTGGGCACAGGTGGGGTAGATCTGGGCACTGGCAGGGTTTATACTAGGTTTATATTGCACTGGCACTTTTGCACTGCTAGAAAACACTCACTATCTCCTTCGGTCTCCTCACACGCTATCGCTGTGTGAGGAGACACGTCGGCAATGGGTGATGATCTCATTTGTTTACATTTGAGATCATCACCCATTGGAGGCGGCGGTCGCGCTGTAAACGGCCGCTGTGATTGGCCGTTTACAGCGATCTGTGATTGGCTGTGTCCAGGGGACACGGCCAACACAGATTTTCCCCGATGCGCGCTCCCGGGAGCGCGCGGGGAGCTCTTAAAGGGGACGACGTCAATAGACGTAGTCCCGGAAATTGAGATCCGCGCTGTAGCCGTCATTTGACTATAGCGCGGATCTCAAGTGGTTAAGTGACAGTGGTGCCAGTGAAAATTTTCCATGCTGATGATAGATTTGCACTCACCAGGTGGCCTTACCTCCCCAGGGGTAGTACGCATTCACAGTGTAAGCCCCTATGCGGCTCTCTGGATTCGGCTGGGCAAACTGTTAAACACTTATTGACATTCCACTGGGTTTTTACATACAAAGGAGAGGAATGTCCATAGCGTAATACTGCTTTAAATTATATTTATTTGGGGGTAAAAAAGTTATGTACTCACATTTAATAAGAAATATGCATGTAACAATGAATTTGGAACAGGCGCCGGGCAATACAAACAATCGTGGCCCTGACCGGAGGTGACGCAAAGACGTTCTGTAAGTCCGCCCTATGCATTTTGTCATTCAAGACATCATCTGGAGCGTCCATCTTGCTACACCTCCTGTCTTTATATAAGGTGTAGTGTCCCTTATGCGCTTGCATGAAACAGCTATGGCAGCCATTTTTGGTTGGATTTTACAGACCGAAGCCTTTGTTATGGCAGCCATTTTGCTGTCATTTTGTAATCATTTTAGAGACTGAAGGTCGTCTCATAGCTGTTTAGCTAGCACAGTCCCGGGATGATTTTGTGAATGACCCACAATTTCTGTCATCCTATGAAGCTATGTGTTGAAGCTATGTGCTATAAACTAAAAAATAGCCTTTATTATTAAAATGTGCAAAGTTATAATATTTGTAGCCAATCATATTACTAACAGGGTCACTACACGCTATTGGACCAAATACTTAGTACCTCCCAGAAAACATATACTTATGAAATGTATAGCAATATATATGTGTTCATGAACACTTTGTATAGAAAGCTTTATATAAAAAACATTCATAAAATAACTTTATGTAAAAAACATTAAATAAAAGAACAATCCTGCTATAAAAGCAAAGTGTTATGCCACAATTAGTAAAAACTCATACCTAAATATCCCCTGTTCAGAAGATTTCACCTCATCTTCTGTCCCAATGAGAATTGTATTTTGAAAATTTTGGGTTGTTGTAGAAACAAGGATTGGTGAGAAAGCATTAGTGGAGACACCTTTTTCCCATATTAACTCTTACAGCAGATAATTTCCCTTCCATGGGGTAGATTTCCTCTCACTTCCTGTTTTCTCCCTCCATTTGTAAGTAGGAGTCATTTCATTTGTAAGTCGGATGTTTGAAAATAGGGGACCGCCTGTATATACTATATGGCCTGCCCTATACACTTGGTGTAAAAAAACAACACTGTAAACCCTCACAGATACTTTTGTTGAATGCAGGAACAGGTCCTGCTGTGAACTATTAGATCAAAAATTGTAACTACGCACCCCTGTTAAACCGGGGCATACAAATTGGGCTTTAGGTGGTGGTGGCACAACACTGGAAAGCCTCAGAGATACTTTTGTTGAGTGCAGGAACAGGCCCTGCTTTGAAATATTAGATCAAAAATTGTAATTATGTGCGCCTGTTAAACAGGGGCAGAAAAATTGGGCCTTAGGTGGTGGTGATGGTGGTGGCACAACACTGTAAAGCCTCCCGGATACTCTTGTTGAGCGCAGAAACGCGTCCTGCTGTGAAATATTAGATCAAAATTGTAATTACACACCCTGTTAAACCGGGGCATAAAAATTGGGCCTTAGGTGGAGGTGACACAACACTGTAAAGCCTCACAGATACTCTTGTTGAGCGCAGAACAAGCCCTGCTGTTAAATATTTGATCAAAAATTGTAATTACACTCCCCTGTTAAACAGGGGCATACAAATTGGGCCTTAGGCACTGGTGGTGGTGCCACAACTCTGCAACCCCTCACAGATACTCTTGTTGTGTGCAGGAATCAGCCCTGCTGTTTAAATATTTGATCAAAAATTGTAATTACACGCCTCCGTTAAACAGGGGCAGAATAATTGGACCTTAGGGAGTGGTGGGGGTGCTCTGAACCAAAAATATTCCTAGAAGCTATCATTATTAAGATTGAGGAGGAATAGGATATTCACTCAGAATAATAGGATAGTGACTCAGCATATGCAGTCTTCAAGGGATCCCACATCCATAGAAAAATAAATCGATTACATCAGCATCAGGTGCTTGGTAGCTGGTGATCCAAGACTAATGGTTGCTGGAACCAATCAGACCTATGCACTGAGGACTGAAGAGTTGTCTGAAGGTCAGCTGGACACCTTCTCCATCGCTCTTTCTGTGACTGCACGAAGCCTCAGCAACACGTTGTCCAGCACCAGTTAATTGTAACCTCCCAGGTTCTGGAAAGGCATTGCACAAACCTTTCTGCAAGGCCTCCCGAAGATGTTTAATCCTCTGCTCCCTCTGCGAAGGCTGGATAAGTTCTGCAACCTTACCCTTGTAACATGGATCAAGAAGGGTGGGCAGCCAGTAATGATCTCTCTCCTTGATACCACAAATCCTAGGGTCCTATTGCAGGCTTTGCAGGATCAGGGAGGCCATACAGTGTAGGTTTGCAGAGGCATTCAATCCTGAGTCCTCTGGGTCACTAAGGATCACATAATCCTCAACCATTTCCTCCCAGCCCCGTACAACTCCATGGGTTTCTGGGGACTGAAAACTATCCCTTGAAGACTGCGGCTGATTCTGAGTGTTATCCTCCACCTCCATGCTGACACAATCCTCCTCCTCCTCTTCTTCTTCCTGTATGATCTGCGGGCCTGCAGGAATACTAGTATCATGATAAAGGGGGCCTTGAGAGGTAAGGAAGTCCTCCTCTTCCTCCCGTTCTGCCTCGAGTGCCCTGTCCATTATTCCACAAAGTATGTGCTACAACAGGAAGACAAGAGGGACAGTAGAGGGACAGGATCACTGATGCCTGCACTGTCACTGCTCACCATCCTTGTGGTCTCCTCAAATGGTGACAGGACAGTGCATGCATCCTTGATCAGTAGCCACTGGCGTGGCAAATAAAAAACAAGCTCCACTGACCCTGTCCTGGTGCCATACTCACACAGGTACTCATTGATGGCCCTCTGCTGCATGTGCAGCCGCTGAAGCATTACCAACATTGAGTTCCACCTGGTGGGCATGTCACAAATGATGAGGTTCTTGGGCAGGTTGCATTCTCTTTGAATGTCAGCCAGCCGAGCACTGGCATTATATGACCACAGACTTTCCTGGCATGTCTCAGGAGATCCTGTAAGCCCAGGTACCTGCTTAAGAACCACTGCACCACCTGTTTAGCAACTGGGATAGGGAAGTTTGCCTGCTAAAATCAAATGTTGGTGTACCGCTAGTAGATTGGCTGAAAGGACTTGGGACACCTATTTCTATACCTTCATTCCTCTCAGTGAAGGATGAGGAGAAAGGAGAGGTCTGCCTTGTTCTTTGATGTAGATCTTTTAAGCGCTATGGACTGCATATGAGGTCTGGGCATGTCTGGGCATGTGGTACCCAAGCAGCTGTTGTTTTGGCCACGCTGGATAAAGTACAATAGGTGACGCCAATATTGTGTTTCCAGCGCGATCCTGTCGCGCTGGTTCCCGGTGACAGGCTTCTCTAACCAGCGCGATCCCATCACGCTGGTTCTCGCTCTGGCTACAATAGGAGTATGTCATTTTCCTATAGTAGCGAATGAGCGAGAGAGCAGCGATAATGTCGCCTCCGGGGGCATACCAGGCCCTTAGGTCGAGTAGGGGTTTTAAGGGGAATCCCCTACACCAAAAAAACGGAGTGGGGGTCCCCCCAAAATCCATACCAGACCCCTATCCGAGCCCGGCCGGTCAGGAAAGGAGGTGAGGACGAGCGAGCGCCCCCCGATCCGTACCAGGCTGTGTGCCCTCAACACGGGGGGGTGGGTGCTTTGGGGGAAGGGGGAGCCCTGCGGCGCCCCCCACCCCAAAGCACCTTGTCCCCATGTTGATGAGGTCAAGGGCCTCTTCCAGACAACCCTGGCCGTTGGTTGTCGGGGTCTGTGGGCGGGGGGCTTATCGGAATCCGGGAGCCCCCTTTAATAAGGGGGCCCCAGATACTGGCCCCCCACCCTATGTGAATGAGTATTGGGGTACCATGTACCCCTATCCATTCACCTGGTAAAAAAAAGTAAATAAAACACAACACACAAGGGTTAAAAATTGTTTATTGCACAGCTCCGGTGGTCTTTTCGGCACCGCTCGGGGGTCTTTTTCCGACTTCGGGGGTTTTGTCCCCCTCTTTCCCGGAGAGCAGGAGAAGACGCCGGAGAGCATAGAGAAGAACTGGAGAGTGCGAAGAAGGACGGCAACGACGATGAAGGAGAAAGCTGGGCTCCTCTGCTAGCAAAAGAGCGGCAAAAGAGCAGAAGATAGAGGAGGAGCCTGGCGAGAAGACCCCCGAAGTCGGAAGAAGACCCCCGAAGTCGGAAGAAGACCCCCCAGAGCTGCCTAATAAACTACTTTGAAAACTTGTGTTGTGTGTTTTTTTATTAACACTTTTCCCCCAGGTGAATGGGTAGGGGTACGATGTACCCCATAGTCATTCACATAGGGTGGGGGGCCGGGATCTGGGGGCCCCCTTATTAAAGGGGGCTCCTGGATTCCGATAAGCCCCCCGCCCGCAGACCCCCACAACCAACAGCCAGAGTTGTCGGGAAGAGGCCCTTGTCCTCATCAACATGGGGACAAAGTGCTTTAGGGTGGGGGGCTGCAGGACGCCTCCCTTCCCCCAAAGCACCCCCCCATGTTGAGGGCTCGCGGCCTGGCTCAGGAGGGGGGGCGCTCGCTCATCCCCACCCCCTTTCCTGACCGGCCGGGCTGCGGGCGGGGGGCTTATCGGAATCTGGGAGCCCCCTTTAATAAGGGGGCCCCAGATCCCGACCCCCCACCCTATGTGAATGACTATGGGGTACATTGTACCCCTACCCATTCACCTGGGGAAAAAGTGTTAATTTAAAAAAAGGGGGCGTGTCCGGACGAGGAGCAAGGAAGAAGTGTGGTGGCTGAGCTCCGTACGGGCCGGGTGAAATCCACCGCCATCCATCGCCATCCACCCCTTAAAATCGGGGATATTAAGATACCGGACTTGTGCTGAGCCCGGGGACCGCGGAACTGTCCCCCGGAGGCCATCTGACGGGACATACTTACCCGTAACGGCATACCCATATCGGCCGCATCGCGGAGCACCCGGCACCATATTGCGGCCTACGAGGTCACCGGCCCACGTCAGCCTCTGCCGTAGCGCCACTGAGGGAGCGAGCTCGGCGGGCAAGCATCGCCGCTCATCCGGAGACATCGCGGCCGGAACGACAGGGCACAGCGTCCAGCGGACTCCCGGAGCGACCATCCAGGCCCTGAAACCGGCCTACACCATCACCAGGCCGCAGTGAGTATTAACGCGGCACCCCCCCCCCCCCGCGGCGGACTTGTCTCACCATATTTAGGGGGCGTACATAATCTATGCTGATCTGGGGAGCAGATACTGGGGGCATAGGACTTAAATAAAGCGGAGCACAGCTACACGGCCACCAGAGCAAGGAAAGCATGAGGCTCCGGCCTACTCACTAGAGACGGCAGCCATCTTGCTACTCCAAGCACACCCTGCATCTTCCCACCTAACTCTGCTTGGACTATAACCACCTAATCCTACCCCAGCATAACCCCAGCACTGGTGCATACCCCACTAGTAATACAGTTCTCCTACCCTAGAACTGGCAAACGCTATCATAGGGGCAGTGGCCTGGTGAGCGACACACATGACTGTAATGTAGAAAAATCCTGGTGACCAGAGGGGCCTGTGCACTGAAAACAGACCTGATAGACGAATATGTCCACGCAATCAAGGAGAAGCACACACAGCCATACTCTCCGTTCTCTGGGAACACCCCAGAAGAAAAAAAAGAGCTCGCCAGCAAACCTTAGCAAGCTTAAATATTGTGGAGGGAATAAAAGCTCCAAAATGGCACTGTCACAAAGAAACAGTATTGTTGAAGATATGGAAGACGACAAAGTCTCCCTATTAGCATCTGAAGACTCAGCCGCAGGAAACGGTAAAAACGACCAACTTCTTACTTACGCAGCTATGACAGACATTGCCGCTGACATCAAAAGCTCTTTTTGCTGCAGCAATCACAGATATTAAAACCGAGCTAATGAAACTAACTGAGCAAATGGCAATCTCG
Organism: Lithobates pipiens; assembly: GCF_037356315.1. Classification (NCBI taxonomy): domain Eukaryota; kingdom Metazoa; phylum Chordata; class Amphibia; order Anura; family Ranidae; genus Lithobates; species Lithobates pipiens. The sequence goes on along the minus strand of NW_027507718.1, from coordinate 57,027,548 downwards.
GACAGAGCTGGGAAAAGGAGGGACAGAGCACTGGTCAGACTGGACGATATTACGAATTCACACTCCCAACATTTGATCGATATGAACAGGCAGATTGAAGACCTGGACAACCGTGGTAGACGGAACAATATCAGGATCAGAGGAGTGCCTGAAACGGTATCCCAGACCAAATTAGACCAGCCCTAACCGCTATCTTCAATACTCTAATCGAACTGCCGGAACAATCCCCCATCGAATTTGACAGGGCACATAGGGCTCTCAGACCCAGAGCGCAGGACGGAATCCCCCCAAGGGACATCATCTGATGCTAACTTTAGCTTGAAGGAAGACATTCTCCAAAAAGCACGGATGAAGGAAAGGATAGTGCATGAAGAAGCCACGATTCAACTTTTCCAAGACCTTTCACCCATCACACTTAAAAATAGAAGAGCACTACGTCCACTTTTAGAAGTACTGAAGCAAAAAGGAATCAACTACAGATGGAAATTCCCATTCGCACTACAAGCAAACTTCCTGGGGAAACAACATATGCTAAAAGTCCCTGATGACCTCAAAAAATTCTGTGAGGAACTACAAATTACACCGCTGGAACTCCCGGACTGGTATGCTGAATTCCTCACACCACCGGCAATCAACAATCCACAATTCACAGCGGGACCTCCTCACGCGCAATCGCCTTATCAGCTAGGCAAGCACCGCAGAAGCACTGACAGACACAACTTCGAGTCCCCAGCATCCTCTAAAAGTGCTAGGAGCCCGAGGGCAAGGGAACCAAGAGGCTACTGAAGTAGCTACAATTTCTACGATACACACCTTGGCTCGATGCGAGTTATTATCCAGTTTTCTGGTACGGAACTTTGATACAGCGCAACCCACCTTGTTTTGTTCTGTTTTTTTTTTGAGCGACTTACCCATTATCCCACCCGGCGGCTGTGCCTATTTTTCTGCAACAGGGGAGCCCACAACCCTAAGAGCTAAAAGTTCACAAGCCACGGCTGCTCTCTGAGATCCACACCGGCAAATATTACGACCTGCCCATCTGGGGCCCCTTTTCCCCCCTTTTTATTTATATATTTTTATTTATTTTTTTCTCTTCCCTAAACATGGTTTGATCTACTTATTCAGTGGAGAGACTAAACTATCCTGCAGCAACGCTGTTCACTGCTATTTTATTATGCTTTACCTTTTATCTTTTATTTAGGTTCTGAAAATGGCAAAAGTGTTAAGCGTCTTGCATGTCGCCACTTGCACGTGTGACTTTCCCCCATATCCTCTGAGATGGTGTCTCTCTTATGACTGCAGAACCGTGAGTAACATTGCACGAGTCACCGCTTTATATTTCCCTCCCCCAACATAACAAGGGGGAAGGCATACTCTAGCGACTTATGGCAGGGAGCAGCGACCGGTTGACCCTACGGACACTATTTAATATATCTTGACTGCACCTTCTTTACGCATAACCCAGGCAACCATCAGCGAAGCTCCTCCTCCCTAACCCGCTTAGACTTATCTTGCTTTGGGACTGTGAGAATGGGCTGGATCTTATATGGGAAGAAAACCAAACTGTGCCTTACTGTGGAAATAGACACACCTGTCAATGATCTTGTGGCTCTCCTACTTGATGTGGGAAACTCACCGTCCTTGCACAGAGATTAAAATGCCTCCAGGGTACACGGAGGCATCCGGTCCTCAGTATGCAATACGGAGAGGTGAAAGTCAAATGCTCAGGATTTGGGTTACAAGTTTAAAGTTTTTTAAGCTAGTATTTGTTATATAGCCTGGCGCCTAGGCCATCGTTTCTTTTGTACGGTTTATACTGTGTTTGTAATATTAATCTCTTCTGCGAACTGGTTAATGGCAACTCGCACACCCCCTTCCCATCTCCCCTCCATTACTCAAGTCTACTGTAGCTTATAATAGTTGCTAATAGATGGTCTCAGTTACCTTACCTACAGATAACCTCTTGATGAGGCCTAGAACCGGAAACTGTGCCGGTCTCCTCCACTGGTCACCTTCATCACTGCCACAGCGCAGTCCAAAGAAACAGTCGTTGCTAGACTGCTTGTTGATCACCTCCCACTCTCCCCCAAAGGGAAAGTACTAACACATACACACGTTAGTTAAATCCCAAACTGACCCACCACCAACTGGTGGCTGGTGGGTATTCCTCTTCCTATATCCTAACCACTTGCGTCCCTTTCCCTCCTTTCCCCCCTCACCTTACTCCCCCTCCTCCCCACTCCCACCCCCCCTCCTCCCCACTCCCACCCCCCCCTTCTTACCTCCACGCACGTTCGCATTTTCCTTCTTAAACCCAAAGCATCGTATCCTAACACACTCTGTGTCACTAACATTTTTTGTGAAAACCATTCACAGACGCAGCTTCTCCAGAACCCGCCCATCCTAGATTAAAAGCCAGGCTGGCATATGCTTTCTTAGGGAAAACACCAACTCTTATCTCACATAATGTAAATGGTCTGAATACTCCTGAAAAACGGTCTAAATTGTTTAGAGAACTTAAAAAAGTACGCCCCTTCGTGGTATTTCTACAAGAAACCCACTTCAAAGATAAGAGTATTCCTAAACTCACTGACAACATATACACAAAAGTTTACCACTCTACCAACCCCCATGCTAAAACAAAGGGAGTGTCCATCCTTTTGAACAAAGACGCGCCCTTTGACCTGAAGCACCAACTTATTGACCCTGAGGGAAGATATTTGTTTCTGAAGGGCACATGGGAGGGATCCCCTATAACACTTGCTAACGTGTACTTCCCGAATACATCCCATGTGCCATTCTGTAGCAAAATAATTGAAGAACTTAAATGGTTGGCAGAGGGGTGTGTTCTTCTGTGAGGGGACTTTAACATTCCTCTTTCCCCCCTCAGGGATACCTCTTCTGGACACACCCACGTCAGTTACAGGCTTCTCAAATGAATGAAATCACTGCTGCAGTCTCTGTCTCTGGTTGATGCATGGCGATCCGTCCATCCATCGGAGAAGGACTTTACTTTCTTCTCCGCACCTCACAAACGATACTCAAGAATTGACATGATCTTCGTCTCACAAAGGGACCTGGGCAATTTACTTGCAGCCGAGATAGGCATTATTGCCCTTTCTGACCATGCACCCACGGCTATCTCAATAGAACTGGGTGCACACCACAAACCTGCATTTAATTGGAGACTCAACCCTACACTCCTCACTGACCAAATAGTGAGAGACGACATCCACGACACGATTAGTGCATACTTCCACAACAACACTGACAATGATACAAACCCGCTAAACAATTGGGAAGCCCACAAATCAGTGGTGAGGGGTGAACTGATAAAATGGGGCGCCAGGAAGAAAAGGGAAAGAGAGGGAGAAATCACAAAACTATCCCAGCAAATAGCTAAATTGGAATTGCAACATAAACAATCTCACTCTCTCCGGGTAGAAGAGCAACTGACCGAATGCAGAAAGGCACTACGCCTTTTACTAGATCTCAAAATTAAAAGATCCCTGTTTTTCAAAAAAAATATTTTCTACGAACAAGGAGACAAGAGCGGTAAACAACTAGCTAAGGCCCTGAAAGAAGCAACACTATCAAGTCATATACACGCCATAAGGGTCAAAGAGGGGACTCTGAAATATAAGTCTAAAGAAATGGCAGACCTGTTTCACAATTATTATGCCAAACTATACGATCTGCCGGCCCAACACAAACCATCCCACATAACTCAAACAAAACAAGAAGCAATCAAAGACTTTTTGGGAAATAGCAATTTACCTTCCTTGGCCAGCGAGGACGCACACAGACTGGATGACCCTATAACTATATCAGAAATCTCAGACGCAATATTAGATTTAAACACAGGAAAGAGCCCTGGCCCTGATGGTTTTACATCACAATACTATAAGACTAACACAATCTCCCTCTTGAAACCCCTCCAGTCTGCTTTTAACTTTCTAGCAAAAAACAGAAACAACTCCAAATCATTCCTAATGGCACACATAGCTGTGATCCCCAAACCGAACAAGGACCACTCCGACTGCGCAAACTTCAGACCCATCTCACTCCTAAATGTTGATCTCAAGATCCTGGCCAAAATACTTGCCAATAGATTAAAACCCCTTCTGGCAAAGATCATAGGCCCGGAACAAGTGGGATTCATGCCAGGTAGGGAAGCTTGTGACAACACTACTAAAGCACTAAATCTAATCCACTTTGCTCAAACCTCTAAAACAGCTGGAATATTGCTTTCCACTGACGCAGAAAAGGCTTTCGATAGGGTCTCCTGGGATTACATGATGGACACCTGTGCCCATATTGGACTAAGGGAAAACATGCTATCATGGATCTCGGCCCTCTATCGAAACCCCCAGGCCCAAATTAAAGTAAATAATATACTCTCTGAACCCATCTCGATCCACAATGGAACACACCAAGGATGTCCTCTATCACCACTCCTCTTCATCCTCACCTTAGAACCCCTAATAAGAACAATCAATTTACACAGAGATATTCAGGGCTTCATAGTAAAAGATAGAGAATACAAAATAGCCGCATATGCGGGTGACCTTTGTTAGGAACTTCCCTTGTGATCCGTAAAAACTCCAGATGTATTTGAGAAGCAAACAATTTATTTCTGATGTGGCCCACAACAGGGAGACATGCTTACAGGACAAGCTGCAGAAAAAAGTCCCAACAAAAGAATATCTCTCTCTCTTCTCATACCCTACAAGAATAACACCTCTATGCTTCTATTGGCTGAGGGAACATAAATAACATTGTCATGGCACAGGATGGCACTTTATTTGCTATTCATGTTCCGTACATTCTTAGGCTATCATATTAAGTTAAATCTAATCATCCTACTTACTATGCAGTTAATTAAGACAAAACAATACAATGAGTTAATACAATAATGTGTTCAGAAGTAAGCTTTTTAACAAATCAGTCTCAGGACTATTGTTTTTCTAATAGTCACACAATAAACATTTAAAACTTTTCTAACACCTTTTACTCTTCATCACCAACCCACATATATCCTTACCAAACCTTCAAAAAGTGTTTCAAACCTTTGGGTTTATTTCTAATTTTAAAGTGAATCAATCAAAATCTGAAGCACTCAACCTTACCCTACCACCTGATCAACTTAAGAGACTGAAAGACAACTACCCTTATAAATGGGAACAGACCGCACTCAAATACTTAGGAATAAACTTAACTAGCAACATCGATGCTTTATACAACTCCAACTTCAAGCCTCTATTGTCCACAATAACGAAAGACCTGCTGCGATGGCAACCGAAAAAATTCTCATGGTTTGGCAGGGCGTCTATTTTGAAGATGACGATACTGCCTAGACTATTGTACCTATTCAATGCTCTACCCATAAAAACTCGGAAACCTTTTCTAGCACTCTTCTTAAAGCACAGAGAAGCTTCCTCTGGACAGACAGAAAACCCAGAATCAATTTCACTTTACTAACGCTTCCCAAAAGTAAGGGGGTATGGGTCTTCCTGATTTTAAGAAATACTTTCAGGCTGCACATATCACCAGACTCATAGACTGGCACTGCCATGGCCACAATAAAGATTGGGTCCAATTAGAAAGCAACCTAACTTTACATAAAACGCTTTACTATCCATGGTCCATACACTCCAAAAAGGACAGGCAGATAGGACACCCACTGATCGAAAACACAATCAATGTTTGGCACAAAATAGCGAGTCTATACAAAATAGCATCCATCCCGGGCCCACTGACACCGCTTGCTAATAACCCTGATTTCCCGCCGGGTATACATCACAAACTGCCATATGACCTTCTCGTTCACCACTGCATGACAAACTCGAAAATTAAAACATTTGACGCACTTAGCTCCGAGGTGGGCAGGACATTCCCTGGCATTTGGTTTTATATGCAATTACGGGACATTGTGGTAAACAGTAAGCACAAATCCAAATTTAAACTCCCGTTGACGCAACTGGAATCCATATGCTTAAAAAGATCGCCAGTAGCTCACACCACGTCCCTTGCCTACTCATGGCTAATTTGTACGCCACACGCGGATAACAATAAACACAAAAAGAAGTGGGAACATGACCTTAAAATGAAAATCTCTGAAAAACAATGGGAAAAGGTGTGTATTTTGACACACAAATGCTCGTTAAGCACCAAATACCAAGAGATTTCCTATAAGGTCCTCACTCGGTGGTATATGACACCACAAAATGCTGGGAGATGGTCTCGCCCCACCTCGGATAAATGTTGGAGATGTAAAACTTGTATAGGCTCATTTATACATATTTGGTGGGAATGCTCCCTCATCAGCACCTACTGGGATGAAATTAAGACATGGATAAAACGTATAACGGAAACTAATCTCGAACTAAACGCAGCCGCATGCCTGATCAATTTAGTCCCAACTACCTTAAGTCGGTACAAAAAATCACTCTCTAGACACCTACTCGTTGCTGCGAAAACACTCATACCTATCTACTGGAAAACCACCACAGTCCCAGGAGTTAAGGACTGGTTAAACAGAGTGCAATACATTTTCAAGATGGAGGAAATAGTGGCAATGAAAAAAGAGAACAGCACATCCTTTAACAAAACCTGGCAGCCTTGGCTGGCTTTTACCCTCTCTCCTGATTACCAATTACTTACTGGTTGAATTTCCCTTCCCTATTTCTCTACGGAGGAAAAGGAAATAGAAAGGAGAAAACAGACTGATTGAGTTATATATACTCCTATTAGACACACACCTAACCTAAAGAAATGAACCCTAGTGCGATGGCACCCCCCCTTGGCCTCCAATCTCCTTTACCCTGTACCCTCTCCCACCCTTCCCCAAATACATATCCTATCCTATGGTATCACTAGTTTCTATCTTCTCTATATGATTTGGTTTTATCTTCTGTTCTAATTGAGATAAATGGTTACAACATACATGCTACCTAATTGTATCAATGCTTGTATACATGCCTTTGTTGACAACATCTATAATTCCATGCTAATTGTAAACCTGAATATATTTTCAATAAAACCTTTTTTGATTGTGAAAAAAAAAAAAATAAATAACACACAACATGGGTTTTCAAAGTAATTTATCAGGCAGCTCTGGGGGTCTTCTTCCGACTTCGGGGGTCTTCTTGCTGGGCTCCTCCACTATCTTCTGCTCTTTTGCCGCTCTTTTGCTAGCAGAGGAGCCTGGCTTTCTCCTTCATTGTCGTTGCCATCCTTCTTCTGACTCCTTCGCACTCTCCGGTTCTTCTCCATGCTCTCCAGCGTCTTCTCCTGCTCTCCGGCGTCCTCTCCGGCATCTTCTCCCGTTCTCCGGTTCTTCTTCTGGGCTCCTCCGCTATCTTCTTCCAGCTCTTTTACTAGCGGAGAAGCCCGGTCTCCTCTGTCCTCCATCCTTCTTCCCTCCAGTGTGACTGAACTTGGTGCCAAAGTGGCTATTTAACCACTTAAGCCCCGGACCAACTGTCAGCCTAAGGACCAGGGGTCTTTTTACAATTTCACACTGCACTGCTTTAACTGGTAATTGCGCGGTCATGCATGTTGTATCTAAACGAAATTTGCATCCTTTTCTTCCCACAAATAGAGCTTTTTTTGATGGTATTTGATTGCCTCTGCAATTTTTATTTTTTGCGATATAAATAGAAAAAAACGAAAATGTGGAAAAAAATATATTTTCTACTTTTTCCTATAAGAAAAATCAAATAAACTCAATTTTAGTCATACATTTAGGCCAAAATGTATTCAGCCACATGCCTTTAGTAAAAAAAATGTCAATAAGCGTATATTTATTGGCTTGCGCAAAAGTTATAGTGTCTCATTTCTTGAGGTGCTAAAATGACAGGGCAGTACAAACCCCCCCCAAATGACCCCATTTTGGAAAGTAGACACCCCAAGGAAATTGCTGAGAGGCATGTTGAGCCCATTGAATATTTTGTTTTGTCCCAAGTGATTGAATAGTGACAAAAAAAATGTTTACAAAAAGTTGTCACTAAATGATATATTGCTGACACATGCCATGCCATATGTGGAATTGCATCACAAAATACATTTTGCTGCTTCTCCTGAGTACAAGGATACCACATGTGTGGGAATTTTTGGGAGCCTAGCCACGTACAGCACCCCGAAAACCAATCACCGCCTTCAGGATTTCTAAGGGTGCAAATTTTTGATTTCACTCCTCAATACCTATCACAGTTTCAAAGGCCATAAAATGCCAAAATAGCACAACCCCCCCCCCCCCAAATGACCCAATTCTGGAAAGTATACACCCCAAGATATTTGCTGAGAGGCGTATTGAGTCCATGGCATGTTTTATATTTTGCCATAAGTTGCAGGATTATTTCAAACTTTTTTTTTTGTACAAAGTTGTCACTAAATGATATATTGCTCACACATGCCATGGGCATATGTGAAATTACACCCCAAAATACATTCTACTGCTTCTCCTGAGTACGGGGATACCACATGTGTGGGATTTTTTGGGGGCCTAGCCATGTATGGGACCCTGAAAACCAAGCACTGTCTTCAGGATTTCTAAGGGCATTAATTTTTTATTTCACTCCTCACTACCTATCACTACCTATCACAGTTTTGAAGGCCATAAAATGCCAAGATAGCACAACCCCCCACCCCCCCCCCAAATGACCTCATTTTGGAAAGTAGACACCCCAAACTATTTTCTGAGAGTCATGGCGAGTATTTTACAGCTCTCATTTGTTTTTGAAAATTAAGAAAGTAAAAAAAAAACATATTTTTTTTCTTTTTTCAAATTTCAAAACTTTGTGACAAAAAGCGAGATCTGAAAAATACTCACCATACCTCTCAGCAAATAGCTTGGGGTGTCTACTTTCCAAAATGGGATCATTTGAGGGGGGGGGGGGGGTTGTGCCACCTGGGCATCCCATGGCCTCCGAAACTGTGATTGGCAGTGAGGAGTGAAATAAAAAATTTACACCTTAGAAAGCCTGAAGGCAGGGCTTGGTTTTTGGGGTCCCATACGCAGCTAGGCTCCCAAAAAGTCCCACACACATGTGGTATCTCCATACTCAGGAGAAGCAACAGAATGTATTTTGGGGTGTAAGTCCACATATTCCCATGGCATGTTTGAGCAATATATCATTTAGTGACAACTTTGTGCAAAAAAATATATATATATATTTTCCCCTCAACTTGTGTCAAAATATAAAATATTCCATGGACTGGACATGTCTAACAGCAAATAGCTTGGGGTGTCTACTTTCCAAAATGGGGTCATTTGGGGGGGGTTTGAACTGTCCTGGCATTTTATGCACAACATTTAGAAGCCTATGTCACACATCACCCACTCTTCTAACCACTTGAAGACAGAGCCCTTTCTGACACTTTTTGTTTACATGAAAATATTTTTTCTTTTGCAAGAAAATTACGTTGAACCCCCAAAAATTATATATTTTTTTAAAGCAAAGGCCCTACAGATAAAAATGGTGGGTATGGCATTTTTTTTCCACACAGTATTTGCGCAGCTATTCCTCAAGCGCATTTTTTGTGAAAAAATACACTTTTTTAATTTTAATGCACTAAAACACACTATATTGCCCACATTTTTGATTAAATAAAAAAGATGATCTTAGGCTGAGTACATGGATACCAAACATGACATGCTTTAAAATTGCTTACAAACGCGCAGTGGAGACAAACTACATACATTTTTAATAGCCTTTAAAAGCCTTTACGGGTTACCACATTAGATTTACAGAGGAAGTCTACTACTAAAATTACTGCCCTCGATCTGACCTTTGCGGTTTCTGGTGCAACTGCTGTTTACATATCACGCCAGAGCAGGGGGGGACAGGGGTGCTTTTTTTTTTTTTTTTTTTTTTATTTCCTTCCATTTTTTTTGCTTTTTTAGTTCCTTCCATTTGTATCACTTTTATTGTTATCTTAGGGAATGTAAATATCCCCTATGATAGCAATAGGTAGTGACGGGTACTCTTTTTTTGACCCTAGATCTTTCCTCTGCCCTCAAAGCATCTGACCACACCATTCGGTGTGATAAAATGCTTTTCCAATTTCCCAATGGTGCTGTTTATATCCGGGGGGGGGGGGACATTCCCTCCCACTGCTTGTAAAAGCAGTCTGGAGGCTAATTAGCCGCTAGAATTGCTTTTACATGAAAGCCGATCATTGGCTGAAAGGAATGATACCAAGATGATACCTAAACCCGCAGGCATCATTCTGGTATAACCATTCAAAGTCCAGCAACATACCAGTACGTTGCTGGTCCTTGTTGGACATATATTGTAATCTTTTTTTTTCATGCAGCCTGTTGGCTGAACGAAAAAAAGAGATTGATTGGTCGGTATGCCCACCATTAGAATACTTCCCTTCATCCACCCACTTCTAATGATGGGCATACATGCACCATTTATATATAGCGACACATGGGGGCAGCCTCCCGCAAAAAAGTTATGCCGCGTACACACAGTCAAACTTTTCCCTTCGCAAGCCCTTCGTCGGAATTTCTACTGTATGTACGCGGCATTAGGAGCAAAATCGCTCCTCCGCCCCTGCTGCCCCCATGCTTCGCCATATATGCTCTTTTTTTTTTTTTTTTAACTGTGGTGGTGAAATCACCTCCTACAGCGTTGGAGTCACGGCTTTATGTATTGTGGGAGAAAACGCTGTTGCTGTCAAGATAAATAAATCCGTGCTGCAACTGAATGGCGTACCTGCTAAGCAAATTATAGTTAACATTAAAACAAAGTAATATTACAGTATAACAGTAAAACCTTACCATACCATACCCGCAAAGCAAATACCAAAAAGTATAGTAAAAAATAAAACATTTTTTAACGCAACCTGTGCCTAAAATATATATATCAAAAAACAAAAAATGCGGCGCTAAAAGTGAAAAAAATCACCTACTTGTGAAAAAGGTGAAAAAATTTTTGCACAGTGGCATAGCATAAGCCAAGCATAATAAAAATAACACAAATGCAATATATATAGATAAACAATACAGAAATCCATGTGAACAATGTGTAAAGATCCCCACAATATATGTGGATGAATAGTAAAGAGATCCACGTGAACCATACCACCTAGATCAAACAAATAATGTGAAAAACACAAAACAAACAATAGTCCTATGACACGTAAGAAAATAATCGTCCCCTTAAGCAACAACTAGTTCCTCTTCAGTAAGGAGTGATCCAAATTGACAGGAGTGCCCAACTTCATGTAAAATGGAACACTGAAGATACCATCATAGCAACACCCTTCCAAAGCTCCTCATGCAGGTAATACAGCATACGGGATAAACAGAGATACAGTGGTTTGAAAAAGTGTTTGCCCCCTTCCTCATTTCCTGTTCCTTTGCATGTTTGTCACACTTAAGTGTTTCGGAACATCAAACCAATTTAAACAATAGTCAAGGACAACACAAGTAAACACAAAATGCAATTTGTAAATGAAGGTGTTTATTATTAAAGGTGAAAAAAAATCCAAACCATCATGGCCCTGTGTGAAAAAGTGATTGCCCCCCTTGTTAAAACATACTATAACTGTGGTTGTCCACACCTGAGTTCAATTTCTCTAGCCACACCCAGGCCTGATTATTGCCACACCTGTTCACAATCAAGGCATCACTTAAATAGGAGCTGCTTGACACAGTAAGGTCCACCAGAAGATCCTTAAAAGCTACACATCATGCCGAGACCCAAAGAAATTCAGGAACAATTGAGAAAGAAAGTAATTGAGATCTATCAGTCTGGAAAGGGTTATAAAGCCATTTCCAAAGCTTTGGGAATCCAGCGAACCACAGTGAGAGCCATTATCCACAAATGGCGAATACATGGAACAGTGGTGAACCTTCCCAGGAGTGGCCGGCCGCCCAAAATTACCCCAAGAGCGCAGCGACGACTCATCCAAGAGGTCACAAAAGACCCCACAACAACGTCCAAGGAACTGCAGGCCTCACTTGCCTCAGTTAAGGTCAGCGTTCATGCCTCCACCATCAGGAAAAGACTGGGCAAAAATGGCCTGCATGGCAGAGTTCCAAGGAGAAAACCACTGCTGAGCAAAAAGAACATCAAAGCTCGTCTCAATTTCTCCACAACACATCTTGATGATCCCCAAGACTTTTGGGACAACATTCTGTGGACCGATGAGACAAAAGTGGAACTCTTTGGAAGGTGTGTGTCCAAGTATATCTGGCGTAGAAGGAACACTGCATTTCATAAAAAGAACATTATACCAACAGTAAAATATGGTGGTGGTAGTGTGATGGTCTGGGGCTGTTTTGCTGCTTCAGGACCTGGAAGACTTGCTGTGATAAAAGGAACTATGAATTCTGCTGTCTACCAAGAGATCCTGAAGGAGAATGTCCGACTAGTGATGGACGAACTTCCGACGGGACGTTTCGCGAACGCGAAACGCGAACGGACACAAACGTTCGCGAAAACGACCGTTCGCCGCGGGCTCCATTGACTTCAATGGGAGGCGAATTTCGCAAACCTTTAGGTCGAATTTGCGGCCACGGGGTAATTATTAGGGGGTAGCACGTAGTCCCACCACCTGGACAATAGCATAATACATGTATGAGGTGAATTTGGGATCGATAACTACAAGCATTTTTTTTTTATTTGGGAAATTGTTCTGACAATTCAGGACTATGGAGCTAATGAAGGCAATGGAGGAGAGGGAAGGTCAGGGACCAGGGTAGGCAAACAAGAGGGTGCAGGAGATACAGAGCACTGACAGCAGCACCGTAATACAGAGCACTGACATCAGCACCGTGACATACAGCGCTGACAGCAGCTCCGTGACATACAGCGCTGACAGCAGCTCCGTGACATACAGCGCTGACAGCAGCTCCGTGACATACAGCGCTGACAGCAGCTCCGTGACATACAGCGCTGACAGCAGCTCCGTGACATACAGCGCTGACAGCAGCACCGTGACATACAGCGCTGACAGCAGCTCCGTGACATACAGCGCTGACAGCAGCTCCGTGACATACAGCGCTGACAGCAGCTCCGTGACATACAGCACTGACAGCAGCTCCGTGACATACAGCGCTGACAGCAGCTCCGTGACATACAGCGCTGACAGCAGCACCGTGACATACAGCGCTGACAGCAGCTCCGTGACATACAGCGCTGACAGCAGCTCCGTGACATACAGCGCTGACAGCAGCTCCGTGACATACAGCGCTGACAGCAGCTCCGTGACATACAGCGCTGACAGCAGCTCCGTGACATACAGCGCTGACAGCAGCTCCGTGACATACAGCGCTGACAGCAGCTCCGTGACATACAGCGCTGACAGCAGCTCCGTGACATACAGCGCTGACAGCAGCTCCGTGACATACAGCGCTGACAGCAGCTCCGTGACATACAGCGCTGACAGCAGCACCGTAAGCAGCCCCAGGAGGAAGTCAGCACAGCACAGGGATGGTGTGATCCCCTCATAATAAGAACCCCCAGGAGGAAGTCAGCACAGCACAGGGATGGTGGGAGCCCCTCATAATAAGAACACCCAGGAGGAAGTCAGCACAGCACAGGGATGGTGGGAACCCCTCATAATAAGCAGCCCCAGTAGAAATATGACACCGCTCAACCTCTTCAAAGAGGAGGGTAGGGGCATATAGTACGGTGTGCTTTTTTGGGTCAGGGAAGTGAGCCAAATGAATTAAGAAGGTCTGTGTGCTTGATTCCAAAAATTGTTTATAGACATATACATGGTCTACTGATCACATGTGTTGAATTCCTCCGAGATCCATGCCTCATTCATTTTTAGAAATGTGAGGTAGTTAACACTGTGGTGAGCTAGGCGAGTACGCTTATCGGTCACAATCCCCCCTGCTGCGCTGAACGTCCTTTCGGACAGGACACTGGATGAGGGGCAAGCCAACAGTTCGATTGCAAATTGGGCAAGCTCTGGCCAGAGGTCAAGCCTGCCCACCCAGTAGTCTAGGGGTTCATCACTCCTCAGAGCGTCCACATCGGCCGTTAACCCAATGTAGTCGGACACCTGACGGTCTAGGCGTTCCCTGATGCTGGATCCGGATGACACCTGTCGATGGGTCGGCTGAAAGAATGACCTCATATCCGAAGTCACCAACACATCTTCAAACCGGCCTCTTCTTGCAGGCGCTGTTGGATTGGTACCCGCAAATCCTTCTCTGGGAGTGGGAATTGCTCCTCTGCCAGCGCACGCAAAAGCAGAATGCAGCATTTCTCGAAGCAAGGCCTGGAAGTGCTGCATTCTGACAGCCCTCTGCGACGGCGGTAACATTTCCGCCATTTTGTGTTTGTACCGGGGGTCTAAGTACGTTGCCACCCAGTACTGGTCCTTGACCCTCATGCTTTTTATACGGGGGTCCCTATTAAAACACTGGAGCATGAAGGCCCCCATTTGCACTAAAGTGGAAGCGGTGTGGTGGCCTGGCTCCTGCTCATCATCCAGGATAATGTCGTCCTCTTCATTCTCCTCTCCCCATCCTCGCACAACAGGGATCCCAGAAAGGTTTAAAGCATGCTCTTCTTGCTCCTGCTCATCCGCCCCGGCACCATCCTCCTCTGACTCCTCATCAGACTCCTGTTGTTGACTTGTCTCAGATAGAGTAGCCCCCCCTGGGAATTCATCCAGCATTGCGACTTCCTCATCTTCCCGCTCCTGCTCCTCCACAGCCTGATCAATGACACGACGCAATGCACGCTCCAGAAAGAAGGCATAAGGTACCATGTCACTGATGGCGCCATGGCTGCGACTGACCAGTTTGGTGATCTCCTCAAATGGCCGCAGAAGTCTGCATGTGTCGCGCATGAGCAGCCACTGGCGCGGTGAAAAAAAACCCAGCTCCCCAGAACCGTTTCTTTCGCAGAGTTCATACAGGTAGACGTTAACTGCACGTTTCTGCTGGAGCAGCCTATCAAGCATATAGAAGGTTGAGTTCCATCGCGTCGGGCAATCGCAAATAAGACGTCTGACCGGCAGATGGTGTCGCCGCTGAATGTCAGCAAGGCGAGCCATGGCCGTGTAAGATCTTCTGAAATGGGCCGAGATTTTCCTTGCCTGCCGCAAGATGTCCTGGACCCCAGGGTATTTGACAAGGAATCGCTGCACGACCAAGTTTAAGACGTGTGCCATGCACGGCACGTGCGTGATTTTGCCCTGTTTCAATGCGCTAAGCAGATTGGCACCGTTGTCACACACCACTTTACCAACTGTCAAATTGAGCGGTGTTAGCCACTCATCTGCCTGTGAACGCAAAGCTGAAAGGAGTGCCGGGCCAGTGTGGCTCTTTGCTTCCAGGCACAACAGACGCAGCACGGCATGGCAACGTCTCACCTGGCATGTGGAATAGGTTCTGGGGAGCTTGGGCGGTGCAGTGGAAGAGACGCTAGCAGCGGAAAAGGAGGAGGCAGCTGAGGAGGAGAGGGAGGAGGATGGAGTAGGAGGAGGAGAAGAAGAGTCAGGCCTGCATGCAATCCGTGGCGGTAAAACCAAATCTACACGGGTGCCACGGGTTACATGCTTGACGGCCGTCAGAAGGTTCACCCAGTGGGCAGTAAAACTGATATACCTTCCCTGCCCGTGTTTGCTAGACCACGTGTCTGTGGTCAGATGTATCTTGGCACCGACACTGTGTGCCAGAGATACATTCACTTGCCGCTGAACATGGCCATATAGCTCTGGGATGCCCTTCTCTGAGAAATACTTCCTTCCTGGGACCTTCCATTGTGGTGTTCCAATGGCCACAAATTTGCGAAAGGCCTCCGAGTCCACCAGTTTATATGGCAGTAGTTGGCGGGCTATGAGTTCTGACAAGCCAGCCGCCAACCGTTGGGCAAGAGGGTTATCCGGCGTCATCATTTTTTTACGCTCAAACATTAGGCCCACGGAAGCCTGCCTTTTTGCAGAAAAATGTGAGCTTGGCGTGATGGAAGGTGGAGTGGAGGACAATTGTGAGGAGAGAGGAGAAGGAGAAGTAGAAGACGAGGCTGGACGGTGAGAGCCTGCAGTGTGGCTTTGTGTGTTCCGTTGCTCCCACTGGGCTCGGTGATGGCTGCTCATGTGCCTTCTTAAGGCGGTCGTCCCTAGGTGAGTATTGGGCTTACCGCGACTAACGCGTTGACTGCAAAGATTGCAGATGGCAACGCTATTGTCAGCAGCGGACACGTTAAAAAAAGCCCACACTGCGGAGCCATGTGCCGGTGTCCTGGGAGCGCCAGATGTGACCGTACATGGTCGATGACTCGCTCCTGATACATTTGCAGTCTGCTTTGTCCCTGCTGTGCAATGTAAGTCATTGCTGCTTCTCCTCCCTATCTGCTGGTCCATATCTCCCTCTGAACTCCCCTCCTCTTCCTCTCTTGTGGGCACCCACGTGACATCACTAGACACGTCATCATCAACGTCACCTTCCCCACCGCTATAAGTAGAGTAGGCAGCAACACCGGGGACCAACCTCCTCCTTGGGCTGATCTGGGTACTGGCGTCAGACTGCTGAGTAGCGCTTGTTGCTACCTCCTCTTCCTGATCCAATACCAAGAGTGGCTGCGCATCAGAAATGTCCTCTTGATATGGATCGGAAAATAATTCCAGTGACTCAAGCGGAAGGTATGTGGTGGTGGTGGTGGTGGTCGTGTTGTTGGTGGTAGTGTCTTTGGGGGTGCACATAGCAGAGAGTGAAGAAGAGGGTGCAGATCGAGAGGATGAGGAGGGTGCAGAAGAGTAAGGCTGAGCGAGCCACTCAACCAAGTCTGGTGCATCCTTTAAAGTAATTGAACGCACCTTCTGCAACTTCCCACTTTGGCTCAAGCCTGTTGCTCCTGCCCTACCCCTACCACCCCTGCGGAAGGGCCTGCCTCTTCCTCTGCATGTCATTTTTTAAATGACCCTGTGACAAAACTCTTAGTCCCTATACCGCTGAAGGACTGCTGCAGTATAGGTGAGCGGTCAGCAGTGGTGCACGTCAACCCTATCTATTGTGGACCGATAGCGGTCCTTACAGAACAGCAGACTGTACCGCACTCAAGCCTATGTACCGTAGCACCCTATACCAAGTTACCAGTCCTTATAAGAACTTTTGTGGACCAAGCAGGTTGTGTATTAGTGTTTAGCAGACTGTACGTCAGTCCCTATACCGCTGAAGGACTGCTGCAGTATAGGGCAGCGGTCAGCAGTGGTGCACGTCAACCCTATCTATTGTGGACCGATAGCGGTCCTTACAGAACAGCAGACTGTACCGCACTCAAGCCTATGTACCGTAGCACCCTATACCAAGTTACCAGTCCTTATAAGAACTTTTGTGGACCAAGCAGGTTGTGTATTAGTGTTTAGCAGACTGTACGTCAGTCCCTATACCGCTGAAGGACTGCTGCAGTATAGGGCAGCGGTCAGCAGTGGTGCACGTCAACCCTATCTATTGTGGACCGATAGCGGTCCTTACAGAACAGCAGACTGTACCGCACTCAAGCCTATGTACCGTAGCACCCTATACCAAGTTACCAGTCCTTATAAGAACTTTTGTGGAACAAGCAGGTTGTGTGTTAGTGATTAGCAGACTGTACGTCAGTCCCTATACCGCTGAAGGACTGCTGCAGTATAGGTGAGCGGTCAGCAGTGGTGCACGTCAACCCTATCTATTGTGGACCGATAGCGGTCCTTACAGAACAGCAGACTGTACCGCACTCAAGCCTATGTACCGTAGCACCCTATACCAAGTTACCAGTCCTTATAAGAACTTTTGTGGACCAAGCAGGTTGTGTATTAGTGTTTAGCAGACTGTACGTCAGTCCCTATACCGCTGAAGGACTGCTGCAGTATAGGGCAGCGGTCAGCAGTGGTGCACGTCAACCCTATCTATTGTGGACCGATAGCGGTCCTTACAGAACAGCAGACTGTACCGCACTCAAGCCTATGTACCGTAGCACCCTATACCAAGTTACCAGTCCTTATAAGAACTTTTGTGGACCAAGCAGGTTGTGTATTAGTGTTTAGCAGACTGTACGTCAGTCCCTATACCAATGAAGGACTGCTGCAGTATAGGGCAGCGGTCAGCAGTAGTGCACGGCAACCCTATGTATTGTGGACCGATAGCGGTCCTTACAGAACAGCAGACTGTAACGCACTCAGGCCTATGTACCGTAGCACCCTATACCAAGTTACCAGTCCTTATAAGAACTTTTGTGGACCAAGCAGGTTGTGTGTTAGTGATTAGCAGACTGTACGTCAGTCCCTATACCAATGAAGGACTGCTGCAGTATAGGGCAGCGGTCAGCAGTAGTGCACGGCAACCCTATGTATTGTGGACCGATAGCGGTCCTTACAGAACAGCAGACTGTACTGCACTCAGGCCTATGTACCGTAGCACCCTATACCAAGTTACCAGTCCTTATAAAAACTTTTGTGGACCAAGCAGGTTGTGTGTTAGTGTTTAGCAGACTGTGCGTCAGTCCCTATACCGCTGAAGGACTGCTGCAGTATAGGGCAGCGGTCAGCAGTAGTGCACGGCAACCCTATGTATTGTGGACCGATAGCGGTCCTTACAGAACAGCAGACTGTAACGCACTCAGGCCTATGTACCGTAGCACCCTATACCAAGTTACCAGTCCTTATAAGAACTTTTGTGGACCAAGCAGGTTGTGTGTTAGTGATTAGCAGACTGTACGTCAGTCCCTATACCAATGAAGGACTGCTGCAGTATAGGGCAGCGGTCAGCAGTAGTGCACGGCAACCCTATGTATTGTGGACCGATAGCGGTCCTTACAGAACAGCAGACTGTAACGCACTCAGGCCTATGTACCGTAGCACCCTATACCAAGTTACCAGTCCTTATAAAAACTTTTGTGGACCAAGCAGGTTGTGTGTTAGTGTTTAGCAGACTGTGCGTCAGTCCCTATACCGCTGAAGGACTGCTGCAGTATAGGGCAGCGGTCAGCAGTAGTGCACGGCAACCCTATGTATTGTGGACCGATAGCGGTCCTTACAGAACAGCAGACTGTAACGCACTCAGGCCTATGTACCGTAGCACCCTATACCAAGTTACCAGTCCTTATAAGAACTTTTGTGGACCAAGCAGGTTGTGTGTTAGTGATTAGCAGACTGTACGTCAGTCCCTATACCAATGAAGGACTGCTGCAGTATAGGGCAGCGGTCAGCAGTAGTGCACGGCAACCCTATGTATTGTGGACCGATAGCGGTCCTTACAGAACAGCAGACTGTAACGCACTCAGGCCTATGTACCGTAGCACCCTATACCAAGTTACCAGTCCTTATAAGAACTTTTGTGGAACAAGCAGGTTGTGTGTTAGTGATTAGCAGACTGTACGTCAGTCCCTATACCAATGAAGGACTGCTGCAGTATAGGGCAGCGGTCAGCAGTAGTGCACGGCAACCCTATGTATTGTGGACCGATAGCGGTCCTTACAGAACAGCAGACTGTAACGCACTCAGGCCTATGTACCGTAGCACCCTATACCAAGTTACCAGTCCTTATAAGAACTTTTGTGGACCAAGCAGGTTGTGTGTTAGTGATTAGCAGACTGTACGTCAGTCCCTATACCAATGAAGGACTGCTGCAGTATAGGGCAGCGGTCAGCAGTAGTGCACGGCAACCCTATGTATTGTGGACCGATAGCGGTCCTTACAGAACAGCAGACTGTACTGCACTCAGGCCTATGTACCGTAGCACCCTATACCAAGTTACCAGTCCTTATAAAAACTTTTGTGGACCAAGCAGGTTGTGTGTTAGTGTTTAGCAGACTGTGCGTCAGTCCCTATACCGCTGAAGGACTGCTGCAGTATAGGGCAGCGGTCAGCAGTAGTGCACGGCAACCCTATGTATTGTGGACCGATAGCGGTCCTTACAGAACAGCAGACTGTAACGCACTCAGGCCTATGTACCGTAGCACCCTATACCAAGTTACCAGTCCTTATAAGAACTTTTGTGGACCAAGCAGGTTGTGTGTTAGTGATTAGCAGACTGTACGTCAGTCCCTATACCAATGAAGGACTGCTGCAGTATAGGGCAGCGGTCAGCAGTAGTGCACGGCAACCCTATGTATTGTGGACCGATAGCGGTCCTTACAGAACAGCAGACTGTACCGCACCCAAGCCTATGTACCGTAGCACCCTAGACAGACCAAGTTACCAGTCCTGATAAAGAGCTTTGTGGAACAAGTGAGTTGTGAATGATTAGCAGACTGCAGCAGAAGGGCAGCAGTCAAGTATAATATTCTTTCTATATTTGGAAGAAAGAATATTATACGTGTACAAGCCTATTACCGTACCACTGATACCAGTCCTGAAAAGAACCTTTGTGGAACTAATAGTAACAGCAAGTCTTTAAAATTATCCTCACTGCCTGACACACTGCTTCCTGCCTGTCCCTATACAAATTGGCAAAAAAGAGTAGGCTGGAACGATTAGCTGGAACAGCTCTTTTGTGGACCTGATAGTAACAGCTAATGATGATGATGATGATGATGATGAAGAAAGACTAATCTGGCTGAGCTGTCCCTAAAATAGCAGCATACAGCGCTCTGTCCCTTTATCTAAACTGACAAAAGAAACTCAGGCTGCTGACCTAACACCTATACCAGTCCTGAAAAGAACTTTTGTGTACCAAATAGCTAGCGTTTTCTCTGTCCCTACTCCACACAGGATCCTTTCCCTACAGTGACAGAAGAAAGAATGTAAAATGGCCACCGGATCGGGTGTATTTATAGGTTAGGGGGAATGTCCAAGTGTCCATGAGCTGTCATGTCTCAATTGGTTGTCCTGTAACACATGATAAACGTGTCACGAAAGGTTAAAGTTCTTGTATACATTAAACACGTAAGTCCGCCGGGGCGAACGACGGAAAAAGGCGTTCGAACCCGCGGACGGCGAAAGTCGGAAATTCGCCGCGAAACGACCGCCGGGCGAACCGTTCGGCCATCACTATGTCCGACCATCTGTTTGTGTACTCAAGCTGAAACAAACTTGGGTTCTGCAGCAGGACAATGATCCTAAACACACCAGCAAGTCCACCACCGAATGGCTGAAGAAAAACAAAATGAAGACTTTGGAGTGGCCTAGCCAAAGTCCTGACCTGAATCCTATTGAGATGTTGTGATATGACCTTAAAAAGGCCGTTCATGCTCGAAAACCCTCTAATGTAACTGAATTAGGACAATTCTGCAAAGATGAGTGGGCCAAAATTCCTCCAGGACGCTGTAAAAGCCTCATTGCACGTTATCGCAAACGCTTGGTTGCAGTTGTTGCTGCTAAGGGTGGCCCAACCAGTTATTAGGTTTAGGGGGCAATCCCTTTTTCGCACAGGGCCATGATGGTTTGGATTTTTTTTCACCTTTAATAATAAACACCTTCATTTACAAATTGCATTTTGTGTTTACTTGTGTTGTCCTTGACTATTGTTTAAATTGGTTTGATGTTCCGAAACACTTAAGTGTGACAAACATGCAAAGGAACAGGAAATGAGGAAGGGGGCAAACACTTTTTCACACCACTGTAAGTAATGGGTACTCTTACCCGAAGGTGTGGACCCACATACCTTAGTGGTGAGTCAGTCAGGTGTCAAGCTGTAATGAACAGCAATCCTCTCAAAGGGATGGTGTGAGCCTCCAGTCCACCACGCCGTCTTCCGTACTCTGTATAAACGGGGTGTCCAATGTAGGATATCCTCAGCATAAACTCCAACGTAGGAAGTACTCACATCATAGTAGGTGTATCAAAAATAAGAAAGGGGAAAAGAAAAAAGGCCTCCTCATAGAGTAGATTAAATCCAGTAAAAAAATAAGTTTATTAAAAAATATATAAAATTAGAAATACATGCATGTACAAGCCCACAGTGAAGAGGGGTACAAAAAAGAAAAACAACAACGAAACTGTATATATATATGCCAAAGCATGGGGGCATCCTCCTGCAAAAAAGTTATGCCGCGTACACACGGTCGAACTTTTCCACGGGCAAGCCCTCCATCGGAATTTTGACCGTATATGTACGCGGTATCGCTCCTCCGCCCCTGCTGCCCCCATGCTTCAGCATATATGTTCTTTTTTTTTAACTGTGGTGGTGAAATCACCTCCTACAGCACTGGAGTCATGGCTTTATGTATCGTGGGAGCAAACGCTGTTGCTGTCAAGATAAATAAATCCACGCTGCAGCTGAATGGCGCACCTGAAAATTAAAAAATGGTAAACAATAAAACACAGTAAACAGTAAAGTATAAAAAAAAATGACATACCTAAAAAGCAAGCATGATAATACATAATAAAATATTGCAGAATAGAATACAGTAAAAAAGAGCAACAATAGAGCGAGAATAGAGAGAGAGATAGAGAACAATGAAACGACAAGTATTTTTGATTTTTATATTTTAGATTTTTTTGTGTTTTTTTTTGTGTTTTTTTTTTTTACGATTTTTTTAGTTTTTTTTACGTTTTTTTAAATACTTTTTCTTTGTAGCTGTAAGAACTGTAACGGTTCAGGTCTCTCAAAATGTGATCGCATCTTGGGAGACCCTGTGTAAGTGTGTCCTAGCCTGTGAAATGCTGTACCCTACGCTAAAACTTCACTAGTGTGTGGTAGGGTTCAAAACATTCACTGCAAAGACCAGGATTGCCAGGACAGTGTGGACAATAATAACGAGTGTCACGCCTATATCCACGCTTGGTACAGACACGACATCTTCTTTGGGGGGCTCGTTGGGTAGGGGTACTCTTGAGGACATACGGAAAATGCCTCTCATGCAGCCAGCTTACTGCATTTGGTTGGGAATCATGAGGTGCAGAAGGTCTGTGACAATCTCTTTCTGGAATAAAAGAAAGGATAAAGTACCACCTGAAGCTCTGTATAGCACATGAGCGTTCAGCAAAGCCAATCGAAATAAGTAAACAGACACTTTTTTGTACCAGTGTCTGGCCTTACGGCAACTAGATATGGCGCCAACAACTGGTCATTGAGGTCCACCCCTCCCATATTTTGGTTATATTCATGGACACAGAGGGGTTTCTCCACAACACCAGTCGCCGTATGAATTTGGACTGTCATGTCTGCATGAAGGGAGGTAAGAAGGAAAACATTCTTATTATCCCTCCACTTCATAGCGAGCAAGTTATTACACTGCAAGCAGGCTCTCTCCCCCAGCCTAAGACAGGAATATACAAGCACCTGGGGAAAGCCCCGGCGATTAGGTCGCACGGTGCGACATGCTCCAATCTGCTGATCAAACAAATGACTAAACAGTGACGCTCGTGTAATAATTGTCCACGTATAAGTGGTACCCCTTTCCGAATAAGGGTGACACCAAGTTCCACACTATCTTGCCAACGCTCCCTATGTAATCTGGGCAGTTCTCCGGCAAGACTCCGGACCGCTAATGGCACAATTTACTAAAATGTTGGGTAATGTGAAGCCATGCCTAACCACTATCCAACTTCCCTCCCTAGACCACCTGATCATGGGGATTAAGTCCTATGACGAAACATGTCGGGGGCGTGGCTATCTGGCAACTATCTTTGATTCAGTGAGCACTGCAACTGAGGCGGAAGAGTGTGTGTTACATGAGGAATAGAACTGGAGAGAGTGTGGCGCTGGGTTCAAACTGAAAACTTTGCTGTGAGGTACCATACAGCAGAAGGAAGGGTGAGAGACAGTATCTATGCTGCTAATCTGACCAGTATCCACTGCGACCACCAATGCCTTGGAGTGAAGTGGGCTGTTGTGAAGGATTATAGTGATTTTTGAAGTGCTTTTATTCAAGTTTTGTTCATGTGAGTGCATTAATGAGTGGCTTTTAAAGTTTGGAATTAAAGATTTTTTACAGTGTTGCACTATGGGAGGTCTCTCTTTTTCTCTCTGAGGTATTTTGAGGGATAGCCTTATTGGAGCCTGAAAAGAGGAAAAATACTGACTGAGTGCTGAACATCTACTGTCTTGATTTAAGTGATTTAAACGCCTGTTGAGCTTTGCACGAGAGTGCTGGGCGCTGTAGCTGGTGAGTGCTCCAACAAGGGGGAGTCACTGTCACGGCTGGTGTGGGGAAGGTTTTATCATTTTATGGACACTGACAAGAACTGCATATGAAAAGGATTTAACGGTCCTTTCATATCCCTTATTAACAATGATCTAAAAATATTTACTAAAATACTAGCTAACAGAATGAGTTCCTTTATCAATCAATACGTCCACAAAGACCAGGTGGGATTTATCCCAGGAAGACAGGGCCCGGACCAGGTAAGGAGAGCAATAGACCTCATCTCTAGCCTTCAATCTGGATGGGATGGAGGGCCCCCTCAGGAGGGTCTCTTATTATCATTGGACCTGCAGAAGGCCTTTGACTTGGCCTCTTGGCCTTACCTGTTCTCGACGCTAAGAAGATGGGGGTTCAGTGAGAACTTTATGGGGATACTGAGATCCCTCTACTCTGACCCTGAAGCGAGGGTCAGACTACAGGGTTACTACTTTAACCCAATCAAAATTGCCAGGGGAACCAGGCAAGGTTGTCCTTAGTCCCCAATAATCTTTGCTTTAGTGATTGAAACTCTAGCCATAGCCATCAGATCAGATCACAACATCAAGTGTATAAAGTGTAGGCAAACTTCCCCCCCAATGTATCGTAAATTGGAAAACAACCTCCAAACTTGGTCACTATACAATATATCATGGCTAGGCAAAATTCACTCCATTAAGATGACTCTTCTCCCTAGACTCCTCTATTTATTTAGATCCCTCCCAATAGTAATTATAAAAGATAATCTTAAGTATTTCCAGGGAAGTGTAGTCAAATGTATATGGGGAAGAAAAGGATACAGATTAGCCAGATGAATTCTCTACAGCCCAAAAACTCGAGACAGACTAGGGCTTCCAGATCATTTTAAATATTACCAAGCTGCCAGATTAGCCCAACTCTCAATGGTCTATTTTAGACACGAGAAACCTGATTGGATCAGCATAGAGAGACCAGCGGTCCCAACATATACCCTAGACTACATACTGTGGTGTCCCTCGAAAATCCAGACCCCCAATATTGTCCCCTGTGCTTTCCATATCCATAAAATTATGGGATGACATGATACACCTTCCTTCTCTGACATTTGTGACATGCCTACTAGATCACATCTTCCACAACCCCCTTCTTCAAGAAAAAATTTAGATACTTTCAGATCTCTCATTTCCTGTCCTCTTTATGGCAAAACAAACCCACTCCCCCAGAGTTTACACGCTATGAGAGTTGGTTTGATCAGGCAATGGAGCAAAGAGGGGGTATATCCATAATATACACTTCACTTTCAGAACCCACCTCCAAATTCCCATACATGGAAGCATGGGAAAGAGACTTGCAGGAGACCTGGGACCTGGAGGAATGGCATAAAATGGGAACAAGAGCATCTAAAGGTATAATGAACATCTCATTGATAGAAGCAAATCTGAAAGTGTTAACTAGGTGGTACCTGGTCCCCTGGAACAAAATGTTCAATCTTATCAGGAGAGTCTCAGGCCTCTCTATTCTGAAATCCCCCCAAATAGCGCTATTGAATGCCTCTGTTCCCAAGATCCCTAAACACTCGCATAAATTAATACTATTTATGCTTTTGGGAGCGAAAATCTTCATAGCTAAGGCCTGGAAGCACCCAACGGTCTCTCTCTTAGCCGCCAAGAGGAAGATCTCGTGGATCATGTCCCAGGAAAAGATGGTCAGCACAATAATGGACACCACAAAAATATTTGAAGCAATTTGAGAACCCTGGGCTGGGCACATAGTTATATCCCTCATCCCTGGAGTCAATGTAAAATGAACAAACACTCAAACTTCAAGCAATGGCAACCTCCCTCTGTACCCTCTCTCTCCTATACCCCATCTTTTTCCTTTCTTCTCTCTAAATAACAATATTATAAAGTTTAAGATAGCAGGTGTATATACCCCAGTAATCATTTTCTGGAGTATACGTTTATGCCATCATCTTGCTTAAAGGAACTCTCAAACATAAACTATAATCTTTCAGAGTACCCCCCCTGCTCCACATGAGATTGTAGCTTAAATGAACAGTTTATTCACCTTGGAGCGCTCAAGCTACCTGGGAAATTGCTGTTGTTCCCAGGAGGCGAGTTGTGTCCAAGTCTCAAAAGAGCACTTACTCTAACTCCCGATATACTCGGCCCCTGACACAGTGTGAACCCAACGTCTGATACTAGTGCACTTACCTTTTGTACACCTGTTCATCTGACACTCAGGAAGAGTCCGTAATGTAAGGATTATCAATTGTTGAATGATATTAATTTACTCGGTTGTATATTTCTGTTAATCATAGGATATGTCTCAAAGTGAAATGGTGGCCTTAAGTTGTAATGTACTGATTTTCAATAAAATATAAAAAAAAAAAAAAGAGAGAGTTAAAAAAAACAATCTAATGAGTGGGAACACAACATGTTTCGTGACAAATGTCCCTTTCTCAGGAGAATCCAACCAATACATCTAGAGGGAGATATAATCTCATAGTTCCAATATCAAGGAACAGGTATAACATCATCATTATAGCTAAACTATCAGTAATCCTTTAAATGTGGAGTATTGTAGAAATCAATGTAACTCACCATTGAAAGCCCAAATAGGGATCAGACGGCATTGAAGACACCCCGACCAGTTGTTGCACATTGGCGCCGACACAAGAGGCTGTAGATGTTGGACAGACTAGAATAATATAAAAGAGTATAAATTAAGTAATAACATGGGTCCACATTCATCAACCCACATGGGGAGTGGGGTGATGAATGTGAGGGGAAGGAGGGGGAGTAGAAGGGGTGGAAGAGGGGGAGAAAGAAAGGGGGCTTGGGAGGGAAGAAGGAGCAAGAACAAATTGGGGGGAAGGAAAAGGGAGAGGGGGAAGAAAAGAAAAATGCAAGAGAAATGGGAGAAAGATATGGATAAAGGGCAGAGAAGGGAATGGAGTGAAAGAGGGTCGTGGGGGGGGGGGGGGGGCGAGTTGTTGGGGAAAGGGGGAAGGGAAGGAAAGGGAGGGGAGGGTTGTGGAAATATAAGTGGAGGTTAAAGTGTGGGGAGGAGAAGAAGAAGGTGAGTAAGAACTGGGTAAGTGAAAAAGAGAAGGGAAAGGTAGGGGAAGAGGAGAAAGGAAGGAGGAGGGAAAAAGGGGTGGTGTAGGTGAAGAGATGGAGATGTGATATGCATAGAAGTAAATAAGGCTACCCAACTGGTATGTTCGTTAATTGAATCTAGCACCCGGGAATAGAAGCGTTGTGGATTGAACTCAAATAGCTTTAGGCTGATTAAACCAAGGCAGCAGAAAAGGGACTTTCATAGATACTTGTCTCCATGGACTCTCCATGGAAAGTAAATCTAAGAGGGTGGCAGGATGATAAAAATTGATTAATAAGGGAACTTAACTAGCAGTCCCAGGATAGATAATCATAAAGTATAGCTGAGTTGCAACACTCTCTGCTATTTGGTGGTATTAAATGTATGCCGCTAACTAGGTTTGGTAACAAAGGTACATACTGCAGAGGCTTACCTTGTTGAGTTCAAAAAGAGGTGTATTCCCGGGTGTAGCCGTCTGACAAGTGTCTGCCAACAGTACGTGCACAGTACTGTGTACACCAACAAAATTGTGATAACAACCAAGGGTGCACTGTATGTTTTGTGTACACCACCAGGAAAGTAGTAGCAACTGCACTAGGGGTGCATGGTACTCTGTACACCAACAGAAGTGTAATAACAACTATGGATGTACTGTATTGTGTACACCACCAGAAAAGTAGTAGCAACTGCACTATGGGTGCACAGTACTGTATTCTGAATATTAGAGTATATTAGTATACTCTAAGTATATTAGAAACAGTACACCAGGAATGACCTGCAGTGAGATATAGCTAAACTGTATGCAGTATATATGACTATCTGTATATATATATACATATATATATATATATATATATATATATATATATATATATACCGTATTTATTGGGGTATAACACGCACTGGCGTATAACACGCACCCCAAGTTTAGGAGGGCATTTTAAGGAAAAAAGTTTTAGGAGGGAAGTTTAAGGGAAAAAAAACTTACATTTAAATGCCAGTCAATCAATGCAGCCTTATCAGTGTGCATCTGCAGCCTTGTCCATCATTGCAGAATGATCAGTGTCATTTTCAGCTTGCCCAGCGCTGTTTGCAGCTTTGCAGTGTAATTTGCAGCTTTGCAGTGTCATTTTCAGCTTGGCCAGCGCCGTTTGCAGCCTTGCCCATGTTTAAATTTCCCGCCGCCAAGACAGACCGTGCGAGCGCCGCCAAAAAAGACTGAGCCGACTTGCTTGGCTCCACTCGTAGTCCCGCCTCCCTGCTGTTTCTCTAGCGAGCGCTGCCGAAAAAGACCGAGCCATCTGTACTGTGTATTCGGCTGGGCTCCGCTCACAGTCCCGCCCAGTATGGGTGGGACTGCAAGCCGAGCCGAGCCGAGTACACAGTACAGTCGGCTCGGTCTTTTTCGGCAGCGCTCGCTAGAGAAACAGCAGGGAGGCGGGACTACGAGCGGAGCCGAGCAAGTCGGCTCAGTCTTTTTTGGCGGCGCTCGCACGGTCTGTCTCGGCGGCGGGAAATTTAACAGCAGGGAAGCGGGACTACGAGCGGAGCCGAACAATCGGCTCGGTATTTTTCGGCGGCGCTCTGTATTTTTCGGCCGCGCTCAGTATTTTTCGGCCGCTCTCTCTGTATTTTTGACTCGCAGACAGTGGGGGATCGGCGTATAACACGCACCCACGACTTTCACCCGATTTTCTTTTTTGTACCCCTCTTCACTGTGGGCTTGTACATGCATGTATTTCTAATTTTATATATATATATATATATATATATATATATATATATATATATATATTTTTTTTAATAAACGTATTTTCTTACTGGATTTAATCTACTCTATGAGGAGGCCTTTTTTCTTTTCCCCTTTCTTATTTTTGATACACCTACTATGATGTGAGTACTTCCTACGTTGGAGTTTATGCTGAGGATAAAAACAAAAAGTAACACAGCACCAAAGGTTTGGAGAGTGCCGTTCGCTCCTGATTGTAAAGAAAAAAAGGAAAAAGGATCTCCCCTATAGTGGGGTTTTGTAGGCAACAATATGTCTATAATATAGTAGAAAACATGTATATGCGAGTAGAATTACTACAAACGCAAAGAATAGGGCAAATTTGTTATTTCATAATATTTATTGAATAAAAAAGAGGATATAAATGATTAACATGATAGTCAAGAATTGAACTCCACTTGGCAATAAAAACATATATTAAGGATGCACATATATAGACAACATAGGTTATGTCACATAAACACTGTACAGCTGTATATACAATGAAGAAATTACACTGACGCGTTTCGACCCTCACAGGGGTCTTCTTCAGAGGATTTGTCTATTATGGAAGAAAAAGACAACTATAAATAGATATATGAAAAAAGGAGTTGTTCATCATAATATACTAAGAACAATTTGCTGTAAGCAATATATACATCTATCATCACAATGTTGTATAATTACCAATTAATGTGCATCACACGCCATAAAAATATGGTCCACAGTGGGGATCCTCATTAGGAAGCACATGTAGCCCAAGACATTCCTCTCCTGCCCTGCATAGATGCACCGAAGATCACACACTAGGCCCTTGTCGCTGTAACCCACCCAAAAAGGGGGGGGAGGGAAGGAAGGGAGTCCAGGAGTGTGGCTTGCTAGAGATCACATGTATAAGTCCACCTCCAGTGTAACACACGGAGGGGGGTACAGGTGTCGATAGCCAGAGGCTAGATGGGACGCACCTGCAATAGGACAGGACGTAAAACAAGCTAATTAGGCAGTTATCAAGTCCAAAAGTACTGGAGAAGGTCCCCTACTAATAGTAAGTAAGGGAACATAAGGTAGCATACCAAAAAAGTATCTAATGAGACTAAAGCTGATAGGTAGTACCTGAATAAAGAATGAACAGTGTGCTCAATAGGCAGTGTAACCACCACTGTTATTAGTGAATAATGCTAAGGAAAAGTGAAAGACCGATAGTGCTGCCATATAGTGAAAGTAGTGATATAATGAACGGAGAGGAACATCCAAATATGGATGTGATGTAACGTGCACAAAGAAAGTATATAAATTTACCTAAATATATGTCATCTGATGGAAAATTCTTTAAGGAATGGACCAGGATGACCGCAGTGCAAAAGGAGGAG
Organism: Lithobates pipiens; assembly: GCF_037356315.1. Lineage (NCBI taxonomy): Eukaryota > Metazoa > Chordata > Amphibia > Anura > Ranidae > Lithobates > Lithobates pipiens. Next base: position 56,997,306 of record NW_027507718.1, on the reverse strand, counting down.
AGGCTATCTGGTCCCAGCCTAAGAGGTCCAGAATATGCTCACCCCACACCCTTATATAACTCAATAGGGTACAGAAGACCTGAGTCTGTAAATAAAAATAAGGGCAATAGTGACCATGGTGATCAAAGGATAAAAAGACTAGAGTGTCTGATGAGATCCAGGAAGTGGCTTACCCAGGTATGCAATAAAACGTCAGCAAATAATAGTCTCCTCAATGGGGACGGATAGATTATCCTCCCTCAGGGCCGAGTAAATATAGTATGTGGCCAAACCTACCCCAGCTGTGTCCTGTTTCCGCTCTCGCAGATGGGCCCCACCCAGTCCAACGTCCGCCGAATCAACCCGCATGGCCGCCAAAGATGGCTGACCACATGTGGTCTCCCCGGCATTCCGGAAATGCCATTTCCGGAAATGACGGAATGACTGCAGTTCCGTCGCACAGGTGTGACGTCAGCCCGTCACGCGCATCCGCGAAAGTCACGCATGCGCACTAGCGAGCCGCGTCCGGAGCTGTTCCGGAATGCCGCCGGCCGGGTGACGTATCCCAAGGAAGCAGGGGGTACCTACCCGTCTAGACCCCGGGAGCCTAGGGGAGGGGCCCGCACGCGCTCGGACCCATCCCCTCGTCCGGTCGGGAAGCCACACCGCTGCAATCCGCCCTATAGGACCAGCGACCACAGAGGTCAAGGTGCCATCTAGAGGCAGGAAAAGAGAAGACATGTACAGTGGTGTGAAAAAGTGTTTGCCCCTTCCTCATTTCCTGTTCCTTTGCATGTTTGTCACATTTAAGTGTTTCGGAACATCAAACCAATTTAAACAATAGTCAAGGACAACACAAGTAAACACAAAATGCAATTTGTAAATGAAGGTGTTTATTATTAAAGGTGAAAAAAAATCCAAACCATCATGGCCCTGTGTGAAAAAGTGATTGCCCCCTAAACATAATAACTGGTTGGGCCACCCTTAGCAGCAACAACTGCAACCAAGCGTTTGCGATAACGTGCAATGAGGCTTTTACAGCGTCCTGGAGGAATTTTGGCCCACTCATCTTTGCAGAATTGTCCTAATTCAGTTACATTAGAGGGTTTTCGAGCATGAACGGCCTTTTTAAGGTCATACCACAACATCTCAATAGGATTCAGGTCAGGACTTTGGCTAGGCCACTCCAAAGTCTTCATTTTGTTTTTCTTCAGCCATTCGGTGGTGGACTTGCTGGTGTGTTTAGGATCATTGTCCTGCTGCAGAACCCAAGTTCGCTTCAGCTTGAGTACACGAACAGATGGTCGGACATTCTCCTTCAGGATCTCTTGGTAGACAGCAGAATTCATAGTTCCTTTTATCACAGCAAGTCTTCCAGGTCCTGAAGCAGCAAAACAGCCCCAGACCATCACACTACCACCACCATATTTTACTGTTGGTATAATGTTCTTTTTATGAAATGCAGTGTTCCTTCTACGCCAGATATACTTGGACACACACCTTCCAAAGAGTTCCACTTTTGTCTCATCGGTCCACAGAATGTTGTCCCAAAAGTCTTGGGGATCATCAAGATGTGTTGTGGAGAAATTGAGACGAGCTTTGATGTTCTTTTTGCTCAGCAGTGGTTTTCTCCTTGGAACTCTGCCATGCAGGCCATTTTTGCCCAGTCTTTTCCTGATGGTGGAGGCATGAACGCTGACCTTAACTGAGGCAAGTGAGGCCTGCAGTTCCTTGGACGTTGTTGTGGGGTCTTTTGTGACCTCTTGGATGAGTCATCGCTGCGCTCTTGGGGTAATTTTGGGGGGCCGGCCACTCCTGGGAAGGTTCACCACTGTTCCATGTCTTCGCCATTTGTGGATAATGGCTCTCACTGTGGTTCGCTGGATTCCCAAAGCTTTGGAAATGGCTTTATAACCCTTTCCAGACTGATAGATCTCAATTACTTTCTTTCTCAATTGTTCCTGAATTTCTTTGGGTCTCGGCATGATGTGTAGCTTTTAAGGATCTTCTGGTGGACCTTACTGTGTCAAGCAGCTCCTATTTAAGTGATGCCTTGATTGTGAACAGGTGTGGCAATAATCAGGCCTGGGTGTGGCTAGAAAAATTGAACTCAGGTGTGGACAACCACAGTTATAGTATGTTTTAACAAGGGGGGCTTTTTCACACATGGCCATGATGGTTTGGATTTTTTTTCACCTTTAATAATAAACACCTTCATTTACAAATTGCATTTTGTGTTTACTTGTGTTGTCCTTGACTATTGTTTAAATTGGTTTGATGTTCCGAAACACTTAAGTGTGACAAACATGCAAAGGAACAGGAAATGAGGAAGGGGGCAAACACTTTTTCACACCACTGTATATGATCGCCACATGTGTCAGATTGCATATAAATTATGTGAGAAAATTCACCCAATAGTTGTCAATATTGATTAATATAGACATATACTGTATATAAAAACTACAACAATTGTGCATGTATTGAAAAAATGACAAAATAGTTAGCGAGCAAGGTTTTTTCAAAGACTAATATTTGGCAATAATTCAATTGACAATAAGTCTATTAAAGATCATATAATATCGAAAAACAAGAAATGAAAACTTAATCCAAATAGATCAATCTGAATTAGGATTTAAGATTAAAGGGGATCATGATGAGACAATCTAAATAAAAATAAATATAAAATTAAATTAAAAATAAATAAGTTTTTACTGTGTCCTTCCTGAGATAAATCTCTTGAGAAAAGGGGCAAACGAGATAGCTTTGTTCAAACCAGAATATGTGGTAGCGTTTAATTTAAAAATCCATCTTTGTTCGTGTTGGAGAAGGATCTTATTCCAATCTCCTCCACGGTTGGGAATATGCACACGATCCAATATGGCAAAAGATACCTTAGGCATCCTATAATTGTGTATGGTGACCACATGTCGTCCTAAAGGGAGATAGTAATTCCCAATCTCCATACTGTAGATGTGTTTCGCTATTCTTGTATGGAATTCTAATTTCGTTTTCCCCACGTAGAACGCGCCGCATTCACACTCCATGAAGTATACGACCCCCGCGTTTGACAATTAGCAAAATGTGCGGGGCGAAAAAACTTTTCTCGTCTGATGTATCTACAGGAGGAAAAGGGACCACACGGGAAGGATCCAAAAACTGAGCAATGTCTGGCTCGTTTAGTCTCATCCTGATATTTGCTTTGAACTAATATGTCATGTAGAGAAGTAGCTCGTCTATAGGTAATTGAAGGATATGCTGAAATGAGATTTCCAATTTTCTGGTCATCCTTTAGGATTGACCAGTGTTTCTGAATAATGTTGCGGATATTCACATGTTGTTTGGAGAATTGGAGGATGATCCTGGTTATTTGAGAACCAGAACATACCTTTGCCTCCTTTGGAAGCAACAGATTGTGGCGGGATTGTATTGCCGTCGTATTGTATGCTTTCCGCAAACAAGACCGGCCATAGCCACGTGCTAAGAGTCTCTTTTGTAATTTGGCCACCTCTTCGCAAAAGAGGACATCATTGGAACAATTTCTGCGTAACCGCAGGTATTGTCCATAGGGAATAGATCGTTTTAAGTTTGTTGGATGAAAGCTGTCCACATGTAAGACAGTGTTACCTGCGGTATTTTTTCGATGAAGGGTAGTAAAGATTTGATTGGTAGAGGAACGTCCAATTAGTACGTCTAAAAATGTAATTTGGAAAAAATCATAAATCATGGTGAATTTTAAAGTCAGACAACAAATTAGTCTCTATGCCTACTTCCAATGAGACTGATATTCAAGTCGAACCTCCGAAGGGACACACTAATGGGGTGGCCACCAGGGACATTGCAAATCCTACGCATTCCTTGGTGGACCAAAACATTACAATATATTCACCTGAAATACGACATAACACTTTAAACGCCATGAGGGGACTTCCCTCCCCCCTAGCAAACAGGGGCACGGGAAACTTGGACGCCTTTGTCACTCGGATTCCGTTGAATCCCTAAACGTGATCAACTTGTCATCCTATCTACTGTCCCCTATTGAAATCAATGTTCTTTTGCGAGGCCTGACTTTTTGTATACAAGAGGATTTTGATCATTTCGAGGTAACCACTGACATTCAACTCTTCGCACGTAGGCTCCTTTTAAAGAGCCTACATGCGAAGCATAACAAGAATTCAGATGATCCCGAGGGATCAAAATTTAATATGAGAGAACTTAGAGCATTACGGGACCTAACACTCCTTTTTGAAGAGAGCAACACTGTGGATCTAATAGACCAATTGGACCTTGAATCCCTTTTGGACAATACCAGTGAATCTATCGGACCCAAACTGTCTTTGAAAAAACCATCGGGCCATTTTCCCCCATTAAACTTAAATCCTTGTATTGAAATTTTTGTAAAACAAGTATTGAGGGATATTTCCAAACTTCGTTATAGGAAATCATACCCTGATAACTGTAAATAACGAAGAATACAAAGCTGTATAACTGGGGGGTGGGTTGCGCTATGGATCCTTAAGAGTGAATGTAGAAAGGAAAAGAAAAGAAAAGTTAAAAGGTAAGAGCAGCCTCTATTGATTTCCACCCACGGGTGGAACGATGCAAAGACAAAGGGGGGTAATAGATATGGCGCTTATACCTATATGTGGGGACTAGTAGTGTGTTGGTGTATAAAAATGTATTGTATTGTATAGGTCAATTTTCACATGTGTGGCAATATATAATTCTTAAAGTGCTGACTAATTTTGGGCCAAAGTGTATATAATATATATTTACCAGCGTGCTGGTTCAAAACCCAAAATTTTAAAATTAAATGAAAATTAAATAAAAATACAATAAACTCAAAGTGCACGCCAATGGCAACAGGTTACAATGTAGCAAACCATATAACTTATTAATCTAAATAGCAATATGCAGTTATTAAAGTATTAATCTAAATGGCAATATGCAGTTATTAAAGTGCGCGTGCAAATAAATTCTTACAGACCTATAGGTGAAGACTAATTGTGATAGCTGGTGGATTAGTCGTGAAAAAAGAATATTAAAGTATATTACGTATACTGTGGTGCCAAACTATAATAAATAAACATATATGAAATATCACGGTGGTAGCATAAACTGGTCTGATAGTGATGCTTTACATAAATTAGTATAAAATTAATGAAAATTAAAAATTAAAATACCATCTACATGAAGCATAAATGTGCTAAAATGATAAAACACAGAAAAATTAAATAAAATTAAAAAATCCAAAAAAAAAAAAAATCCAAAAAAAAACGTGCAAAATTAGTGCAAGAAAATGTGCAAACAATGCAGGCAAATTTTAAACATTGGACGTGATGGAGCAAGTCTCTATTGGGTGGCGGAAAAAACCGCAGGTGCAGAAAAGGAGGGGGGTGATGTTTTCCAACTGTGTTCTTCACATTCGGTGGCTTAAAAGGGTGTTAAAATTATTATGCTCTCACCAGAAGGAGGACCCCATCCGGGGTGGATCAACATTCACAATATTAGCTATTGTGCGGCTCTCTGGCTTCCTTCCACTTTAAAGATTAGGGATCCCTCGTTCCTCCGTGAGTAGCAATAAGCCCCGTTTATATGGAGTAGAGAAGAGGCACAACCATAGTGTGATACCGTTTTTAAAGAATTTTATTGCAGAAAATAGTTAAAAAATTACTCACAAACAACTGGTTTAACCGCTCCAGATGACGTCCGTGTGACGAAACGCGTAGGGCGTGGCCAGGCAGCGTACACCTCGAGCTCAGACGGAGATTGCAACAGCGGGAATTTTAAAAGCTGTACACACCGCACTTTTAAACCAGTTGTTTGTGAGTAATTTTTTAACTATTTTCTGCAATAAAATTCTTTAAAAACGGTATCACACTATGGTTGTGCCTCTTCTCTACTCCATATAAACGGGGCTTATTGCTACTCACGGAGGAACGAGGGATCCCTAATCTTTAAAGTGGAAGGAAGCCAGAGAGCCGCACAATAGCTAATATTGTGAATGTTGATCCACCCCGGATGGGGTCCTCCTTCTGGTGAGAGCATAATAATTTTAACACCCTTTTAAGCCACCGAATGTGAAGAACACAGTTGGAAAACATCACCCCCCTCCTTTTCTGCACCTGCGGTTTTTTCCGCCACCCAATAGAGACTTGCTCCATCACGTCCAATGTTTAAAATTTGCCTGCATTGTTTGCACATTTTCTTGCACTAATTTTGCACGTTTTTTTTTGGATTTTTTTTTTTTTTTTTTTTTTTTTTTTTTGGATTTTTTAATTTTATTTAATTTTTCTGTGTTTTATCATTTTAGCACATTTATGCTTCATGTAGATGGTATTTTAATTTTTAATTTTCATTAATTTTATACTAATTTATGTAAAGCATCACTATCAGACCAGTTTATGCTACCACCGTGATATTTCATATATGTTTATTTATTATAGTTTGGCACCACAGTATACGTAATATACTTTAATATTCTTTTTTCACGACTAATCCACCAGCTATCACAATTAGTCTTCACCTATAGGTCTGTAAGAATTTATTTGCACGCGCACTTTAATAACTGCATATTGCCATTTAGATTAATACTTTAATAACTGCATATTGCTATTTAGATTAATAAGTTATATGGTTTGCTACATTGTAACCTGTTGCCATTGGCGTGCACTTTGAGTTTATTGTATTTTTATTTAATTTTCATTTAATTTTAAAATTTTGGGTTTTGAACCAGCACGCTGGTAAATATATATTATATACACTTTGGCCCAAAATTAGTCAGCACTTTAAGAATTATATATTGCCACACATGTGAAAATTGACCTATACAATACAATACATTTTTATACACCAACACACTACTAGTCCCCACATATAGGTATAAGCGCCATATCTATTACCCCCCTTTGTCTTTGAAGAATACAAAGCGTTCTAATCACTATGTAATAATACTAATATCCCTATTAAACCCTCCGACAAAGGGGGCAACATAGTCATAATGGACAATGCTAACTATGTCAATATGTGTCAAGACATCTTGATCAATACCGATTGGTATAAGATCATACCAAGCAAGCTATTACTATCTTATCACCAACGATTCTATGAGTTTATTGAAACAGCTTTGGAAATAGGCAGTATTACTAGAGATCAATATGTGTTTATCAACACTAAATTTCCGAGGGAGGCTACCTTCTACTGCCTCACAAAAATCCATAAAAGTCAATTTCATCCACCAGGTCGACCCATCAGTTCTGGAAGGGGCGGGCTAACAGAGAATCTTAGTAAACTAATTGACTCTCTCTTGCAACCCCTTGTGGTGAGCATGCCGTCCTTTATAAAGGACACAATACATCTGTTACAGATCTTGGATAACATGACCCTATCAGCCAATGCTCTGTTGGTGGCAATCGACGTAGAGGCTCTCTACAGTTCGATACCACACACTAAGGGAATTGCAACCATACGAAATATATTACAACAGAGTAACAAACATGGCCAGGCATTGAGCGAGTTTATCGCCCAGGGTCTGGAGTTTATCTTACACCATAACTGTTTTACATTCAACAATTCCCACTACCTCCAGATACAGGGCGTGGCCATGGGCACATGTTGTGCCCCGGCCTACGCCAATCTGTATCTGGGGGAGTGGGAGAAGTCTCTCCTACATGACGAGAGCCTCCTCGAGTTTACACGCCATATTTCTCTATGGCGGCGTTACATCGACGACGTCCTCGTCGTGTGGGAGGGGACGGAGGACCAATTATTAAAATTTCTGTCACTCATCAATGTAAATGACCATAATTCAAAATTCACCATGATTTATGATTTTTTCCAAATTACATTTTTGGACGTACTAATTGGACGTTCCTCTACCAATCAAATCTTTACTACCCTTCATTGAAAAAATACTGCAGGTAACACTGTCTTACATGCGGACAGCTTTCATCCAACAAACTTAAAACGATCTATTCCCTATGGACAATACCTGCGGTTACGCAGAAATTGTTCCAATGATGTCCTCTTTTGCGAAGAGGCGGCCAAATTACAAAAGAGACTCTTAGTGCGTGGCTATAGCCGATCCTGTTTGCGGAAAGCATACAATAAGACGGCAATACAATCCCGCCACAATCTGTTGCTTCCAAAGGAGGCGAAGGTATGTTCTGGTTCTCAAACAACCAGGATCATCCTCCGATTCTCCAAACAACATGTGAATATCCGCAACATTATTCAGAAACACTGGTCAATCCTAAAGGATGACCAGAAAATTGGAAATCTAATTTCAGCATATCCTTCAATTACCTATAGACAAGCTACTTCTCTACATGACAAATTAGTTCAAAGCGAATATCAGGATGAGCCTAAACGAGCCAGACATTGCTCAGTTTTTGGATCCTTCCCGTGTGGTCACTGTTCCTCCTGTAGGATCCTTCCCATTAGAATTCCATACAAGAATAGCGAAACACATCTACAGTATGGAGATTGGAATAAGATCCTTCTCCAACACGAACAAAGATGTATTTTTAAATTAAACGCTACCACATATCTTGGTTTGAACGAAGCTATCTCGTTTGCCCCTTTTCTCAAGGGATTTATCTCAGGAAGGACACAGTAAAAACGTATTTATTTTTAATTTAATTTTATATTTATTTTTATTTAGATTGTCTCATCGTGATCCCCTTTAATCTTAAATCCTAATTCAGATTGATCTATTTGGATTACGTTTTCATTTCTTGTTTTTCGATATTATATGATCTTTAATAGACTTATTGTCAATTGAATTATTGCCAATTATTCGTCTTTGAAAAAACCTTGCTCGCTAACTATTCTGTCATTTTTTCAATACATGCACAATTGTTGTAGTTTTTATATATGTCTATATTAATAAATATTGACAACTATTGGGTGAATTTTCTCACATAATTTATATGCAATCTGACACATGTGGCGACCATATACATGTCTTCTCTTTTCCTGCCTCTAGATGGCGCCTTGACCTCTGTGGTCGCTGGTCCTATAGGGCGGATTGCAGCGGTGTGGCTTCCCGGCCGGACGAGGGGATGGGTCCGAGCGCGCGCAGGCCCCTCCCCTAGGCTCCCGGGGTCTAGACGGGTAGGTACCGCCCGCTTCCCTGGGATACGTCTCCCGGCCGGCGGCATTCCGAAACAGCTCCGGACGCGGCTCGCTAGCGCGCATGCGCGACATTCGCGGATGCGCGTGACGGGCTGATGTCACGCCTGTGCGACGGAACTGCAGTCATTCGCACATGTGGTCAGGCATCTTTGGCGGCCATGCGGGTTGATTCGGCGGACGTTGGACTGGGTGGGGCCCATCTGCGAGAGCGGAAACAGGACACAGCTGGGGTAGGTTTGGCCACATACTATATTTACTCGGCCCTGAGGGAGGATAATCTATCCGTCCCCATTGAGGAGACTATTATTTGCTGATGCTTTATTGCATACCTGGGTAAGCCACTTTCTGGATCTCATCAGGCACTCTAGTCTTTTTATCCTTTGATCACTATGGTCACTATTTCCCTTATTTTTATTTACAGACTCAGGTCTTCTGTACCCTATTGAGTTATATAAGGGTGTGGGGTGAGCATATTCTTGACCTCTTAGGCTGGGACCAGATAGCCTCTCCTCCTTTTGCACTGCGGTCATCCTGGTCCATTCCTTAAAGAATTTTCCATCAGATGACATATATTTAGATAAATTTATATACTTTCTTTGTGCACGTTTCATCACATCCATATTTGGATGTTCCTCTCCATTCATTATATCACTACTTTCACTATATGGCAGCACTATCGGTCTTTCACTTTTCCTTAGCATTATTCACTAATAACAGTGGTGGTTAAACTGCCTATTGAGCACACTGTTCATTCTTTATTCAGGTACTACCTATCAGCTTTATTCTCATTAGATACTTTTTTGGTATGCTACCTTATGTTCCCTTACTTACTATTAGTAGGGGACCTTCTCCAGTACTTTTGGACTTGATAACCGCCTAATTAGCTTGTTTTACGTCCTGTCCTATTGCAGGTGCGTCCCATCTAGCCTCTGGCTATCGACACCTGTACCCCCCTCCGTGTGTTACACTGGAAGTGGACTTATACATGTGATCTCTAGCAAGCCACACTCCTGGACTCCCTTCCTTCCCTCCCCCCCCCTTTTTGGGTGGGTTACAGCGACAAGGGCCTAGTGTGTGATCTTCGGTGCATCTATGCAGGGCAGGAGAGGAATGTCTTGGGCTACGTGTGCTTCCTAATGAGGATCCCCACTGTGAACCATATTTTTATGGCGTGTAATGCACATTAATTGGTAATTATACAACATTGTGATGATAGATGTATATATTGCTTACAGCAAATTGTTCTTAGTATATTATGATGAACAACTCCTTTTTTCATATATCTATTTATAGTTGTCTTTTTCTTCCATAATAGACAAATCCTCTGAAGGAGACCCCTGTGAGTCGAAACGCGTCAGTGTAATTTCTTCATTGTATATACAGGTGTACAGTGTTTATGTGACATAACCTATGTTGTCTATATATGTGCATCCTTAATATATGTTTTTATTGCCAAGTGGAGTTCAATTCTTGACTATCATGTTAGTCATTTATATCCTCTTTTTTATTCAATAAATATTATGAAATAACAAATTTGCCCTATTCTTTGCGTTTGTAGTAATTCTACTCGCATATACATGTTTTCTACTATATTATAGACATATTGTTGCCTAAAAAAACCCACTATAGGGGAGATCCTTTTTCCTTTTATGCTGAGGATATCCTACATTGGACACCTCGTTTATACAGAGTACGAAATAAGGCTTGGCGGAGTGGTGGTTCACACCATCCCTTTGAGAGAATTGCTGTTCATTACAGCTTGACGCCTGACTGACTCACCACTAAGGTGTTTGGGTCCACACCTTCGGGTAAGAGTACTCATTACTTATCTCTGTTTATCCAGTACGCTGTATTACCTGCATGAGGAGCTTTGTAAGGGTGTCGCTATGATGGTACCTTCAGTGTTCCATTTTACATTTACTGGAAGTTGGGCAATCCTTTCAATTTGGATCACTCCTTACTGAAGACGAACTAGTTGTTGCTTAAGGGGCGATTATTTTCTTGCGTGTCATAGGACTATTGCTTGTTTTGTGTTTTTCACATTATTTGTTTGATCTACGTGGTATGGTTCACGTGGATCTCTTTACTATTCATCCACATATATTGTGGGATCTTTACACATTGTTCACGTGGATTCCTGTATTGTTTATCTATACATATTACATTTGTGTTATTTTTATTATGCTTGGCTTATGCTATGCCACTGTGCAAACATTTTTTCACCTTTTTCACAAGTAGGTGATTTTTACACTTTTAGCGTGGGGCATTTTTTGTTTTTTATGTTCTATTACCAGTTGACCTCCTGAAGGTTCCACTACCAAGAGAAACCTGTAGTTTCTAACCATATAAAAACATGTAGTTACTATATTTAAATACCTAGGGGTATAACGTCCAGGATTATGTTCACTTAAATCTCAAGCCCCTCTTGGATAAATTCAGGGACAAGTGTAATAGCTGGTATAGTCTACCACTATTGGTGGTGGGGAGAGCAAATCTGAAAAAAAATTAACTAGGCTCCTCAGTTGCTCTATTTGTTACACAACTCCCCTATCTTGATAACAAATACCACCAAAAGAAAGCTCTATTTGTCTGAAAAAAATATATATAAATCTCATTTGGGTACAGTGTTGCATGACCAGGCATTTTCTACTTAAAGTAACACAGAATAGCATGAAAGTTATGCAGGGGGTAAAACATTCCGTAGGTCAAGCGGTTAAACATTTTTTTGCTAGTGCTGTTGCAGCACTTTCAGGAGTTGGTAATTTTCATTGTTCCACTTTAGGCAAAAAAAAAATGCTCCTGCCAAATGGAATAAATAAAAACAAAAAAAAAAAATAACTTTGTATTAATACATGTTATCCAGAGCATGCTCTTTTTGAAACTCCCTTGCCTATTAGCCCAAGAAATTGACATTTTTAATTTGACTGGCTTCTACTGATTTCAGTGGGGTTTGAGTTTAACCAAATCCAGATCAAACCAAATCTAGTGCAGTTTGGCTCATTATTACTTCTGAAAGAGAGCATTGCTTCCCACTGAAAAATATATGTCACTTATGTTTAATAAAATTGAATTGATATTCCGAGAAGCTGAGAGGCAAAGGGAAAATACATACAAAAGGAAAAAAATGAAGCAGGAGCAGGTGAAGATGTTTCCTGGTATTTCTTTAGATTTATTTTAAATGTATTTGTCTTCCCAGGATAACAGCTGTACCTGCAGGACCTAGATTTTCCTTTAAAATCCACAGGAAAAGAGCAATGTTCACCCTCCCTTATTGTTATACAAATAGAGATGTTTTCCTTACGTAATTTGATTTGACATATGAGAAAGTAGAAAACATTTTGAGCCCTAAGTGTGTCTACAAAAAGACTACATAAAATGAATTGTATTTAATGTAACCAAATGTGAATTGTGAATTTAGATACCATATATATATATATGTTCAATGATTTTTATTGATTCATAAGGCATCAAACAAAATTATAACAGTATCTGATATTACTGCTAATCTTCAGTTAGGGGCATCACCCCACCCCCCCCCCCCCGACACCCCCATGGGATCAGACTGTGTAGTAAGGGGGGGGCAGTACCCCCAGCTTTCAGTGTGGTATAGATCAATAATATTCTTCGTATGGACTATACATTCATGAAAATAATTATTGTTTGTTATAATAAACCACAATTTCTAACAAAAATAACTATTTGCAGTAGAAACAGTACTAAGCAGTAAAGCAGTAACTAACTGAATAATTGTTATAGCAGTTCAGGTTTTCCAAGGAAACCAGTTAAGCTCATATTTAGCTACATTTTCTTCTTTTTTTTTTTTTTTATTGTATTTTTATGGAGGAAAGTTTTCATAATATACAAGAACATACATAACTGACAATTGATAATTATTGTCTGAAATATAGCATGCTTAACAAAAAAGTAGGACATCGGGATGACTGAAAATAAAAATAAATAATTAACAAACAAAATAAAAAAAAAAGCAAGTGGCCATCATGTAATACATAATGTAGAAAGTGTAGTTTGGACTCATAGCTTCAATAACATGACGACTGTCCGCAAAGGAGGGCATCGTACCTATATAGTTTTTCTCAAGAGCGAGGGCGGGCTTTGAATATCTGTCAGGCCAGTAAGAGAGCATGGAATACCAACAAAGTAAGGTACATTGGGGTGTAGGAATCCCAGGGAATGCTAGGGGTAAGTTGATGGCAGGATGGCGAGGGGCATGGAAGTCGAAGGAGGTAGCCCATAGGCCGAGGCGTCCCAGGGGGCCCAAATCTCACCAAATCTGTCAATCCTATCCTCCACCATAGCCGTCATATGTTCCATTCTACGTATGTCCTTGATGCTTTGTATCAGCTGAGTTTGGGTTGGGGGCTGAGTAGATAACCAGTTAGAGAGCATAGCTCTTTTGGCTGCAAGCAGAACATATGAGGCTAGTTTGTTTGCCACCTTTCCCAACTCTGGGACGGGAAGGCCTAGGAGAAGGTGGATAGGATCCAATGGGATGGAGGTGGTGAAAATCTGTTGGAGCATTTGTGATACCATGGACCAGAAAGGAATGATCAAAGCACATTGCCAGAAGATATTATAATGTGATCCTTTAGTTTTCTTGCATCTCCAGCACATGGGAGAGAGAGAGGAGTCATATTGATTAATAACCTCAGGAGTCTTATACCAGAACATTAAAACTTTATATGCTGTCTCTCTCTGTGCTACGCATCTTGAAATTTTAGAGGTTGAGGACCAAATTCTGGACCACTGTGAGATTGTTATTTGTTGTTGTTGTGTGAGATGCGACAATTTGTACATGTAGGAATGGGAATGAGCAGTGAGAGATGACTTCTCCTGGAGTATGTGGTATATAATAGAAATGAGCTGTGCGAGGTATTATCAACAGGGGCGTGGCCGGATGGTGATGGCAGCGGTGATGATGTGTGAGGAGTAAGAGAGGTGTGTGCTCTCACTGCACGCCGAGCTGAGCTAAACTGACGGGGGTGTGACCCGTGGCGCCCTTGATATTCCCGGCGGAAAAGCAGTAGGTCTCCGTGAGTATTAGCGGAGTACCTGTGGAGTACCTGTGGAGTCTGGTGGAGTCCGATGTTTGGCGAGAGAGAGGAGGCGTGTGTCGGCGGAGCGGAGCGGTGAGGTCCCAGGAAGCCCCACTGACAGCGTGTGGAGGGTGAACGAGAGATCCTCAGCCCGTAGCTGTGAGGTCTTGCAAGATCTGTGCAGAGTGGAGCTACAGTGCCAGAAACTGGAGAGTGTCACAGCCACAGCCAGGTACGACACACATGATATTAAAGATACAGATACAGCACCAGTGGAGATTTTGGAGAGACATTTTCCTAATGCTAAGCTACCCACCACTGCTCTCTGGGTTCAAAAAGGGAGACGCTGAAGAAGATGTGGTGAGGTGGTGTTAAGTGGGTGCTGTACCATTTGTGTGTGTAATATATGTGGATGCATGAACAGAAAGTGCATATACACTTTGAAATCCTGCTGCTATTCCCCCCATAGTTGTTGAGAGAGGGGGAGAAGAGGAGGGAAGGAAAGGGATTATTATTGAGCAGTGGAGTAGCCAGAAATTGTTGAAATGAAATTAAAGCCTGGCATTAGTCCCCTCCATTGGTGAGCCTTGGCCCAGGAGAAATTACCCCCCCCCCTTTTTTTTTCTCTTCCCTTTTTTTGGAATAAGGGGGGAAGGGAGCTCCTGTGGGATACCTGTGGAACTGAATCATGTCTGCAAGGAGGAGGGGGGGGGAGCATGTCGGACAGGAAAACGTTGGGATACAATCACTGAGATCAGCCAAAGGATAAAGACAAGGAAAATGGTTCCCAGCCCATTGCAACAACTGGGATATTAGCAGCAGCTAAGCTGTAAAGATATGCTCATACCCCCGATAATACGCCAACTAAGGGGGGACAGGGGAGCCAAGTAAAAGCTTCAGTGGATAGAAAGAGCCAAGGGCAGTCAACGCAGGCAGGAGCAAAGCACATAAATAATAAAAGTATGACTGTTGCTGGAAGATCTAAAACAGCCCCTATGCAGGTGACCTCAACAGATAGAGAAGGAGAACCAACGCTGAAGGAGGTCTTGGGGACAGTTAATATTTGTAAACAGTCACTGGTAGAGCTATGTGATCAAACAAAAAGTATTAAAGAGGAGCTGGCCCTGATGCTGCAGGAACTTCAGATGACGGTTGATAGAATAACCGCAGCAGAAGGGAGAATCTGTCAGATTGAAGATGAGGTGTACCCACTGAACCAAGAGATTAAAGATCTAAAAATACAAATGGGTAAATTTGAAGGGAAATTGGACGAAATGGAAAACAGGCTCCGAAGGGACAATATAAGACTGGTAGGCCACCCGGAGAAATGTGAAGGCTCTGATCCAATCGAGTTTTTGGAAAGATGGTTTATTGAAGTGTTTGGTAGAGAGACTTTTTCCCAACAATTTGCAATAGAAAGGGCACATTGAGTCCCGCTTAGAATTCTGCATGGGGGGGCAGCCTAGATCTGTGCTACAGAAATTTTTGAATTATCGAGATAAAGCAGTTTTACTCCGTAAGGCCAGGGAGAAGTATTACTTACAAGGGTGCGAAAATTTTGTTTTATTCTGACTTCTCACCAGATCTGCAGAAGCGCAGAGCGGAATTTATTGAGGCCAAGCGCAGACTCCAGAAACTGGACGTTATATACACTTTGCTCTATCCGGCCCAATTATGGGTAGTAGCATTGGGAGAGACCTTATTTTTGACACCCCGGCGAGTGTAGCAGCCTGGGTGCAGGAAAAGGGGGACCAGTTACTGAGGAAGTGATGTTTTTCCATATATGTGGTTTTCTTCCCTTCTTTCTTTTTATTTTTTTCCTTTTTTCCCCTTTTTTTTTCTTCCCCACCCCCTCCTTTTTTTATGGGGGGGGGGGGAAGTATACGCACAGGGGGGTGCATCTGGTGCACTGTATTTGAAAAACTAGTATAATATCCTGAGTTGGGGTGTAGTGAGTGGTACACAGTATAATAGGAATTTATGAATGTGAAGAAGGGGGGGTCAAAATGGAATATTGTTTGAGTATAAGGAGGGAGTGGGGGGGAAGGGAGGGGGGTTGGGATGAAAGCACGAGAGAAAGAGGGGAGCAAGATGGTGTGGGTGGGAGAGTAGTGTCACGGAAAAAGCCCCTAGGGGTAACCTAGATTGGTACAAAGGGGGGGGGGGGGAGGGATTAAGGAACACTGGGGTATACAAAGCACAGGAAAATGTTGAAGCTTGCATAGTAATAGAAGATAAATTAAAATTAATGAGTAAACAAGGGTTGAGAGCACGAACAGATATAAAGTTTATATTTTGCACTCAGATGGGAAGATTAGGAAAGGATGACACTATGACGTATAAAGGGATGTATAAACTTATCAAGTCTTTTATTCAGTGGGGTCTCTTCTTTCTCCCTCCGCCCCCTTTTCCGCCATGGTCTGCCGGTGGAGATG
The DNA here is from genome assembly GCF_037356315.1 of Lithobates pipiens. NCBI lineage: Eukaryota > Metazoa > Chordata > Amphibia > Anura > Ranidae > Lithobates > Lithobates pipiens. The sequence continues at coordinate 56,980,706 of NW_027507718.1, read as the reverse complement.
CAGGGATCATTTTTGCTTTGTGCCAATGAATTCTAATTCCAACCTTCGGTGTTTTTTTGTTTTGTTTTTTCCCCTCCCTCTTTTTTTCTCTCTTCTTTTTCCTTTTTAAATTATGCAGTCTAGGGTTTTGAATATTGGCTCTTGGAATGTCCGAGGGCTATGGGCTCCTGTTAAAAGAGCAGCGGTGTTTGACGCCCTTGAAAAATGCGATGCAGGGCTGATCTGCCTACAGGAGACGCATCTAACTGAAGATACCAAATAAAAAAAAAGTAGGAAATTTCAAGCTCAGTTCCATTCAGTTTACACTTCCTATTCAAGGGGTGTGGCTGTGTTGGTAAGGAGAGAGGTGGCATTTACCTGTCGGCAGATCAGCATAGATAAAGAGGGGCGATTTGTTTTTTTATACTGTGTAATTGAGAATCAGGAGTATGTTTTTGCAAACATTTATATTCCTCCGCCATTTCAATTGGAAGCTCTATATTGTTTAATGGAATTCACAGCGGATAAATCTGGGATGCCAGTTATAGTAATGGGGGATTTTAATGAGGTCATTAATAAAAGCCAGGATAGGTTTCCATCAGGAATATATATACAGACGAAGGTTGAGACCCGGTTGTCCCGGTTTCTGCAGGAAGGGGGACTGTTTGATATGTGGAGAGTACGGAATACGGATCTGCTACTATATTCATGTTTTTCAAGCTCCTACTCCTCACTCTCAAGAATAGATTTAGTTCTTGGGAATGAGGAGGCAAGCCGTGTAGTAAGGGAGATGGTCTGCCAACCCAGGGGGGTGTCAGATCACGCACTAGTGACAGTATCTGTAAATTTAGAGGGGACAAGACCCCCAAGAGTATGGAAAAGGAATCCAGTATGGTTCGAGATAATTGGAGATCCTGATAAGGTGCTATCTAAACTAGCAGAGTTTATAAAGTTTAATAATGAGTCTGCAGAAAGAGGAGTGATATGGGATGCATTAAAGGCCTACCTCAGGGGTATCCTTATCCAACAAGTAGTGAAAATTAAGAAGACATCCAGTGAATGGGAGAACAGAGTTAAAAGGGAGCTAGCGGTAGTAGAAAGAGCATACGTAGAAAACCCCACCCCAGAGAAACAAACAATATGGTTAGAAAAACAACAGGAATATAAAGCAGTGATTATTAGGAAAATAGAGAATGAAAGATTGTCTCAGAAACAAGTGGAGTATGGGGAGGGGGAAAAAGTAGGGAGGATGTTGGCACAGATAGTAAGAACCAACTCCTCGCCATCCACCGTCCCCGTGATCAGGACAGAGAAGGGAGAAATCTCAACACAGGATTCAGTGATTACAGATACCTTCAGGGCATATTATGCAAAACTGTACAGATCACAGGGGGCGATGGGCGACGAGGACATGGATATATTTTTCGCAAACATCAAAATACCGTCCCTCACCAAGGAGGAGAGAGAGACAATGGAAGCCCCATTAATGTTAGAGGAAATTCAATTTGCAGTGTCGGAAATGGCTAATCAGAAATCCCCAGGACCAGATGGTCTCCCTGTGGAAACCTATAAATATTATGGTAAAATATTGCTGCCAGAGCTTCTTAAAGTATTAAATTGGGCAAAGGAGGAAGGGAGATTGCCCACCTCAATGACCGAAACAACGATAATAGTTTTGCATAAAGAAGGGAAGGATCCGTTGGAAACCCAATCTTATCGACCCATTTCCCTCCTTTGTGCGGATGCTAAAATATTAGCCAAAGTACTAGCAGTCAGATTGAATAAAATCATCTCCAGATTGATACATCCCGATCAAACGGGATTTATCCCGGGTAGGTCCACTAGTATGAACATAAGATTATATCTTAATCTGCAGGTACCAACAGAAAACGAAGGCAAAAAGGCAATCATGGCTTTGGATGTGATCAAAGCCTTTGACAGTTTAGAATGGAGATATATCTGGCGTGTACTGGGCGAATTTGGATTTGGTCCCATGCTCATTGCATGGGTAAAAACTCTGTATAATGGCCCTAGTGCCAAAATCAGGGTTAATAATGAGTACTCAGATAAGATCTTTTTAGAGAGGGGGGCAAGACAGGGGTGCCCTTTGTCGCCCCTGATCTTCACCCTGGCGATGGAACCGCTAGCCATTGCAATTAGATCCAATACGAATATGGTTGGCTTCCAAAGGAGGATGAGGAAAGAGAGGATCGTGTTGTATGCGGATGATACTCTCCTCTTCTTGGGGGACACAGAGCAGTCCCTCAGGCAGGGGATGAAAGTCATTATAGATTTTGGTAGGTTTTCGGGTTTGGTTATAAACTGGGAAAAATCAGCCCTTATGCCAGTGGATAAATTGAGGAGCCAAAGTCCAGCGGCAATGCCGCAGATGGAAGTGGTGGAACGAATAAAATACTTAGGGATACATATACAAAGAGATCCCAATAAATATGTAAGTGATAATGTTGCCCCATTAATAGCTAAATTTAAAAACAAAATTGAAATCTGGAAGAGACTCCCATTATCGATTGCAGGGAGATGTAATCTGATTAAAATGTTATGGATGCCGCAGTTATTGTATGTGCTACACAACTCCCTGATATGGGTAGATATAAAATGGTTCAGGAAAATAGAGGTACTATTCCAAGAACTCATATGGAGAGGAGGAGTGTCAAGGATTGCCTTACAAACCCTGCAATCACCAACAAGAAAAGGAGGAATGGCAGAACCACACCCAAGGAGCTACTTCCTAGCTGCCCAATTGCAGCATCTGGGAATGAGTAAGGAGATAGGTGGTGGAACAAACAAGGCTCCAATGCTAATAGGGACACCCCATAAGACTATGGTAGAAGCTCTTGAGGCAAACTCATTTCCCCAAAGAACACCTACAATAAAATTAGCATTAAAAGTGTGGAAGGCAGTAAAGGCGATTAAAGGTCTAGGAGGCTTAACCAAATATGCCCCTTTGTGGAATAACCGGAACTTGCAGGAAATGGAAAAGATAGGAGGATATAAAGATTGGGAAATAAAGGGGATAGACAAGCTGACCCAGTTATACACAGGAAATATATTAAAAACATTTAACGCATTAAGAACGGGATTTGATATACCAAAACAATAATTTTATAAATACCTTCAAATTAGACACGCATTAGGGAAACAATTTAATACGCAGGGACCAGTCTGGAGCAATTCCCCTATCTATTGCAGGTTAAACTCCCAAGAAAGGGCAAGAGGATTTATAGCAGATGCTTACCCACTTATATGTGAAGGAAGTATGGAAAGTCCAGAAAGGTTTAAATGTAAAAGGAAATGGGAGGAGGAATTCGGAACATTTACGGATGAGCAGTGGATGAGGATATTGGAGGGTGGGCACTCAATCTCAGTCTCGCCTGCCCAGAAGATGTCACACTTGATGCTGCTACATAGATCATATTATACACCAAAGAGATTGTTTAGCTTTGGACGTAAAGCGGATGATGAATGCCCAAGATGTCAGGAGTCTGGGGACCTGACACACATGTTCTGGCGATGCCCAAAATTGTTTCGCTACTGGTCAGAGATTGCTACCATTTTGAATGAAACATTTAGAGTGGCGGTCAAGGGGGACCCCAGAGTATGTGTGTTGGGTCTGGATGAAGGAATAGGAGGATCAGCATGTATAAATAAAGAAGTATTGAGGTCTATGTTTCAAGCAAGAAAATTGATAGTGCAGAGGTGGCAAGCAAAAAAACCCCCTCCAGTAGCAGGTTGGCGGCTGGCAATTACAGAAACAATATGGAAGGAAAGGGTAATATATCTAAGGAGAGGAAACTTTAAAGAATTTAAAAAGATGTGGAAACCCTGGTTGGATAGGCTGAGATAGATACCCAGTATGAGGGATTGGGAAGATAGGGGAGGGGAAGATAGGGGAGGGGGAGAAGGGAGGTTGGAAGAAGGGAATAGTAAAAAAAGGGAGTAAAAGAGGAAGAACATCTGAGCAGTGAGAAGAAAAGTGGGTTGATAGTAGAAGAATTAATGATACATCATGGAAAAGAGTGTTTTTTAAAGGTCTACCCTGATATGCAGAAACGTTTTACTTGTTAGGGTTTTTTTTTTTTTCTTCGCATTCTTTTTTTTTTTTTTATCTTTCTCATGCTTTTTTCGATAGTAAGGATGAAATAAGTGGATATATTTTTTTATAAAGAATGTTTTTTTTTTCTGTAAAATACTGAAGAAAATAAATAAAGATTATGTAATAAAAAAAAAAAAAAAAAAGAAATGAGCTGTGCTTGGTAGGGGCCTTGGGAGCAGAGCAGCTCAAAGGGCATCGGTTTGGTGAGGGTGAGAGAGGGGGAGAAAAAATAATGGGTTATCTAGAGGTACGAATACCTCAAGTGTTCTGGGATTTGGCTTTTGGATTGAAGGGCCGGAAAGGTTTTAATTTTACGTGTGACCGGGTGAACTAAGTAGCGGAGTTGGAACAGTCCCTACTATTGACTACAATAGTCAAACTTACAAAAAGGAAGATCCCTATTGAGCTACCAATCCAAATCCACTACCACTCGGCTTTCTCATGCTGTTTTTCCTCTTTTTCGAATTCTTCTTCATTCTCCCCTTTCTCCCTCTCTCCACATCCCCTCCATCCTTCTATTTGCTTTTACCATTTAAATTTATTTTCAGTATTTAATTAAATCCGACTAATCTTTCACCCAAGGTAAATAAAGAAAGGGAGAGGGAAGGATTGGGGTATGGGGAGAGGGGAAGAAGACAAACATTTTTTTTATATAATAAAAAAAAATGTATATAGTAAAAAAAAAAAAAAAAAAAGATTTTCTTTCTTTTTTTCCCCCCTTTTATGCAACAATAAAAAAAAAAAAAAAAAGAAAAAAAAAAGAAGGGAGGAAGGGGAGTGGGGAGGGGGGAAGAGGGGGAGAGAAGAGTGCACATATATCTACCTGCATTATATACATTTCTATGATTAGTGATCTATTAAGATTGAAAAAGTAATCATTTTATTTATCCAAGTAATAAATGTGAATCTCCAAATATTAATCTTTTATAGTGTCCTATTCACTCATAATTTATAACATATCCTGTGCTATATACAATCAATATCATAAAATAATGTTATCCCTTTATGTGTTAAGTTATTAATAATACCATTCCCTATTACATTCCGTGAAAATTAACTACAGATTTTTTTATTCCATAAGTCATCTTGTGATGTGTGTAACTATTTTACCTCCTCTTTTACCCCTTCTTCTCTACCATCCCCTTCCCCCTCCCCCCCTCCCCACATCATCCCCCACCCCACATTACCACCTCTCACCCCTCCCTACCACCCCCCCCCCCCCCATCCCCCACACCCCAGTCCATTTTCTTCCCTTCTTTAAGATTTTTTATAACTTCTTTTAAAGTCCTTAGGCCATTCTGGTATATTTACTTCTAAGAGCTGCAGGGTTTTCTGAAAGTCCGCTAGATCGTCCAGATCCCTAAGAATTACAGTATGACCTTCATTCTGAACCTGTAGTTGAAAAGGAAATTTCCATCTATATTGTATATTTGTCTTTATTAATTGTTCCACTAGGGGATCCTGAAAAAATAATAATCTTGATCCTTCATACTCTATATGATTATTTTTACGGACTGCAGACATAATTTTTTCCTTGGTTTGAGCGTAGTGTAATTTACAAATTACATCTCTAGGTTTACTTAGATCTGCTTTTCTTGGCCCCATAACGCTGTGCACTCTATCAATTACTATTTCTGGTGTAGATGGATCCTGTATTATATCTTTTATTATTTTCTGTATTACTTCTGGTAATTTTTCTGTGGTCACACTTTCCTTTAATCCTCTTATTCTTATATTATTCCTTCTGCTCCTATTTTCCTGCTCATCCATGATGTTTACTGCTTGCTTTAACTCATTATCTTGCTCTTGCATCTTTTTCTTTACCTGCATCATTTCCTTTTCCACATTTTTCATTCTTATATCCATGTTTTCTATCTTTTCCTGTGTCTCTAAAGTGATTTCTTTTATTTCTTGATTTTTCTGTTTTGAATGTTTTTCCAACCTTTGGACATAATGATCCATATCTGCCTTGGTGGGTAAGGAGGCTATATACGTTCTCATGTCCCATTTTTCTTTCTCTTTTTATCCTTTCTTTCTGTATCCAAAATGTCTATTGGAGAGCTATTTCTAGGATGATTTATCACTTCCTCTCCTGATGTTCCTGAGACTAAGGATGACTCCCCTGAGTTTATTACATCTTGAGAAAATTGTAGCGCATGTATTGTCTGTGATGATTGCAATTGTAATTGAAGCTGTAATTGTTGGAAATTTTTTTTTAATGTCAGTAGTTTGTGTAGCTTGAGTCCCATTGGCGCTTTTGCTTGTACTATCCTTTTTTTCTTTCTTACTCCCACTCACATATGATGGTTTATTCCCCTTTTTTGGGTGCCATTTTTTTTTCCTTTTTCCTTCCTTTCTCTAAGTTTTTCCAATATATTATTATTATTATATTATTTATTATATTTTTTTTCCTTTCTTCTTCCTCCTTATCAATCACAGTCTCAATTTCACTCTTTTTTATGACTGTACAGCTCCCCTAGTGTGTTTTATCCAGTTTCACCATCCTTTACTCATCCTATTATCAATTAGACACAGCTCCTTTGCCTTTCCCTTTCCCCTTTTCTTTTTCCAGGAAGTATACAAGAATATATAGGAAGCAGATCCTAATTATCCTTACAGTGACGCGTGATTAAAAAAAAAAAAAGAAAGAAAAAAATCACAGTCTATCTCCTATTTAATTAGAGATGAATTCATAGGGTAATATATTTATTTATAAGATTATGAGCTTGTGAAATTACACATCAATTTCTCCTTATTCCATGAGCTTACAGTTGCTTTTTCTCCAGGGGATTTTCCCTTTTTTTTTTCAACAAGTGTGCAAATGTATATAATTCACAAAAAGAAAAAAGTCATTCATTCATTCATCCCTGTTTCTTCTGAGTTTTTCTTTTATGAATCAAAAAAAATAATATGTACTCACATATTCCTGAGCGAGTTCAATACCTCTATGCCCTTTTTACAATCCTGTGAGCTTTTGTATTATTGCACTGGTGGATCTTCAGCACAACTAGGTATGCCCCCTCTTTTCTTTCCCTCTCCCCTCTTCAAGAAGGTCCGCTCTTCTCTGAGATTTTCCAGGGCTTTTCAATACCTTTTCCAAGGTCTGCCAAGGTTTGCCGAGGATTACCAAAGTTTTCCGATGATCTTCCGATCACTGACGATCTCTGCCCGACTCCTTTCCAACAGCTACGGGGAGTTCCAGGAGGAGGATCACGACTGTCGGATCCATCTCCGATCTTAGCCGAGATGGAGAACTGGACCGACGCCCAGATCCACTCCGTCCACCCTCGGTCAGGCGGCCTCTTCAACCCACGAGATACAGCACCCCACGGGCTCACTCCTTCATCCAAGTCAGGCTCCTCATCTTAGGTAGTGATGGACGAACTTCCGACGGGACGTTTCGCGAACGTGGACCGCGGACGCGGCCAATAGTTTGCGAACCGTAGCGTTCGCGGCGGGCCCCATTGACTTCAATGGGAGGCGAACTTTGCAAACCTATAGGTCAAATTTGCAGCCACAAAATAATTACTAGCTGTGCAAACATAGTCCCACCACATGGCCAATGACATAACACATGTATGAGGCGAATCTGGGATCGACAACTACAAGCATTCTTTTTTTATATGTGCAATTGTTGTGACAATTCAGGACTGTGGAGCGCATGAAGGCAATGGAGGAGAGGGAAGGTCAGGGTAGGCAAAAGAAGAGGGTGCAGGAGATGATCACCAGCAGCGTGACATACAGCAATGACACCTGCACCGTGATAGAGTCATCTGACACCAGCACCGTGATAGAGAGCACTGACATCAGCAGCGTGACATACAGCAATGACACCTGCACCGTGATAGAGTGATCTGACACCAGCACCGTGATAGAGAGCACTGACATCAGCAGCGTGACATAAAGCACTAACACCAGCACCGTGATATACAGCACTGACACCAGCACCGTGATAGAGAGCACTGACATCAGCAGCATGACATACAGCAATGACACCTGCACCGTGATAGAGGGATCTGACACCAGCACCGTGATAGAGAGCACTGACATCAGCAGCGTGACATAAAGCACTAACACCAGCACCATGATATACAGCACTGACACCAGCACCGTGATAGAGAGCACTGACATCAGCAGCGTGACATACAGCAATGACACCTGCACCGTGATAGAGTGATCTGACACCAACACCGTGATAGAGAGCACTGACATCAGCAGCGTGGCATAAAGCACTAACACCAGCACCGTGATATACAGCACTGACAGCAGCACCGTGATAGAGAGCACTGACATCAGCAGCGTGACATACAGCAATGACACCTGCACCGTGATAGAGTGATCTGACAACAGCACCGTGATAGAGAGCACTGACATCAGCAGCGTGACATAAAGTACTAACACCAGCACCGTGATATACAGCACTGACAGCAGCACCGTGATAGAGAGCACTGACATCAGCAGCGTGGCATAAAGCACTAACACCAGCACCGTGATATACAGCACTGACAGCAGCACCGTGATAGAGAGCACTGACATCAGCAGCGTGACATACAGCAATGACACCTGCACCGTGATAGAGTGATCTGACAACAGCACCGTGATAGAGAGCACTGACATCAGCAGCGTGACATAAAGCACTAACACCAGCACCGTGATATACAGCACTGACAGCAGCACCGTGATAGAGAGCACTGACATCAGCAGCGTGACTTAAAGCACTCACACCAGCACCGTGATATACAGCACTGACACCTGCACCGTAAGCAGCCCCAGGAGGAAGTCAGCATAGCACAGGGATGGAGGGAGCCCTTCATAATAAGCAGCCCCAGGAGGAAGTCAGCACAGCACATAGATGGTGGGAGCCCCTCATAATGAGCATAGCACAGGGATGGTGGGAGCCCCTCATAATATGCACAGCAGAGGTACAGCCCCAGGAGGAAGTCAGAACAGCACAGGGATGGTGGTAGCCCCTCATAATATGCACAGCAGAGGTACAGCCCCAGCAGGAAGTCAGCACAGCACAGGGATGGTGGGAGCCCCTCATAATAAGAAGCCCCAGTAGAAATATGGCACCGCTCAACCTCTTCAAACAGGAGGGTACGGGCATATAGTACGGTGTGCTTTTTTTGGACAAGGAAGTGAGCCAAATGAAGAAAGAAGGTCTGTGTGCTCGATTATAAAAATTATTTATAGACATATACATGGTCTACTGGTCACATGTGTTGAATTCCTCCGAGATCCATGCCTCATTCATTTTTAGAAATGTGATGTAGTTAACACTGTCGTGAGCTAGGCGAGTACGCTTATCGGTCATGATCACCCCTGCTGCGCTGAACGTCCTTTCGGACAGGACACTGGATGAGGGGCAAGCCAACAGTTCGATTGCAAATTGGGCAAGCTCTGGCCAGAGGTCAAGCCAGCCCACCCAGTAGTCCATGGGTTCATCACTCCTCAGAGCGTCCACATCGGCCGTTAGCCCGATGTAGTCGGACACCTGACGGTCTAGGCATTCCATGATGCTGGATCCGGATGACACCTGTCGATGGGTCGGCTGAAAGAATGACCTCATATCCGAAGTCACCAACACATCTTCAAACCAGCCTCTTCTTGCAGACGCTGTTGTATTGGTACCCGCAACTCCTTCTCTGGGAGTGGGAATTGCTCCTCTGCCAGCGCACGCAAAAGCAGAATGCAGCATTTCTCGAAGCAAGGCCTGGAAGTGCTCCATTCTGACAGCCCTCTGTGACGGCCGTAACATTTCCGCCATTTTGTGTTTGTACCGGGGATCTAAGTACGTTGCCACCCAGTACTGGTCCTTGACCCTTATGCTTTTTATACGGGGGTCCCTATTAAAACACTGGAGCATGAAGGCCCCCATTTGCACTAAACTGGAAGCGGTGTGGTGGCCTGGCTCCTGCTCATCATCCAGGATAATGTCATCCTCTTCATTCTCCTCTCCCCATCCACGCACAACAACAGGGATCCCAGAAAGGTTTAAAGCATGCTCTTCTTGTTCCTCCTCATCCACCCCGGCACCATCCTCCTCTGACTCCTCTTCAGACTCCTGTTGTTCACTTGTCTCAGATAGAGTAGCCCCCTCTGGAAATTCATCCAGCATTGCGACTTCCTCATCTTCCCGCTCCTGCTCCTCCACAGCTTGATCAATGACACGACGCAATGCACGCTCCATAAAGAAGGCATAGGGTACCATGTCACTGATGGCGCCATGGCTGCGACTGACCAGTTTGGTGATCTCCTCAAATGGCCGCAGAAGTCTGCATGCGTCGCGCATAAGCAGCCACTGGCGCGGTAAAAAAAAACCCAGCTCCCCAGAACCTGCTCTGCCGCAGAGTTCATACAGATAGACATTAACTGCATGTTTCTGCTGGAGCAGCCTATCAAGCATATAGAAGGTTGAGTTCCATCACGTCGGGCAATCGCAAATAAGACGTCTGACCGGCAGATTGCGTCGCCGCTGAATGTCAGCAAGGCGAGCCATGGCCATGTAAGATCTTCTGAAATGGGCCGAGATTTTCCTTGCCTGCAGCAAGATGTCCTGGACCCCAGGGTATTTGACAAGGAATCGCTGCACGACCAAGTTTAAGACGTGTGCCATGCATGGCACGTGCGTAATTTTGCCCTGTTTCAATGCGCTAAGCAGATTGGCACCATTGTCACACACCACTTTACCAACTGTCAAATTGAGCGGTGTTAGCCACTGATCTGCCTGTGAACGCAAAGCTGAAAGGAGTGCCGGGCCAGTGTGGCTCTTGGCTTCCAGGCAAAACAGACACAGCACGGCATGGCAACGTCTCACATGGCATGTCGAATAGGTTCTGGGGAGCTTGGGCGGCGCAGCGGAAGAGACGCTAGCAGCGGAAAAGGAGGAGTCAGCCGAGGAGGAGAGGGAGGAGGATGGAGTAGTACGAGGAGGAGGAGAAGAAGAGCCAGGCCTGCATGCAATCCGTGGCGGTAAAACCAAATCTACACGAGTGCCACGGGTTACATGCTTGACATCCATCAGAAGGTTGACCCAGTGGGCAGTAAAAGTGATATACCTTCCCTGCCCGTGTTTGCTAGACCATGTGTCTGTGGTCAGATGTATCTTGGCACCGACACTGTGTGCCAGAGATACATTCACTTGCCGCTGAACATGGCCATATAGCTCTGGGATGCCCTTCTGTGAGAAATACTTCCTTCCTGGGACCTTCCATTGTGGTGTTCCAATGGCCACAAATTTGCGAAAGGCATCCGAGTCCACCAGTTTATATGGCAGTAGTTGGCGGTCTATCAGTTCTGACAAGCCAGCCGTCAACCGTTGGGCAAGAGGGTTATCCGGCGTCATAATTTTTTTACGCTCGAACATTTGGCCCACGGAAGCCTGCCTTTTTGCAGAAAAACGTGAGCTTGGCGTGATGGAAGGTAGAGTGGAGGACAATTGTGAGGAGAGAGGAGAAGTAGAAGACGAGGCTGGATGGTGAGAGCCTGGAGTGTGGCTTTGTGTGTTCCATTGCTCCCACTGGGCTCGGTGATGGCTGCTCATGTGCCTTCTTAAGGCGGTCATCCCTAGGTGAGTGTTGGGCTTACCGCAACTAATGCGTTGACTGCAAAGATTGCAGATGGCAACGCTATTGTTAGCAGCGGACACGTTAAAAAAAGCCCACACTGCGGAGCCATGTGCCGGTGTCCTGGGAGCGCCAGATGTGACCGTACATGGTCGATGACTCGCTCCTGATACATTTGCAGTCTGCTTTGTCCCTCCTGTGCAATGTGAGTTATTCCTGCTTCTCCTCCCTATCTGCTGGTCCATATCTCCCTCTGAACTCCCCTCCTCTTCCTCTCTTGTGGGCACCCACGTGACATCACTAGACACGTCATCATCGACGTCACCTTCCCCACCGCTATAAGTAGAGATCTCAGAGTAGGCAGCAACACCGGGGACCAACCTCCTCCTTGGGCTGATCTGGGTACTGTCGTCAGACTGCTGAGTAGCGGTTGTTGCTACCTCCTCTTCCTGATCCAATACCAAGAGTGGCTGTGCATCAGAAATGTCTTGATATGGAGCGGAAAATAATTCCTGTGACTCAAGCGGAAGGTATGTGGTGGTGGTGGTGTTGTTGGTGGTAGTGTCTTTGGGGGTGCACATAGCAGAGAGTGAAGAAGAGGGCGCAGATCAAGAGGATGAGGAGGGTGAGGAAGAGTAAGGCTGAGTGAGCCACTCAACCAAGTCTGGTGCGTCCTTTAAATGAATTGAACGCACCTTCTGCAACTTCCCACTTTGGCTCAAGCCTGTTGCTCCTGCCCTACCCCTACCACCCCTGCGGAAGGGCCTGCCTCTTCCTCTGCCTGTAATTTTTTAAATGACCCTGTGACAAAACTCTCAGTCCCTATACTGATAAAGGACTGCTGCAGTATAGGGCAGCAGTCAGCAGTAGTGCACCTCAACCCTATGTATTGTGGACCTATACCAGTCCTTAAGGAATAGCAGACTGTACCTCACTCAACCCTATGTACTGTAGCACCCTAGACCTTACCAGTCCTTATAAGGACCTTTGTGGAACAAGTAGGTTGAGAATGATTAGCAGACTGTACGTCAGTCCCTATACTGATGAAGGACTGCTGCAGTATAGGGCAGTGGTCAGCAGTAGTGCACCTCAACCCTATGTATTGTGGACCTATACCAGTCCTTAAGGAATAGCAGACTGTACCTCACTCAACCCTATGTACTGTAGCACCCTATACCTTATCAGTCCTGATAAGGACCTTTGTGGAACAAGTAGGTTGTGACTGATTAGCAGACTGTACGTCAGTCCCTATACTGATGAAGGACTGCTGCAGTATAGGGCAGCGGTCAGCAGTAGTGTACCTCAACCCTATGTATTGTGGACCTATACCAGTCCTTAAGGAATAGCAGACTCTACCTCACTCAACCCTATGTACTGTAGCACCCTAGACCTTACCAGTCATTATAAGGACCTTTGTGGAACAAGTAGGTTGAGAATGATTAGCAGACTGTACGTCAGTCCCTATACTGATGAAGGACTGCTGCAGTATAGGGCAGTGGTCAGCAGTAGTGCACCTCAACCCTATGTATTGTGGACCTATACCAGTCCTCAATGAATAGCAGACTGTACCTCACTCAACCCTATGTACTGTAGCACCCTAGACCTTACCAGTCCTTATAAGGACCTTTGTGGAACAAGTAGGTTGTGAATGATTAGCAGACTGCAGCAGAAGGGCAGCAGTCAAGTATAATATTCTTTCTATATTTGGAAGAAAGAATATTATACGTGTACAAGCCTATTACCATACCAGTCCTGAAAAGAACCTTTGTGGACCTAATAGTAACAGCTACTGATTAAACTGACTGTCCCTCACTGCCTCACACACAGCTTCCTGCCTGTCCCTATTTAAACTGACAAAACACAGGCTGCTGGAACAATAACTTGAATAGCACTTTTGGGGACCTAATAGTAACAGCTAATGATTAAACTGACTGTCCCTGCAGCACACAGCGTCCTGTCCCTTTATCTACACTGACAAAAGACACTCAGGCTGCTGCAACAATCACTAGCACAGCACTGCCTCAAACCTATATCCTGAACTACACCTAACACCTATACCATGATACCAGTCCTTAAAAGAACTTTTGTGGACCTAATAGATAGCGATTTGGGTCACTGAAGTCTCTCCCTGCTCCACAGAGCAACCTCTCCCTATAGTGACAGAAGAAAGAATGTAAAATGGCCGCCGGATTGGGTCTATTTATAAGTTAGGGGGAATGTCCAAGTGTCCATGTGCTGTAATGTCTCAATTGGCTGTCCTGTACCCCATGATGGATGTGTCATCATAGGTCAAAGTTCTTTTACACAGTAAATACGGAAGTCCGCCGGGCGAACGGCACCAATAGTCCGCCGATCGGGCGGACGGCAAACAGCCGAAATTCGCCGCAAAATGACCGCCAGGTGAACCGTTCGACCATCCCTAATCTCAGGTAAAAAAAAAAAAGGTGGCAGGTCTCGTTCAGCAACTTATCTCCACCATTAGCTCAGCTAGATAGTTCCATGTCTATCATTAGATTATCCGGATCAAACAATGCACACTTGTTCAGGTATTCCCTGCCTTTAAAAGTATCCAAAATGGCTACGAATGGCAATCCTTTTAAAATCCTTTCTGCATATACACTCATCTATAAGGAGAGAAAGAGAGGCTCCATCTCTGGCAGCATGTCAGCATGTCAGCATGTCGGCCTCCTAGAGCACACCTAATCAGCAGCTCCTCCCCCCTCCATCAGGTGTGTGATTTTGAGTACATTTTTTATCAGATTTTTTATTTCTGTGACTGAGAATGGTTGATTTAGTTGGGATAAAGCTGATTGGGAGAGTGTAGGTAAGGAAACGGATACTAACAATTCAGAAATTGTTTAATCCGAGGGTTGGGGAGTATCAGCGTAGTTTTCTAAATTGTACAGTGATTTGTAGCAGTCACTGAAGGTATCAGCAATTTATTTTGAGTTAAATACTTTATTGCCTATTTTGGGGTTATTAAGGTAAGTCATTTTTCGTTTGTTCATTTTTTCTTTTAGCTGGGTAGCCACAAGTTTCCCTGCTCTATTACCATATCGATAAGGTAGTAAGAGGGATCTTAAATCTTGTCTGGCCTGATAGATTTTGTCACTAGTGGTTTGGGATAGTTATTACTATCCTCCAATTTGGAAATGGTGAACAGAAGGTCTTTTAGCTGCATTTTAGCAGTAAGTTGTACGAGTAGACTCCTGATATACTCCTTGTGGGTATTCCATAACATCAAGGTATCTTCGACTGAAGGGGCGTTGAGTTCGAAAAATTTGTTTAGTGCTGTCCAAATTTGTCTTTTGTTCTCTGGTTGTGACAACGTAAAAATGTTGTGGTACCAGTTTTCCCTTGTTTCAGTACGAAGATTCCCCACAATCATGGAAATTGGGGCTTGGTCAGACCACGTAAAATAGCGAATGTGCGATTTTGTAACCTTTTGAAGTAAAAAGTCCCTTTCTAATGAATGTTGACATCTCCATATGTCAAAATGATTGGATGAGGAGAAGAAATGAGCCAGAGTTTCTCTACATTTCCTATGGCTCTTGGCATCGGAAAGGTCTAGGTCATTGGCAGGTTTTTTCCAGATTTTATTTAAAAAGGAAATTTGTTCAGTATTAGGAAGGTATAAATTGATTTAAGCTTATTTGACTTGGTTTATTTCACAGATTAGGATTATGAATCTGGCGACAGGGTCCATGTGCGTCTCCAATTGAGTAAATTGAACAGAGTCTTTAATGGCAATGGCCACACCCCTCTTTTTAGATGGATTATTCTCCAGGCAGGGGGATTGGCAATGTATAAAGATTGGAGGCATACGGGAGTCAAAATGAGTTTTATGGTAACAAATTATGTCACAGTTGAGGTTGCAAGCTTCTTTCCAGGCTATTTGTCTTTTAAGTGGGCTATTCAAGCCTTTTACATTCAGCGAATACATTTTGAAAGCCATGACCAAATTGTATTTGGATTTCAGAAAATGTTATAGTATTGGTTTATAGATAAGGTAAAGGTGTACAGTCACACGGAGGTACCTGATTAAGGAAACTTCAAGTGTTCAACTACTACGTTCAGAAGATGGAGAGACAGTTCCTAAGGTAGATGTATTGATCAGTCAGAGGGGCTCCTGGCTGTGAAGGTCTATAGATGGAAAACTTCACCAGCAAGATACCGTTACTGCAAGAGCACACAAAAAGAAAACAAAAACAGAAAAATAAGGATAAAAACAGGTGATTTGAAATTAGAATCTGTGCGAAATATGCCCGCTCAGTTGGTGAGGTCAACAAAAAATGAGAGTCAAGCAGAGTGGCATTCTTCCAAGTTGCCAGGGAGTTGGTGATACATATAAGGTAGTGTTGGAAGCACAGAGATTACCCCACCTTAGCGCCAGATTCAGTATGGGTACAAGGAGATTTAGGGGGATTTCTCTCTGCAGGATCTTGGGGATTTAGGATGTTCCATTGCTTAAGTAGGCTTATGCCTTCTTTAACAGACGTGACCACATAAGTTACATCATCTTTTCTCATGAGCAGTTTGGCCGGGTAAAGCCAGTGGTAGTTGACGCAATGGTTGTTTTGAGGTTTTGTGATAGTTGCTAGCTGTCTGCGTTGTAACGTGAAGGCAGAGAGATCGGCAAAGAAAGACAGATCTTGTATACTCTATGGTAGGTTATCTCAGTTTCTTATGGCCCTCATTAGTCGATCCTTTATGTGGAAAAAATGAATTCTTGCAATCGTATCTCTCGGTAGGTGAGACGGAATATGTTTGGGCCTTGGGAGTGTATATGATCTATAATTAAGTCCCCCACTGGTGCCTCTGGAAGAACTATTTTTAATATGTTTGTGAAGTAGTTGTTCAGATCAGGAGGTTTAATTGATTCTGGTATTCCCTTGATCTTGACATTGTTACATCTCAAAGGATACTCTAAATCTGTGAGTTTCATCTTCATCCACCACATCTCATCATCCCTGCCATTATGGGCATCCACCAGGTCATTAAATGTGGACGTAAACACTCCCATCTTTGATTCAATATGGGTTACTCTTTTGTTAACTTCTGATAACTCAGATTTAAATTGCTGTGCCAGAGCTAATATATCTGTATGCAGAGTTGATCTCAGTGATATAAGCATGTCCTTCAAAGTGGTATCAAGGACTGGCTTGTCTGTTGTGGGGAAATCTGAGATGGATTCTTGCAACTCCCTTGTGTCATCTAGGGATGAATTAAACTGGCTTACCTCCGAATCAGCAGCTAAGTGATCATTCATTTTTTGTTTGCTCTTTGCAAGGCTGGGAGATGATAAGGAAGGGTGAGATTGTGTGTTTTTCCCTTGCTTCAAGCCTTTGTTGTTGTCTGATTGCTGCTGGGAAGCTGTGCTATGCCCCTGTGTAGATCCTCGTGGAATGCTAACAGGGCAGCCGGTGCCATCTTGGTTTGTGAAGAAGCGTGGCTATGTGAAGAAATCAAGCATTTTCCCAGGTCTGGTCCAGTCTCTTCCCTTTCTGGAAGACATCAGTGGATGTGCCTGCAGCTCTGTGTCCCTGTGGCGGTGCAAAACAAGGCTTCTTGACGCTCTGGAACACTCCGGGAACCCGCTGTAGAGAGGAGCTGATTTAGTATGCAGCCATCTGCTCCACCGGATAGCCACTCCCCCAATACCATATATTTAATGTTTTCAAATTATATCACATTCTCCCTTAATATAGATTTTATGTTATTACACATACTAATATACTTTTTACCATGTGCCACAAATATTGTTATATTATTATTATTATTATTATTATACATGATTTATACAGTGCCAACAGTTTGCGCAATGCTTTACAATGTAGAGGGGGAGAGCACAATTAGAATACAGTTCAATACAGAAGGGCCTTGTATTTAACTGGGGGTGGCTCAGGTACAGTTCTTAGGTGGGTGTGGGATAGGCTTCCCTGAATAGATGAGTTTTCAGGGATCGTCTAAAGGTCGACAGAGTAGGTGCTGATCAGACATACTGGGGCAGGGAGTTCCAGAGGATGGGAGAGGCTCTAGTGAAGTCCTGTAGGTGAGCATAGGAGGAGGTAACATGGGAGCTAGAAAGCAGAAGGTCGTGGGAGGAGCAGAGGGGATGATTTGGGCAATATCTGAAGATGAGGTTGGTGAGGTAGCTGGGGGCAATGTTGTGGATGGCCTTGTATGTTGTGGTTAGTATTTTGAATTTTATACAATGGGGTAGTGGCAGCAGTTACAGATAAGTTAATGAGGTGTATGAGTCTAGCAGCATAATTCATAATAGACTGAAGGGGGGGTAGCCTGTGTAAGGGTAGGCCATTAAGGAGAGAGTTGCAGTAGTCGAGGTGGAAAATAACCAAGAAGTGAATAAGCTACTTTGTGGTGTTGTTAGTCAGGAAGGGGCACATTTTGAAGATGTTACGGAGGTTAAGGCAGTCAGGAAATAGCCAATGATTGCATGTGGGGGCTGAAGGAGAGGTCAGAGTCATGCATTACACCCAGAACCCTGACATGTGTAGAAGGATCAATGGTTGTACTGTTGATCTTAATGGTAAAGTAATGGGGAGGGGACTTGGGAAGGAAGAAATGTAACAAGCTCAGTTTTAGAAAGATTGAGTTTGGGAATGTGGTGTGACATCCATACCAATATGTCATTCAGTAAGTTTGTGATCCATGAGGAGATTGAGGGGGTGAGTTGAGGAGTGAAGAGATAGATCTTGGTCTCTTCAGCAAAGAGGAAGTATTGGAAGCCATGGGAGGTTATCAACTGGCCCAGGGAAGAGTTTTATTGAGAGAGTACAGAGGCCTTGGGGTACCCCAACAGAAAGAGGAAGATGAACGAAGAAGATGAAGTTGTGACACTGAAAGTGCGCTAATATACGTAGGAGGAGAACCAGGATAAAGCAGAATCATGGAGGTCAAGGGAGTGGAGATGGCTGAAGAGTAGCAGGTGGTCAACTGTGTCAAAGGCAGCCGAGAGGTTGAAGATTATGAGTATGAAATACTGCCCATTGGTTTTAGCAGTTAGTAGGTTATTGATGAGTTTTATTAGGGCCGTTTCAGTGGAATGTTGTGGGTGGAAGCAGGACTGTAGGGGATTGAGAAGGTTGTTGTCAGTGAGGGTTTTTTAAGTATGGGGGTGACCAATGCATGTTTGAGCAGGGAGGGAAAGGTGCCAGAGGAAAGGGAGAGGTTGAAGATATGGGTTAGGAAGTTTAGGATAGAGCAGGAAGGTGGTTGCAGTGAGGGGACAGATTCCAGAGGATAGGTGGTGAGGTGGACCATGGAGAGGAGTTTGTCAACTTCCTCAGTGATAACAGGGCAGAAGGAGGAGAACAATGAGTGTGGTGTTGGACCTGAAGTGTTGGTTAGGGGAGGAAGTTGGATGCTGGATATCTCCTTGCAAATTTTGTTGATTTTGCTTTTGAAATGGTTGGCAATCTCCTGAGTGGTAAGCAAGTTGTTGGGTGGGGGCAGTGAGGGGTGAAGTAAGGAATTAAGGGTAGAATAGAGTTAGCGATCTTTGGATGAGAGGGTTTTGATGATAGTGTTGTAGAAGGCTTGTTTAGCAGTGTGGAGGCAGGAGTTGTATTTGAGAAGTTACATTTTTGTAGAGGGTAATGTCTTGCAGGTATTTAGATTTATGCCACACTTGCTCAAGAGTACGGCTGCGTCTCTTGAGACTTCTGGTGTCGTCTGTTTGCCAGGATTGTGGCAGATGAGGACTGGTTCTGCATGTAGAATGAACATTACTCAGAGTATTTTTATTGCACAAAATCAATACATATTTAATTTCTATCCGTTTTGTTTTTCTTAGTTTTATTTGTTTGGCACAGAATTATGGAGTTGTTACAGTACAAATGTTAATGAGGTTAATGATTCCCATACACTGCAGCTTGAAATCTAATTGAATTGCATACACATCACAAAGGCGCCAGATTCAGTTTGATGGTTCTAAAATAGCAAAACATTTTTCCAAATGTTTATTTTCTTTCTTTATGAAATAAATGTCTTGATCTGCACTCCATGCATCATCTAGAACATTTCATTGTGGTTGATGTTGAACATTTGGGATTATAAATGCTTTTATATTTCACATTCCCTATTTAAAAGGTCCAATTACTTAAAACAATAGCATTGCACATTTATTTATTTATTTTTGCTATCAAGATTTGTTTTTTTCTGGCTGATATAGAAATTAAAGGGACACAACAGAATTAATAACTTAAAAAATCACATCTATATATGCTGTTATATCCTCTGAGTTGTGAGAGACACAAGACTCTGGTCTGGAACAATGGATGTTTATTTCAGTACTCACTGTACACTGCAACATGCATCCCAGGACAGTACATCTTATTAGGCTGCTTACATGTGTTCCAAGATGGCTACTATACCCCTTGACCCTTGGCATCACTCTTGGGTGGAGCCAGCCTTAAACTGACAGTACATGTGAAACCCTTCAGGTATAACACCTTCCATCCATCCCTAAAAAAAAAACAGAAAAAAAAAAAAAAAACGAGAAAAGGCACAAAACATTAACTAATAATTGTCCAATAACAGTCCTCCAAACACAGGAGATGCACAGGATTTTTCCTGCATCCAAATGTGAGAACAAGATTCCAGGGACAGTTGCGGCGATACAATGTCATTGGATCACTTTTGGCGGCCCCGTCGAAAGTCTCGTAACCGGTCTTGAAGCTGAAACCGGTCAGGAGGGCGACAGTGTCGTTGAGGGTGGGCACCCATCGACTCGGGATCGGAGGAAACAGGGTCGGCCGGAATGGGCACCGGCGGTGCCAAGAAGGGATCCCCCAGCTCATTGGACCAGGGCTGGAGGGCTCTGTTGGAGCTGAGTTCAAAAGTTCAGAGTCTCCCCAATCATCAGTTCCCATGCATTCTGATCCGCTGGGAGCAGTTCCTTGCAACACTGGTGGTTCAGCCGGCGTCAGGGATTCATGCAGTTGAAAATGAGGACGCAGTTGGTCTGCATGCCTTCTGCAAATGGAACCATCTTCCAGGCAGACCCTATACATCTTGGGTCCCAAAGTCTCTGCAATGACAGCAGGAAGCCAACGGGTGTTGGAAGCCCCATAAGATCGGGCCCATACCTTTTGTTGGGCTGTGAAACGGGGATCTCATGGTGTTTGACCATCTTGTCCTGGGACTGCAGTGCATGTTCCTGGACTGTTTGAGGGCGGAGCATGTCCAAAACAGTCCATGGCTGCCGACCTAGAAGGAGTTCTGCTGGAGTTTTCCCAGTGGTTGCATGTGGTGTGTTTCTGTAAGCAGAAAGGAAGGAGTCCAGCTGCTGGGGTGACAGGGACTGTTGTTTACTTGTAGCCACTGTAGCTTTGAAATAGCGTTTAAAAGTCTGCACAAAGCGCTCTGCTTGACCATTTGTAGCCGGGTGGTAAGGTGCGGTCAACTTGTGCTTGATGTTGTGGGCAGTCAAGAAACGCTGAAACTCCTGACTGGTGAATTGTGCACCATTGTCTGTGACGATGTAACAGTATGGAAACTGTTGCCTTAGTTGTTGGCTGAGTAAAGAGAATTACCTCAGGCCACTTTGAATGGGCGTCCACTATGATCAAGAAGGTGTTTCCTCTGCAGCGACAACTCTTGACCGGTGGAGAGGAGTCCATTGACCTTCCTGTCAGTCGGGACATTGCGTCCGCATTAGCATTGGCATCATGACCGCGATACTGGATTTTATAACTGTACGTTCCCAAGAACAGGGCATAGCGTTGGAGGCGGGCCGCAGTAGTCTGAGAGATGCCTTTGTCAGGGCTAAAGATCTGAAGGAGTGGTTTATGGTCTGTCAGTATGGTGAATTCCCTACCATACAGGTAAAGATGAAACTTCTTAATTGCCCATATCAGCGCAAGAGACTCACTGTGTGAGTAATTGCTTTCTGCTTTTGTCAAAGACCTGGAGGCAAATGCCACTGGTTTTTCTGACCCATCTGGTAAGATGTGAGACAGTACAGCCCCCAGACCATAGGGTGAGGCATCACAAGCCAAGGTCAGAGGCTTCTGGAGGTCATAGTGAACAAGCATGCGTGACGCCAACAGCTTCCGCTTAGAGACTTCAAAAGCGCGTTGGCATGCAGCCGACCAGTCCCATCTGGAGTGTTTCTCCAAAAGCTTGTTCAACGGAAACAAGGTGTGTGCCAGATCTGGCAGAAATTTGTGGTAATAGTTCAGCAAGCCAAGGTATGATCGCAGCTGCTGGACATTGGTTGGGGCAGGAGCTTTGACTAAAGCATCAGCCTTGGCTTCTGTGGTGTGTATACCGTCTGCATCCACAAGGTGGCCACAAAACTCCAATTTAGGCACCATGAATTGGCATTTTGCTAAGTTCACTTTCAGACCCTGCTCTTGGAGTCTTTCCAACACAAGCTCCACGTTTGGCTTGTGTTCCTGGTCCGTCCCTCCTGTGATGAGCATGTCATCTAGCAGGCACTGCGTGAAAGGAATGCCTGCCAAAATCTCATCCATCTTTCATTGCCAAATGGCTGGGGCAGAGGCTACACCAAACACCATCCGATTG
This sequence comes from Lithobates pipiens, assembly GCF_037356315.1. NCBI lineage: Eukaryota > Metazoa > Chordata > Amphibia > Anura > Ranidae > Lithobates > Lithobates pipiens. Next base: position 56,958,497 of record NW_027507718.1, on the reverse strand, counting down.
TATTCATACAGTCCCTTGTGGGTGTTGATGGTCAGAAACTTGCAGGAAGAAGGATGGACCTAAAACTGTAAATATGCTTGTTTGAGATCAAGCTTGGTGAACTTTTGACCCCCTGCAAGAGAGGCAAAAATGTCATCTACTCTGGGTAGAGGGTACTGGTTCTTTTTCCAGTTGGGAGTTCAGTGCCATGCGTAAATCGCCACAAATGCATAAGTCCCCATTCGCTTTCTTCACTGGTACAACAGGTGATGCCCACTCGCTGTGCTCTACCTTTGAGATGACACCTTGTTCCTCCAGCCGACTTAGTTCTGCTTCCACTCCTGCTCGGAGTGCGAAAGGTACTGTGCAAGCTTTGAAGAACTTAGGCTGGGCGTTGGGTTTCAGCTGGAGTCTCACACAGTCATGCTTTATTTTCCCCAACTGGTCATCAAAGATCTTTGGGAACCGCTGCTTCAGGGACACCACCCATCCCTCATTATCTCCTAATGGAATTGTCACAGTGTTACAGGGATTTATGGCGATGTCTGGCATACCAAAGTGAGCAATCCAGTCTCTCCCAAAGAGAGGGGGTCCCCCATTTTCTAGTATATATAATGGCAGTGTCTTTGTCTGACCCTTGTACAATACCTGCACTTTTGCATAACCCAGTGATTGGAGTATCTGCTTTGAGTATGTCTGCAGTTTGATTGGCGTCGGGCGGACAGTTGTTCGGGCCTGAAGTTGTCTCCATTGTTTCTGAGTGATAACTGAAACTGCTGCTCCTGTGTCTACATCCATCTTTAGTTTCTTTCCCTCAATGGTTACCTCTACAGTCATTGCAGAGGGTGCTGAATGCATATGATGTATGTCTAATCTGTGGAGCACTTCCTCATCCTCTGACTCAGATGATGATGTATATCTTCCCACCATATATGTCTTTGTCTTTGGGTTCAGAGGTTGTTTATCTCGCACCTTCTTGCTCCGACAAACTCGTTTCAGATGGCCTGTTTTACCACAATTATGACAGGTCTGATCCTTAAACCGGCAGACTTTGTGATCATGGTCTGTATTCCCACAACGGTAGCAAGCTGACTCCCGGCTTGGTGGGGGGTCTGTATTTCCAGTTTGCAACTGTGGGCTTGACTGCTGTTCTGAAAACTTCTTGTTTCACCTCTTCCCTTCTGCCCCGGGGGTTCAATTCCTCTGTATCTTTCACAGCCATTTCCATCATTGAAGCTATCTCAATTGCCTTTGCAAGGGTAAGGTCTTTCTCTGTTAATAGTCTCTTTTGGCTAGAGCCACATTTCAGTCCCATGACAAACTTAATTCTCAGTGCAGTAGGTAGCTACTCCCCAAAAGAACAGGTAGAGGCTAGTCTGCGAAGAGCGAGCACATAAGCTTTCATTTCTTCACCCGGCTGCTGCTGCCTCTGATAAAAACGAAATCTTTCTGCAATCTCTAGTGGTTTAGGCTGGAAGTGACCCTCTAACAGTGTCAGGAGCTCTGCCAATGTCTTAGTTGCTGGTTTTACAGGAAAAAGGAGATCCCTGAGAGTGTCATATGTCTGAGCACCGACCACTGTCAGAAATACTGCTACTTGCCTTTCACCTGGGATGGCGTTTGCACTGAAATACTGTTCCAGTCTCTCCACCCAGGAACTCCAGGATGTCTGTTCTCCATCAAACTCACTTAATGTCCCGATCAATGACATTTTCCTGCTGGGATCTGTGATTGCTTTTATCCAGGTGACAATCCACAATGTCTTTGTATCTCTCTCAGACTGATATACACTTTGTAAATCCCATCCTCGTCACCACTGTTATATCCTCTGAGTTGTGAGAGACACAAGACTCTGGTCTGGAACAATGGATGTTTATTTCAGTACTCACTGTACACTGCAACATGCATCTCAGGACAGTACATCTTATTAGGCTGCTTACATGTGTTCCAAGATGGCTACTATACCCCTTGACCCTTGGCATCACTCTTGGGTGGAGCCAGCCTTAAAGTGGCAGTACATGTGGAACCCATCAGGTATAACATATGTTTCCTTTAATCAATTTTAAGCAGCAGTTGTAAGGTATGCTACGGATATGAATCAGAAGATTGCTTCTCTTTCCATTATGTTGAGTTTAATGTATTTTGAAAGTGTGAAGCAAAGTCCTGTCTACCATGCTAACTGTCCACTGTGTGTGTACATTACCTAGAGGTTACAACTTAGAGGAATTAACTGTGAACTAAACAAATGTTCTAAATGGTAAATGGAAAACAAGTTACAAATAGAAAACAATAAATAAAATAAATACTAAAACAGCTTAGGTATCTTATGTCTCGTTATTTTTGATTTCCCAGGATGACATATATATCAATAAATGTATGATCTTCATGATTAATGCATTTATATTTGATTAAATCCTAGATATGATAATACATATAGATTTGCACTGTATTTAATTTCACAAGTATAAAAAATAAATGCTTAATAAGGGATATCTGAGCTTAGTTCCAAACCACACTCAGGTCACTTTTACTTTTTCAATAGAATCTAGCATGGTAGTGTTCTCTTAAAACAGAAGTTGATTCTTCCATCTCAAATTCCCCAAATAAGTGGTTTATTCCTCATTTAGTGCTGTAAAGATAACAAAAACAATTCTTCTCCATGGACCAATTGTGCACTCAAAATTTCTGGTCTACAGCACAGGTAAAACCTAATATTAGTCGTCAACATTATTTGGGTTTTTTATCCATGTATGGCATGATAATTTACCTTTTTCAGCACTCAATCTCATATTTAAAGTGGTTGTAAACCCTTACAAACCACTTTGACCTACAGGTAAGCCTAGATTAAGACTTACCTGTAGGTCCAAGAAATATCTCCTAAACCTACATGGTTTAGGAGATATTTACAAAAAGACAAGCACCGCTGTCTATGGCGCATGCACCCTAGACAGTGGCGCACAGGCGCATTGAGCATGCCGCAGATAAATACTATGCCGCTCGTGCCGGCTCCCGTGCGCATGCGTGGGAGTGACATCATCGTGGCTTCAGTGAATCACAGTGCCGGAGCAGCAAGACCCGGAAGTCACTCCAGGATACATGGCAGCAGTGAAGATGAAGAAGGAGGACCGCTTTGGGGGCTTCGTTCTCAGGTAAGTTATTCATAATGAGCTAGTATGCTATGCAAGTCTAGCATAAAAATGTATTTGGACTGAGTGGTCCCGCCCCCAGTTATATAAGACGTGTCAGAATAACAGAAGTGTCACACAGTGGGAGACTCCCATTGAGGAGGATCGTCCGGAGAACGAGGGAAGAAGAAGCCGCGGAGGAAGATGGGAACGAGAAGACCAGAGCAAGAAAGCAGAGGATCGGAGGAAGAAACAGAGGAAGCAGTGGGGAAGAACAAGATGGAGGAAGAGAACCGCATGAAGACCAGAAGAAGATGGAAGCAGGGAAAGAAGAATACATTAATAAAGAAATTGTCAAAAACCTTCTCTTGTCTTTTTTTTTTTGTGAAATGGTAGGGGTACATTTGTACCCCATTACCATTTCACATGGGGGGGGCTGGGATCTGGGGGTCACCTTGTTAAAGGGGGCTTCCATTTTTCAATAAGCCCCCCACCCGCATACCCCTACAACCACCGGGCAAGGGTTGTGGGGATGAGGCCCTTGTCCCCATCAACATGGGGACATCCTCCCCATGTTGAGGGCATGTGGCCTGGTATGGTTGGGGGGGCATTCTCTCATCCCCCCTCTTTTCCTGTAGCCTGCCAGGTTGCGTGCTCAGATAAGGGTCTGGTGTGGATTTTTAGGGGGACACCCACTATGGTTCCCCTTAAAATCCATACTAGACTTGAAGGGCCTGGTATGGAATGTATGGGGACCCCCACACATTTTTTTTTATTTTGGTTCAGGTTGTCCTTTAATATTCATACCAGATCCAAAGGGCCTGGTAATGGACTGGAGGGGGGAATCCCATGAGTTTTTTTAATGACTTTTATCTGTATTGCAGAGACTCTACAATTCATTAATAGCCGCGAGTAGTTTTAAATTACCTTTTTCCTTTAGAAATGTAATTTTGTGCAGGGACTGTTGTAAACACGGGAAACACATGCTACTTTACAGGCTACTTTACAGGCATACTATAGACACCCACTATAGACACAGTTAAAGGAATATTTTACTTTTTATTGTTTCACTTTAAGCATCATTAAAATCCCTGCTCCTGAAAAAACTGCAATTTTTAAAACTTTTTTTGCATTGATACATGTCCCCTGGGGCAGGACCCGGGTCATGGGTCCCAGGTTCCCAAACACTTTAATTAAATTTCAAATTTTTTCATAGCGTATACTGTACTCGAATATAATCTATTAAAAAAAAGTTAACTGGGGAATCAAACTCTGGACACTGGCCATTAAAGGCTGACACGCAGCTGCTGAATTCACACGTCCTTCTTTAGCCACAGTAGTAGTGCGATGACCCATGAGATGCATCATCATGAGCCAAAGGGCACGTAAAGACAAATACTGAAGAAAACAAAGCGCGCACGACACCTAGTGACAAAAGTGATTTAGGCAGGAACCCAGGAATCCAGAGGAAAAAAACAATGAATGAGTGACAGAGCTCTGTGCTGGCTCCCACGATGGGGCTCACAGGTGTCAATCTCGCCACTAACAGCTGCAAGATTAACACAATATCGGCAGCACCTACTGTAGATCTAAGCCATTTGGGTCTAGAGAGATTGTCACTGCTCCCCCTATCTTTCTGTCCTAGGAAACACCTCCATTCTGACCTATTATTGGAGGACCTCCTCGGATAGATGCTAAGCTTTTCTTTTTTGTTACGCACTCACTAAACCGCCTTTTTACTTTTCTTATTTGCACAATTTACTTACTATTATTTGACTATATGACTCTTACTCTTTCTTCCTCTTTATTCTGTCTCTACTCCCCTCTTGGTTCTTACCCCCCCGGGTAATTGTAGACTTACCATCTATGAATGCAGTATACTACAATATTTCCTTTAAGATTTACCGATGGCCCCCTTAAATGTCCTTATGCTAAATGTACAAGGTCTAAATATGCCACAAAAGCAAACTAAAGTTTTTCAGTCCTTAGCTTCCTCAAAAGCACATGTTCTTTGCATCCAAGAAACTCATTTTGCAGAATGGTGACCCCTAAATATTTTGGTTCAGCTTATCCCCAAGTTTTCACATCCTCTGCCAAAATGAAACAACGAGGGGTGCTAATAGCGTTTCATCGTACTACACCCTTTTCCCATCTGACAGAGATCAAAGACCCAGAAGGTCGCTATCTTATACTCATGGGATATCTATTTAATCACAGTGGTATCCTACTATGCGCCTAACATGATTTGAATGACCAATCATATACATCCACATTTATGTTCGTCATACATTAAGTGGAATTTTTTAGGGGAATTTTTGATAAGAAAAGGTCCCCAAACATATATATAAAAATATGTTTTTATGACCTTAAGCTGTCTATCATAATTTGAACATAAAACCACAATATTTCATTTCACCTTACAATGTTCTATGTCTGTAAAACTTTAAATGCCAGCCGAGACCACAAGCGCATCCTGTTTTCCGAGCGATTTTGCACTTCAGAAGGAACTTGCAAAAGCTTTGCAGGTGAAGCTATTTCCTTATAAAACATATATATCAAATATGTATATATTTTTGCAAGCAGTTTCTAGTATAATAAAATGAGCATAAACTTAAAGGGTGACCCTACCTACCCTTACACTATCCATTCCGGTTACTGAACTTTGGCTATGTTTTGACTATGTTTTTTTTTTACTTTTATTACTAAACAAGTGTGATTTAACTGTACTTCTGTCTTGGCCTGATTTCATGGTTTCTGACACTATGGGAAGCTCATAAACCTGTTCTCCATGGGGTTTGTATACGCCAAGCCTCATTTCTTAAAAGAGAAAAACAACAACTAAAACAAAAATTAGAAGCATAATTTAATACATGCCACACAATCTTTCAATCCAGACCTACCCCTGTGACTAAATTACAGTTTGATAAAGCACGTTTAAACCTTGACCTTTTTTTTATCAGAATCTGTAGTTAAAATGGTATGTAAGTCGAAAACATAAATTTTATCTTTAAATGAATAAACCACTCTTTTAGCCCAAACACTTAGAAAAAAAATCACCACTTTAAACTGATTTGGCTGAAATGATCTCATGATACATTTACTAGTAATCCAGTAAAGATCCTCCATACCTTTCAAAAAAGTCTAACCTATTTTGATCAAACTTTAGCAGAATCAAACTTTCTTTATCCGAACACAATTATCTTGAAAGCCCCATTACAGCTATCAAAATTAAATGAGCAATTAACTCTCTTAAACTTAATAAACGTCCAAGCCCATATGGCTTCTCTGCCCTATACTATAAGACATTCTTTCATATTCTTGCTCCAGTGTTAACAGACTAATTTAATTCTCTCCTTAATGATCAATCCTTTTGCCCCAAAACATTAAAGGCTATAATTTCATGGATCCCCAAACCTCAGTCAGACGATACAAGTTACTAGCGAAAGTCTTAGCGACCCGCTTAAATAGTGTAAGCCCTTGGATTTTGTCCGACGGATTTTGTTCGAAACTGTTGCATACACACGGTTGGACAAAGTTGTCGGAAAATCCAATTGTACATAACGTGATGATGTTATTTCGTTACAACAGGACTACTTTCAGGCTAGTAGCCAATAGCTTTGGTCTAGGAAATTGATCTGAGCATGCGTGGCACTTTGTCTGATCGGAATAACGTTGTCGGAAAATGTTATAGCCCAGCTGGAAAATTTGGTCCGTCGGATATTCCGACGGAAACAGTCCGATGGAGCCCACACACGGTCGGATTATCTGACAACACGGTTCTATCGGACATTGTCCATTGGAATATCCGACCGTGTGTACAAGGGCTAATAGGTTATTTAATAAAGACCAAGCGGCAGATAATGTATACAGGACTGCTTTACTAAATCAAGCAGCTAAATTATGCCAACTACCCATTTGTCTCTTATCTTTTGATATTAAAAAAGCATTTGATACAGTTTTGTGGCATTAACTACATTTTGTTCTGCAGCATTGGGGATTTGGTCCTCATTTTCTTAGCTCGGTCTCCTAATTATAAAAAATCCCAAAGCTTATGTTAAATATGCTGGATATAAATCAAACCTATTTGACATCTGTAGGGGTAAGTGTCAAGGATGTCCATTTTCCCCATTCTTATTTGCCCTACTTATTGAACCCTTTGCTCAATCAATCCGTTCTGACCCCTCTGTTAAAGGTCTAGATTTAGCTGGTCCCCAACATAAACCTTGCCTATTTGCTGATGATTAGAGATGGCCTTGCGGTTCGTCCGGTGGTCGGTTCACGGCGAACTTTGCTCGTTCGCAATTCCCCAGACCGGCGGACTTCTTGCGCTGTTCACGGCGGACATATTCATTTACATTGTGAAGAACTATGACACAGCCATCATGGGGTACAGGACAGCCAAATGAGACATTTCAGCACATGGACATACCTCCTACCGTTTAAATAGACCTGATCTGGTGGCCATTTTACATTCTGTCTTTTGTTAGTGTAGGGAAAGGACGCTGTGTGGAGCAGGGACAGTCAGTCTAATCACTAGCTATTACTATTAGGTCCACAAATGTCCTTTTAAGGACTGGTATAGGTGTACAGTATATAGGGTTGTAATACACTTATAATATACTGTCTTTCAAATATAGAAAGCATATTATAGTGCACTGCAGTGCTGACCAATTCTGCAGCTGTCTTTTCTCAGTGTAGGGAGGGACAGTTTGGTGCTTGGAGAAGGGACAGTCTGCAATTCACTAGCTACTAGCTAGCTACTATTAGGTCCACAAAGGTCCTTTTAAGGACTGGTATAGGTTTACAGTATATAGCAGGGGTAGGGAACCTATGGCTCTCGAGCCAGATGTGGCTCTTATGATGGCTGCATCTGGCTCTCACCTCTCAATTTGCGGATTGCGCGGTGTGCCGATCCGTGGATTGAGCCCACATAGGAAAGACCACAGCTTCGGCCTAGCTCCGGAGCTGCGGCCATCTTGGTACACCCAGCGGCGGCCTAGGTGAGCAGCGCGCTGACATCATCATCACCCGTCTCAACTGCTCGTGGATCTACCTGCCTCTGTAGTGGTAAGCAAGCAAACAACCGTAGGGGAGATGTGGATATTACAGTGTGGGAGATGACGTGGATATTACAGTTATAATTGAAATTAGTCGATTAATCGATAAAAAAAAACAACTTAGTTTTAAACATATTGTATGGCTCTCGCAGAATTACATTTTAAAATATATGGCGTTCATGGCTCTCTCAGCCAAAAAGGTTCCCTACCCCGCTATATAGGGTTGTAATACACTTATAATACACTTTCTTTCAAATATAGAAAGCATATTATAGTGCACTGCATGCAGTGCTGCTGACCAATTCTGCAGCTGTCGTTTCTCAGTGTAGGGACATTTTGGTGTTTGGAGCAGGGACATTCTGCAATTCACTAGCTACTAGCTAGCTAATATTAGGTCTACAAAGGTCCTTTTAAGGACTGGTATAGGTGTACAGTATATAGGGTTATAATACACGTATAAAATACTTTCTTTCAAATATAGAAAGCATATTACAGTGCACTGCATGCAGTGCTGCTGACCGATTCTGCAGCTGTCGTTTCTCAGTGTAGGGACATTTTGGTGTTTGGAGCAGGGACATTCTGCAATTCACTAGCTACTAGCTAGCTAATATTAGGTCCACAAAGATCCTTTTAAGGACTGGTATAGGTGTACAGTATATAGGGTTGTAATACACGTATAATATACTTTCTTTCAAATATAGAAAGCATATTATAGTGCACTGCAGTGCTGACCGTAACCGATTCTGCAGCTGTTGTTTCTCAGTGTAGGGACAGTTTGGTGTTTGGAGCATGGACAGTCTGCAATTCACTAGCTACTAGCTAGCTACTATTAGGTCCACAAAGGTCCTTTTAAGGACTGGTATAGGTGTACTATTTGGTGTGCAGCATATAGGGGTGTAATACACGTATAAAATACTTCAAATATAGAAAGCATAGTATAGTGTATTTCCACTCATGAGCAGTTCTGCAGCGATACTACAAAGAGTGACAAACTAGGCAATTAGAAAAAAGTATATAATTGGTGTGATAGAACGACAGATTGAAGCGGGGTGTTATATACCTTCTTCCACATATACTGCACTTCTCTAGAGACTTTTGTCACAGGGTCATTTACAAAATGACAGGCAGAGGAAGAGGCAGGCCCTTCTGCAAGGGTGGTAGGGGTAGGGCAGGACCAACAGGCTTGAACCAAAGTGGCAAATTGCAGAAGGTGCGTTTGATTACATCAAAGGACGCACCAGACTTGGTTGAGTGGCTCACTCAGCCTTACTCTTCTGCACCCTCCTCATCCTCTCGATCTGCACCCTCTTCACTCTCTGCTGTGTGCACCCCCAAAGACACTACCACCAACACCACCACCACCATATAACCTGCACTTGAGTCACAGGAATTATTTTCCGATCCATCACAAGACATTGCCGATACGCAGCCATTCTTGGTATTGGATCAGGAAGAAGAGGTAGTAACAACTGCCACTCAGTAGTCTGACGACAGTACCCAGATTAGCCCAAGGAGGTTGGTCCCCAGTGTTGCTGCTAGTCCGAGATCTCTAATTATAGCGGTGGTGAAGGTGACGTTGATGATGACATGTCTAGTGATGTCACATGGGTGCCCACAAGAGAAGAAGAGGAGGAGAGTTCAGAGGGAGATATGGACCAGCAGATAGGGAGGAGAAGCAGGCGGAACTTACAATGCACAGGAGGGACAAACCAGACTGCTAATGTATCGGGAGCGAGGCATCAACCATGTACAGTCACACCTGGCACTCCCAAGACGCCAGCACATGGCTCCGCAGTGTAGGCTTTTTTTAACATGTCCGCTGCTGACAATAGTGTTGCCATCTGCAGCCTTTGCAGTCAACACATAAGTCGCGGTAAGCCGAACACCCACCTAGGGACGACCGCCTTAAGAAGGCACATGAGCTGCCATCACCGAGCCCAGTGGGAGCAACGGAACCCACAAAGCCATACTCCAGGCTCTCACCGTCCAGCCTCTTCTACTTCTCCTTCTCCTCTCTTCTCAGAATTGTCCTCCACTCCACCTTCCATCATGCCGTCCTCACAATTTTCTGGAAAAAGGCAGGCTTCCGTGGGCCAAATGTTCGAGCGTAAAAAATGATGACGCCGGATAACCCTCTTGCCTAATGGTTGACTGCTGGCTTGTCAGAATTTTTAGCCTGCCAACTACTGCCATATAAACTGGTGGACTCGGAGGCCTTTCAAAAATTTGTGGCCATTGGAACACCACAATGGAAGGTCCTAGGAAGAAAGTATTTCTCGCAGAAGGGCATCCCAGAGCTATATGGCCATGTTCAGCAGCTACTGAATGTATCTCTGGCACACAGTGTCGGTGCTAAGATACATCTGACCACAGACACGTGGTCTAGCAAACATGGGCAGGGAAGGTATATAACCTTTACTGCCCACTGGGTGAACCTTCTGATGGCCGTCAAGCATGTAACCCGTGGCACCCATGTAGATTTGGTTTTACTGCCATGGATTGCATGCAGGCCTGGCTCTTCTTCTCCTCCTCCTACTCCAACCTCCCTCTCCTCCTCGGCTGACTCCTCTTTTTCCGCTGCTAGCGTCTCTACTGCTTCTGCTGCGTCGCCCAAGATCCCCAGGACCTATTTGACATGCCAGGTGAGACGTTGCCATGCTTTGCTGTGTCTGTTGTGCCTGGAAGCCAAGAGCCACACTGGCCCTGCACTCCTTTCAGCTTTGCGTTCACAGGCAGATCAGTGGCTAACACTGCTCAATTTGACAGTTGGTAAAGTGGTGTGTGACAACGGTGCCAATCTGCTTAGCACATTGAAACAGGGCAAAATTACACACGTGCCATGCTTGGCACATGTCTTAAACTTGGTCGTGCAGCGATTCGTTGTCAAATACCCTGGGGTCCAGGACATCTTGCGGCAGGCAAGGAAAATCTTGGCCCATTTCAGAAGATCTTACAAGGTCATGGCTCGCTTTGCTGACATTCAGCAGCGACACAATCTGCTGGTTAGATGTCTTATTTGCGATTGCCCGACGTGATGGAACTCAACCTTCTATATGCTTGATAGGCTGCTCCAGCAGAAACGTGCAGATAACGACTACCTGTACAAACTCTGTTACAGAACAGGTTCTGGGAAGCTTGGTTTTTTTTCACCGCGCCAGTGTCTGCTCATGCGCGATGCATGCAGACTTCTGTGGCCATTTGATGAGATCACCAAACTGGTCAGTCGCAGCCATGGCGCCATCAGTGACATCGTACCTTATGCCTTCTTTATGGAGCGTGCATTGCATCATGTCATTGATCAAGCCATGGAGGAGCAGGAAGATGAGGAAGTCACAATGCTGGATGAATTCCTGGGGGGGTACTCTATCTGAGACAAGTCAACAACAGAAGTCTGAAGAGGAGTCAGAGGAGGATGGTGCCGGGTGGATGAGGAGGAGCAAGAAGAGCATGCCTTAAACCTTTCTAGGATCCTTGTTGTTGTCCGTGGATGGGGAGAGGAGAACGAGGAGGACAACATTATCCTGGATGATGAGCAGTAGCCAGGCCACCACACCGCTTCCAGTTTAGTGCAAATTGGGGCCTTCATGCTCCAGTGTTTTAACAGGGACCCCCGTATAAAAAGCATAAAGGTCAAGGACCAGTACTGGGTGGCAACGTACTTAGACCCCCGGTACAAACACAAAATGGGACTTCCAGGCCTTGCTTAGAGAAATGCTGCATTCTGCTTTTGCGTGCGCTTGCAGAGGAATTCCCACTCCCAGAGAAAGAGTTGCAGGTACCAATCCAACAGCGCCTGCCAGAAGAGGGCAGTTTGAAGATGTGTTGGTCACTTCTGATATGAGATCATTCTTTCAGCCGACCCATGGACAGGTGTCATCCGGATCCAGCATCAGGGAATGCCTAGACTGACAGGTGTCTGACTACATTGGGTTAACGGCTGATGTGGACGCTCTGAGAAGTGATGAACCCCTGGACTACTGGGTGGGCAGGCTTGACCTCTGGCCAGAGCTTGCGCAATTTGCAATGGAACTGTTGGCTTGCCTCTCGTCCAGTGTCCTGTCCGAAAGGACGTTCAGTGCAGCAGGGGGGATTGTGACCAATAAGCGCACTCGCCTAGCTCATGACAGTGTTGACTACCTGACATTTATAAAAATGAATGAGGCCTTTTTTCTACCTTCACTTCACACCGTACTATATGCTCATACCCTCCTGTTTGAAGAGGTTGATTGGTATCATATTTTTGGGTCCTGCAGCGAGTTGCTGGTATCAGTGTTGGTGTCAGTGCTCTCTATCACGGTGCTGGTGTGGTATCAGTGCTCTCTATCTCGGTGCTGGTGTCAGTGTTCTCTATCTCGTGCTGGTGTCAGTGCTCCCTATCACGGTGCTGGTGTGGTATCAGTGCTCTCTATCTCGGTGCTGGTGTCAGTGCTCTCTATCACGGTGCTGGTGTGGTGTCAGTGCCCGCTATCTCGGTGCTGCTGTCAGTGCTCTCTATCATGGTGCTGGTGTGGTGGCAGTGCTCTCTATCACGGTGCTGGTGTGGTGTCAGTGCTCTCTATCACGGGGCTGGTGTCAGTGCTCTCTATCTTGGTGCTGGTTTCAGTGCTCTCTTTCATGGTGCTGGTGTCAGTGCTCAGTCTCTATTGCGGTGCTGGTTTCAGACAGTGAGGGAGATAGCATCAGAGAAGCCAATCAGCAGGCAGTGCCAACACCATGGCTGAGGATCAGCACTGGACTGGCACCTCCAGACCACCGCAGTGGAGCCCTGCATAGGTGGGGGTAAGGGCCGGGCAGAGGGAGGGGCTCAAGCACAGGTTGGCACACTACACTGGGACACTGGCACAGGACTGCGCTGCCCTGACTGTGGCACTGATCATCTCCTGCACCCCTGTCATAGCCTGGCCTGACCTTGCCTCTCCTCCATGGCCTTCATATGCTCCAGAATTGTCAAAATTTCACAGATAAAAAAAGAATGCTTGTCGTTGTCGATCCCAGATTCACGTAATACTTCTGGTATGTCAGTGTCCATGTTGTGGGACTATGTGCGCACAGCTAGTAAGTATTTTGTGGCTGAAAATATGACCTGGAGCTTTTTAATGTTCGCCTGCCATTAAAGTGAATGGGGTCCGCCGCGAACCTTGGGGTTCGCGAACATTTGGGCACGTTCGCGGATCGCATTCGCGGATCGCGTTCGTGAAACATCCCATCGGAAGTTCGTCTATCACTACTGATGATATCCTACTCTTTATGTCATCCCTCATATTTCTGCTCCTAATCTTAAATGTAAACTTGATTACTTTGCCCACATATGTGGTCTAATTATTAACTCTAAAAAATCTATAGCCTTAAATATATCTTTACCTCCTCATATTTTACAACAATTGCAAACATCCCTCCCTTTCTCATGGCCCACTTCCACTTCTTTACCTAGGGATAACTCTCAAACCCAATCTCTCTGACATTTTTACTGCCAATTATCCTCCAATTTTGTGTCAAATATCTTCTGACACAATGGTCCTCTTTACCATTATCTTGGATAGGTAAAATTAACGTAATAAAGATGGCTATACTGCCAAACATTCTTGATCTTTTTCAAGTTTTACCTTTCCCTGTTCCAGCATACTTTCTCAGAATACTACAACGTAAGGCATTAACTTTTGTTTTGGGCTCCTTGAAACCCTGCCTGCCCAAACACACTCTTTACCTTCCAAAGCTTAAAGGGGGACTAGGGTTTCCTAACTTTACCACCTATTACTATGCAGCTCAATTAGCCCATATCACTAAATATCATGCAAAACGTGAAATTTGTGCTGCTCTGGAATCAATAAATTGTGACCCACTTTCAATAACCAACCTCATATGGTCTAATTCCTCCAACTGTAAAAAAAAAAACAATAATCCTACCCTGTTTCCCCGAACATAAGACCTATCCTGATTGTCGGTGATAGCTGCAATATAAGCCTACCCCCCAAATAAGTCCTAGTTACAGTCCTTGTAGGGCTTATTTTTGGGGAAACAGGGTAGGGCTTATTTGGGGGTTTAGGACTTATATTGCAGCCATTACTGACACTCACGCTAGGTCTTATTTTCAGGGAAACAGGGTATAACTAAACATACATTAGCCATTTGGAATAAATTTAAATGAGTAAATGGACTATATTCTCCCCATATACGTCTTTTATTATTTCTTAAAAATCCACTTTTCTTTTTCTTTTTTTTTTTTTCCAAATAATTTCTGTTATTTACAGTATATGCAAAAGTGACATTTAAAGAAAATTTTCAGAAAATTTTGTAGACAAATAACCAAGAAGGATACATGCTACACCATTATAGCGTAAACTGAAAAACATAAAACTGTTGATTAACCACTTGCTTACTGGGCACTTAAACCCCCCTCCTGCCCAGACCAATTTTCAGCTTTCAGGGCTGATGCACTTTGAATGACAATTGCGCGGTCATACAACACTGTACCCAAATGAAATTTTTTATCATTTTTTTCCCACAAATAGAGCTTTCTTTTGGTGGTATTTAATTACAGCTGGGAGTTTTATTTTTTGCTAAACAAACAAAAAAAGATGCAAAATAAAAAAAAAATTAAAAATCATGTTTAATAGTTTGTTATAAAATTTTGCAAACAGGTAATTTTTCTCCTTCATTGAAATGTGCTGATGAGGGGGCACTGGTGGGCACTGATAGGCTGCACTGGTGGGCACTGATAGACTGCACTGGTGGGCACTGGTGGGCACTGATAGGCACGGTTAAGGTGGCACCGATAGGCACAGATAAGGCGGTACTGATAGGCACAGATAAGGCAGCAATGATGGGCACAGATAAGGCGGCACTGATGGGCAAAGATGGGCACAGATAAGATGGCACGGATGGGTGGCACGAATGGGTGGCACGGGTGGGTGGCACGGATGGGTACGACTGATAGATGGGACTGATGGGCACTGATATGTGGCACTGATAGGTGGCTCTGATAGGTGGCACTGCTGGGCACTGATGGGCGGCACTGATGGGCACTGATGGGCACTGGTAGATGACACTGATGGGCACGGATATGTGGCATATGAAGTGCAGCACAGCTGTTGAGGCAGATTGTGGGCACTGATAGGTGGCACTGTGAGCACTGATAGGTGGCACTGTGGGCACTGATGGGTGGCACTATGGGCACTGATGGGTGGCACTATGGGCACTAATGGGTGGCACTATGGACACTAAGGGGTGGTACTGATGGGTGGCACTTTTACTTTATTTAGGTGGCACTGGCACTGAAGTCCCTCTCACGGCCGCCGTGACCGGCTGTTGTGATCACATGATCAGCTGTCAGATGTGCTAGGTCTTATTTTCAGGGGATGTCTTATTTTTCCATGAAGAAAACAAGTTACACATTTATTGTTGAACAAAAAGAAGGTAATTTATTACCTGTATACAGTACGATAGTACCAGTAGTTGTCATCACAAACTACTACTATGACAGACCATTATTTCCATGTACAACAATCTATGGTACATTTACTGATACCGTATTTACCGGTATAAACACAAAGTAAGATTTATTCAATGACAGTCATGTCATTATCTTCTGGAACATCATCATAACAATCCAAACCCTGAATTTCCTGGTGAATGTCTTGTGACTCCGTTTCTTTCAGAATAAGTGGACCAAATCTCTCATGTTTAGCAATAGCACTGTCCTTAAATGAGCACTTCTTGTCAAGGAATCCTGCTCGTAGTGCATTTGCAATGCAACTGTCAGTGATTTTCTCCCATGAATTCTTCACCCAAGTCACAACCTCTTGCAGTTTAAGTTTCACAAAGTTGCCCCGCTGATTTCTCTCCATTCTATTTTCAATGTAGTCATTAATTTCCATGCGCAAATTGTCCTTGAATGGCTTGTTTATTGCAATGTCAAGAGTCTGGAGATAGGGGGGCGTGGCCTGCAGCTGCATGGCGTAGGACGCACTTTGAGTGAGCTCCGGCTGCTATACATCCTTCCCGCTATCCTTGTGGACTATTCTGCACGTCTTTCTCGGGTACATCACCCCTTTCTGTACGGGAGGACACCCCGCACCCATGTCGCCGCCGAAGCGGTCCCAGGGCGCGATTGCCAAGCTTGGAAAGTTCCGGGCGGACGGCCCGGACCTCGTGGAGGAAGATGGCGCCGCGCCGGGCCAGGCCGAAGCGAATCCTCCCTCAGGTGACACTGCTCGCATCCTCGAGGCTGTCACCCTTTGTCGCACCTCTCTTACCTCCAGGATTGAGGAGGTTAAGATGGACATTTCTCTCATCCGCCAGGACCTTCACAAGCTGCGGGAGAGGGTCGGAGAAGCGGAGCGCAGGTTGGGGCATGTAGAAGATGATATTCCCCCCCTTCAGATAACAACTGAACGCCTGCAGCACCAGCTCTCTGCCGTCCTAAGTAAGCAGGACGACCTCGAAAACAGAATGCGCCGCTGTAACTTGCGCTTCGTGGGACTGCCGGAGAAGGCGGAGGGCTCCGATCCCCCTGCATTCCTTGAAGCCCTGCTGATTGCCAATTTTGCCCGGGAGGCCTTCTCCTCCACATTTGCGGTCGAGCGTGCGCACCGCCTGGCCTCAAGACCTCCACCTCCAGGGGCCCCCCCGCGCACCTTCATTGCCAAGATGCTTAACTACCGGGATCGCGACGCGGTCCTGCGTCTCACTCGCGAGAAGGGCAACATTCCTTACGAGGATAAGCGCATCGCGGTTTTCCCTGACTTCTCCTCCGAGGTCCAGAAGAAGAGGGCCCAGTTTACCGAGGCCAAGCGTCAACTCCGCCTTCGCCATCTAGCCTACGCGATGATGTTCCCGGCTCGGCTCCGCGTAGTGCGGGACGGCAAGACCCATTTTTTTGAGGATCCTGCAGCAGTGCTCTCCTGGCTGGAACAACGTCCAGATGATGTCCCTGCTTGACTCTACTAGTCGTATTGTCGCACCCTGCCGACCCGGATGATGGCCTTACTGTGTGGGGGGCATTAATGGAGTGAACTGTGAGTAAGCCAGGGCCTCGGCTGCCCCCTTCCTCTCTCTCGCCCAGCTATTGCCCATTATGCCTCCCCCACTCCTATGTCTTCCGATACCTTTATGCACATCCCCCCTACACCGTGTCCCTCAGGTGTCCTACCCTATTGTGGTCCCCCCTTTCCATAGACATTTTGTGCAGCCGCTGACTCGGATGCTCCCCTAGGCTGACTTTTCCCTATGTCAAGGCTGACTACGTGGACGCACTGCATAGTTGAACTCTGTTCGTCCCTGATTTCAGTGGGGGGTGAGCCCGGCCGTGCGCATTCTCTTTGCCAGTGTGCGCTTTTCCTGGTCCATCTCGGCTGGGTCCATCTCCTACTGTTACTCCAAGTTGGGTTTCCCTGGCCGGCCTCAGCTTCCCAGCCTACTGTGTGTTGCTGTGTTTGTTTACTGCCCTGCCGGTCCAGAGTGGGCATTGTTCAGTTATATTTTGCAATCGCAAGATTCTGTTTAATGTTTGAGTTACACAATGTATTTCTTCTTGCATCTTTCTTAACATGTCTGACTACTTATCTGCTGCTTATCATTGTTTCCCATGCCTCGGCCGCCCTTCCCCCTGCTCGACTTTTGTCTGCTGGTGGGGCTGCCGACTACGGGTCCCAGGGGTCCTGCATAACATCATGCATCTGTCATGTCGGCCCTTAAGGTAGTTACTTGGAATGTGCGGGGCCTGCGTGACAGATCCAAGCGGGTGGCGGTGCTCACGCATCTTAAACAAATGCGGGCGGACATCATGGTTCTAGTTGAAACTCACATTACGGGTCAGCTACAACTCTCCCTTAAAAAACCATGGGTCGGGTGGATGTATCACGCCCCTTATACCAATAATTCCTGCGGGGTTGCAGTCCTGGTTGCTAAAACTGCTCATTTCCATCTCCACACTTTGCGCACTGACAGACGGGGGCGATATGTATTTCTACATGTTACGATAGGGGGTCTGGAGTTCCTTCTGTTAGCCTTCTACATACCCCCGCCCTTTCAGTTTGAGGCTCTCCGAGATGGGCTGGACTTTATGCTGCAACACCCCACGGTGCCAGCTATGTGGCTGGGTGACTTCAACTCAGTGATCTCCCCCGTCTTGGACAGACTCACGCCGTCCCCTGCGTCCGCTTCCCCCCCCCGCTGACTAGATTTGGCAAGTTCCTAGCCGAATTCGCCCTCACGGATACCTGGAGGTATAGCCATCCTAGCTGCAGGGCATACTCCTGCTTCACGCCGGCGCATAATGCCATGTCTCGGATAGATATGATCCTGCTCTCCCCAGCCCTGCTCCCGCACTTACGGGAGGTGGGATTCGGGACCAGGATCCTCTCTGACCATTCCCCCTACTGGGTCAGTCTCAGCCTGCCCTCCGCCTCGGCGCCTCGCCTGTGGAGGTTGAATCCTTTTTGGCTGACAATCCTCCCAAACCTGGAGGTTATCCGGCGTGAATGGGAGTATTATTTTAGTGCTAATACAGCCTCGGCCTCGTATGGTTCGGTGTGGGAGGCTTTTAAATTACATGCCCGCTTACTGATGACGACGCATATCAATTGATTTAGGGACTCCTCTCGACAGACTGTGCGGCAGGCCGAGCAAGAGCTGGAGGCATTGGAGAGCGAATTTATAGCGCACCCCACACCCTCCAATTCCGCCAAGTTACGACTGCACTCCCGACTTACCGACCAACTACACACTGACAGGGCTGGGAGAAAGATATACTATAGTAAACAGAAAGCTTATGAGTATGGCGAGCGGGCGGGGAAGTTGTTATCCTATATGGCCCACATGGACCATCGACCCCCGGTGGTGGTCCGGCTTGCATCTGCGGGGGGGCTTGTGCTGTCGGAGCCGAGGGAGGTGGCTGGTGAATTTCGGCGTTTTTATGCAGATCTATACACATCCGAAGCCAACGGCTCCTTGGATGATCTGCGCGCCCTGCTACAGTCGGTGGACTTCCCAAGTCTCGAGGACTCTCAGGTTGAGCTCCTCGAGGCCCCTATTACTGAGGAGTGTATAGCTGAGGCAATAGCTTGTTTGCCGCCGTCCAAGGCCCCGGGCTCGGATGGCCTCCCCCGAGAGTTCTACACCCAATTCCAGGAGGTTCTGCTCCCTAAACTTCACTCGCTTTACACCCACATATTTGACACAGGTACTCTTCCCCGCTCTATGAGTGAGGCAATTCTGGTCCTCATTCCTAAGCCGGGCAAGGACCCCCTATGCCCTGAGTCCTATCGTCCTATATCGCTACTGCAGCTGGATATCAAAATATTGGCCAAAATCCTCGCCCTTAGGCTTAATAAGGTGATACATCGTCTTATCCATGCTGACCAGACCGGCTTTATGCCTGGCAAAAATACGGCCTTTAATCTTCGGAGGTTGTTCATGAATCTGCAGGCTTCTCATGACAACACCGGATCCAGGGTAGTGGTCAGTTTAGATGCCGCTAAGGCGTTCGACTCGGTGGAGTGGGGGTATCTGTGGGAATGCCTGCACAGGTTTGGCTTCGGCCCCAAATTTGTGCGTTGGATCCAGCTTCTATACCAGGCCCCATCTGCCCGTGTCCTGGTGAATGGCCAGACCTCGGACCCTTTCTCTCTATCCCGCGGTACGCGTCAGGGGTGCCCTATATCGCCCCTGCTGTATGCGCTGGCTGTGGAGCCCCTGGCCATTGCCCTCAGGGACCATCCGGACATTCGGGGACTCCGCATGGGTTGCCTGTCGGAAGTTGTAAGTCTTTACGCGGATGACATGCTACTGTATTTGGAGGATGCTGGTCCCTCACTGTCGGCGGCTTTAGAACTGATTCAGCGTTTTGGCACCTTCTCGGGTCTCCGCATTAATTGGTCTAAGTCCCAAATTCTCCCTATTGATATATCCGTCCCTACGAGGACGCAGGCCCTGCTGCCTCTCGAGTGCGCGGATCGGATTAGATACCTGGGTATTCACTGTTCTCGCTCCCCTGCAGACTATGTTAGTCTTAATTTGTCACCCATCTTTCCTTTCCTGAAACAGAAGACTCAGGTCTGGTCCAGGCTCCCCCTCGGAGTTCTGGGCCGCCTGGGTCTTGTCAAAATGATCCTTCTTCCCAAGCTCCTTTATTTATTTTGGCACGCCCCGCTGCATGTACCGCCTCGTGTGTTTCGCGATATGGAGTCCATCCTTAATTCGTTCATTTGGGGCTCCTCCAGGCACAAATTATCCTGGCGGACTCTCAAATGCCCACCTCATTTGGGTGGCGCTGCACTACCCGATCTCGAAACATACTACCTGGCTTCCCAGCTCTCCCACCTCCATTACCTCAACACGCACGACAAACTGAGATATTCCCTTCTGATCTGCACATCGGCGACGGATGTGATTGCGCACCCCTTCCAGATTCTCTTTTGTAGACACAGGGGCCTGTCCCGCCTGGGGCCTGGGCGTGCTATGCTCGCCCACCACAGTCGGGTTTGGCGGACGTCACAACTGAGATCCGGAGCCCCCTCCCTGCATGCACATACACCCCTTTGGGACAACCCTGACTTACCCGAACTGTTGCGAGTGCCGGATTATAAGGTGTGGATATGCAGGGGGGTTATTTATCTGTCTCATCTTTATTCTACCCTTGGGGTTAAGACATTCCAGGCGCTCAAGGACGAGTTTGGCCTTCCTAACCACGCTTTTTTTCGCTACTTGCAGGTCCGACACGCACTACGGACACAGTTTGGGAATTCGCCCCCGGCCTTGACCCGCACGTCCCTAGCTAGCTTGTCCCTTGGGGACGACTCCCGGAAACTTATCTCCACTATTTACACGCACCTCCTTACTCCGGGGGCCACGGCTCATGCTTACGATCTCAAACTGAAGTGGGAGGCGGATGTGGGTGATATGGAGGATGAACTATGGGGTGAGGCCCTGGCGGTGTCAACTGAGGTATCTCCCAAATTATCTGATAGGCTGACCCACCTTTACATTCTCCACCGCTCCTATGTTACCCCTAGACGCTTGACTAAATATAAACCTGACTTTAGCCCTCTATGTCCTAGGTGTGGTGATGCTTCCAGCACGTTTTTTCATCTTATATGGACCTGTCCCCCCATCCAACGATACTGGGCACAGATAGTCGCATTTCTGCATGATCATATGGGCTCCCCTCTCACACTATGCCCCCGCCAGTGTATCCTCGGTCTTCTCCCCCCCAAATATCTTAAGACCTTTCTACAGGAGACTCTCTTTGCTGCTCGGATGCAGATAGCTAGATTGTGGCTCCGTCCTGATCCCCCGACGGTCCAGCAGTGGATGAGAGCTGTCAATTTGACCTTATCATACAAAAAAACGATCTACTCTAATCGGGGATGCCCTCTGAAATTTCATAAGATCTGGGACAGGTGGTTAGAGAGCCCTCATAGCTGTGTGGACTAGGGTAGTGCGGCCGTGATGGCGCTGTGGTCCTGGGTCTCGCTGCAGTGATCACCCGAGGGGGCCTTAGAATTTTTAGAATTTTTATTGGTAACATGTGTAGGCAATCTACTGTTTATCCTGTATACCTCAAGGTTGTATGTCAGACATGGACTTTACTCATTTTCCCTCCTTTTTTTTTGTGTGACTTGTGGTGCCTGTTGCACCGGTTCCTATGTGTGTATATATGCTGTATTCTGTTTCTATATGCTCAATAAACCTTATTTTGGTTAAAAAAAGAGTCTGGAGATAGGCCGTCATTCCTGCGGGAATCATTATTTGATCTATTCTTCTTTCGTGAAGAAATTTCTTCATGTCTTTAGCGCGGTGAGTGCTTGCTGCATCCCAGACTGGCAGACCTCTTTGGCTCCCTCGCATAACAAGCGGCAGCATTAAATCGACCCACTTCCTTATAACTGCTTGTGTGGCCCAGGCCTTTTCAGTTTCAAGAATAAAAATGCCCGAAACACGTTCAATCTTTTCCTTCTTGCCCTTATAAATGATTAAAGGTGGTATTTTAGTGCCATCGAGACGAATTGCCAAAATACAGGTAACACGTGCACTTTCGTAAGCAGTGGAGGGAATGTAGACTGTAGAATGTAGAATGTATATATACAAATACAAAAGAAAAACAATGTGCATAAAGATACCAGAAGTGCATATTAAATGCATATACATAGTATCATACTGTGTGTGCAACCACAATCCTATTAAGAAAAATATCCACATAAATTCATATAATGCAAATTAGTAAAATTAATTATAATCAAATAATTATAAAGTGCAAAATCCGGGGGGCGTGGCTTGGACGGGAACCAGGATGGCTGCCTGAGACCTGAGCTCCCGCACGAAGAGGACAAATTTTGCTTCCTTGGGACATTCTCCGACCCGCAACCTAAGCTAAATTATGGGGAAATCCAACAGGAGCACCCCTGCTCCCCGCACGCTGAAAGATTCCAGTTCGCAGCCGAGCAAAAACATCCCGGAGCTATTCCGCTCCCAACAGGCGCACAACCATGAGGCGTCACAGGCCTCCCAGACCCCGCAGGCCTCCTCACCGAGCTCGCGTAGCAGCCTCGCCGACCTCCCGATGGACGAGGATGACGCCCCGGACCGTCCCTTCGGCTTGCTGGATCTGCAGAAGGACCTGCAGAAAGTGGCCATAGATATCAAGCACACGCTAGCCGCTGCAGTCACGGACCTGAAGGCGGATATCCACGGCATTACACATCGCATCGTGGAAGTGGAGCAGGCCTCACACACCCATGCGGAAGCTATCAGGCAAGTGCAGAGGGCATATGATTCCCAACTCCCACACATGTTTGAGCTCCATCGCCAGGTGGAAGACCTCGACAATAGGGGTCGCAGGCACAATGTCAGGGTGAGGGGGGTCCCTGAAAGCATAGACTCGCCTGCACTACCACAGGCCATATGCTCTATATTTAATGACTTACTGGGTCGCCCAGCAGATTCCCCTATAGAAATGGAGAGGTTACACCGAGCGCTGAGACCCCCTCCCCGTGAACCGGACCCCCCAAGAGATATTGTGTGCTGTATTGTAAATTTCCCCCTGAAAGAGGAAATCCTTCGGAAGGCGCGCGAAAGAGGCCGCATTCTTTTTAATGGAGCGGACATTAAACTGTTCCAGGATCTTTCCCCAATAACACTACAAAACAGACGTGCGCTGCGCCCCCTGCTGGAGGTCCTGCGCGCACGAAATATACAATACAGATGGAAGTTTCCATTCTGTCTGTCGGCTTCCACCAGGGGTCGTACTGCTCTGCTCCGAACACCGGAAGATCTGCCTGTCTTTTGTGACCAACTTGATATCCCCAGGGTGGACATTCCTGAGTGGTGCGCCTTCTACTTTCCATCGGAACCGTGGAAGCCGGTCTCGCATGGCCTGTCGCCTAAATCCCACAGACAGCACTCAAGGCGTCGCAGATTGGATCCAACGTCACCGGCTGATCGTCCTTCACGTCGGGACTTGTCCGGGCGCAGTCCAGGACCAGCTGTGACTCCCAGACGGGACCAACAGAATGTTTAACTGCCTCTGCTTCAGGCCACACCGGGAGGGCCGTAAATACTGAACAATTTTTTTTTTTTTTTTTTGTTTTGTTTCCTGTTCCCTTTTTCTTTCCCCCTTTTTCTTTTTCTTTTTTTTTTTTTTTCTGACCCCTCCAGGTGCTTAGCCTTGCCGCTCTCTCCGGATCCTGCAGGACAACCTTTTGCACAGGAAGCTGACGGATCCTTTCGTGGTATGTTCCTCTGCTCGCGATTACATTGGATGCCTGCTCCTGCGCCATGACCCCAGGTACTCATTTTCCTGAGTCAGAAGGCTCTACCTCCCCCACACTTTTTCCCCACATGGAGCCAGGATAGCTTTTTGCCCTTCCACCTGCTTTTCCTTGGACTTTATTTTTATCTGTTGTTGTTTCCTTTAGGGGACTTACCCACATGCCGACTAAGATAAATCTGTATCTTAAACATGTTGTATGGCATATCTGTGTTGATGGTGCCGGGGGGGGGGGGGCTGGACCCTAGCCGATCAGAAGCCTGGTAAAATTGCCACAATCTCCATCTTTCTCCTCCCGCTGCCACCCGGATCCAGAGTCACCTGGCTTTACTGCCTTCCGACTGGTACTCAGCTACTACAGGCTTCCCGGCGTGGGTCGAGTCCATCCTCCCCGGTGGTGTTAGACTCTCCCACAAGTATAACTCACTACTGAGCAAGAGATCTACTGTGCACTCGTTGGATCTCTCCCAACCTTTTGGTGGGGTGGTCTCCTTCCCATTCCCCATGCGCCTGTCCAGGCGTTCCCTAGAGCTCTACTTTTGGGCCCCGGCGGGGGGAGATACGCCCCTGAGGGTCCAATCAGCTGCTGAGTTCCCGGGCTCTGTCACTAGGCTAAGGGGTCTCAGTAAAAGGGGATTACTAAGTTGGCTCAGGAGAAGGCTACAACATTTAACAGATTGGGGGTCGTGACCTGGCCTGTTCTCCTTATGCTTCCCGGTGGGTTCCCAGTAGCGCCCGTAGCCTTTCATATAGTCTCTTCCTGGGGGAAGCTGCGTGATGACGAATGGATCCTGGACCCTGGAGGGGGGATTTTATGGTTGATTTTATAGCTGGTTTATAGCTAAATCTCATAGTTGTTTTATTAGCTGTTTATTGTACTAGCTTACACACGCTATGTTAACTTCCTGGCCCACCCGATGCAACATACTGCTTGTCTATTGCTGTTGTGAAACTGTTGATCTGTTACTTCTGAACCCCTTAAGTTCATTACCTGAATTGCGGACTCACCCAATTCTACTGAACACAACTTTCCGCTGTCCCATTCACTTCTCTTATAACATCTAGTCCTCATTTGTGCGGGGCCACTTGGCTCCCTTTCATACCCCGGTTCCCATACAGCGGTACCCTCGGGCACTGGCTGACACTCCGGACCGTTTTTTCATAGGTGGGCAAGATCTTCTGTACCCACCTCCGGTACTTCGGGGTACACAACCCTTCTGTACCTCCACTAAGTTAACCTTCTCGCCTCCTTAGTGCAGGCCCCCAGTCACTGCCACTCTCCTTTTCTTGTCACTTTCTTCCCCCTACACCTCTCCCCTCCCGCTTCCTTTATTGTGCTCTCTAAACTCCTCCCCCCCCCCTTTTTTTTTATTTTTATTTTTTCTTCTTTTCTTTCCTTTTCTTCTTTTCTTTTCTCTCTCTCTCTCCCTTCTCTGCCTTTCTCCTTCTTTTCAGGGGCCGCTCTCGCCCCGGAACCCCCGTCCACGGCGAGCCCTGCTGGCCGCCTCAGAGACTATCGAGCCCACATTGATATCACGTAGTCTCCCCGGCTTCACCGCCCCCTACAACATAGGATAAAATGCAACCTGGAAAAGCTCTTCGGAAACAACTCACTCTAAAATGTGTATCGCTTAATGTGAAAGGTTTAAACCTCCCTGAAAAAAGATCACAGGTGCTCTCTGCCTTAACTAAACATAGAGCCCATTTCCTCTTTCTTCAAGAGACCCACTTCCGTTCGGACTCAATACCTAAATTGACTAACCGCACATATTCCTCGGCATTACACTCCACAAACCCGGACTCCAAAACAAAGGGGGTGTCCATACTAATTTCTAAGTACGCTGACTTCCAACTGTCAGACTCCTTAATTGATCCAGAAGGCATACCTCTTTCTCAAAGGCACATACGCCTCCAGGCCTATCACGCTTGCCAATATATACTCCCCCAACGCACACCAAGTTTCCTTTTTTAGGAAGGTGTGTGACCTCCTGTCTACATTTCAGGAAGGTATAGTCCTACTGGGCGGGGATTTCAATATCCCGCTGAATCCCATCATCGATACCTCCACGGGTATGTCCGTGCTGCCTTACAGAGCGCTACGACAGATTAAACTGCAGCTACAGGGCCTTTCTCTCCATGACACATGGCGCACTATGTTCCCGGATGACAGAGACTATACCTTTTATTCACCACCACATTTGAAATACTCCAGAATAGACTACTTCTTTCTGACGCAAACAGACCTTCCCCTCCTCACACGAGCCTCAATTGAACCGATGTTCCTATCGGATCATCACCCTATTGCGGTGACCCTCTCTTTCCCTGATTCGATGCAAACGACAAAGACCTGGAGACTGAACCCCTCCTTGCTGAAAGACCCGGTCACATTACAACAGGTCCGATCCCGAATCCAACTGTACTTTGCGGAAAACTGTACTCCCGACGTGTTCCCCGTTACAATATGGGAAGCACATAAATGTGTTATGCGAGGGGAACTTATCTCATTAGCAACGAAAGCCAAAAGAGCGCATCAGGAACGGATTAAGACCCTGACAGATACCATTGGTAGACTAAAAACATCCCACAAACACTCATCCTCACAAGCCACACTCCAAGAGTTATTATTCACTCGATCCACGCTGCTAGATGAACTGGGGAAACAAACGAGGAGGCGCTACGTCCTCAGGCAAAAAGTGTTCTATGAACACGGCAACAAAAGTGGGAGACTCTTGGCACGCACGATTCAGGCCGCTAAGGCCGCGTCCACAATTCATCATATACGAGACAGACAAGGTACTCTCCTCTCCAAGAACGAGGATATAGCCAAACAGTTCGAACTGTTTTACTCTGACCTCTACAACTTACCGACTGGCCACCCTGGCCTTGACCCCTCGACTGCCCGCACTGCCAAGATACGGGACTTTTTAGAACAGTACTGTCCGAAACCCATTACCAGACGGCAGGCTGAAGGCCTAGACAGACCGCTCACTGCTGAGGAATTGAATATGGCCATTGGCCAAATGAAAGTAGGGAAAAGCCCGGGCCCAGGTGGCCTACCACTGCAATACTACAAATCCTTTTTAGAGGTTCTATCGTCTAGAATGATAACAACCTTTAACTCCCTTGCTCTTCCCCAGACCTCTACAGGTAGGCTACTGGAGGCCCATATAGCGGTCATCCCAAAGGAGGGTAAGGACCCGACATCAGTTTCCAGTTACAGACCCATTTCACTCTTGAACGTGGACATCAAATTGTATGCCAAGATGCTAGCCAATAGGATTCTGCCCCTTATACCCAACCTTATATCCTCTGATCAGGTGGATTTTATTCCAGGTAGGGAGGCGAGAGAGAATACCACACGTACCTTGAATCTTCACCACTGGCTCACCTCCTCAAAAACCCAGGGATTTCTTCTATCCTTGGATGCGGAGAAGGCGTTGGACAGAGTGGCCTGGGACTACATGCGGGAAGTGCTGAAGGGAGTTGGTCTTTGGCCCCACATGTGCTCATACATAGCGGCACTTTATTCCAACCCCTCGGCGAGGGTGAAAGTGAATGGCCACCTGTCGAACACCTTTACCATTAGCAACGGGACACGCCAGGGATGTCCCCTTTCACCCCTCATTTTTGTCCTAACTCTAGAGCCCCTACTGATTAGGCTTAGGGCGAACTCCGATATTACGGGGATTACAACACCGCACAAGGAATTTAAAATAGCGGCATTTGCCGATGATATGCTTCTATCGCTTCAATCGCCTCGTGTCTCCTTACCAAGTTTGCTGAAATATATGGCACAATTTGGAGCTTTGTCAAATCTCAAGATCAATCTCTCCAAATCCTATGCCCTGAATGTCTCACTCCCCCAGTCTGAGGTGTTACACTGCCAAGATTCCTTCCCATTCATATGGAAACAGGACTCCATCCCGTATTTGGGCATACATATACCCAGGAGACTATCTGAGCTCTATTCCTACAACTTCATACCCATGCTAACCAAAATACAGTCAGACCTGAGGGACTGGGCCAGTCTTAACGTCTCCTGGTTTGGGCGCTCAGCGCTGGTAAAAATGATAATTCTCCCGCGCTTACTCTACTTGATGCAGACAATCCCCATTCATCTCCCCCCATCCTTCTTCTCTTCGTACAAAAAAGCATGCACCGCATTCATATGGAAAAACGATACTGCACGTATTAGTTACCCTCGGCTCACACGCGCCAAAAACAAAGGTGGGATAGGGTTACCCGATATACATAAGTACTACCTAGCCTGTCACTTAACTAGACTGGTGGACTGGAAAGTTCACAAACATGAGAAGCCGTGGGTCATATTGGAGAATTCTTTCACAAATTCATTTTTACATCTACTCCCTTGGACGAAACCCTCTCTATGGCCCCGAGACTTGATGGCGCACCCCTTTATCTACCCTACGTTAACGATCTTTAGGAAGACCATGGTGCCTTTTCATTTGTCCTCTTACCCAGGCCCCTTGACCCCGCTGCGAGGGAACCCTGACTTTCCCCCTGGTGACTCTGGAGCATTTCTTCAAAGGGAATGGCCTCACGAGGATGTACTGGCACACCACCTTTTTCACAGGGGACGCTTACGTCCCTATGAGGACTTAGTTTCCTCATCATGCACTGAAACGTTCCCTTTCTGGACCTACAGACAGCTACGACACTTCCTCGGGTCGCCAGATCTCTCATCGCAGTGGTGCAGACAGTTTACTGCCTTTGAGTCCCTACTTACACGCTCTACCCCTCAAAGACACTTGATATCATTCATATACACCCTACTGCAGGGTAACTGTTCCGCATCTGGCGGAGACGCGTCGCGACTGTCCTGGGAAAGGGACCTTCAGGTGTCCCTTACGGAAGACAACTGGGAAGACATATATACACACATTCACAAAGGCTCATTGAATGTAGCAATACAAGAAAATTGCTACAAGATTGCTACCAAATGGTACAGGACCCCGGCCCTCCTGCACCAATTCTCACCTACAATCTCTAACGTTTGCTGGTGCTGCAGGAGGGCGGTGGGCTCAATGATCCATGTCTGGTGGGAGTGTACCCTAATCCAACAGTATTGGAGAGAGGTGCATGCCCTAACAACTCAAGTCACTACACTCCCCCTAGATTTTAGCCCAGCGCAATACCTTCTACATCACTCGGCCTTGCCTAAGAGACTATACCACAAGTCACTTGCAATGCATATGGTCAATGCCGCTAGGCTTTGCATTCCGGTACATTGGCGATCGAAGGACACACCTTCCATTAAGGAGTGGTTAATGAGGGTCTCGAAGATCGAGGAAATGGAGGAACTGATTCATATTTCCCAAGAGCGCCTCCAAAGCTTTACGGCTACCTGGGCCTGCTGGATTCATTTTAAAACCACAGAGCACTACAAATCCTATTTCGCACCCCCTACCATGTGATTCGGAACTAACTAGTGGGACACCGAGCCCACAAACCCTTGGCGGGGACTGGGGCGGAGAGCGGACCCTACCCTCTTCTCCTTCCCTTCCCTCATCTTCCCACCACTTTCCTTTCCTCATCTTTCACTATATTTCTTACTTTCCCCTTCCTGCCCATCCCTCCCTTCTTGTCGCTGCCCGTGACAGGCCCCCCCCTGCACTAATGAGTTCTCTGCTCGCCCAGGTCGCAAACTAGTGATTAACCCCTCTGGATCCACATCTTTCATTGCTTGGGCCTGTTAGCAAGGTCCCCATTGACACTGGTTCAGCCGCCGATGGGGGCTAGCCTCGGGCGGCGGCACGAACTGAGAGGAAGCCGCATTGGTACGCTCAAATACAAGACTAGTTGCCTTGAACAATGTATAGTATTATCCCAATGTCATGTTTATCTGTTCAATGCGTTACAAAATGTTATATTGACTGTACTGTATGGCATACTGCCCTTGTAACCTTTTCAAGAATTCAAATAAAAAATATTTTTGAGGAAAAAAAAAAAAGTGCAAAATCCACATCAATATAAAATATAATATGTGTATATAAAAAGTCCAGACTCAAAGTAATCTTATAGTGCAAAATCCACATAAAGTGTAGATAAAGTCGATATAATATGAATTGAAAGACGATTCCACCACCATCAACGGACGAAAAGTGAATCGATCCTTAAAGTGCACACCACAAAAAGTAAGTGGGAACCCTTACCAGATAGAATGGACCTCACATGTGACATTTTCAAAGAGCCCATTGCCAGCCATTATTTTTCCTACTCTTTTCCCCAACTATTGGAGGAACTGCTCCCTGGAGGATTCCCTCCTACACATCTGGTGGAAATGTCAAGTACTAAGCCCCCTTTGCTCTGACATATCTGTCTAACTCAAGTTACTTACTGCCATTGTTGTACCATTGACCCCTCAGATGACCCTTCTAGGAGTGAGACTAGAAACCTGGCCCCCCTCCTTACAACAAGTAATCAACATTTTTAATGACCATTGTGCCATGGAACACTTGTTTGCCAAAGCTCATCTTACCACCCACAAATTCTTTAAACATTGAGAGCTCTGGCTTCAGGATTCTAGGTTTACCATCTCTCATTAAATCTCACAGTTTTCCCTAGTCCTCTTTTTACTATTATTAGAACTTGTGGCTCCTACCCCCAAAGGAGCCATATTCTATTCTGTTCCACTAGTCTAGCTCAACATGCAATACCTTTTTATAGCCATTGCATATTTACCTGTTAGTCTGCACACTTATGGATCTGAAATCCCTGTACATCTCACTCACACTAGGGCCCTTACTATGCTGCCCTGGGTAGCATTCACTTTCACCTCCTCATTCCCTGTTTCTATTTATTTTATGTCTATTCTGAAGCATAATTACAGATGTTACTGACATTCATTGCTCTGTATACATTCTCACATCAAGAATGTACATACTCACTTTGCAACATTTTTCATGGTTATGTAATGCCTTTTATAAACCCAATAAAAATTTATGTGAAAAAAATACCCTAAGGCGAGAAGGGAAAGAAGGAATTTATAAGGGTTAGTTTGTGAACTAGGGATTCCTATGAATTAAAGGATATGTTTACCTTTGGAAACATGTTACATGTTCCACCCTTAAATGGGTTAAACATATAACATTTTCCCAATGCTGCAGCCACTACCCTATCCCCTCCTTGACAGCAGTATGGGAAGAAGTTCTCCATACCAGCTGTCACTTTTTGAAATCAGCGTAGCCATGTGGGGCCCTGTCCACACAGCAATGTTGTTCATTCACACTACAAACCGCGACATCCTTTGTGGCTCTTGTCTTGTAGTTCTCAATAAACTACCATGCGCTGTGGGGCGCAGTAGTTGTTCATTGATACCTTCCTGTCAGATTGTATCTGCTTGCCCATACGAATGTACAGATCTGCAAGAGACCTGCATTGCACCAGCAATCTTCTGGTGGTGCAATGTTTTACAGGCACCAAAAAAAGAAATAAATGCACCTACAATTTATTTTTTTAACAGTGTTTGATCTATTGGAGTATCACATATACATCATGTTTCTACCTCGTATCTTACTGTATATGTTAACAGAGCCCTAGAGGATTTCGATTATTTTTTTATTTTATTTTTTTTGATTAGGAGTGTGTAGTAAAAAAAATAAAAAAAATCGAAATCCTATAGGGCTCTGTTAACATATACAGTAAGATACGAGGTAGAAACATGATTGGGGCTTGTTTTTTAAGATGGTATAGGTTTCTCTCACTTCTTACGTTTTTTTAATTATTTTTAGAAAATACACTTGGTGTAACGGACAGCGGGCATTTGTTTTTAAGTATATTCTATACTCTATATTATGTACTTGTAATTTTATTTTATTTTTATTTATGAATGATGCTATGATAATGTCTAATATTGCAACATAGTTATCGTTACACATCCGACCACACTCGGTATTGATTTAATGAGTAGGTGGGAGTATGTGTCACGAGTTCTCATCAGCTTCAGGTCTCCTTCTTCCTACAATGATTCTGGCTGCTACTGTGATTACACAGTTTGGAATAAAATTATTTAATCTAGAAGGTGGGGCGACCATGAACTGTGGGTATTGTGAATGGCGAGGGGCGGGATGAGTCCTGGTGACACAGAGTATGATGCGGACACACTAGCCTGCCCTCGTTCCTTTATTAGTAAACAGAATAATAGCATGGCCACGCCCTCTTAAAACGGAATTACGAAGAGTGTCAGGGCATGGCCACACGACGTTGCAGTCAGACATAGCCAGGTCCTTCCGGTACTCATCGCAGAGATCAAGCAGACTAAAATGCTGGCAGGCGGTGAGGTCAGCCACTGTGCTGTATTCATTTGACATGCTGATATGCTGTTTTTTATACTGTTTAATGTAAGCACAACTTTTAGGTGGGGGATTGAATATTACAAATAAAGGGTATAACACTATATGAGCCTTTACTTGTATCCTTGCATGTGGTTGCCTTATGATGAGCATTTGTCTGTAGTGAGAGGAGAGAGAGGTTGGATGGAAATGATTTAAAGAGACCCACAGTAAAGCCTTAGGCCTCATGCACACGGACGTTTTTACAGCCACTTTTTTGAGCTTTTTTTGCAGCTTAAAAACGGCTGTCCATGTTAGTCTATGGCTTCATGCCCACCTAGGCGTTTTTGAGCTGCAAATGGCATAGGCGTTTTTAAGCTGTAAAAAAAACCCAGGACCAGTGCGTTCCGTGGCGTGGAGCTAGAGCTGTAAAAACGCGAATCGCGGGAAAACGCGCAAAAACGCGCATAAACGCACATAAACGCGCAACATATTTTCTTTGTTTTCTGAGTGCTATAGCCAAGAGATGTGTTTCTTAAAAAACGCTACTTAACGCTAACGCAAAAAAACGTGCAAAAACGCGCAAAAACGCCAATGCAAAACACGGTAAAAATCACGTTTTTAACAACAATTTTTCCAGGCATCGGAGCTAGCTTTGCAGCCAGTTTTTTAAAACGTCCGTGTGCATGAGCACTTATTGCATATAACCTTTGGTAAGCAGCCATCCACTGGGGAGTGCACAATGTGAAAATGGTGACGGTGTAGGAGATCAGATTTTCTACCTGTATATTTCTTTGGTGGACTGAATACTCCGCACATCTCTTCAGCATACTTCCTTTTTATATATTTGGACATTGCTTTTGGAACTCTTTTAGATATTTTAAGCTAATATTTTATGGTGATTAGAATGGGTGTGCATCACTTCATATAAAGGGGCACATAATAAATTTGCAATATTTGTTTTTTACTTTCTTTGTTCTTAGAATAAGCTAAAGCGATATGAGGCACTAATCACTGGATCAATCGGTTGACAAATTAGCATTGATTATTATAAATAGCGGTATTAGTGTTTGATTTTTAATCATGCATTTTTTTTTTTTTAAATAGCATGTGTTTTCACATTGGGAAGCAGAAAACTGAGTGTGTAGAGTGGTTTCTCACAGGGCTCTGAACCTATCTGGGTCAGTCGAGTCAGAATTTTGTAGTCAGAAATACATGAGTGAGGTAGTTTCATATGAGGCTTCTCCTTTCTGACATAGAAATACAAAGGCCCAAAGAGGTCTAAGAAAATCTCATTTTGGCGAATGTGTAGCAAGGTAATTATGTATTTGTCTATATGACCAAGGCAAGCAGACAGCTGGTTCAAGAGTACTCAATGATCTTTCATATGATAGAATATGCCTAGCCCTCACACAATGTAATGTAAGTAAAGGGGTGTGATCTTTCAGTTTAAACAGTGATGTAGTGTTTAAACCAGGCAGGAAATCTTGGTTATTGTTTAGAGATGTCAATGGGCTTAGGGAAGTAGAAATATACATATGGCTAACAGCTTCATTCAAATGCCATTAACATAGCCCCAATCAGTGGTTGGCTTTTAGGGTCGGAGGGGCATGTTGACTAAACTATCCAAGGTGAGTATTTCAAAGGTAACATAGTGGAAATTTCTTTCAAATGAACCCAGTCTTTATTAGTAATAGTAGGTTATCCTCGCGCTACAATGGTGAATTAAACAGAACTGGTATGGTTGCAGCAAACCACCGACAGAGGTGCAAACCCTCCCCTCAAGTGATAATTAGTAAAAAAGAATGGTGTTGCGCTCCACACAAAATTAATTAAATCTAGTAACAATAAATAAATAATCGCATATAAAATCTAAAAGACGCACCTATGCGATTAAAATTACTTTAAATTATATCTACAACCTATGTGCATAAAATCATTCAAAGTGATTAGTGGGGTGTTCAGAATATACACATATTCCTAGTGTTATTCATACTAAGATCAAATAAAGAAATATAAATAGTCTATACAATCATAATACAGTGCAAGTGAAGTAATACAAATGAAAACGCAGATCCTGATAATATCAATCCAGAAAGTTGTGAAATCAAAAAGGTGTGTCTCAGTCCATAAAAGTGCATCCAAGTGCCAGCGTGTATACAGAAAATTGTGTAAGGGTAAGATCCAACAAATAAATAGACAAAAAAATGTGTGTAAAAATATATCAAACAGTAAATAAATAAACCTAAAAAAACAGCAATTCGAAGGGGTTTCTTAAAGTGTCTCTAATTGACATAAAGGAGCAATCCATATCAGTTCATGCAAAATAAAGTGAATCCACGCTGTGCTGTGTGAAGGGTTAATCCTGTGAATAAACACGGGGTAGTTCCACCGGTGATCTTACAGTTCCTCAAAGTGGGTGCTCACACACTGAGTGCAGTGGGTACCTTACCTCACTGCTGTCAGTTAGACAGCAATATGCTCCAATATTTAAGGTGTATGTCCTCGATTGGGGTGCATATCCTCAGTTGGTATAGGTACAGCAGTATACTCCAATGGTTTGCGGTGTATATCCTAAGTGTAGTGCAAGCACCCCAGATATTTTCCTCCAGGTACTCCGCAAAGGATCACAGGTCAAACCCGAAAAAGAGAAAAGGGGCTCCAATAGTGAAGTAATGTCACACAGATTCTTTATTATAAAAAGGACCAAGTCCTGGGTACTCACATTTAAGTAATAAAATTCAAACATTACAGCTAAAACAACGAACGGCCTCCTCGTTCGTACCCCGGAACTGACAGCAGTGAGGTAAGGTACCCACTGCACTCAGTGTGTGAGCACCCACTTTGAGGAACTGTAAGATCCTTGGTGGAACTACCCCGTGTTTATTCACAGGATTAACCCTTCACACAGCACAGCGTGGATTCACTTTATTTTGCATGAACTGATATGGATTGCTAGTCCTTTATGTCAATTAGAGACACTTTAAGAAACCCCTTCGAATTGCTGTTTTTTTAGGTTTATTTATTTACTGTTTGATATATTTTTACACACATTTTTTTGTCTATTTATTTGTTGGATCTTACCCTTACAAAATTTTCTGTATACACGCTGGCACTTGGATGCACTTTTATGGACTGAGACACACCTTTTTGATTTCACAACTTTCTGGATTGATATTATCAGGATCTGCGTTTTCGTTTGTATTACTTCACTTGCACTGTATTACGATTGTATAGACTATTTATATTTCTTTATTTGATCTTAGTATGAATAACACTAGGAATATGTGTATATTCTGAACACCCCACTAATCACTTTGAATGATTTTATGCACATAGGTTGTAGATATAATTTAAAGTAATTTTAATCGCATAGGTGCGTCTTTTAGATTTTATATGCGATTATTTATTTATTGTTACTAGATTTAATTAATTTTGTGTGGAGCGCAACACCATTCTTTTTTACAGTCTTTATTAGTGCTATGGCAATGTCAATCGACTATGCAAGCCAAGTGAATTGCAAGGTTATCATTCCAGAGATTTGGGAAAATCACCCCCCCCTTCGATTTAGGAACCGCAAGGGAACGCAAACTGATATGAGGCTTTTTTTCCCCATCCAAAGGAATTTACGAACCATAGCATTTAATTGCTTAAAAAAGCTAGAAGAGACAACAATCAGTAATGTATGAAAATTATACAACACCCTGAGTAGAATGGTCATTTTATTTATAGCCGTACTCATAGACCACAAAAACACTGGATGATTGGCTGAGACACAGCAGCAGCTGGCAATCAAAGTCAGTCAGCCAATCAAGAGAAAGGCGGCAGGGTCAGGTTGGGCCAGGTCAGGGCCAGGTCGGGACTCCATGTCTGAATGGATGCATGGAGCTCTGACTCGGCTCAGGTGCCCCTATAGAAAGCTGCTGGCTGAGGGGGCATTTATTAGGAGGGAGGGGCCAGGAGCAGCAAAGAGGGACCTGAGAAGAGGAGAATCTGGGCTGCTCTGTGCAAAAGCAACTGCACAGAGGCGGTAAGTGTGACATGTTTTTTTTAAATGAGACTTTACAATCATTTAAAGGCTTCCAATTTAGTGTAGTTAATTTTAATATTGGAAAATTAGCTGTAATGTCCAAAGGACTGAACCAAGTTAGACATCAATATGTGGGATTGCATGTGAATAGGTATTGGGTACATTATACCCTACCCATTCACCAAAAAAGCAGTGAAATGTAATAAAAACACAAGAGACGGTTTTTGACAATTTCTTTATTAATAGCTCTGTCTTCTCTAGCCGTCTCTTCCCGTCATCTTCTCCTTTGTGCCATCTCCTCCTTGAGCTGTCTCCTCCTGCTGTCTTGTCCTTCCCACCATCTTCTCCTTCCCGCTGTCATCTCCTTCCCACTGTCTTCTCCTCGAGCTGTCTCTTCCTGCCACCGTCTTCCCTTGCTGCTGTCTTCTTCTTTGCCACAGGTTACCTGTTACAAAAATATAAAAATCCACTCTTGTTCTTTTGATGTCTTCATCTGTTTTGTTGTCACCCGCTCTCTGTCGAATCTTATGTAGCCATGAGGCATGGCCATCCGATGATATCACCTGGAGAGCCCGCCCTCCGCCTCCTAAGGTAAGGAGGACTCTATATGTTGCCTTCCCATCTGTCTCCTGTGTGCGGGGGGTTAAGGGATGTTGATCCCCACTTTCCCTTCCGTCTCCCACAGAAGGTGGTGCTAGTTTGCCACCCCCCAAATATTGAGCACCAGCCACCACTGGAATTAATCGACTTGGAATACTTTTGACTCAAATGTTCTGTCTCCTGCTATTGTTGTCCAGGTCTTCTAGATGTTTATTCATGGCAATAAGATGTGCAGCATGAGTTTCAGTAGCAGACTCAGGCCTCATTCCACTGGATGTCTGCGTTCTCCACTGAGGCCATTTTCTCAGTCACGGCTAAAAGGTCTGCCTTAAGCCTGGTGAGGAGAAAGTATTTTTTATGTCAGCAACTATAGCTGTCATTGTGAGTGGGAGATTCGGAGCCTCTGTAAAAATCACCTGTCTTTTTAACCATCAAGTCTGAAGGGAGATTTTTATCGTATATTCTGATCGTGTGTATGCCCGATCAGACTTTTCACGTCAAAAATTCTGACGGACCTAGAAATAGAACATGTTCTAAATATTTCTCTATATGTTCTCTATATTTCCGACGGAACCAATTCCTATCGGGAAAACCACTCGTTTGTATGCCATTCCAACCGACCAAAAACAACACATGCTCTGGAGCAAGTACGAGATGGAAGCTATTGGCTACTGGCTATTGAACTTCCTTTTTCTAGTCCTGTCGTACGTTTTGTACGTCACCATGTTCTTGACGGTCAGACTTTGGTGTGAACGTGTGTACTCAAGACAGTTTCAGCTGAATTCCATCGGAACGCCATCAGAAAAACCTTCAGAGTTTATTCCGACTGGAAAGCTGGTCGTGTGTACAGGGCATTACATGAGGTTCTAGGTTTAGTAAATACAACATTTTGGGACAAAAGTTTATAGACTGTATTTACCAAGAGGACCATTGTCTTTACACCATTCAACCAAAATGTAACAATAGACTTTTAGTTTAACAATAAAACTATAAGTTTCACAATAGTATAAATAACCTCTTAAAATCTACTAACCTTTATGTATAATGAATCATTTTTGCACTGTTAGCTTAATTCCATTTTAAACAGATATTTTTGCTAGAAGACAATAAAAAAAAAAAAGAATAACAATAAAAAGTTGGAAGTAAAAAATTATTTATTTCTGACAGCTTATGTAAGTTTGTGAAGCTAACACGTTATATTCACAAAGGAGATGATGTAAAGTGAAATTGTGAAATTTTAGCAAGAAAAGTATGAAAATATAATTAAAGCTTTTTGCATTAGTTGTATTTTAAATGGGTTTCTTTTACAGGAAATA
This sequence comes from Lithobates pipiens, assembly GCF_037356315.1. Classification (NCBI taxonomy): domain Eukaryota; kingdom Metazoa; phylum Chordata; class Amphibia; order Anura; family Ranidae; genus Lithobates; species Lithobates pipiens. The sequence goes on along the minus strand of NW_027507718.1, from coordinate 56,920,336 downwards.
AGCAAGAGAAAAAATGTTGACTATTGTGTGACTTTCTGAGCTGCTGGAAGTCAATTAGGTAGTAAATTACCCTTTTAGCATGAAATAATGGAATATGACCACAAAAGTGTTTTCATTATTATATACTGTTATTTTGACAGTAATTGACACAGGTTGCAAGAACATGTGATTTAGGCAGGCATATTCACTATGCACTCTATTTTATTGCAAATGGTTTCTGTTATTTAGGAGGGATTTTCATTTAATAAAGAACATCAAATTTTTTTTTTTGTAAATTTTGATTTGACAGAAGCAAACGTACTGATAATTCTACCAGGATACCGTTAACAACATTATCAACATAATAATGAATTTTTTAAATGAAAACCTTTCTGATTTCATTAAATACTTTATTTTAGACCCAGTGACATTATCACTGCATATCTGTGCTTCTCTATGCAATGCAGGTAGATCATAACTGGTGGGTAGGGCTGGCAAGGTGCTGTACATAGATTCATGAAAACACTCCAGCTCAGTCCTGATGTAAGTAGCAGGTTGGCCCTTGGGAGATTTATGTGAATATCCCTTTAAATTGATATGTGGATGTCAGTCTGGAGGAGTGGGCATTCTTTGTTAGACTGCATTTGTGATGTTGCTCAGCCACTATGATTGAAAGAAGTAAAATCCAATTAATGAAAGAGGCAGGCCAATGTTAGTAGGGTTGGGGAGATGCTGGACATCCTTTGGCCAGGAAATTAGGTGGGCTCTGTATGACTTCAGATTCTAGTTCACACTGTCAGAATTTCAAAGTGTGCATTGAAAATGGTGTAAGCAATTTCAGTACAAGATTGTAGTCTGTACAACGGTGGAGGGATTCCAGAAAGGGATGAGGACTTTGGTGCATGTGTATGTTATTTTTTAGCTCATTTTTATTTACATGCAATGTATTAAAAAATTTAATTAAATAATATGACGCCAACAATGTGAAAAGCAAAACATTCATATATATGTGCAGCTGTCCATTTATGTGGATGAGCCCACCATGGAATTAAAACATTAAAGAAAGTAAGGTGCTACTAAACCACCACAATACTTCATATAAGTGATGCTGAATATAACATATTCCAAAATAAATCCATAAAGAAATTCTTAATTGGAAATAAACATATATATAGTATGTGTATAAATGTCCCATAAAATATAACAGTTCTTTTCAAAGTTCTCCAGCCACCATGCTTGAAGATGTAAAGTGCTTTAATCACCGTCAGTAAGTACAAAGTGCATACTCACCAATCATAAGCTTTTGACAAGCCTCAAATAATTTGGGAAAATAATCAATGTTATTCCTCAGATTATAATTCAAGTAATTCACATGTGGTACTGTATAAGATCCACAGACACCAGGCACTCCAGATATCTCTCTTTCACGCAATAGGGAAGGGACTCAAAAAGGATAATAAACCATAAAAGTCTAGTACTTTTTAGTGAAAGATAAATATAAAACATCAGACGTGCCGTTAGCACCAACATAAACAGCCTGAGGTTTGTTGCAAGCCACTCGTAGGGAGCTGGCATGTGTTCCAATGCCCAGAATTATGCACGAGACCCAATAGGAAGTAGATGTGACAGAAAAATATGTTTTGTTTTGTTTTAATTCGTTAATCTAGTTATTTTTGTTTAGTTAAATTTGGTTGATTCATTCAATTCGTGTTCAGAATTCGTATTCGGAATTCGTATTCAGAGTTTTCCAATTTTCTTCGAATTTACAGATTTTTTTGATTCGAAACATTCAAATTGATACATTTTCAAATCGGTCAAAACAAAAATGTCGTATTATTTTCGATTTGAATGCAGCAAAGTGAACAAGCAAAAGAGACATCTTCATCAATTGATTACAATGACTCTTTAAATCACCTTTGGCTTAACAAAAACAGCATTATTTCAAAAGGGTACTCTAATAACACACACACTCTTTGATTTCAGCAATATGTGTAAAATTAGAATTCGACTGAAGTTGAATGTAAAATTTGATTTGAATTTCAGTCTGAGTTTCCGAAATTCAGACGACTTTCATTACGTTATTTGGAGCACTCAGTAAAATTTGTTTATATTGTAATTGGGGTATTTGGATATATCCGAATCTCTGAATAATGAAAAATTTGTCCAAATATTAATTCAGAATGAAACTAACTGCACATGTCTAATAGGAAGTAACATCAATGATGGCGGACATGCAGCCTCAATTCATTTCACAAAGTATGCGTCATCAGGAAGCTTGAAGGAGAGGTGTGGCCAGCAGCCGGGGTGGATGGCTGTGTAAAGACACAGCATCCAGCGACATCCACTGACATTTTTTGCCCCAAAAGGCTACCAACTAGCTCGGGATACTCCTGATACAATCTGGCAGTGATGCGGAAGAGAAAAGGTGAAAGAAATCTGAGGAAATTGATGGATTTCTACCCGCCAACGAGCACACCTAGGCTGCAAGATGGCGCCAAAGCCTCAGACTTGCGGCGCGGCCTGCAACACAGCGGAGACCGGGGGAATCCAGCACACAACACTGCAGCCTCACTGTTTCAAGGCAGCAGTGGTAGGCCTTCTCCGAGGTCCTCACCAAGCCACAGCCTGCAGAAATCAGCCCAGAAAAGATCCTCCAACCACAAATATGTAGGTGAGCTGGATGAATGCTGTGACTCCCAAAATAGCACAAGAGACTTCATTGAGCAGATAAACAAATTCCCTACATCAGGGCAACCCTTTAATGATACAATAATGAGGGACAAGTTAGTGACTCTCAGGGGATCTCTGCACAAAGATATGACACTATGCATAGCGCAATTGAAGAGTGAGGGTTCTGTCATGGGAGAAAGAGTCAGTCACTTAGAAGACAAAATTGGGTGAATTCACAGTAGCTCGTAACGAATTAGTAGATGCACATAATGACGCTGAAGGGGATATACAAGCTATGAGAGAGAAAATCGCAGATTTGGAAGATAGGTCGCGAAGAAACAACATTAAGCTGCAGGGATTAGAGGAATCTATAACCCCCGGCTGAATTGAGGCAAAATGTCCAAGACTTCATAGTGGCCATTTTGCCTGACTCACCAGAGAGGGAAGTTATAGTGGACAGAGCGCATCATCTTCCTCAACCTAAATTCCTGCCAGAAAAAGTTCAGAAGGATGAGATCGCTCACTTCTTTCACATTAAAGGCGAGCTCATGCGCTTTTCTAGGAAAAATCATCCTCTTCCAGCTCCCTATTCTGGACTCTCTGTGTTTGCTGACCTATCACAGCATACTATGATAGCACGTAAAAACCTATCTTCTCTCACCAAACTACTGCAAAACCACAAAATCCCCTATTCCTGGGGCTTCCCCACAAAACTATTAATTACTTGGAACAACCATACTCACGTCATCACAAACATGGAGTATGGGCTAACCCTGGCCAGAAAATGTAATATTTTACCTGAAGAAACATATACCCCATCACCTAAACAAGGATCCCCTAAAATAACCCCAGAATTGAACACTACATGAACCATACCCTGATCTTGTTTCCACTTTCTATTGTTCCTCAACATCAATCCATTGGGCCTAAGATGATGCACATTTTGGTTCACTTGGCGCTAATTACCCCACTTCAAATTGATGCGAAAAATATTCGCACATTGTGAATTTATTCACCTTTTTACGTTCACATTCTTGTTTGTGACTTTAACCATTTCCTTTGTTTCGTTTGTATCTGAGGAGCACTATGAAAAATCCACCTTCCTATTAGCCTGGATGTACATTCCAATCTTCTTCTACTGCACGGCCTTGATCTTGCATCAATACCTGGTTCAATAGCACCATCTACAGGCAAAGCTTTATTACTACATAATATATAACCAACGGGGGCGTGGCTTGACGCTGTTCCGAGATGGCCGCATAACTCCTGAGCTCCCGTCCACGAGACCCTGCTACATAGGCTAAGGCAAGTGACAGTGTACTCTGTACCACCGAATTGTGCCCCTTATCGCTCCACCATGTCGGCGGCTAGACCCCGCTCATCCCCGGAGCCTGAGGCTCCCCCGCACAGGCAGATTCCGGAGATCTTCCAGTCGCGGCCTACCAGTGGCTCCCGAGCCGCGGCCTCAAGTGAATCACGATCGCACAGCAGGAGCCCGCTGCGCACTAGGCCTGATACAAGCCCCGGGAACAGCCGGCGATAAGCCTAGAAGATTTGCGCAGTGTAGCAGCGGACATTAAACATACCCTATCTGCTGCAATATCCGATCTGAGGGCTGACATTCACTCCATGTCGCTACGGGTGGACGAATTAGAAGCTGTCCAGACCCGCCATGATGCCTCCCTCTGCCAAGTACAACAGCTCTCTGAGTCCCACGCCATACACCTGAGGGACATCAACAGACACCTGGAAGACCTCGATAACAGAGGGAGACGCCGCAACCTGAGGGTGAGGGGTATACCAGAGTCCTTAGACCCTAACCTGCTATCCCAAAGAGTCGCCCAGATTTTCAATGACCTCCTGGAGAGGCCTCCGGACACCCCAGTGGCCTTTGAGCGTATACACAGAGCCCTGCGCCCCAGAGGCCATGACACTGACCCTCCGAGGGACGTGATATGCTGCCTGGTGGACTTTCCTCTGAAGGAGGACATTATGCGCAAAGCGAGAGAAAGGAACCAGATTACCCACAGAGGAGTGACCATCAAGATTTTTCAGGACCTTTCCAACATAACCCTGCAGCGTAGAAGAGAACTTCGACCTCTATTGGAAGTTCTGAAAAACAGAGCTATTCCATACCGTTGGAAATACCCTTTCTGCCTCTCTGTTTCTCACCAAGGTCGCATAGAAAATCTGCGAGTCCCAGAGGATCTTGAGCATTTCTGTACCGCTCTTGACCTTCCTTCCGTTGACCTCCCTGACTGGTACAGCGACTTCAGGCTGCCTACTCTCCGTAGAGTATCCTCCATGGAGGTGATGGACGAAGCGGGCAACTATGCCATTGGGAGACGCCGGAGACCCGACCACCAACCTCCTCCACCTCACTCACCACGGAGGAATGCTTCTCCACCAAGGAATGGCAGTCCCACAGCTTCGCCTGCTCATCGCAGACCCCGCCGTAGTTGAGAAGACACCGAAACCCTCTCCTACCTGTTGAATGACGCTTTCCGTTATTAATGCTGGACCTAGTTGCCGTATAGGCCTGCGGACACAACCCTTTCAACCTCTACACCCGTCAAATTTCTTTTTAGTGTGTTCCTACACCGAGAACTCTCGATTGATCCCTGCTTCTTGATTCTACCCATCGTTGAATCTTCAGTTTAAACCCACAGACTCCCCCACTCTACCCACACAAGTTGAGACACGTTTGGTCCCCTCTTTATGACAGTACCCACGTCGAGTCCAGATACATTCCCATCGTTCTTCATCTTCTATCAAGTCGCATGGATCTCCCGGCATCTTCCCTGTCTTTTCTCCCTTCTGCTCCGACTTTGAGGCCTTAAGGACCCCCATTATGCTTTTGCTTTGCCTCCTGCTACCCACGGCCTCGGATTACTCCATGTGACTCTCACAAACCTTTGCTTCATCCGGCACCTGTTTACCGTTACGTAGTGCCCACCTCAGCATACCTCAATCAGACGTGTCCATGGTACTTCCATCTCCTTAAGTGGTATATTTGCCTGTGTTTTTCTCACCTCTGCCTCTCTCCCCTCTTTCTTTACCCCTCCCTATTCCTCTTTCCTTACTCTTCTTTTATAGTGTCTACAGCTAAGGTTTATCTGCATCGACCTGATATAACTTGTGCTAACTTGAAACCTTCCTGTGAGTCGGAAGTGAGGTGCAGGATAAAATTAGACTTTAAACCCCGCTGCCCAATTATTGACACGTTATCATCCAGTATCCTGGGCGATCATCTGTCTACATCATGACTGGTTCCATGCGGCTTCTCCTCTACGCCCGAAAGTTGTCAGAAGCTCTTGGGGTCATCAACGCTGAGACTGCACGCAACCAGATGGCAGTGACCACAGGTGACTGTTTAACAATTTCTACTATAATGTGTACTCCCCAATGGCATATTTGCTACCCACATGTCTTGACCTACCCCTCACTTCCGGCTCCAAGCTCTCAGCCTCTCTCCACAATGCTTTCAGGTAATTGTTATATATCTCATGGGTGTAGGTGCCAATGCATTACCTTCTTTGTTTTCCCTGTGTCCGATTTCCTTGTCCAGGCATTATATTATGTCATTCTGATCCTTTGTTTATGGAATATGTTATGTTATAGTCTACTTGCTAGAAGCTATCTTTGCATACCCGTGATATGCCCCGCCCTAACATTCCCCCATGTACAAGAAGTAGCAGGTCTATTTTATGTCACCCTTTTAACTGCCAACTTATGACCAACCCCTCATCACATTCCTTGTAAACCCCTGACCATTCCTCCCCGGCTTCTCCTGAACTACCGTTCCCATTCCGCATCATCACCCCCCTCCCCACTAGCCCCGAACAGTATTGACTGCCCCTGACTCTCTGGTTTCACTGTTTCAACTATGACACGTTCAAATCCACCCGCCCTCTTGCTCCCCCGTAGCCCTTCCAATGTAGCTATTGTGCTAATAACTTCTGATCGCATATCCATTGTCTTAATCAATTGCCGATCCTCTGCCTCTTTAGGTCTCTTAGTGACGGAGATCTCCTACATCTCGTGTGACATCGCCCGCTACCCCCGCACAACAGACGCTGGTAGTCAGAGTTGACCCGGCCGGTGCCTCCCTCGGTTCTCCGAGGGGTTGACAGGTTCAACCCATCCACCGGCCCCACACTCCCCGTACCCCCCACCGGGTTCACTCTTCCCCTAACACCCCCCCCCTATCTTTTGTCCCCTCTTCTCCTCTTCCCCCCCCCCCTTTTTTTTTTTTTCTCTCTCTCTCTCTCCCCCTCCCCTGGGACCCTCCCCCCAGAAGCTCTTTAACTAATCTTACCTCTCTCACAATGTCACCGACAACGCAAAGCTCGAAAAATCTGTCACTACAGCTTGTCTCTCTAAATGCCAAAGGCCTAAATACTCCTGAGAAGCGCCACCAGACGCTAACGCTAATGCAAAAACTGAAGGCAGATGTGGTCCTCCTTCAGGAGACCCATTTCAGTGCTAAATCTACCCCCAAACTGTCCAACCAAACTTTTCCTGTAGTATTTCATGCTACTAGTCCATCTGCTAAATGTAAAGGTGTTTCCATACTCCTCTCAAAGCACTTTGACCTTCAGCTTACGGATACCTTAGCAGACGAAGATGGTAGATTCCTTTTCATCAAAGGAACATATAAAAGTAGAATGTTCACCATCGCCAATATATATAGCCCCAACTCTTCACAGGTGCCTTTCTTTCGAAAAGTGGTACATAAACTGCACTCCTTCATGGAAGGAATGCTGATCCTCGGTGGTGATTTTAACGCCCCCTTGGATCCCTTATTGGACACCTCCTCAGGGTCCTCCAGCCTGACATTCCGTGCCCTCAAACAAATCAAGAAAAGTCTCCAGGAACTACTACTCCATGACACATGGCTATCGCTTTATCCCAAAGACAAAGATTTCACTTTTTTTTCCATCCCGCACAATAGGTATTCTCGCATTGACTACCTCATGGTTTCCCAACACAGCTTACATAATCTGACCAAGGCCTCAATTGAGCCTATGACGATCTCAGACCACCACCCTATTACAGCCCTGTTCACATTCCCTGAAAAACTTGACCGGACCAGCGTCTGGAGACTAGATGCAAGCATCCTCACGGACGAACTCAGAGCAAACGTAATTAGAGACTGCTTAACCCACTATTTTTCAGAAAATGACACACCAGATGTTTCCCCCCTGACTCAATGGGAAGCACATAAATGTGCTGTAAGAGGAAAGATTATCTCCCTGGCCGCTGCCCTCAAAAAAGAAAGAGCTGCCGAGCTAACAACACTGTTCTCGCAACTTAGGTCCCTTGAAACCCAACACAAGAGAACTCTTGCGTTGGATACCCAGGCAGAACTAACGTACGTCCGCACCCGAATCCTAGACATATTGGGGTATCAGACGAGAAAGAGATTCGCCCTATCCCAGAAGCTCTTTTACGAACATGGGAACAAGTCAGGACACCTCCTGGCCCGAGCCCTGAAAACCAAAACTGCTAAACGAACGATACACCGTATAAATTCCCCCACGGGTTCGGTCCTTGAGTCCAACACAGATATAGCTTTGGAATTCGAACGTTACTACACCTCTCTCTACAACCTCAATCTTTCGACTCCACAACCCCTGGACCCCCGTAAACGACTCTGTGACATCCAGACGTATCTCTCGAAGCTCCCCCTTAAGACTATCCCCTCGGACACCCTCCAAGCCCTGGAAGCCCCTATCTCCTCAGCGGAATGGTCACAAGCAGTTAAACAACTGAAGCCTGGAAAGAGCCCCGGCCCCGATGGGCTGACCTCAGCTTATTACAAGTTGTTCGCAGAGACGCTTCAAACACCTTTTCTGAAGGCCTTTAATTCCACTCCCACCTCGAAATCCCTCCCTGGCGGTATTTTAGAAGCCCACATTGCTGTCATACCCAAACCAGATAAGGATCCCACACTCACTAGTAGTTATAGGCCGATCTCCCTACTTAATGTGGACGTGAAAATATTTGCAAAAATTCTCGCCAATAGAATCCTCCCGCTCCTCTCGACCCTGATATCCCCCGATCAGGTAGGTTTCGTCCCCGGACGCGAGGCAAGGGACAATACCCTGAAATCCATTAACATTCATCATCTGATCACGCAATCTAAACAGAAAGCCTTCTTCCTGTCCCTGGACGCAGAGAAGGCGTTTGACAGAGTGGCCTGGGACTATATGGAAGCAGTACTCACCACCCTAGGACTCGGCCCTCATATGATCAATATGATCATGTCCCTTTACTCCACACCAACAGCGCGGGTACGGGTCAACGGCACTCTGTCAAACGCCTTCTCCATCAGAAATGGTACAAGGCAGGGATGCCCCCTCTCCCCGATCCTTTTTATTCTTACATTGGAACCTCTTCTCCAAACCCTTACCTTAAACTGTGACATTAAGGGCGTCCACACTCCAATAAAAGAATTCAAGTATGCGGCCTTCGCCGACGACATCCTAATGTATCTCACGGAACCTATTACCACCATCCCAATTGTCCTCTCAGAGTTCCAAAAGTTTAAGGCTATATCAAATCTTAAGATAAATTTTTCCAAGTCTTATGCCCTTAATATTTCCCTTCCAGACACACTCAAGACGCAATGTGAATCAAATTTCCAGATACGCTGGAAACCTGACTTCATTACTTATTTAGGCACCCAAATCCCCCGAAAGTTAACGGACCTGTATGTGAAAAATCATCTCCCCATCTTGCACAAATTGACGACGGACCTTGAAAGATGGAACAAACAAATTTTATCCTGGTTTGGTAGGATCGCGGTCCTCAAGATGAACGTTCTACCCCGCCTATTATATATCCTCCAAACCATACCCATACAAGTCCCCCAATCTTTTTTCACAACCTACAACAGCATCTGCTCCAGGTTTGTATGGGGTGACCGGAAACCTAGAATCTCACTTAAGACTCTTTCTCGCCCAAAACATCTAGGAGGCCTGGGCTTCCCAGATATACTTAATTACTATAGAGCGGTCCACCTGACCAGGGTAGTGGATTGGAACATTCAGGACCCCTGTAAAGAATGGGTTCAGTTGGAAGCTTCTTTCTTACCTATACCACTCGCGTCACTACCCTGGGTACGATCTACCCATATCCCCGCTTCCGCCACCCTACACCCTCTCCTACATCCCACTCTGAAATGTTTTCAGCAAATCTGCTCCCGCACAAAAATCTCCTCGATTCCCGGGCCCCTAACTCCACTCAAGTGCAACCCAGACTTCCCTCCCGGCGTGTCCCCCGATTTTTTATCGGCTCACTGGCCACAAGACAGCTTACAGGCCTACCATTTGTATGACAGAGGCAGACTCATCTCCGCCCCAACCCTTGCCAGCACTGTGGCTAGACCACCTATTCCCCCCTGGACTTACCTTTTAATTGCATATTATCTACAATCCTTAAACAGAAACTCCCTATGTTCCAGGCCTCTCTCGCCCTTTGAGAAACTTTGCACCCAAACAACCCCCCAAAGACACGTAATAGCCCTCACTCACAACATGTTGTGGGATGGGGAACTCCCCGGATCCACCTTAGCTTGCAAACGCTGGGAGGAAGACCTCTCCCAGTCAATATCCGATGAGCAATGGAGCTCTATTTTCCAAACCATCCATAGAGGCTCTTCCAATGTTAGCACTCAAGAGAATAATTATAAGATCCAATCGAGATGGTACCGCACCCCTTCCATTGTACACAAATTCACTCCCAATGCCACCGACGTCTGCTGGAGGTGTCTCTTGGAAAAGGGTACACCACTGCATATTTGGTGGTCCTGTACCCTCCTTCAGGACTACTGGAGAGAAGTATGTAGAATCACCTCCCAAGTTACCACCTACAATATTGAACCCTCACCATCACAATGCCTTCTCCACCTTTCACCCTTATCTAGGCGTGTCTACCAGGGCTCCTTGGCGATGCATATTCTCAACGCGGCGAAACAGTGTATCCCTGTTCACTGGGGGTCTCCCAGAGTCCCCTCCATTAAAGAATGGTTCGCCAGAATCAACAAAACGGCCGAAATGGAGGAGCTGATTCACATTTCCAAAGACACCCTCTCGAAATTTAGCACGAAATGGGCCTGTTGGAAACACTTTCAGACCACCACAACTTACTCAGAGGTATTCAAATGAAGGCTTTTAGTTCACAAATTTGCTGCCTTTACCCTACGGGGCTTTATCTACTTTTCACTACTGAACTTACTACAACATAACTGAGAAGAAGGTGAGAACCTATGCTACATGTTCATTGCTCTGCTTCGGGGGGGGTCACAGGGAAGGGGGACACCTCCCCCTTGACGTGATCCCTTCATACCTCCCTTCCCCCCCTCTTTTTTTTTTTTCTCTCCTTCTCTTCTTCTCCCCTTCCCTTCTGCTCCGTTCCCTCCTCTTAATTTTACTTCAGACCATCCCAAAACAGACGTTCACGCACTTTAGCCCCCGTAATCACCACATACCCCCAACAACACATAGTCTCCCCATCCTAGGAGGATCCCCTCCTAGGTTTCCATTGCCATGTCCCAATACGCACGCTAACCCCCCGTTCTCATATGGCTTGACCCGTCGTACTATATTATGAGTCCCTCGACCTTTACGAAAAACCTGGGGCAATTCCTCTCAGGGTAACATGTTTTGGACCATACCTGTTAGTTTATATTTTGCTTATCCACCAGACAAGCTCCTACTCAGGGTTCTCTCCTAAGCAGTTCTGGTCTTGTGATTTTCAGCATGTTTCTGTATTCTGTACACCCTATTACTCTGTAACTCAGCCGTTTTTGTATTCAAACTGTTGTTGGAAATTTCTGTTCGTCTGTACTTTTGAGCTTTTTCAGAATAAAATTTGTTTCAAAAAAATTAAAAATAAAAATAAAAAATATATAACCAACACTTCTTATAGCAAAATCAAAGACTCTAGACCAGGGATATGCAATTAACGGACCTCCAGCTGTTGCAGAACTACAAATCCCATGAGGCATAGCAAGACTCTGACAGCCACAAGCATGACACCCAGAGGCAGAGGCATGATGGGAGTTTTGCAACAGCTGAAGGTCCGCTAATTGCATATCCCTGCACTAGACCAATGACCTTATCAATTGTCTCCATGAATGTGAAATTAATTGAACAGCCCTTTCAAACCACATTCCATGTGGAGAGAAATTGATAAGCTCAAAGGGGGTGTATTGTGTGCACAAGAAACACATTTTATGTCAGCCAAACAACCTAAATGCACGCACAATGCCTTTCCTCACATTTTCAGTGCCACAGCACCTTTCAAAAAAAGGGGGGTGTTGATATCCATCAAACAAACTGTTACCTTCAATTTATATGAGGTCATATATGATACCAACGGCAGATACAACATATTAGTATGTGATTTAAACAATTCCACGTATACTGTGGTGAACCTATATGCACCCAATAGAAGACAAATCTCCTTTTTAAAATCTCTGCTTAAAAAAGTAGATCAAGTTAAAAAAGGTTCTCTAATCCTGTGTGGTGACTTCAACAACATGGTAAACAAACATATGGACTGTTCTGATCAAAATCCTTCTAATAGGCAAGAATTCCAATCCTTCTTGTCCGCCACAGTTTATATGATACCTGGAGGTGCATCCACTCGTCTGAAAAAGACTTTGCTTATTACTTATCACCCCACCGGGCCTACTCCAGGATTGACCTCTTCCTCTCAGACCTTAACCTACTTCAGAAGATTATTTCAACATCAATACACTCAATTATGTGGTCGGACCACGCTTTGATTTCCATAATATTAAAGAAGCAGGACTCAACTTCCCCGACATACTTTTGGAGGAAAAATACTGAAATCCTTGCTAATCCCTCAAACAATAGACCTTCTCCTAAAATAGAAACTATCTATTTCACGGTAGACAGAAAGTTCACCTAGCACTTCTCTCAAACCATCAACACTACTTGAGATGCATTAAAGCTAATTATTATGCCCAGGGAAATAAGGCAGGCAAATTATTAGCCAATAATATCTCCAAAAGACAACAAAAGTCTAAACTCATCTCTATTAAAGACCCATACACAGGCATTCTAGAACATCACCCAACAAAAATAGCTAACGCCTTCATGAAATATTATAGAGACTATACAATCTTCACTCTGATAGCACCATACCACAGCCCACAGACCAGACCTTCAACACCTTTTTAGACTCAGTAAATCTTCCTTCCTTAAAAGGAGAAGATCTATCCTTGCTTAATTCACCAATCCTACCTAAAGAGATTCTTGACACTATACATTCTTTACCAAAAAACAAATCCCGGGATCAGATGGATTTTCCACAAAATAGGCATTGTTCAACAGTGTTGCCTCCTCGGCCTCATTCCCTGAGGAAATGTTACAAGCGACTATTGTCACATTGCCGAAGCCAGGTAAGAAGCCGGACTCTAGTTAAAATGTCAGACCTGAGAGCGCATGCGCGGAGTATCCAATATGGCCGCTTGAGCCGGAGCTCCGCCGAGTCCAGCGCCCACGACTCACACCGCGCACCGCAGACAGCTCAGCCAAGGTCGAAAACGGGCGATCCGTCTCCCCCTCATCCCGGGAAGCTCTCCGTATGCCCAGAAAACCAGTCTGCAGAGACCTGGTACCGCAATTCGACGGGACTCCGCCGACAGGGTGTACCAAGATGGCCGCCGCGGCCCAGCAACACGCCTCAGGGAGAGAAGCACATCCTGAGCCAAGGCAAGTGATTGCTCCAGCCTCCCTCACCTATACCCCATCCCACCAAAGTGGAGCCCTGCAACCCCCCACCCCATCTCCAGCCTCCACGGAATCTCTGCTTGGCAGAAGCTTCGGGGACCCACCATATTCCCCAGCGGGCCCTACCCTTATCCCACCACCAGGGGGACCCTCTCCTTTCCCCCTATCAGAGTCTGGCACACATACAGATGATCTTCTCCTAAAAATGTCAGCTCTCCTGGAAAGGGGCTTAGCATCTACTGCTGCCAAAATTACGGGAGACATTAAAACGGATTTTCAAAACCTGGGTGCCAGGATGGAAGCGATAGAACACAAACTTGACATGACAGTCTGAGTAACCAATCAAAATTCGGAGCATATTCAGACTCTGCAAGATAGGCTGGATACCGCCATACTCAGAATCGATGAACTCGAAAACAGATCCAGAAGATAAAATTTCCGGATCAGAGGAATACCGGAATCCATCTCTGATGTGGCACAAGCTACCCGAGATATCATCAAATCCTTGATTCCAGATATACCGCAACATCGCTTGGAGCTAGATAGGGTCCACAGAGCCCTAGGACCCCCTAGAAAAGATGGATCTCCCAGAGACATCATTGCCAAGCCGCACTTTTACCTGGTAAAAGAAGAGATCATGAAACAGTCCAGAGCGACAAAACAACTCTCCTATCAAGGCCATTCTATCCAAGTCTTCGCCGACCTCTCCCCCTCCACAATCCAGAGAAGAAGAGCTCTAAAACCCCTTCTACTGGTGCTCGCTCAAAAAGAAATAAAGTATTGGTGGACATTCCCCTTTGCCGTTAAGTTCCAGCACAAGGGCAAGACTCATTTTTTCACCAATTTCCAAGACGGAGAAAAGATCCTCCTATCCCTGAGGCTTATCACAACGGAAGCGGACATGGATACTTCAAATCCGAATTACAACCCAGCTAAACGTCCGCCTCCAACTAGCCTACTTACACCCCTGTGGAATAAGCAGCTGTCAAAAAGAACGAAGGACCACACCCAGACCTGAGGCCCGACTTCTTTTACACTCTCCAACTTTTCTAACCCTAACTTCACTTCAAGATGGAGTGTACCGGGGACACTTCCCCTCACCTGGCGGGAGCTCTGGCTCCTCTGATTTTCCTTGAACATTCTTCCCCTGACTGCGGGACCCATCTACGGTCCCCCCTCTGGCTGACCTGCTCACACGATGGTCTTCTCCCGCTTAAAGCCAGGGAACATGGTTTGGACTTCGCCTAGCCTCTGGTCTCCACAAAGCTTTTGTTTTCATTGGACGACGCAGAGACTTCTAGCAAGTCGGATCTTTTCCAGGACGGACATTCTGCTTTAATCTCTATTATAGATGCTTGTTCTCCATCCTGCCCCCAGCGTTCTGTCCCTCCCTCCCTCCCTTCCCCTTCACCCTCCTGACCCCTATCCCCCTTCTCCCCCCCTTCCCTCTTTCTCCCCCCCCCCTTTTTTATTTATTTATTTATTTTTTGAGCAGGAAACTGTCCTACGCCTCTTCAAGATAATCCTGTCATGACCCATGCTCTACATAGAGGCCCGCAGTGGGGCAATGCCCCCTTCATAGTACTTCCTTTCCTACATACTTGTTTTACGGTTTGGTTCGTGGTTCTATAATTTTGTTTATATAGCCAAACAGAGCGTTAGACTCTGTCATTGACCTCAAATATATACTTACTGCACCTGGTGCTTACTTTATATCCGTTATTTGTATATTGATGTGTCGGGGCGCTGGACTTGGTCCATGTGCCTCCACCTACCCCGCGAAACTCCAATGTTTTGTGGGCTAGGGTGCCTGCCCCTAGAGGAGCAGGCGTTTTTGGTAGGGGTAACCTCCGGGGGACGGTTTGGTCCCCAGGGGCTTGCCCCGAATCACCAGAGGAGGTTTCCTCAGGATTCTTCCTCTCCTTCTCTCTACTCTCTCTTCCTTTCCTCTCTCTCTGATCCTTTACCTCTTCATCTTGATCTATCTCCGAGATTTTCAGTGGTCGCTCATTATTTTCTCTCCCTCCAGGCCCACACAATTGTTTCTCCTAGAGAAACGACCCTGCTCGATGGACTACAAAATGGGACGTTAGACCCCCGTGACTCTCTGGAGGCTTGTGACGAAGGATTGGTAAGCACCCCCTCTCTTTGTTTCCATGGCTGACCACCCGGGCTCTAAACTCAGAATAGCTTCTCATAACGTTCAGGGCTTGAACTCCCCTATTAAGAGGAGAAAGATGTTTGACAGTTACAAATCCCTGAAATTGGACGTAGCTCTGATCCAAGAAACCCATTTTCCTGATCGGTACAGCCCAAACTTCTTACACCAGCATTTCCCCCAGTTTTATTTAGCAAAATCTGAAAACAAAACAAAAGGAGTGGCGATCTTATTGGCTAAATCTAGTAATTTTGTCTGGCAGGCGGATTTCAAAGATCCAAAAGGGAGATTTATCCTCGTTAAAGGGACAATAGATGGCCAAATTTACTCCTTCGTGTCTTACTACGCTCCTAATAAGGGACAACACAAATTTTTCCAATCCACGATGGCCACTCTTGCCCCCCTTCTGGAGGGCAACGCGGTCCTTGGAGGAGATTCTAATGTTGCTCTGGACCAAGGTCTGGATAAATCGAACCCGTCCAAAAGTAGGCTCATTCGTCCCTCTAACACCAGCCTTAAATTCGCTAAATTAATTCATACTCACGGACTGGCAGACGCATGGCGTGAAGCCAACCCGACGAGTAGGGATTTCACCCACTTTTCCAATCCGCACCAATCCTATGCTAGGATAGACCACATATTATTGCCTACATGTTTACTGCCCAATCTTGTTAACTCCAAAATTATAGACACTGCCCTCTCAGATCACTCTATAGTCACTATCACTATGCAGAACTCCATCCATAAAGCTAAGCATTTCCACTGGAGACTTAATGAGTCAATTTTAACAGAGCCCTCTAGGGTGGCAGACATCAATAAAGTGCTTCTTGACTATTTCGATCTCAACAGGACGGAGGGTATTTCAGCAGAAACCTTATGGGCTGCCCACAAAGTCTCAATAAGGGGGAAAATTATTCAAATAGCATCACAGATCAAACGTGAAAGAGAGGCTGACATTTGCAGGCTTGAAAACACGTATGCTGACCTCAGGGCCCAACACAAAAGATATCCCCACAGAATTCCCACCTCTCTTCTGGACTCAGCTAAGCTTGAGCTAAATCTCGCCTTGACGGCGAGGGCTGAGAAACATTTGAGATGGACCGGGGCCAAATTTTACTCACATACAGACAAATTAGGGCGAATGCTAGCCAATAAACTCTCTCCAAAGATGAGGTGCAGGACTATTCCCAAAATCAGGACTCATGATCACATAACCACTTCTGACCCTACTAAAATTATATCTGCATTTCGAGAATTTTATGCCAAACTGTACAAAGACGACCGTCAGGGTCCCCCCAATCTTACCTCTAACTTTTTGGACTCTTTACCCATCCCATCCCTTTCGGACGAACACAAAGCCATCATGGAAGAGAGGATCACCGTAGAGGAAACTTTAGAGGTAATAAAGAACTTAAAGAAGGGCCCAGCCCCCGGACCGGATGGTCTGTCGGTGCCCTATTATAAGTCTTTTGCAGAGACCTTGGCCCCTTACATGACAAATTTCTTCAACGAAAAGGTGAATGGCTCTCCTCTAAACCCTGATCTAAACTCAGTTTTCTTGACAGTGATTCCAAAACCAGACAAAAATCCAGAAGAAGTAAGTAATTACAGACCCATTTCATTGATAAATAACGACCTCAAAATTCTCACTAAAATTCTCGCAAATAGGCTGAACTCCTTTATTCGAACGTATGTCCACAAAGACCAGGTCGGCTTTATTCCAGGTAGACAGGGTCCTGACCAGACTAGACGCACCATAGATGTGATCTCCATCCTCCAATCGAACTGGCCGGGGGGTCCCAAGCAACAGGGTATGTTACTTTCATTAGACATACAAAAGGCCTTCGACTCTGTCTCGTGGCAATATCTTTTTATGCTCCTGGAACGATGGGGGTTTGGAGACCGCTTTATGGGACTAGTTAAAGCTTTATATTCTACGCCCTCAGCTATTATCAAATCACAGGGATACCTATCCACCCCTATCAAGATAGCTAGAGGTACTAGGCAGGGGTGCCCTTTATCCCCATTACTCTTCGCAATAGCGATCGAGACACTAGCAATAGCAATTAGGACGAACCCAGACATCAAAGGGGTACTCTGTGGGCCGCAGGAACACAAATGCGGACTGTTCGCTGACGACTTAATACTCTTCATCACCTCCCCCCTTATTTCCCTCCCGGATTTATGTAATACCTTGTCCTCCTTCGCGAAAGTCTCAGGCCTGGAAGTAAACTTTTCCAAATCCCAAGCCCTCAATGTCTCCCTCCCCCCAGCCACGGTGGATTTACTTAAATTAAATTTCCATTTTGACTGGAATGATCGGGCCATTAAATATCTCGGCATAAACCTTACTCCCAAATTCAAAACTCTATATGAGAAAAACTATCCCTCCATGTATCGCAAACTTGAACAAGATTTAAAATTTTGGTCCACACAAAATATCTCCTGGCTGGGTAAAATTAACGCCGTAAAGATGACCTTGATGCCAAGACTCTTGTACCTCTTCAGAGCTCTCCCAATCCCGATAAGGTCGGACCACCTCCGATCTTTTCAAAGTAAGGTCCTGAAATTTGTCTGGGGAGGCGCAGGTTATAGACTCCCCCAACAAACGCTTTATTTAACACGCAAAAAATGGAGCTTCGGCCTCCCGCATCTACATAAATATTATCAATCGGCCAGACTTGCGCAACTCTCAGTGATATATTTTAATGGGGAGAAGCCTGACTGGCTACAAATAGAAAGATTCGCAGCCCCGCATAATACTCTAGACTTTTTACTTTGGACCTTACCTAAATGCAGACCTCCAATTTTGGCTCCCACACTCTCCCACTCCCTTGCCCTATGGGACAAATTAAAGCTGAACCCAAATATCATCTCTAGCATGACCCCTCTGTCCCACATCTTCCGGAATCCCAAATTTCCCCCAGGGCTAGAGATCCAAGCCTTCCAATGGTGGCTAGACAAAGGGCTGTACCGAATAGGCCACTTCTTTTCTACCAATGGGCCACTCTCTCTCGCACAATGCATTAGCAAACTGGACCTTCCGAGACCGGAAAGGTTTAGATTCGGACAAATTAGTCACTTCCTACATAGCTTATGGTTGGACAAACCAAATCCCCCTCGTTTCTCTAATTATGAGCTCTGGTGTGGTCAAGCGGTGGAACAAAGGGGGGGGGATCTCCATCATCTACGCTTCACTCCTACATCCCTCGGGGAAGTCCTCTTATATGACAACCTGGGAGGAAGATCTTCAGTTTCAGTGGAGCCTGGAGTCTTGGCAATCTGCCTTTTCCATGGCCTTCACAGGAATAATAAACACATCCCTAATGGAGGCAAGTTTAAAAGTAATCGCCAGATGGTACCGTACCCCCGCGAGACTAGCTAAGATATACCCATCGGCCGACCCCTTGTGCTTCAGGGGTTGTCACCTATTGGGCACAATTGCACATGTGTGGTGGGAATGCCCTAGAATTAGACATTTTTGGAAAAAAATATTCAACATTATCAAAAAGGTGACCGGACACGAGCTCTCCAGGCTCCCAGAAATTGCCTTACTGAATGCGCATCTTCCTCTCATCTCCAAATATAAGCGGAAGCTGATCCACTTTATTCTACTGGGGGCGAAAATGACCTTAGCTAAATCCTGGAAACAACCTGGGGTCTCCGTTAGGCTAGCTATAAGAAAGATCTCATGGATTATGTCCCAAGAAAAATTAGCGAGCTCCCTCATGGACACGAAGCAAAAATTTGAACTAACCTGGGAGCCTTGGGCCCAATATGTGGGGATCTCTCTTGTTCCTGGGATCCCCTCGGCTCAAACACTAATCCAGAGTGACCACTGAGAATCTTTTGACTACTACCTCTTTTCTCTTCCTTGCTTTTCCATCTTTCCTCTTCTTTTCCTGTCTCTTCGGAGGGCTATCCTCCCTTCCCCTCAGGGATACTGATTGACCTCTACAACAATCCCCCTAAGTCGATTGTAGTTATAACGGGGGGAGCCTGGGAGCTCTCGCCCTTTAAGGGGGGGGGGCCCTGTTCCTGTGCAGTGTGATCCCAAGAGGGGCACGGGGACAGGTTCTCCTCCGGCAACTGGCCCAGGTTGGGTTCATCCTGGGAACTTGAGCTCATCCAGCCTTGGTTTAGTACGCCTTTACCTTAGTCCTAGCGGACTCCCCGGATGTCTCACCCACACCTTTGTTGAAGGGACGCAGGCTTAGACCCGATAGAGCTATCTCTCTATAGGCGTTTTTTCTCCTTTTATATACAAATTCTCTTCTCCCTTAAAAGGATAAGAAGGTTGACTTTATTCGTTTTTGGTATTTCGATATCACATTGTTGTTATTCGAGTATTATCTGTCATTTATGATGTTTTGGTATCTCTGTATCCTGCTACTTGAAAATAAAATACTTTGAAAGAAAATGTCAGACCTATCTCCATCCTAAACACGGATGTAAAGATCTATACCAAGATCTTAGCAAATAGACTAGCTAGAATTACCCCTAATCTAGTCAAAGCTGACCAGGTGGGCTTTGTCAGAGGTAGACAAGCTCCGGATGGCACTAGACAGCTATTTAACCTTCTACATATTGTAGAAGCTAAGAAAACACCTGCAACAATTTTAGCTTTAGATGCAGAGAAGGCTTTTGACAGGGTCCACTGGGGTTATCTCAGATCGACCCTGCAAAAGTTCGGACTCCAAGGAACAATCCTGTCTGCAATCTCTGCCCTATATACCACACCTTCAGCTAGAGTCTCCTCATCCAATGCCCTCTTCGATACATTTTTTATCACAAATGGAACCCACCAGGGGTGCCCGCTATCCCCAATCACTTTTACTTTAATGATGAAACCCTTGGCGGAGGCCATTAGAGCAGACGATGGAATTTCCGGGATCAAGATGGCAAACCGCATACATAAGATAGGCCTCTTCGCTGACGATGTGATTCTAACAATTACCAATCTGGCTTCTTCCCTGGCCAGACTATATACATTATTGCATGAATATGGTACAGTGTCTTATAAGCTTAATGTTACAAAATCCTGCTTATTACCCAATAACTTATCGAAAAAACAATTATCTCTGTTAAAAGAAAGGTACCCATTTCAATGGATGACCAAAACAATCCCTTACTTGGGCATCAAATTAACTGCTCCAACATCTCTAATGTATTCAGCGAACTTCCCTGCCCTAATACAAATCATCAAAAATGACTTACAGCATATAGCCTCCTATGAACTCTCCTGGTTGGGCAGAATAGATGCTATAAAAAATGACTCTCCTACCTAAACTAATTTACTACTTCAGAACCATACCCATCTGCTTATCAAAATATTTTTTAGCCTCATCGATAAACTATTCAGACAATTTGTATGGAAAAGCAAAATACCCAAAATATAATTTTCAATTATCCAAAAACATAGTTCCAATGGTGGAACAGGATTTTCCAATATACCTTTAATCTGCCAAAAGTTTCCTTCCATTATGGATACTCTCTCCGCCTGGGAAACACTCCATTTTAATATAGATCCTGAATTTAAATCCAACCAGGAGATTTCCAACCTTCGAACATATGAATACATAATCCCAAATCTTAATATACAGTTTTGGTTGAAGGAAAACATACTCACCTATAATGACCTAACTCTAAAAAAAAAAACATACTTACTCTATGTTACAAATACAACACTTCGCCGGCCGGCTCCATCATATAATGTACATTATGGTGTATGGAATTATTTACTACCCAATCAAAATGAGCCTAAGGGCCTATCCTGGTTCTACAAGTTCATTAAAACTGCTAATATGACTAATTGGGAGAGGGATTTAGGCTCCACTCACTCTCCTGAGGAGTGGAAAAAAGCAATAAAAAAGCAATAAAAATGAACTATAAATATACTCATTGTACAAACCATTAGGATCTTATGCTGAAGATTTTACATAGATCTTATCTCATGCTGGTAAAGCTTTCAATCATTTTCCCCTCAGAACCCAACCTATGTTGCAGACAATGTGGCTCAAAGGGCAATATTTACCACATACTTTGGGGATGCAAACATATCCGCAGCTTTTGGCATGCGGTTTTCAAAATCATTTCCTCTACGACGGGATTCTTCATAAAACCTAACCCCCAATTAGCCTTTCTCTCCCTTACAATTTAAAACATTCCAATGCAATTCAGGAGCATAGTGCTTCATGTACTAATAGTGGCCAGATTGACGATCACTTCCAAATGGAAATCCAATTTAGTACCTAATACTAAAGAGGTAATTCAAAGGGAAAATGTGCAGCACTCTTATGAAAAACATTTCAATTCTCGGTCTCAGTCGTTATTAACGTCTGATAAACAATGGGCACTATGGTCTTCCAGATTCTCCAATTCAGACTAATCTTCTCCATGAAAGTGACCTACTGAAGGATATTGGTGCTCTAGTTCCACCCAGGTAAAGCCAAGTTTTGTTATTCCTTATATTGTTATTTCCTATGTTTACGGAATACTTACGTTAATAGATTATCAACCTATCATATAATAATAATGTGATAAACAGAGGCATTATCATTTACTGATTTTTCTTTTTATGATGAGTGTTTGCCTTCCTCCTCCGTACCTACTGGGGGCGGTAGCATCCACATTGAGAAGTAGGATGTGCAGTCCCCGCAGTAACAAAGAAGCAGGTAGATATGTCAAGTTACAATGTACATGTACCTTTATATCGAAATGCAAATTGCACTCTGTACGATAACCCATATTAATGTATATATTTTCTTCTATTAAAAACTAATAAAAACAATTAAAAAGGAAGCCTGAAGAAATTAAAGGAGATGAAAGTACTATCTTTAACCACTTCAGCCCTGGAAGATTTGGCTGCTCAATGACTAGAGCACTTTTTACAATTTTGCACTGCACTGCTTTAACTAATAATTGCATAGTCATGCAATTCTGTACCCAAATTAAATTTGTGTCATTTTTTCCCCACAAATAGAGCTGCCTTTTGATGGTATTTGATTGCCTCTGTGATTTTTATTTTTTGCGATATAAATGGAAAAAGATTGAAAATTTAGAAAAAAAATATGATATTTTCTACATTTTGTTATAAAACTCAGTTTTAGTCATACATTTAGGCTGCATTCACATCTGAGAGTAATGTTTTCAAGCAGAAAATCGCGCAAATTTACAGCAATTTTGCGGCGTTTTTTACCGCGATTTCGCTGAGTTTTTTACCGCGATTTGCCACGATTTTGTGCAGGACAAAAGGTCACCAATGTTAAAAGAAGAAAAACACCCAAAACTACTCGATTCAAGCAATAAAAAAGGGTCCGTAACTTGTTTGAGCTTCAGGCGTTCGGCTTCAGGCGACATGGAGTGGAGATGTGAACCATCTCCATTGAGAATAATAGATTTTTTCCCCTCTAGCCTTTTGTAGCTTCAGGCTTCAAGCTACAAAACGCTCAGGTGTGAATGGGGTCTTAGGCCAAAATGTATTTCGGACATGTCTTTGTTAAAAAAAAGTCAATAAGCATATATTTATTGGTTTAAGCAAAAGTTATAGCATCTACAAACTAAAGTACATTTTCTGGAATGTACGCCTGCTTTAGTTTATGGCAGGGCAGTAAACCCCCCCCCCCCCCAAATGACTCCAGTTTGGAAAGTAGACATCCCAAGCAAATTGTTGAAAGTCATGTTGAGCCCATTGAATATTTTTTTTTTTCACAAGTGATTGAAAAATGACAGAAAAAAATACACAAAGCTGTCACTAAATGATATATTGCACACACATACCATAGTTATATGTGGAATTACACCCCAAAATACATTCTGCTACTTCTCCTGAGTATGAGGATACTACATGTGTAAGACATTTTGGGAGCCTAGCCGCGTACAGGACCCTCAAACCCAAGCACCGCCTTAAGGATTTCTAAGAGTGTAAATTTTTTATTTCACCCCTCGTTACCTATCACAGTTTTGAAGGCCATAAAATGCTAAGATAGCACAACCCCCACACCCCAAAATGATCCCATTTTCGAAAGTGGACACCCCAAGCTATTTGCTGAGAGGTATGTTTAGTGCAGAGAATATTTTATATTTTGCCACAAGTTGAGGGAATTTTTTTTTTTAGTTGACACTAAATGAAATATTGCTCAAACATGCCGTGGGCATATGTGAAATTACACTCCAAAATACATTCTGATGCTTCTACTGTGTATGGTGATACCACATGTGTGAGGCTTTTTGAGAGCCTAGCTGTGTACAGGACCCCAAAAACCAATCATTGCCTTCAGGTTTCCTAAGGGCGTAAAATGGTGATTTCACTTCCTCACTACCTATTGCAGTTTTGGAGACCCCCCCCCCCCCCCCCAAATGACCCCATTTTGGAAAGAAGACACTTCAGATAACCACTGGGAGACAAAGCCCTTCTGACACATTTTGTTTACATAAATATATTTTTCTTTTCACTCGAAAATTCCTTTGAACCCCTCAAACATATATGTGTTTAAAGCAAAGGCCCTAAAGATTAAAATGGTGGGTGTTTCAATTTTTTTTCACACACAGCAATTTTTCAAATGCAATTTTTTGGGCAAAAAAACACTTTTTTATTTTAATGCACTAAAACACACTATATTGCCCAAATGTTTGATGAAATAAAAAGATGAAGACACGACATGCTTTAAAATTGTGCACAAATGTGCGGTGACATACTAGATTAATTTTTAAAAGCCTTTAACTGCTTGCCGACTGCCTCACGCCAATATATGTTGGCAGAAGGGCTTGTGCAGGCAGAATCACATACCTGTACGTTGCCCTTCAAGAGGTGGCCAGCTCAGGGTTGCGAGTTCCAAGCACTCGATCGCCATGGGGATACCCACAATTGCCTCATGGGGAGGAAGAACGGTGAGACGCTAATGTAAACAAGCATCTTCTCGATCTGCCTAGTCAGAGTTTCACTGATCTCTGCTCCCTGTGATCGGAGCAGAGATCAGTGACATGTCACACGCAGCCACGCCCCCCCCCCCCCACAGTTAGAAACATGCCATAGGACACACTTAACCTCTATACTGCCACCTAACTTGCCAGTGTAATTTATACAGGAATCAGTGAATTTGTATAGCATTGATTGCTGTATAAATGACAATGGACCCAAAAATGTGTCAAAAATGTACGATGTATCCGCCATAATGTCGCATAATGTTGCAATCATGATAAAAATTGCTGATCACAAAAATTATTACTGAAAATGCCATAAAACTATCCCTTATTTTGTAAACGCTAGAACTTTTGCACAAACCGATTTTCTTTACCAAAAATATGTAAAAGAATATGTATCAGCCTAAACTGAGAAAAAAAATGTTTTTTATATATTTTTGGTGGATATTTATTACAGCAAAATGTAAAAAATAATTTTTTCAAAATTGTTGCTCTTTTTTTGTTTATAGCGCAAAAAATAAAAAACGCAGAGGTGATCAAATACCACAAAAAGAAATCTCTATTTGTGGGAAAAAAAGGACGTCAATTTTATTTGGGAGACACGTAGCACGGCCGCGCAATTGTCAGTTAAAGCAACACAGTGCCGAATCGGAAAAAGTGGTCAGGAAGGGGTTAAATTCTTACGGGGCAAAAGTGGCTAAAATCATTTACAGGTTACCACTTTAGATTTACAGAGGAGGTCTGCTGCTAAAATGTCTGCCCTTGATCTGACCTTTGCGGTGATAACTCACATGCATAGTGCAATTGCTGTTTACATATGACACCAGACCGACGCTTGCATTCACATTTACGTGTGAGCCCGGGGGGACACTTTTTTTTGTTTTGTTTTAATTATTTATTTTGCTTTTTTATTTTATTTTTAAACTGTTACTTTCATTTTTAATCATTTTTATAGTTAACTCAGGGAATGTAAATGTTCCCTAGCAATAGGTAGTGACAGGTACTCTTTTTTGAAAAAAATGGGGTCTATTAGACCCTAGATCTCTCCTCTGCCCTCAAAGCATCTGACCACACCAAGATCGGTGTGATCAAATTCTTTCTCAATTTCCCAATGGCGCTGTTTATATCTGGTAAAATCAAAGCCATGAAATGCTTGTAGCTTCCGGTTTCTTAGGCCATAGAGATGTTTGGAGCCAATCCTGGTCTCCGATCAGCTTTATGGTCAGCTGGCAGAACCACTGGCTGCATTCTCTGGTTCCCTCTAGGGACAGGAGAGCCTGAGAAAACCAGGGAGGGGGGATATTCCCACCCACTGCTTGTAAAAGCAGTCTAAAGGCTAATTAGCCACTACATGAATACCGACTGCTGGCTGAAAAGAATGATACCAAGATGATACCTAAACCTGCAGGCATAATTCTGGTATAACCAATGAGAGTCCAGCAACTTACCAGTATGTTGCTGGTTCTTGTTAGGCATATATTGGACTGCATGAAAAAAATATATTGATCAGTGGGTATGCCCACCATTAGAATAGTGCCCTTCATCCACCCACTTCTAATGATGGGCATATATGCACCATTGTTTTAAACTGTGGTGGTTAGTGATGGACAAACTTCTGATGGGATATTTTGCGAAAGCGAACCGCGAATGTGACCGGTTCGCGGCGGACCCCATTGAATTTATTGGCAGGCAAACCTTAAAAACCTCCAGGTCATATTTTCAGCCACAAAATACTTACTAGCTGTGCACACATAATCCCACAACATGGACACTGACATAACAAAAGTATTAAGTGAATTTGGGATCGCCAACGACAAGCATTCTTTTTTTATCTGTGAAATTTTGACAATTGAGGAGCGCATGAAGGCCACGGAGGAGAGGCAAGGTCAGGCCAGGCTATGAAGGGGGTGCAGGAGATGATCAGTGCCACAGTCAGGGCAGCGCAATCCCGTGCCAGTGTCCCAGTGTGCCAACCTGTGCTTGAGCCCCTCCCCCTGCCCGGCCCTTACCCCCACCTATGCAGGGCTCCACTGCGGTGGTCTGGAGGTGCCAGTCCAGTGCTGATCCTCAGCCATGGTGCTGGAATTGCCTGCTGATTGGCTTTTCCTCTGCTATCTCCCTCACTGTCTGAAACCAGCACCGCGATTAGTGATGGACGAACTTCCGATGGGACGTTTTGCGAACCGCAAACGCGGCCAAAAGTTTGCGAACCACAAAGTTTGCGGTGGGCCCCATTGACTTTAATGGCAGGCGAACCTTAAAAACCTACACACATAGTCCCACCACATGGACACTAACATAACAGAAGTATTAAGTGAATCTGGGATCGACAATGTCCACATTTGTGAAATTTTGACAATTCAGGAGCGCATGAAGGCCATGGAGGAGAGGAAAGGTCAGGGCAGGCTATGAAGAGGGTGCAGGAGATGATCACCAGCACCATGATAGAGAGCACTGACACCAGCACCGTGATAGAGAGCACTGACACCAGCACCTAGATAGAGAGCACTGCTACCACACCAGGTATAGGTAGAGAACACTGAGAACACTGAGACCACACCAGCACCATGATAGAGAGCACTGACACCAGCACCGTGATAGAGAGCACTGCTACCACACCAGGTATAGGTAGAGAACACTGAGAACACTGAGACCACACCAGCACCATGATAGAGAGCACTGACACCAGCACCGTGATAGAGAGCACTGACACCAGCACCGTGATATATAATATTCTTTCTATATTTGAAAGAAAGTACGTGTATAACCCTATATACTGTACACCTATACCAGTCCTTAAAAGGACCATTGTGGACCTAGTAGCTAGTGATTTGCAGACTGTCCCTCAGTCCCTACACTGATAAAAGACAGCTGCAGAATCGGGCAGCAATCAGCAGCACAGCAGTCAGCAGCAGTGCACCACAACCCTATATATTGTACACCTATACCAGTCCTTAAAAGGACCTTTGTGGACCTAATAGCTAGTGATTTGCAGACTGTCCCTCAGTCTCTACACTGACAAAAGACAGCTGCAGAATCGGTCAGCAGTCAAGTATAATATTCTTTCTATATTTGGAAGAAAGTATATTATACGTGTACAACCCTATATACTGTACACCTATACCAGTCCTTAAAAGGACCTTTGTGGACCTAATAGTAATAGCTAGTGATTAAACTGACTGTCCCTGCTCCACACAGTCTCCTGTCCCTACACTGACAAAAGACAGCTGCAGAATCAGTCAACAGTGCACTCAGCAATCACCAGTCCTTAAAAGGACTTTTATGGACCTAATAGCTAGCGATTTGTGTCACTAGAGTCTGTCCCTGCTCCACACAGCAACCTTTCCCTACACTGACAAAATACAGAATGTAAAATGGCCAGATCACGTCTATTTATAAGGTAGGGGGAATGTCCAATTTTCCATGTGCTAAAATGTCTCAATTGGCTGTCCTGTACCCAATGATGGATGTGTCATCATGGGTCAAAGTTCTTTCACAATATAAACGCATATGTCCGCCGGGCGAACAGCGCCAGAAGTCCGCCGGTTTGGCAAATTGCGAACACGCAAAATTCGCCGCGAACCAACCGACGGGCGAACCACAAGGCCAACTCTAACCGCGATAGAGACTGAGCACTGACACCAGCACCATGATAGAGACTGACACCAGCACCGAGATAGAGAGCACTGACACCAGCACCGAGATAGAGAGCACTGGCACCACACCAGCACCGTGATAGAGAGCACTGACACCAGCACCATGATAGAGACTGAGCACTGACACCAGCACCGAGATAGAGAGCACTGACACCAGCACCGTGATAGAGAGCACTGACAGCAGCAACGAGATAGAGAGTACCGACACCACACCAGCACCGAGATAGAGAGAGAGCACTGACACCAGCACCGAGATAGAGAGAGAGCACTGATACCAGCACCATGATAGAGAGCACTGACACAACACCAGCACCGTGATAGAGAGCACTGACACCAGCACCGAGATAGAGAGCACTGACACCAGCACCGTGATAGAGAGCACTGACACCAGCACCGTGATAGAGAGCACTGACACCAGCATTGAGATAGAGAGCACTGACACCAGCACCGAGATAGAGAGCACTGACACCACACCAGCACTGTGATAGAGAGCACTGACACCAGCACCGTGATAGAGACTGAGCACTAACACCAGCACCGAGATAGAGAGCACCGACACCAGCACCATGATAGAGAGCACTGACAGCAGCAACGAGATAGAGAGTACTGAAATCACACCAGCACCAAGATAGAGAGAGAGCACTGACACCAGCACCGTGATAGAGAGCACTGACACCACACCAGCACCGAGATAGAGAGAGAGCACTGACACCAGCACCGTGATAGAGAGCACTGACACCACACCAGCACCAAGATAGAGAGAGAGCACTGACACCAGCACTGAGATAGAGAGAGAGCACTGACTCCAGCACCATGATAGAGACCACTGACACCACACCAGCACCGTGATAGAGAGCATTGACACCAGCACCAAGATAGAGAGCACTGACACCAGCATCATGATAGAGAGCACTGACACCAGCACCGAGATAGAGAGCACTGACACCAGCACCGTGATAGAGAGCACTGACACCAGCACCGAGATAGAGAGCACTGACACCAGCACCGAGATAGAGAGCACTGACACCAGCACCGTGATAGAGAGCACTGACATTTTGAACATAAACATTGCAAGCAGATTAGACACAAACATTTTTGGCCAACATAAGTATAACATTTATTGAAATGAGTATTTAAAGACAAAAGTATAAGGTCCACTTATCTGATTCCTCCCCCATCTGATGGCCCATTGCAAAAATTTAGGGAGGGGGAGTATTTTGTACAGGTAACCCTCTCTACTTCATTGAGAGCTGAATGCAAAAATAATGTGTGTTAACTTTGGCCAGCTTACTTACACTACTGGCAGCCCACTGGAAAGGTAAGAAGTGTCATATTAAAAAAATAAAATAAAATACACACTGAACAAATGGAAGCACATTTTTACATTCTGCTATTACCTATCAAGATAATAATATGATAAACAAACTTAAAACAGTACTATTTGAAAGTATTCAGGCAGGCTCTTGTACTACATGCTTTGGTGAATTCATCCATAAATCTGACCACAAAAGAGGTAGGTATAGTATGGGTTGCCAAAGTCAGCAGATAGAGGATTGCTATCAGCTGACTTAGTGGTTGGGGGGAGGGAGGGTTCCAAATGAATTTGGGCCACCAAAAAAAAGTCTCTGGCACTCTGCATGAATTTAAGGACACTCATAAAATTTGTACACATTTTAAGGGGTGTCTAGGGGAAAGCACTACTATGGAGCTGACAAAATACATTGCTAAGTGACTAGGCTATATGTGTATATGGGCCCAGAAGAGCATGCTGGGGAAGTTAGTGAAGGCAAATATGCATGGAGGACAAAAAAGTAACTTTAAAAGCTTCCAGCATGCATAAGGACAAATGGGCACGGTATATTACAGCATATTACAATCATGGAAATTAGGGAATGATGAAAGAAATACAACATATTAGCAAACATTAAATACATAGAATGTGATGTTAAAGGAGAAAACTTGCCTTAATATAGTCCTTCTGCAGGACCTCAATAATGGCAGAACAAGTCTCTGGAATAATGATCCCCAGAGGCTGGGGGGAGATGCCTGTGGAGAACTTGAGGTCCTGCAGGCTTCTCCCAGTCGCCAAGTACCACAATGTGATGACTAGCCTCTGCTCCAGAGTGATGGTTTGCCGCATGCAGGTATACTGCCTGCTGATATAAGGGGACAGCAAAGCCAACAGACAGTCCATCATCCGGAGATAATTCTTGAAATCATCAGGATTATTCTCCCGGATCTCATGAAGCAAAGGCATGTGCGAGAATTGGTCACGCTGGAGCAACCAATTCTTCGTCCATGAACTCCTCCTCACCCTGTTCACGGACTGAGCTTGTGTCAAAGCTAGAAGCCCAACACCAAACCCCTGCACAGCACAAACTCGAACGACGAGTATATACACACAACATGGCTTCAAAACGGTCGGATGGTCAGACCGGACTAGCAGAAATCACTGAAAAACAGCAAGGCCTGAAAGAATGAACTGAAAATCAGCAACAAGCAGACAAGAACGCACTGAATATCAAATATGGTACTATAAATAGCACGCAATGACAAACAAATGCAAACTGACTGCACACACTGAAAAGCAGATACTAAGCCACAAGCACAAACTGAAGAGCAGTGACGATCTGAAGCACAAGTCTGAAAAGCGCGGATCGTCTCTAACCAAACTTCTACTAACACGCCCTCAGCAGAAGGAGCCCAAAGGCTGAACTTCCCTTTTCTAGTTCCGTCATGCATGGTGTACGTCACCACGTTCTTCACGATTGGAAATTCCGTCAACTTTGTGCGACTGTGTATGCAAGACAAGTTTGAGCCAACATCCGCTGGAGAAAATCTGATGGATTTTGTTGTCGGAATGTCCGATCATGTGTACTGGGTATAACTCTACTCTCTCCCCAGACTGACAATGCTGCTGTCCAAAAGTGTCTGCTTGTCTACTTCTATTAGAATGCAGACACCCTAAGACAAGAAGTGTGTAACTGGCTGGATCACCAGGTGAAATAAAGGAAAAGAACATCTAAAAGGTAAACCTAAAACAGTCACTACACCTAAGGACTGGTGAACTGCAATACATTACATTTTAGTTTTCAGGTTTAATCCTTTCAGAGCCAGGCCAGTACTGGAAGAAATCAACAGAAACAATAGCGCAACCCTACAGTGTGGCATTAAAAAATTAAATAAATAAAAAAATATTGAAAAGTAGAAATGCACTCACAATGTATGCATATGTAGGGCATGGCATAAAGGTGATTTGGGAGTCAGAAATGTTCAAGGGGCAGCCAGAGAACCACCAGACTTGGTCTACAGTTGGGGATGAAGCATGCTGAAGATAGAGGAAACTACTTTCACTGCAACTGGTGTTCAACCAAGGACTGGAATTCCCAACGTCACTGTAAACACATGCATTTTAGACACAGGATGCATTTTGAAGCTGGTTGGCTTCTTCATCAGTCTGTCTATGCTGGGCTTCTGATCTACAGAACCGCTTCCAGCTGGCCAGGTCGGAACTCTGTACTGCAGTGACCATGAACTTATAGCAGAACTGTTTAGCAGACTCTGTTGAACAAAGCTATAGCTGTGATCAGTGGCTGACAAGCCTATTTACCTAAAATATGACACGTCTTCCACTGCTGCAGCTAATCTGCCCTGTGTCTCCCCTGCAACTACCAACTTCTCACCCATTCCACCTTCGTCAGTTTCTAGTACTACAGGGGAACCACAGGGGAATTTAACTCTGCAAACAGATCCCGATGGCTGCTCAAACCTCCCTGTACTGCTCCCCCTCCATTCTCTCGGCACCCTCTCCTTGCAGCTCTGCTGACTGGCTTCCCTCCTCCCCCTCCTGCTGGTTTCAGTTTCTGCTGTGGAGGCTCAGGGAATATCAAATTTTCTAAATATTTTGCCCCCACGTCCCTCTGACCTGAAATGCTGATGCTGCTGGGGATGGGAGATCAGCATCAGGATGGAGAGTGGGGGAGCTGATCAATGTGTCATGTTTACCAGCCCCTTCCTGAATGAGCACAGTGAGTGATCTGTGCTTTGACCTTCACCCATACTGGCCCCCCTCACTGATCCCCCGAGGCACCCCCTCCCTACAGTGCTGCTGGCTAGCTTCCCTCTCCCCTATCCTACCAGCTTCAGCTACTGCAGGGGAACCTCAGAGGATATCAACTTCATGGCACTCCAACCTTGAATCCCCCAGCAGCCCTGATCCCTGCACTCCCCCTTCTCACAGTCCCGCTGGCCAGCTCCCACCCCCTCCTGCTGGCTGCTGCTAGGGACATTGGTAATAGGGTGGAGAGGTCATGTTTAGCAGTCCCTTCCTGAATGAGGACAGTGAGCAATCGCTACCAATTACTCCTGTGTTCATTTATCACTGAAGCTAGTAAACTGTTTTTTAGTGTAAAATAATTTTAGTGTATTTTTTGTGAAAACAATTATTTGGTAAACATTTTTGTGGGGTCTAAAAAAATCAGTATCACATTTTTTTTTATTCTACAGGTCATGCGCTTACAGAATATGTATGGTTTGTTGGCTCTTTTACAAACTATGAAAGCTATAAGTAAAAAATTATAACCTCCACATTTTTAGAATAAATTACTTATTTATGGTTTATCTATATTCAATTTTCATCGTTTTTCAAAAAAGCGCAATTTAAAATTTAGAAATATATTGTTATTTATGAACTCAATTAAGTTTTATTTTTTATATTTAGTAGTAGGATTATTTTGTAGAAAGTACGCCAGCATTTTGTACATTTTTTCTAGGGTTGTGTCCACTAAAAGGTTCTAGTGTATTTTTAGCAAAAACATTTTGATAAACTTTTGCACATATATCACCATATGGCCTCAAAAATCAGTATCACCTTTTATCCTATTGGTCCTATTATTCAGAAAATGTGTGGTTTGGGGGCTAATCAACAAACTCTGAAAGTTGTAAGTGATAAATAAAAAAAAACAATGCAAAAATTGCAAAATTGGTCTGGCAACCTGAGTTTAGAAGTGGAGCGCAGGACCTGGCAGTGAATTAATACTTCTTTAATCAAATTGTTTTTATAAAAAATATAAGAAAAATAAATTTTACACATACAGGACCAAGCCAGGCTACAATGCGTTGAAATACATCACACAAAAGGACACTTTTCAATCTGAGCACCTAACAAACACAGTAAATGTATATTTCACATTCCTGAAGTCTCCATCACTTTGATCATATCGCTAACTGTAAAGATTGTGCCTCATATAGCATGCCGCATTCTAACCTGAACGTGTGTAGAACAACATTGAACCTTCTTCAATTGAAGATTAATAAGAAAATAGTGAACTAGAAGAAGATAAAGAAAAAAGGAAAAAGATAGGAGGAATAAAGGAAGAAGAGAGTTTGGGGTATGAGGTTTGAAATTTTAGATTTTAGATTCAAGGGTACAGAAATGATATATAAATGAACCATCACAGGAGTGTACTTTACATATCCATTTACCCTGAGGAGGCATTCCATGCAGACCAATTATTTAGGTATTTCTTTCTAGATCCATCTCTAAATGCTAGAATTTTCTCATATTCCGAGATAACATTCACTTTCATAATCAATTCCGAGATGTTAGGAGTAACCCTTGATTTCCACTTATGCACTTTCAAGGTCCTGGCTGCGAAAACGATGTGCATAGCCATTGTTCTCATGGGTACTGGGTATTTTGACATACCAATACTTAATAATGCCTTTTCCGGGGAGGGCCTGATCAGGACGCCTGTGACTCGGGCAATCAGTTTAAATACCTCGTTCCAGAAGCTCCGCAAGTGCGGACACATCCACCACATATGAAGTAGCATCCCCACCTGGCCACATCCCCTCCAACACTCGCTAAACTTCTCGTCTGAAAATTTAGCTATTATGTAAGGAGTGAGATGCCATCTAGCCGTTATTTTCACAGCCAGTTCCTCATAGTTCGAACATCCCGAGAAGCTAGCATTATTTCTAAAAGTCAGTAACCATTGTTGCTCAGTAAATTTCTGACCTAGATCTGTCTCCCATCTCTCCAAATGTCCGAACCGATAAAAAGAAGACTTTGCATTGAGTAAGTCATACATTAATGAAATTCCCTTAGGTTTGGGTTTGGGTGAATTCAGGAAATCCCACACCGTCGTAATAAACTTAGTGCCTGACTCCTTCTTTTTTTGGAACCAAGACAGAATTTGACAATATGTCAGAAATTCAGTCTGGGGTATATTAAATTTGTTTTGGAGTACCTGGACTGGAAGGGCATGATGTGGTTGCCCTCTAGAAGGTCCTGAACAGTGGATATCCCGCCTCTGCGCCAAACGGCCAGAGACATGTTCGGAATTAACCAAAGAAGAGATTCTATGGGGATAGGAACCAAGGTGAATGATTTTGTAGTGTGGTACGATGTAAGTAGATCCTTCCAGGCTCCCAATGTTGAGGGCATGTGGCCTGGTACGGTTCAGGAGGGAGGGGGGGCCGCTCTCTCGTCCCCCCCTCTTTTCCTGCGGCCTGCCAGGTTGCGTGCTCGGATAAAGGGTCTGGTATGGATTTTTAGGGGGAACCCCACGTCAATTTTTTTTTTAATTTGACGCGGGGTTCCCCTTAATATCCATACCAGACCTGAAGGGTCTGGTTATGGATATTTAGGGGGAACCCCACGTCAAATTTTTTCTTAAATTTGAGGCAGGGTTCTCCTTAATATCCATACCAGACCTGAAGGGCCTGGTAATTGAATTTGGGGGACCCCCACGCTTTTTTTTTTATTTATTTATTTATTTATTTATTTATCAATGACTTTCAATGAGTGTTCTCTGTATTACGGAGCCGACAATTCATTATAGCTGCGAGTGATTTTAAAGGACTTTTTTTCCTGCATAAATGACACTTTGTGCAGGGACAATTCTAAGCACGGGAAACATGCACCCCTTCACAGGCATACTATAGACAACCCCCCCCCTACGAAATTTAAAGGAATATTACACTTTTATTGTTTCACTTTAATCATTATTAAAATCACTGCTCCCGAAAAAACGGCCGTTTTTAAAACTTTTTTTTGCATTGATACATGTCCCCTGGGGCAGGACCCGGGTCCCCAAACACTTTTTAGGACAGTAACTTGCAAATTAGCCTTTAAAATTAGCACTTTAGATTTTGAACGTTGGAGTCCCATAGACTTTAATAGGGTTCTAAAGTATGCTATATACTAGCTCCGTCGAATCTTCTTTATACATTCGACAGACACCATAAGCCTTCAAAGACAGATTCGACCGTAATTCATGTGGATTTTCGGACGAATGCAATTTTTGAACGAAAAACAAAATAAATAAAAATGAATTTCGGGAGTAACTAAATAAATTAAGTTTTCAGACGAAAACGAAATTCCGAAACGAAATATTTTACTCTGCACATGTCTAGTGGTCAGTAATAAATTGGAATTGCTCAGAGTTATAAGCGATTAGAAGGGAGCGGAGCGACTTAGGATGTATCCAGGCCTGTTCCAATTGGCACCAAGGCTTCGGCTCTAGGGTGGAAAACCATCCCTGAAGTTGATCCAGAACCGCGGCCGTGGCGTAGTCCCGTAGGATAGGTACTCCCAATCCCCCCGCATGCTTCTTCTTAACTTCGCATAGTAGCAGAAAATCTAGCTCTATTCCCCGCCCAGATAAATGCTAACATTTGTCTCTGTAAAGCCTTAAAAAAGTGGGTGGGTATGTGGATTGGTAGAGCCCTGAAGAGGTATGTCAGTTTGGGAAGCAGTAGCATTTTATATGCTGCTAAGCGTCCGTGCCACGATATATAATATTTCTTGAGTTTATTTATGTCTGACTGAAGCAACTCTAATAATGGGGGGAAGTTTGCCTGAAATAACTGGGTAGTTGAAGGAGTTAAGTTAGTGCCCAGGTACTTTATGGAGTCTGAAGACTACGGATATGAAAGAGCTCCTCGAATTTGTGCTTTAAGGCGATCATCTATACCGATTCCTAGAATGCAGGACTTATTTTCAATAATTTTATAATAAGAAGCATTCCCAAACTTCACAATAATTTCATGCGCTGCTATAAAGGACTTAAAGGGATCGGAGAGTGTCAAAATGACATCATCCGCAAATAGTGAGAGCTTGTGCTGCTTTTGCTGGGAGTGGATGCCCTGCACATCTAGCTGTTGTCTAATGGTTTCGGCAAAGGGCTCCATTACTAACGCAAAAATAATGGGAGATAGCGGGCAACCTTGTCTGGTGCCATTTGTTATATGGAATTTTTTGGAGAACATTCCCTCGGCATACACATAGGCAGACGGGGAAGAGTATAGAGCTAGTATGGCTTGGTGGATTTGTCCCGCCAACCCAAACTTTTGTAGAACCCTGGTCAGATATCCCCAGTGAATTCTATCGAAGGCCTTCTCTGCATCCAACGAAAGGAGCAGAGAAGGCCTTCCCGACTTCTCAGCTGAGTAAATTAAGTTTATCAGTCTCCTGGTTGCGTCATTGGCCTGCCAGCCTAGTACAAAGCCCACTTGGTCATGGTTGATAAGCCCCGGTAGCAATCCCGCCAGTCTACTAGCAACCATTTTCGCATATACTTTAATGTCGACATTCAATAAAGATATCGGTCTGTAACTCTGTGGAAGTGTGGGGTCCTTACCCACTTTTGGTAAAGTAATGATGGATGCAGTAAGCATCTCACTCGGAAAAGAGGCACTGGACATCGCGGCTCCAAAGATCCGTTTCATATATGGTGATAGTTCAGTTTGGAACAATTGATAATACTCTGACGAATAGCCGTCCGGACCCGGCGCTTTATTATGAGGCATACTGTTAATAATTTTTTGGATTTCCGGAATCGTGCAAGGTGAGTTTAAAGCCTCCAGGTCACCTTGAGATATTTTGGGTAGATTAAGCGAATTTAAAAAATTGGAAATCGATCGTTCGGATGGTTGGAACGTTTCTGGGTCATCTTTAAGATTATAAAGGGTCTCATAATAGTCGCTGAAAGCGTCCGCAATCTCTTTAGGGTTGTGAACTTTACGCTTCGTAATGGGGTTAACCATGCATCCGACCTTTTGTTGTGCAATCCTTTCCCGAAGCTGGCCCGCCAGCAGTTTCCCCGCCTTGTTGCTGTATCTATAGCTATGAGCTTTAAGGAAACAAAGGCGGTTCTCCTGCTGGGAGACCAGCAAAGTACGCAATTCTTGTCGAGTAGCAAACAGAGCTTCCCTAAGTTTTTGTGTAGTGTTTTGTTTGTTTGTAGTTTCCAAATTCTCTATCTTCTCTAATAGACCGTTAAGCCGTTCCGTCCATTGCCTCTTAACCTTAGCACTTAACTGGATTAATAAACCCCTCATATACATCTTGTGTGTATTCCAGAGGGTGAAGGGATCCGACACCGACGGAGCATTGATCTCGAAAAATTCTGACATAGCTGTCTTTAAGTATTTTGTATTCTCAGGCTGGGAAATGATGGACACATCATTTCGCCACCTGTTTGCTCTCGTGACAGCGCCTTGTTTCCCCACCCTAACTGAAAAAGGCGCATGCTCTGACCAAGTTATGGCATGAATCTCAGATTTGACAATCTTCTGTAACAAAAATTTGTCAACATGGAACCTATCAATACGTGAATATGAATGATGTACATTTGAGAAAAAGGTATAGTCCCTTTCTGACGTGTGCTGACACCGCCAAACATCAAAAAGGTCAACAGTAGAAACATTTTTTGTTAAATTTGGCCTGCGAGACTTACGTTTTCGCGGGTTAGAAACATCTAAATCCCTATGCATAATAGCATTAAAATCCCCACATAATACAACATGGCCCCGTTTCATGGTTGACACTTTTTTCAAACTTTTTTGCAAGAAGCCATGTTGGTTGGAATTTGGGAGATACACATTTACTAGAGTGTATGTCACCTGGGCAATCTCACAAATAAGAATAATGTACTGTCCCGATTGGTCCAAGTGAGAGTCTATAAAACAAAAAGGGATGGTATTCTTAACCGCGATAACCACTCCTGCTTTCTTCTTGGGACCGTTGGCCATAAACACCAGTGGAAATTTGCGATTAGTAAATGAAGGGTGATTCCCCGCCATGAAGTGGGATTCCTGAAAACAAACTATGTCACAGTGCAATCTAGCCGCCTCCTTCCACGCCATTTGACGTTTATAGGGACTATTAAGACCCTTGACATTGAGCGACGAGATTGTAAAAGCCATATTGCGTTGTGTAAGTCTCAAATTCCAATACTTGTCAGGTCTGATGGGTCGCTCCTATGGAGAGGAGCAGCCAATGGGACTTCAAATAGACTAGTAGTGATAGGCAGATAAGTCCAAATCTGTACCCTCGATAGACTATATAAGGGAGAACCACAGTAGGGTTCGGTGATAGAGTAGCTGCTAGATAAGCGACTACAGCAAGAACAGAAAAAGAAATAAAAAGGTAGTGATTCACTGAGGAATCTGTGCTGGTAATATACCGTTAAATCCTGGGGGTAAAAGCGGGTTTAGGTAGAACCAACAGTTAGTAAGAAAAATTAACGCGTTCAAAAACCAAACAAAAAGATAAACCTGTAGGCCTGTTATCTGGGCGTGAAAGCGAATTTAGTACTACCGTCATGAAATAAACTCAGCCCCTTTTTAGCATCTGAGCTTGTACGCGTGGAGAGAGGTGATCCCGTCCTGGTCGGGTCTGTACTTGGTGGTAGCAGAAGTTGCCACTCTTCAAGAAGGCGGATACCCTCTGCGACTTTGGCCACTACATGCAACTTCCCATCGTATGTGATGAGCAACTTAGCCGGGTACAGCCACCTATAGGGGATTCGGTGGTTGTTCAGGGGTTTTGTTATAGTAACCAGTTGCCTACGTTGCTGCATGGTGTAGGCCGAGAGGTCGGCAAAAAAGGATTAATCTTTAAGCTCGATAGGTAGTTCCTCCCTCCTTCTTGTTGCTCTAACAAACCTCTCTTTTACATGGTAGAAATGGACCCTGACTAAGGTGGTGTCCATTACTGGCTGATTTAGTGTGGGAAAGTCAGTAATAGAGTCCTGCAGCTCTCTGGTATCATCCATGGAGGAAATAAAAGCACTCACCTCCTCTGTGTCAGTCATGTGTGCCTCCGTTCTTTGCCTGCTTTTCGCTGGGCTTGTAGATGCAGAAGTAGATATGGAGTGCGAGGATGGCATCGCTGCCTGCGGGTTGCCATGGTCTGTGTGTCGGACCGTCCACTCCCGCTGTGGCTGTTGGCCTTGTGCGCGGCCGCCATCTTGGACAGGGAGCTGGCGCTGCTGGGCAAAAAAATCCAGCATTTTGCCCGGTTTTGTGAGCCCTTTTCTCTTCCTAGATGGCATCAGGGAGGTTGCCCGCCGGTGCTGGTATAAATTGCGGCTGATAACGAGGGCTGACACCGCTATAATTCGCCTTTTCAGCTCAGAGTGCGGCGGAGCTTCTCTCCTAAGCGTCCATTCGCTCCGCTATTCGGCCACGCCCCCGAATTAATACTTCTTTAATATAACTATGTGTTACTGAAGAAAATACGGCAGTGAAAATTTAAAAAAAAAATACAGTGAATGTTTAGGGAATGCAATGTTACCCTGAGATAAGTCAAGAGTTAACAGAAAGAATTGTAAGGATTTTTTTTTGTTTTTGTTTTGTTTTTTTGTTTAACAATTTAAAAGAACAGTAAACTATTTTGCCTTTTGCCCTTGAATTTAAACAGAGTTTAGGGTTA
Source organism: Lithobates pipiens (assembly GCF_037356315.1). NCBI lineage: Eukaryota > Metazoa > Chordata > Amphibia > Anura > Ranidae > Lithobates > Lithobates pipiens. The sequence continues at coordinate 56,880,463 of NW_027507718.1, read as the reverse complement.
AATGGAACTGGTGTGCTGAGACAGCATAGATTAATACAGTAAGACTAATGTTTTTTGTCAAAGTTTTTAACTTTTCCCCCCAAAATCTATACTAAAAAGTTAATTTTTAGTTTTTTCTATAGTATCTAAAAATTCTAAAATGTTATGCTCTGAAATATTTCACCCCAAGATTAAGGATTTTGAGATAGAAATGCATTTCGTTTGGCTAGTATGGATGGTGAAAAACTGACCAAACTTAATTTACTGCTACAGTATTTCAACCCGTAAGTGTTTTTTGCATTTAATTGATTTTCTATCATGTGGAATATCTAAGAGCTAAAGGTTAACAACTTATAATGATGGCTGGGTGTATAAATGAATTAAATCAGTGGGAATCACTGTGAACTGTTCCACCCACATGAATCTTTCCTCTACTAGCTTTGCACTGAGTTAAGTAACTACCACATTCAGGTATGACCCCAATTATTGTGTATATGCTAGATTATTTAATGGTTCTATTGTAACATGCCAATGATCTCATTTGTGGTCAAAAGATCTTATAAGATACTAGGCAGTTGTGTTATTGAACATATTCTAGACTTTTTTCTTAAAAAAATAAAATAAAAAAATAACCTATAAAAAATGACAGTGAAAAAGCATTTGTTGAAACCTGGAAAAAAGAGAAGTATGGAGACTCTGGATGAAGCTGAAGGAAGCTCCTTCTACTTACTTACTCTATGACTTATTGGACCTGATTATTAAAGTGTTTGATATAATAAAATGTAAGAGTAACTCTACTTTTGTTGAGAAAAAGCAATCTCCTCTTGGTAAACTTTATACAGTATATTGCAAGGATTTTAACAAACCATGTTGCAGATACATTCTTCTGTTCTTAGGAAACTAAGGAAACTATGTTAAACTATGTCATTGGAAGGCTGATTACTGAATGTCGCAGTGTCTGCATCCCTTTAGAAGTAATTAACCCATAGGCGGAGATCACCAAAAAATATCATTTTTGTTGCAGAGAATGCCTAATATTGTACTTGTATCTTATTGCAGACTTCTGAGGAAGTCAGTGAGCTAATCACAGAAGCAGGAAATTACATTTCTGGGTAAGTTTTGTATACCAATTGTGTATAGAAGGCCTGCAGGTTGTCATATGGCATTGAATTTTGCAGAAAAGTAAATTGGCTACAGATTGTAAAGGAAAGATCATGTTTAATATATTTATTTTTTATTTAACAATATAGTTTGTGTAGCAATTGTATATTGTAAAAATGTTTATACTGAAATATTAAACAGTTTTATATTCATGAAAATAAACAAGAATCTATAATTAGCCATTAGTGCCATGTATCAGTGCCATCTGCCATCAGTGCCACGTCAGTGTCACGTGTCATTGTCCTGGTGCTCCAGGGCCTTCAAAAGTGTAATAGGTAGTCAACAATTTAGATGTGTAATTTATGCTCCTAGAACACGTGATGGCGCTCCCTGCATGTTGGGCGTCTCTAAGTGGCCAGGCTGTGAAAAAGTCCCACACATGTGGTATCATAATACTCAGGAGGAGTAGCAGAATTTAATTTGGGGTGTCATTTGTGGTATACACATGCCATGTGAGAGAAATAACCTATTACAATGACAATTTTGTGGGAAAAAAAATAAAAAACAAAAAAAACGTCATTTTGCAAAGAATTGTGTGAAAAAAATTATAACACCAAAAACCTCACTATGCCTCTTACTAAATACCTTGCAATGTCTACTTTCCAAAAAGGGGTCATTTGGGGGGTATTTGTACTTTCCTGGCTTGTTCGGGTCACAAGAAATGAGATTGCCACCAGTACATCAGATGTGATCAATTTTGTATGATTCGCACCACAGCTTGTAGACTCTCTAACTTTCACAAAGACCAAATAATATCCATTAAGTTGGGTTATTTTTACCAAAGATATGTAGCAGTATAAATTATGGCCGAAATTTATGAAGAAAAATTAATAATTTGCATAATTTTATCACAGAAACAAAGAAAATGTGTTTTTTTTTCAAAATTTTCGGTCTTTTTTCATTTATAGCGCAAAAAAGAAAAAACCCAGAGGTGATCAAATACCACCAAAAGAAAGCTCTATTTCTGGGGAAAAAAGGGCAAAAAAATCATTTGGGTACAGTGTTGCATGACTGAGTAATTGTCATTCAAAATGTGAGAGCACCGTAAGCTGAAAATTGGTCTGGGCAGGAGGGGTATTTAAGTGCCCAGTAGGCAAGTGGTTAAGCATACATCATTACTAAACCATTTACTAGAACCTGAAATCAACTTCAATGACATTATACAGATGTGTGTATTTCTCTATGTTTAGTCCATTGCCTACAAATAAATAGAAATATATACTTTACCAAAAATCTCAAAATCTTTTGTCTGAGAGATATCAGTTTTGTCTGATTCCTTCTTTTTTTCTTATGCTTGTTCTCCCTTGTGTTTCCCTCTCCTGTTTTTCCATCCCCACTGCAGTATGTATATAAGTCTGAATGACACAATTAGCTTTTCCTTCAAATGCCTTTGATAATGATGTAACTGGTAATGAAAACATAATGGTTATTCACATGTAATTTCACCTATGTTCATCATAATACTTTTAAACATGCATCCTTATATTAATACTATATATACTAATATATTCCAATGAGTACAATCAAATAATATATAATGAATATACGTTGAATATTATAAAAGTACATAAACAGAATATATGTGAAATGATTAATTTAAGTAGGCATATAACTACTCCGTATAATGTATTACTAATACAATAGAAATGATTGCTAATAGAATTACTTGCAATTCCTAATACGTGTTCATAAGGCAACTTTTAAATAAGCCCCTTTTTCTTTTTCCAGTAATGAGAAAAAAAATCAGTCTCTATTCATTGTTCAGTTGAGACATGAGTCATCAGTCTCATTATAACACACTCTACCCCCATGGCCAGTCCTTATCTTGTTTGGTTGTCTGGGATCCTCACAATTTACAACCTGAGAGAATATGCGATTAGGTTTCTTTCCATTAATAAGAATCCTGGAGGGAAAGGGAGGAAAGGGGAAGGAGAGGGAAGAAAGTGAAAAAGGTGAAAAAATTATAAATTTTCAGAAATATGGCCATTCGAGAGGGGATGATAAAGGATAGATCCATTTTTATCTTTGTTCCTGTTTTTCTACTTGTATTTGTGTATGTATTTTCTTTTCTGAATGTTTTGTATTCATATATTGGAAATTAAATGGAAGATTTAGTATGTTTATAATAACTTAATCAAAATAATTAAAATATAAATAAGAATCCTGGAGTGTCTGGCAACATGACTCTTGATGAAGGACCCAGTTTGATGACAGGTTCAGTCCAGAACTGGGCGCCAAGGATTAATACCATCCACATGATCGCTGTGTCTTTGCTATTCATCATTGTCTTTACCAATCAACATTCTTGTTAGACTGTCAATCTTGAATTGAATAAGAAACTTTTTAGGCACAATAAAAAAAGAATTTTAGAACAAAGAATAACAAAGAATATTAATTAATATAAACATACATTTTTTTACAAATCTTTTAAAATCCCACAAATAGTAGTTATAACCATGTACCCTACTGTAACAAAACCATGATTCTAATGGAGACTAGCAATATATATTGTGGTCTTTCCATGGTAAGTCGAAATCCAAGAATATGGTTGAAGGACAGATTTGCAGTTGAGTGATGTTTATTCAAATAATAAAGATTGACTTCAATCTTTTTCTATTTAAAAAAAAAAAAACACATGGTATGAATGCATATTCTTATCAATTGATATTTACTTTTTCTAGCTATGCTATATATATATATAGCAACTGGTTCCTTATCCTTCAGATAGCTAAAATTATTCAATGATCCTCATGATTATGGTATTTTGCCACGATTGGCAAGACCAATAAAAATGTGTAGAAGCTCAAAATATGAAGATCTGAAAGTTGAGAGAGAATTTTCACAATGTCAAATCATCACATTCTCTTGAGATACTTAGTAAGTCTCTTTTTCTACATTATCTTCCAGCTTTTTCAGTTGCATGCAATTGATTGACATGAACCCATTTTTCCACAAAACCATTATTTTTGACAATTCTTATTTTGTAAACCACAGGTGAGATCTTGCCAATGATATTGCATAGACTTTTCCATGACGGAGGAAACATTTTTTTCTTTTACTTGGTCTCGAGCAAAAGTGTACAGATACACTTTATCACCTGTTTCATACTTCTTCTTGGTGGCTTTAAGATCATAACACGTTGTATTACTTACTGCTGCTTTCTCAAGATTCTTCTGTGCAAAGGCAAAAGCATGTTGAAGATGCTGACGAAGGTTTTCCATGTACTGATGTGTTATTGCTGCATTGATCAGTAGGGATGAGCCGAACACCGACCCCCCCCCCCCCCCGCGGTTTGATTCACACCAGAACTTGCGAAGAGGCAAACAATTTGTGTGAACACGTGATCGCACCAAGTCTATGGGGACACGAACATGAAAAATCAAAAGTGCTAATTTTAAAGGCTTATATTCATGTTATTGCCAGAAAAAGTGTTTGGGGACCTGGGTCCTGCCCCAGGGGACATGTATCAATGCAAAACAAAGTTTTATAAACGTCTGTTTTTTTCAGGAGCAGGTATTTTAATAATGCTTAAAGTGAAACAATAAAAATGAAATATTCCTTTAAATATCGTGCCTGGGGGGAGGGAGGGTGTTCTTAGTATGACTGTAAAGTGGCACATCTTTCCTGTGTATAGAACAGTACAACAGAACAATGACATTTCTGAAGGAAAGAATGTAATTCAAAGCTGCTTGTGGCTTTAATGAATTGTCGGATCCCAGCAATATAGATAAAAAAATCATTTAAAAACAGCATGCACCCTCCCCCCCAGTCCATTACCAGGCCCTTTGGGACGAGTATGTATATAAAGGGGAACCCCACACCAAAATGTAAAAAAATTGCCCGGGTTCCCCCCAAAATCCATACCAGGCCCTCCAGGTCTGTTATGGATATTAAGAGGAACCCTGTACCAAAATTTTTAAAAAATTGCATGGGGCCCCCCCAAAATCCATACCACACCCTTATCTGAGCACGCAACCTAGCAGGCCACAGGAAAAGGGGGAGGGACAAGAGAGTGCCCCCCTCCTGAACTGTACCAGGCCATGTGCCCTCAACATGGGGAGGGTGTTTTGGGGTCCCCAAAACACCTTGTCACCATTTTGAAGGGGGCAAGGGCCTCTTCCTCACAAGCCTTGCTGTTGGCTCTGGGGTCTGCGGGTGGTGGGCCTATCAGAATCTGGAAGCCCTCTTTAACAAGGGGACCCCAGATCCTGCCCCCATGTGAATGAGTATCAGGTACATTGTACCCCTACACATTCACCAAAAAAAGTGTAAAAATGGTTAAAATGAATGTAGACAGTTTGAGGACCTGAGAAAAAAAAGGAAAAACTCCAGCTGTTATAAACCTGAGCATGGGGCCACCCATGGATGTAAATGGGTGACCCTGCCCCCTTCTAATGTCTGTGACATCACGCAATGTCACCGGGTAGTCCCGCCCTTAGCTATATAACAGCTGTTATTGCATCCCATCGAAGCAGAATTTATCAGTTTTTTTCCTTGGGTCGCCAGCGCTGTCATCAAAGATGGAGTTACATTGCAAGGCACTTTTTTTTAAATAAAGGACTTGTCCCAAAATGGGGGGCAGGATCTGGGGGTCCCCTTGTTAAAGGGGGCTTTCAGATTCTGATAATCCCCCTGCCTGCAGACCCCAACAACCACCAGGCAGGGGTTGTGAGGAAGAGGCCATTGTCCCCATCAATATGGGGACAAGGTGTTTTGAGGGTGACCCCAAAACACCCTCCCTATGTTGAGGGCATGTGGCCTGGTATGTTTCAGGGGGGGTGCTCTTTTGTCCCCCCTTCCCTTTTACTGGGGCCTGCCAGGTTGCGTACTTGGATAGGGGTCTGGTATGGATTTTGAGGGGACCCCCAAGAAATTTTTTTTTAATTTTGGTGTGGTAACCACCCGTCTCAGCATGCAGTGGACCAGTTTCTTGACAATATACAGATCCCCTGATGCCTCTATCTGATTGGAGGAAGTATGCACGGTAATCAAAAACTTAAAGTTGCAATCGGCTCCCTATTACAAATCCTTCACTACAACACTCGCACGCAATTTGGCCCATTTCTTTAATGCTCTGCAATGGGGAGACCCTCTAGATAACTCAATAAACACAGCATATATTCCAGTTCTCCCTAAACCCCAGCTCGGTAAGCAATTTCAGATTGATTTTGCGAATGATTTGAAGATTCTGACTAAAATCCTTGCGGATCGTGTATCTTCTTTTATTAGCCTATATATTAATAAGGATCAAGTGGGCTTTATTTCTGGAAGACAGGGCCCAGACCAAATCCGCCGCGCAATCGACATCATATCCCTTCTCAACTCAAACTGAAACAATGATACCCCTTGGCAGTGCTGTCTCCTCCCACTAGACCTCCAAAAAGCCTTTAATTCTGTCTACTGGCCCTATATTTTCTCTACCCTGAAACACTGGGGATTCAGAGACTCCTTTATCAATATCCTGCATGCTCTTTACTCCACCCCAGAGGCTCAGGTGAGCCTGCAGGGATTTAACTCAGAATCTTTCCAAATATTTAGGGGCACCAGGCAGGGATGCCCACTCTCACCACTGAAATGGATATTTTGATGATATGCAACTCCTATCCTCATATTGATTAGTGGTTCCAAATTAATAACTACTGCAGTAGGGAACAGACACAAAAGATATGCTCAGCATCTTTCCAAATAACCGTTCTTCTTTATTATGATGCATTTGAAGGTTTTTATACACATGATTACGTAGGTATCACATTAATATTACAATTGTACATTTATGGTAACAAGGGCGTTACATAGGCAGGCTAATTCTAATCAGGACTTGAAGGAATGCAAAACATGTACTGAAAACATTGTTAGTACCGTGTGCACAGTGAGGGCATCGTGCAATACATATAAATTAGAATACAATTATATACAGAACCTACAAATTTTCATTACAGTCTCCTCTCTTTTGATCAATATTTTGATTACTAACCATACCTGCTATCACCTTTAACCTGGAACCTCCACACGCTTAGGTGGAGGTAGTCCTGGCCAAAGAGGCAAAAACTCCATTGTGGAGAAAATAATAGCTGAGCAGCTTTTTTCATTACAAAATGACTTTTCACTATGAAAAACAAATGATTGATAAGACATATTTACAGAGTACTAGCCGTACACTCCTGCGGCCAGAATGGCCTTCTAGGTTAATTGCTGGTATGCTGACTTATCAGCACATGTAAACACAGACAATTCTACATAAAATGGAAGAGGTACAAAAGACAAATATGACTTCAACGTGGCTAAACTACTTTTCAAATATATATATCCCTTACAATTAAAGTAATTGAATAAAGAATTACCCTAGACCAGTGATGGCGAACCTTGGCACCCCAGATGTTTTGGAACTATATTTCCCATGATGCACTGGCACTCTGCAGTGTAGTTGAGCGTCATGGGAAATGTAGTTCCAAAACATCTGGGGTGCCAAGGTTCGCCATCACTGCCCTAGACTGTTATCGCAAGAGGGAAACAAATCAAACACAGAGATTTCTTTAATTTAGTCATTTTTTGCAGTGTCTGGTATGGATCCAGGTGACTTTTCTTTCAAGTATTGCAAAACTGTACATGAAATAGATGCTGTATTGAGTCTCCAAACATTTCCTTATGTATAAATGTCTCTTAACAATCCACAAGTCACCTGGCTTTAGTTTTAGATCCTTCCAAACTTTTAGGATCTGGAATTGGGGAGAAAACACATAAATAAGTTTGTCAAAAACCTTAAAAAATCAGCAACATTCTCTGTGAGATCTGAATGGAGGACTTCAGCTGCTGAGACAAAATATAAGCAAGTGAGTAACACACTCCCAAACCAATTCCCATAGGGAGAGAGTCCAACATCCCCTTACAGGCTTGATAAAATATAAGAAAACATTCAGGCAAACATTTTCTAGTTTCTTACTCTACTTTGGCCGCTACATTGTAGACAGTAGGGGGTGTAAAAATAAAACCTCAAAACTTCTAGTAAGGACTCTCCTATAAAAATGATTTTCTCTGTTACTCTGTGTAGATTCTGCACTTTGTAGTAACAAATTACTTCTGATAACACTTTTTTACTGTGGCCTTTGCAGTAGCATTTGCCACTGGACATCCAGAAAACATGTCCATACAAACAAAATACATACTCGTAAGATCCTGACTTGGGCATCTGGATATATCTTTTTGTTATCTCTGGAAGGGATGTTCAGCTTTTGGTAACACCTTTGGTAACAGGTAAAACAAGAAGTAGTATGTTATAAAAACAAACTGTGGTGAACCCTGGCTCTATCCCACGCTCATTTACTAAGGCAGCCATAACTGCTTGTGACAGATGACATGATCCATGTGTCAAGCTGAAGGGAAAAGAGTGTCTGGCAGATATAAATGATCATCTTTTCCAAAGTCTTGTTTCGTAAGAAGTTGCCCTCTGTGGACCACTTGTGCTTCTCGTTCTGGGGTCCTTAAAGTTGAATTATTAATCCCTGCTATACTGGGCCAGAACTAGGGTGGAATCTGTGAGTTGCACAGACCCAGCAAGTGTCCGGGGCTGTAAATGCAGCATCCTTAGAGTCGCCTGGTCTGCTTCCATATGCGAGTTTTACTGTTAGTATAGCTATCTCAGCAAGAACCTGGAAGGCTGAAAACAGCCGATCAAATTAACTTGTCATGCTTGATTGGTTTACCTGCCGAAGTAAAAACAAACTTCTGGCCCTTCAAATGGAACCAAAAGCTCTCTATATCTCGACTATCTATATAAATATATACTCTTTTTATAGCTCACAGGCTTTGCTAAAACATGGAGCTCTGCTTCTTGAGCTGGGGAAAAAGGATCCAATGACTGAATACAGGGAATCCTTCTGGGTGATAAACTTCATCCTCGGTATAAAACCGGAAATAACACTACAAAAAAGTAAATACTCGGGTCTTCAGGGAGTGTGTCCTGCACTGGGCTCACAGCAGCTGATTCCCACATCATCAATTTAACACATGTGCTTTTTCTTTGTCTCCAGCCTCCTCCAATAGAGGCAATAAGGTGGCTGGATTCAAATGTACGCATTTTTCATTTTTAGATTTGTACATAAACAAAACAAATTCGTATTTTGAAACTTTCATTAGACAAACATTTAGTTAGCTATATATTTGCTGTGCAGAATGTCGGACCATTAAAAATTAAATATTCAACCAAAATAATATCTGTAACTTTGTCTAATAGCATAAATATAACAATGGCTTTTTTCTATCATGCTGTTTGTGTAAGAACTCCAGTTTCATGTTTCAGAAAGACAACTTTTTCCTGGCAATATTATAATAAATGATAAGAATACCCTGCAGTCATACAGAGATGTCCATAAATCCAAAATATTCTTCTACTTATACCCACTGCACTTACAAGGAAAAGGGGCACACCATTTCACAATCCACACATTCTGCTTTGGATTTCAAAAATAAAAAATACATAAAAACAAAAGGACCAACAATATTGTCACGTACCTTACAGCGGAGTCAGACTGTTGAGGGTGGCCTCTTGCACGGTTCCGGTCTCCACACCCCTGGAGGTGGTAACAGGGAGCGTGAAGACAGCGAAAGGGTGCAGGTGCCTGCAGGTGGAAGTTGAAGACCTGGAGACGCTGGGTCCTCACGGAGGAAGAGGTGTAGGTAGATCACGGAGGTAGACAGCAGAGGCTCAGCAGGTATACAGGAAACACTGCGCGTCTGGAACAAGCAAGGTCGGCAACTGGCAGGCAATGCGGTACAGGAACGAGAGGCAGGTGCGTAGTCAAGGACGAGCAAGGGTCTGGTAATGTGCTAGCAATGAGGTACAAAATCAGGAAGCAAGCCAAAGTCAAAAGTCTAAGCCGAGGTCAGTGGTAGTCCAGGAGATCAAAACAAGGAGTATCCAAAGGAATGGGTATAAGGAACAAGGTCACAGGAACAAGATCACAGGAACAACGGTCAGGTGTCTCAGGAGTAGCTGAAGACGATCCAGCACTGGTATCAAGTCAGGATCCTGTTTATATAGGGTGAGATGTGCCCGGATTGGTGGACGTGGCCGTGCGTGCGTAATTACGTACACACGTTCGGTTGGCGCGAGTGCGTCCACGTGTTCGTATTGGCGTGCGTCCGTTCGTACCGGAACTTGCACGCCTCCGACGGGGACACCGCACATGATCCTTGGGATGAAAGTGAACTGCTGCCACACGGGGACGGATCTTCGCATGGGGAGTTCTCTGACAAATATGTATGATAGACCAGAAAGCACTTGGCCATCAAAAACTATAAAACAACTGGCTGCAGGCAGCAGCTATCCTAACAGGGTGTGTGGACTTGATGTGATGGGTCTGTTATACTTAAATGTTATTATTACTCTCACATCATGGACCGCACATTAAGTTATTATCAGACTTCAAGATTTAATTTCTGTAGAAAAACTTCCTTATATATCCCATTCATCTTGGCTTTGTTAAACATTATTGCAGCTGTATTGAAATTAACAACCTCATCTTAATCTTTTTTTCCTTTCACTCAATAAATGTAAAATTACAAAATTGTTATCTTAATCTAAACGAATTCCATTTTTACCAATTTCTCCATTAACCTGGATTTCATTTCCAACCAAAGGTTGTCTAAACCAGTTTCAATATTTCTATATTTATTAATAAAATTGTTAAACTCATATTAGAAATGAATACTCATATGATAATTTCAATATCACGCACTAATATATATGCACAGATAAATGTCCTTCAAGGGGGACATAATACTTAATTTTACTCAATTTCTCTCTTTTTTTTTAATGCACTGTTTCAACTATCACAGGATATTCAATTAGTGTAAGACATGGTTAAATGTAACCTTCATTTTACCGTGTTTGGAAAACAGATTCAAAAATAATTGTGATCACATTGTTTAGATTCGTTAACCCGGCACATTTTGTTATAAATGTTTTGTCTAAAAAACTGAAATTGGCATGGTGTCCTTCCAGCTTATCACCAACCTCTCATCCCAGCTACATTCTTTCAGGAGAGCTGTCAATATCGAGGTAAGGAGGCCGAGATGCTGAGAGGGCTCCCCTTGCGGCCGAGTGCAGTACAACCCTGAAGGTGACACAGGGATGCAGTGCCCACAGTAGCACAGGTTGCCGGGTAGCAGCAGCAGGTGGAAAGCTGAGTAGACAGTCTCTGGAGGCAACTGTGCAAGGAAGTCCAAGGCAGGGTCAGGGTCAAGCCGAAGGTCAAACACGGGAGATCAATCCGGAGGTGAGAGCAATGGATCCTGAGCTGGAGACCAGGAAACGGGAGCCAAGCCAAGCCGAGGTCGGGTGCCAGGAGCAGACAAGGAGTATCAGGGACAAGCCAGAAGTCGGAGCCAGGAGAGTAGCAGAAGCAGGTCAAACAAGCCGGGTCGGTAAACAGGAGATCAGACAGCAGGGATAACAGGCACAGGTACTCAGGAGAAGCTGACGATAAACCAGCAATGCGGCACTGTCAGGTGAACGTTTAAATAGGCACGGCGCTGGGGTTACGTCGTGAGCGCGCCATCGCGTTCGTACGCCTACGACGTGTAACGTTATGCGTTCGTCCTACCCCACGTACTCGCACTTGAACAGAAGCTACATCAGGCGTTCGTCTGGGAATCACATTGCGTCTTCGTGAGCGCTGACGCGCGTTAACACGATCGTATGTTCCGAGGTAACGCCTATTTCCCTGACAGTGCCCCCCCCCCAAGAGGCAGCCTCCGGATGCCTAAACGAGCCCATTTTTCGGGATGAAGACTACGAAACCTGTGTATGAGCCTAGGTGCATGTACAAAACTTGCAGGTTCCCAAGAATTCTCTTCAGCAGAATACCCCTTCCATTTAATTAGAAATTGGATTGTCCTACCTCTCCGACGACAGTCAAGGATAGATTCGACTTCAAATTCGGTTTCGTCACCAACCTGAACCGGAGGCGGGGGCACTTCTTCTCTTCCTGAAAAAGGACTGGAGATGACACGTTTGAGAAGAGAGACATGGAAAACGGGATGAATTCTGAAAGATTTAGGTAAAGCAAGTTCAAATGCTACAGGGTTAATTTCACGTCTGATCTCAAAAGGGCCCAGGAACTTGGGTCCCAACTTCCGAGATGGACATGACAATTTTAGATTCACTGCAGAGAGCCACACTTTGTCCCCTATCTTAAAGGCAGGGTTAATTCTCTTCTTCTTATCATAATGTTTCTTGTATTCCTCCTGAGCCTTCTTCATAGTATCCTGGAGCATCTGATAGTTATAGTTGGATAAGGTTTACTCTGTCCTGAACTGCTGGGACCATGGATTCAGGAATGGTATTGGGTAAAAATGAAGGGTGGAACCCGTAATTTGCCCAAAAGGGTGATTGGTTGGTAGAGGCGTGTACTGAGTTGTTGTACGCGAATTCCGCACAGGGAAGCAAGGAAACCCAATCATCCTGGGAAAAGGAACAGAAGCATCGTAGATATTGTTCAAGCGTCTGATTGGTCCTTTCCGTTTGTCCATTACTCTGTGGATGGTAGGCCGAGGATAGACATATTCTAATTGACAACAACTTACAGAGCTCCTTCCAGAACCTGGAGGTAAATTGTACCCCTCTATCTGATACAATGCTGTCGGGTACACCATGTAATCGGACAATTTCCCTAATGAAGATTTTTGCGGTATCCAAGGCGGAGGGGGTCCCTTTCATCGGCAAAAAGTGCGCCATCTTAGATAAACGGTCCACCACCACCAAGATGGTAGTGTACTCTTCAGAAGGGGGCAACTCCACGATGAAGTCCAAAGATATTTCCTTCCAAGGTTGTTCTGGGACTGGTAGCGGCCTTAGCAGGCCCCAGGATCTAGCATTAGACCCCTTGTTTCGTTGGCAGGTTGTACAGGAGTCAACGTACTTTTTACAGTCAGATCTTAGGGTAGGCCACCATAAGGACCGCTGCACAAGGTCAATCGTCTTCCGAACTCCGAAGTGGCCGGCTAGCTGATGGTCGTGGAAGGTCCTTAATACGGGTAACCTGGCTTGCTGAGGAACAAAAATTTTATCCTGATGCCATAGAAGCCCTTCTTGGCTTCTCAGGGAAGAAGCTTCTATTTCTGTACACTGGCTAGAGGCCTGGACTAACGAGGCTCTTAGATCCGGTTGGATTAATAGGAAATTCTGAGGAGACAGGATAGTACTGGGTGTAATTTTTTCTGAGGAATCTGGGAACATCCGGGACAAGGCATCTGCCTTGCCATTTTTTGATCCTGGACGATAGGTCACATGGAAATTGAACCTCGAGAAGAATAAGGCCCATCGGGCTTGTCGGGGTCTTAGACGTTTGGCCGTGCGGAGATATTCTAAGTTTTTATGATCAGTGAAAACCAGAATGGGGTGAGCGGCACCTTCCAAGAGGTATCTCCACTCTTCAAGGGCGGTCTTGATCGCCAGAAGCTCCCGGTCACCTACATCGTAGTTCCTTTCTGGGGAGCTCATCTTCCGTGAAAAGAAAGCTACGGGGTGTAATAATGCCTTGGGACCTTGACGCTGGGATAGAATTGCCCCTGTGACCACCTCTGAGGCGTCAACCTCCAGTACGTAGGGTAAGGCAGGGTCTGGATGCTGCAGGATAGGTGCGGTAGTGAAGAGGGTTTTGAGCTGGTCAAAGGCAGACTGTGCTGCTGGGGACCAGAGGAACTTGGTATGCTGACGAGTGGTCTGCGTGATGGGTGCTACGATGGTGGAGAAGTTCCTTATGAATCTTCGGTAGAAGTTTGCAAACCCGATAAACCTCTGAACGCCCTTCTTGTCGGAAGGAGCGGGCCAGTCTAGGATGGATTTCACTTTCTGGGGGTCCATGGCGATTCCACCTGTGGTGATGATGAGTCCCAGGAATTGAATGGATTCTTTTTCAAAGTCACACTTCTCGGCTTTAACGAATAGTCCATGGGTCCTGAGAATACCTAGCACTTTCTTAACATGTATTCTATGGAGTTCCAGAGTGGTCGAGAAGATAAGAATGTCGTCCAAGTAGGCGACGACGAAGTGGTCCAAGTACTCCCGGAAAATGTCATTAATAAAGTGCTGGAAAGTTGCTGGGGCATTGCACAATCCGAAGGGCATGACTAAATATTCGAAATGCCCAAATCTTGTTCTGAATGCCGTCTTCCACTCGTCCCCCTCCCGAATACGGACAAGGTTGTAGGCTCCACGTAGATCAAGTTTGGTAAAAACGCGGGAAGTGTGGAACCTTTGGAAAAGTTCTGGGATGAGCGGAAGTGGGTAGCGGTTCTTGAGGGTGATATTATTTAATTCCCTGTAGTCCACACATGGTCTTAAAGTCTTGTCTTTTTTTTCTACGAAAAAGATGCCGGCACCAGCAGGGGATGAGGAAGGACGGATGAATCCCTTTGCCAGATTCTCGTCTATATACTGTCTCAAGGCCCCAAGTTTAGTCTCAGAAAGAGGGAAAATCCGGCCGAAGGGAATGGGAGCTCCTGGCAATAATTCGATGGGGCAATCATAGGGACGATGCGGGGGTAAGATGTCCGCCTTTTTCTTGTCGAACACATCTCTGAATTCCTGGTAAGCTGCTGGTATGTTGGGAGCAGGACTGGGTACGGGTTGAACGGTCAAACAGCTGGACAAGTTTCTTGACTCGGGATCCAGGCAGTATTGTTGGCAGTAGGCAGAAGTGAAGGTTATTTGTTTCTTGAACCAATCAATCCGAGGGTTGTGTGCCTGAAGCCACGGGATTCCTAGGATGACAGGAAACATGGGAGAACACAGGACGTCAAATTTAAGAAACTCCCGATGCCCTGAACCTGTGGTCGTTAGAATGGGTCTTGTTTCCCTGGTGACATGGCCAGAGCTAGGTAGGGAGCCATCGGCCAGACGGACAGTCAGTCTTTGTTTCTTTAAGAGAAGCGGGAGAGCAAGACTTTCAGCCAAGGATAAATCCAAAAAGCAGCTGCAGGCCCCAGAGTCAAGTATTGCCTGTAAGTGGACCTCCTGACCTGCCACCATCAGTGTGACAGGAAGGGTGATGTGGGCTGAAGCGGGCTTCGTTACTTGGAGGTGAAATGGAGCACAGAGGGTCGGTTTACTTGGTCTTGTGGGACAGTTGTTAATACGATGTCCTGACTCCCCACAATAGAAGCAGAGGTGTGCCTGACGGCGGTGAAGCTTTTCCTCAATGGTCAAGGGGGAGCGGAACAGGCCATTCGGAACAGAGGTTAGGATAGGATTAAGAGTCCAAGTGCGTTCAGACTGGCGTTCACGTAGGCGCCTATCAAGCTGAATGGTAAGTTGGATAAGTTCCTCAAGTGTTGAGGGAACCTCCAATCTGGCTAGTTCATCCTTGAGGGCTTCGGACAACCCCATCCGGTATTGATATTTTAGAGCTGCCTCATTCCAGCCAGCATCTGTAGACCAAGTACGGAACTCCACTGTATAGTCCTCTGCAGGCCGCTCACCCTGGCGAAGGGAGTACAAGGTTGCTTCGGCTGTAGCTGTCCGAAAGGGATCATCATATAAGCGAGCCATGGCTTGAAAAAACTGATCCAGAGTACTAATGAAGGAGCTGCGTTGCTCCAGTAGGCCGTGAGCCCATGTCTGGGGATCGTCCCTTAGTAGTGAGATGGTAAAACCCACCTTGGTCACTTCAGAAGAAAAAGTCTGAGGCTGCAGGGAGAAGTACAAATAGCATGAGTTCCTGAAGGACCTAAATTTTCGTCGGTTCCCATGAAAATACTCTGGTGCAGGGACTCGTGGCTCTGGAGAGGTTGAGATTATAGTGGTAGAACCTTGGCCAGAGAGGATAGGTGACTCAGGAGGGTGCTGCAGACGTTCCTCCAGCCGGAGATATTTCTCTTGGAGTCCCTGAATCGCTGGGGTAAGGGCCATGACTTCCCGTAGGATGGCCTCTATCGGGGAGTTACCTCTGTCGGCCTCTGACATATGGCTGGTTTATACTGTCAATATCGAGGTAAGGAGGCCGAGATGCTGAGAGGGCTCCCCTTGCGGCCGAGTGCAGTACAACCCTGAAGGTGACACAGGGATGCAGTGCCCACAGTAGCACAGGTTGCCGGGTAGCAGCAGCAGGTGGAAAGCTGAGTAGACAGTCTCTGGAGGCAACTGTGCAAGGAAGTCCAAGGCAGGGTCAGGGTCAAGCCGAAGGTCAAACACGGGAGATCAATCCGGAGGTGAGAGCAATGGATCCTGAGCTGGAGACCAGGAAACGGGAGCCAAGCCAAGCCGAGGTCGGGTGCCAGGAGCAGACAAGGAGTATCAGGGACAAGCCAGAAGTCGGAGCCAGGAGAGTAGCAGAAGCAGGTCAAACAAGCCGGGTCGGTAAACAGGAGATCAGACAGCAGGGATAACAGGCACAGGTACTCAGGAGAAGCTGACGATAAACCAGCAATGCGGCACTGTCAGGTGAACGTTTAAATAGGCACGGCGCTGGGGTTACGTCGTGAGCGCGCCATCGCGTTCGTACGCCTACGACGTGTAACGTTATGCGTTCGTCCTACCCCGCGTTCTCGCACTTGAACAGAAGCTACATCAGGCGTTCGTCTGGGAATCACATTGCGTCTTCGTGAGCGCTGACGCGCGTTAACACGATCGTATGTTCCGAGGTAACGCCTATTTCCCTGACAAGAGCACAAAGGAGGGGGTCACATTTGCGTACATGACACACACAAGTGATAGAACTAAAGGTTCCAGCATTCACAAACATACTCAAATATATCTCTAAAATTGCTTACATTATTCCCATTTGTACACAACACATGCATATCATTCTCTCACTTTATTTTAACGCATTTTATTAATACTTCCTTGCTTAAACTTCTGCTTTCTTTATTTTGTTCTGATATCCTTTGCATCCAATGTATTGTAATACCATACTTCACGTACTGTACCTTCTATGATCAGATGGGCAGCCATAGTGCTCATCCCATCTTCCCTCTCTGACAACATATAAAGGATTCTGTTTTAACTCTCATTACTGTTTGTTGACTTTACTAGTTGTAATGCCTGACCCTAAATTCATCCCACTACTTAACATCAAAAAGTCCCTTTCTGGCTCGTGTTAATGTCACTCTTGATTCATCCTGCTCACATAGATAGCTGTTTCTCTAGCTGTATACTCTGCATGATTCTTTGTCCCTGTGGACTTTGGTGGTAACCCAGTTACCCTTTGTGGATCCCTGTCCACTTTAACCATTAATCTAGGGGCTCAGTATAGGTGGAACGGCACCTTCGGTTCATATATAGCACTCCTCTTGCGCTGGGCATTTTTTAGGGGCTCTTACCCGTCATTCCCTTACTTAATTTAATGCCCATAATGACTGGCCAGTCTTCTCTACGTGTGCCTATACCCTCTTGCCTCTAAACTACTTTATCTAGCAGATGTACTACATATACCTGTGAACAGCACTATTTTTCCCTTTCTCTATAACACTCCGATGGACAGTAGACAGTGACAACATAACATATAACCACCAATCAATACAGTTCGATTAAGGGGAGTAAAATAAGTACCCTTTGTCCCGAAAATGCCTTACCGATCAAGGAAGTCTGATAACTCAAATGTAAGCAAAAGGTTTACCTCAGCCTGCTGATTATCAGAAATTCCCAGATCGTCTCAAGCTCCTTGTTTCGGATACTCAGGGTCACCTGATAACCCCTGCTGGCCAAGCTCGCCACCTGAAATAGATATTTTGATGATAGGCAACTCCTATCCTCATATTGATTAGTGGTTCCAAATTAATAACTACTGCAGTAGGGAACAGACACAAAAGATACGCTCAGCATCTTTCCAAATAACCGTTCTTCTTTATTATGACGCATTTGAAGGTTTTTATACACATGATTATGTAGGTATCACATTAATATTACAATTGTACGTTTATGGTAACAAGGGCGTTACATAGGCAGGCTAATTCTAATCAGGACTTGAAAGAATGCAAAACATGTACTGAAAACATTGTTAGTACCGTTAGCACAGTGAGGGCATCGTGCAATACATATAAAATAGAATACAATTATATACAGAACCTACAAATTTCCATTACACCACTGATCTTCTCCATAGCAATTGAAATGCTGGCGATAGCCATCAGAAACAATCCGAACATTCACGGCATTCAATGTGGAACCTGGTGTTACAAATGTGCTTTGTTCGCTAATGACATACTCCTCTTCATCTCGTCCCAGGTCATTTCCCTCCCTAATATTTGCCGGCTCCTGGACAACTTCGGAAAATCTTGGGGCTCCTGGTCAATTTTAATAAATCCCAAACACTCAACATTCATCTCCCGGACCATCTGCTCAGCAGACTTAGAAAGGAGTTTCAATTCACCTGGAGTGACACGTCAATCATGTACCTGAGGATTAACCTAACGTCCAAAGTTGATCTCCTTTATCAGACCAAATACCCCCAGCTATTCAAAAAACTAGAGAATAATATAACCAGGTGATTGCAGTTTTCCCTATCCTGGTTGGGCAGAATCAATCAATAAGAACCAATAACTGCTTCCTCGCATTTTATACTACTTCAGGGAGCTCCCTATACCCCTAGCCAGGGCCCACCTAAAACAATTTCAAGCCAAAATCATTACATTTATTTGGGGGGGACACAGGCTTTCTAAAACAGTCCTATTCAGGTTGAGAGAGGAGGGAGGTCTGGGCCTTCCAAACATATTTTATACTACCAAGCTGCACAGCTAGCCCAGATCTTGGCAGTATACTCTCTCTACCTGACTGAATACACATCGAACGCCAGGCGATCCCACTCCACACCCTAAACTATCTCCTATGATGCCATAAGCCATAAGAAAAGGAGACCCCCAATATTATCCCCAACACTCTCACATTCATTTGCCCTTTGGGACAGTCTGAGAGGTAAACTGCAGTTGACCTCCCCCATTGAACCTCTTAAGCACCTCTTCCAAAACCTGACATTTCCACCAGGGTTAAACATTAAGGCCTTCAGGTGGTGGCTCAACACCTGGAGGGTCTGATATGGAATTTAGGGGGACACCCGTGCATTTTTTTTTAAATTTTGGTTCAGGGTTCCCCTGTGGGGAAATTCTATGCCGTTTTTATCAATGAGCTATTATGTGTATTGTCGGACCCGACAATTCATTATAGCCGCAAGTAGTTTTAAATTACTTTTTTTCTTTGGAAATGTAATTTTGCTGTCAGGCTGTTCTAAACACAGGAAACATGTGCCCCTTTACAGGCATACTATAGACTACCCCCAGGTACGATAAATAAAGGATTATTATACTTTTATTGTTTCACTTTAAGCATTATTAAAATCACTGCTCCCGGAAAAACTGCAGTTTTTAAAACTTCTTTTGCATTAATACATGTCCCTTGGGGCAGGACCCAAGCCCCCAAATACTTTTTATGACAATAGCATGCATATAAGCCTTTAAAATTAGCACTTTTGATTTCTCCCATAAACTTATAAAGGGTGTTTCGCAGCTTTCAAATTTGCTGCAAACACGCAAAATTGTTCACTGTTCGATGAACGGCCAATGTTCGAGTTGAACTCATGTTCGTCGCGAACATAAAACTCATCCCTAATGATGAGATTATTAATACGATAATAAGGGAAAAATTTGCTTATATAAGTAGGGGAGGCTAAATTAAATTTGAGAAGATTTGAAATTGATACTCCAGGATTTTCACCCAAACTTGAAACTATATAGAAAAAAAATGTGAACATATTATATTAAACTTTATAGAGAAATAGGGAGGGGGAGGGGGAGTGGGAGCCGCTAGGTTGGTGGAAAGGGGGTCTGGTGGGAGGGAAGTGGAAATTATAAGTATTTATGAAAATGGATTTAGTTGTTTTTGTATTTAAAATTTTCATATTGTAAAAACAAATAAAAATTAATGGAATTTAAAAAAAAGTATGTGGATAAGTTAATAGGTGAAAATGTAGCTCTAAAAAGAAAATACAGTGTTAATATTAGTAAAGTGAGTCCCAAAAGTGAATGTGGAAAACAATAAAAAAAAGTTCCACAGAGGTCTGTCCAGTCCAATGGGGATTCTTCCCAAACTGGAACTATGAAAGCAATTCAAACCACATAGCATTCATAGGTGGGTAGTATCCAAAGAAGATATAAGGGTGGTTACTCTTACCAGATCCCGGGGACCAAAATGCCAGCGGCACCAGGTCAAACATGCATGGGTACTACAATCGACAATTCAATCAGGATGTTCACAAGGATTGTCAACTGTCTTCAGAGGCTGAGGAACTCTCCAGCGAAAGTGACAGCACACAGACCAAGGAAGCCAAGATGGAGCACTCAAGGGGAGGAATGGGGCATGCATGTACAAAAAAAAAGGACAGCAGTTCCAATAGTGCAGGTAAAAAACAATGGGATTTTAATTTTAATAAAAACCAATACAATAAAATGTGATCACAATACCAAACGGGGCAATATGAGGAGCAGAGAAAATCACGCCCTATGCGTTTCATCCTAGAGGGACTTTAACTGGGGCATCTAACAGCTCTCCCATATGGCACATATATTTATACATTTCTAAAAATGGTATGAACCAATAAAGGCACAATACTAAATAGCCAATAACAATCCCCTGGATAGGTGGAATACAAATCACATGACAGTCCAAATATACTCCCACCGAATCAGGAGCCAATCCCCGGCCACTTGGCCGATTATAAAATCACCAGAAGGTCAGACTGTGTGTGTAGAAAGCCTGCGAAAGCGGGGCGTAAACCACGTGGTACCTATAAGCCAATTGCAACCGGCGTTGCTCCAACACGCGGTAACGCCCATCGCTGTATGCGGCAAAACATAGTCACTCGCGGAAGTGGTCATCCAACTCAGAACGAGGCTTGGATAGACACACATTCCCAGGAAGTGACAAAGTGGAACACATCAACGTCACACGCAGAAGTGGTCATCCAACTCAAACCGGGGCTTGAATGAACACACCTCCACTGGAAGTGACTGGATAAACCACACCAGCATCACAACATCCGCCGGAGAGTAGCATAGGAAGCGGCTGCGACCTCCTTCTATGGAATGGAGACTGTGAGTCATTGGATGGATTTATGTCTCTCCTCAATTCCAATAATATAGATATAAGTCCGACCCATACAGCCAGTCTTACCTCTGTCCACTTTCTAGACCTAGAAGTCTGTGTTGTAGATAAACATCTGGAATTTAAGACTTATTTTAAACCTACTGACCGGAATGGTTACATTCCGGTCAATAGCTGTCACCATTCCCAGTGGTCGGTCCCCCGTAGCCAGTTCCTCAGAATAAGGAGGAACTGTACACGGATGGACAACTACAACATCCAATCCACTATCTTGAAAAATAGATTTGTGGAAAAGGGGTACCAACTCAAGGTTTTAGATTCAGAGATCCAACGGATTTCTGCGCTTGATAGAGCTTCCCTGTTGAAATCTGTTCCTAGGACTGCTAATGCTGACAAGTTTAGATGGTCTTTTTTTACAACACATTCCAGTCAGTCTAGACAGATTAGGGCGATAATTAATAAACATTGGAGGACCCTTCAGAGTGATAGGTTCCTCGGTTCAATTATTCCTGATAAGGCTGGTGTCATTTTTAGGGGAGCACGGTCCATTCAGGGACAGATTGCGCCTAATGTGATTGACCCCCTAAACATACTCAGTTTTTCCAACAATGCAAGGGATACTATCCCTGTCGCAAATGCAACATTTGTTAGTACAATGTTTGCAGTAGACGTAAGAGTGACACTTTTCAATGAGCGCTCACTCTACATAGTTACCCCATGGAACAGTTTACCACATGTGCCACCAAATTTGTGGTTTATTTACTAACCTGTTCCTGTAATAAACAATATATAGGACATACCATCAGGACTTTTGCTATTCAGGTAAACGAACATTTAACCAACATCAAAGCAGGGAAGACCAATCATAGTGTCCCTCGGCACTATCTTGAACACCATGATCGGAATCCGACAGGAACACAATTTGTAATTATTGGCAAATTTGTTCCTTGTTGGAGAGGCAATTCTCTTCTCCATGGGGTTTCTCATTTGGAAACCTATTGGATCTAGAATGTAGAGTGGGACATCAATTCGTTTATAAATAAAGCCTAATTGATTCTTGAGTATCTAGACCATCAGTCAGTTTGAGTGGTGGGGCAGTGTAGATTTTAGTGTTAGGTATGGTTATTTTTTATGCCGTATGTGGTTTCAGGTTTATATGTATTTTGCAATTTTATTTTTTTTACGTTTTTTTTTTGGAATGTTTATTTATTTATATGTGCATT
Source organism: Lithobates pipiens (assembly GCF_037356315.1). NCBI lineage: Eukaryota > Metazoa > Chordata > Amphibia > Anura > Ranidae > Lithobates > Lithobates pipiens. The sequence continues at coordinate 56,858,011 of NW_027507718.1, read as the reverse complement.
GGTTGATGTTTACATAAGTATACGTTTTTTTCCCCGTATACTATTTGTCACCATGGTGTGGGTTCAACCAATGTCATGCTATTAATGCAGAGATTATGTGTTAACTATTTTAATATAGTAACACCTTATATATTTTTTATCTTTATCTATTTATGTTTATTATCATTATGGTGCTAATTATACAGTGAAGTAATCAATATCTCTGGTGCATTGGCCATATGGTGGAGGTTTCTTCACTCCTTATTTTGTTTGGTGTGTTTTGACGTCCTTATCATGTGGCTCAATGACCGTTTTGGGAATGTGGATCTTATATATGAATTGTGGCACATACCGATGACGTTATGATGCCTACAGTTCTTACGCTACTTTCCGGCAAATGTTGTGACGCTGGCGTGGTTTATCCAGTCACTTCCGGTGGATGTGTGTTCATCCAAGCCTCGGTTTGAGTTGGATGACCGCTCCCGCGTGTGACGTTGATGTGTTCCACTTCATCACTTCCGGTGGATGTGTGTCTATACAAGCCTCATTCTGAGTTGGCACTTCCGCGAGTGACTATGTTTTGCCGCATACCGTGGGCGTTACCATGTGTTCGCACAGTTTTGTTGGAGCAACGCCGGTCGGGATTGGCTTATAGGTACCACGTGGTTTACGCCCCGCTTTTGCAGGCTTTCTACACACACGGTCAGACCTTCTGGGTGATTTTATAATTGGCCGAGTGGCCAGGGATTGGCTTCTGATTCGGTGGGAGTATATTTGGACTGTCATGTGATTTGTATTCCACCTATCCAGGGGATTGTTATTGGCTATTTGGGATTGTGCCTTTATTGGTTCATACCATTTTTAGAAATGTATAAATATATGTGCAATATGGGGGAGCTGTTAGATGCCCCAGTTGAAGTCCCTCTAGGACGAATTGCATAGGGCATGGTTTTCTCCGCGCCTCATATTCCCCCGTTTGGTATTGTGATCACATTTTATTGTATAGGTTTTTATTAAAATTAAAGACCCGTCGTTTTTTACCTGCATTATTGGAACTGCTGTCCTTTTTTTTGTACATTTATGCTCCATTCCTCCGCTTGAGTGCTCCATCTTGGCTTCCTTGGTCTGTGTGCTGTCGCCAACGCGAGTTCGCTGGAGAGTTCCTCAGCATCTGAAGGCAGTTGACGATCCTTGTGAACATCCTGATCGAATTGTCGATTGTAGTACCCATGCATGTCTGACCTGGTGCCGCTGGCATTTTGGTCCCCGGGATCTGGTAAGAGTAACCACCCTTATCTCTTTTTTGGATACTATACACTTATGGATGCCATGTGGTTTGAGTTGCTATCATAGTTCCAGTTTGTGAAGAATCCCCATTGGACTGGACAGACCTCTGTGGAACTTTTTTATTATTTTCTACATTCACTTTTGGGACTCACTTTACTAATATTAACACTGTATTTTCTTTTTTTTTTTTTTCCAAATAACATATTTATTTATATTCAAAGAGTGCATTACACGTCATGCATTACTACAACATAGTAGAACAGTTAGAACAGAGAAAAGAGGGCTGCAGGGACCACCCAGCCAGTGGCCTGTTCCAGTAGGCCCCCCAGGGCCGGCGACTGCCAGCCCTGGGGGGGCCCCCCGCGAACAACCGGGCCGACCCTGTTAATCAACAAGTGGCGTTGCCCACCTTAGGGTCCAGTAGGGTAGCCCCGCACCCAATCATAAACAGCTACCAACAGTATTAACCTCTCATGAGTAGCAGCATCTACGAAGTAGTGTGCTAGAGGAGCAGCAAGGCACATAGGAACACCAGCCATGAGGAAAAGGGAGAAAGAGACTGGCAGAGAGATATAGGAATACCAAGCAGTAGAGAGAGAGGAAAAACAAGAGGAGAGACGAGAAGGATAGGAAGTAAGAGGGGTAAGGAGAATGAGAGAGAGAATAGCAAAGGAGATAAAGAGAAGAGAAAAGAAAAGGGAGGGAGAGGGGAACGTGGGGAAGGAGGGGTAAGGAAAGGTAGGGGGTATAGTCACCGTGTGTGGTCCCTGCGGCATTTTCACCTCCGGAGCTCCCGTAAGTTCCATGGGCTCCAGACCACATCATGGGCCTCAAGCCTGTCCCGTATCCTGGCGGTCATCCTCTCCATCAACTCCACGTCCTGAACTCTAGCATGGAGTGCTCCGAGAGCGGGGGGCAGCACCCTTTTCCAATGTAGTGCTATTAGGCATCTCGCCGCTGTCAGGATATGTCGTGACAATGTCTTGCGGGACTTCGTCAATTTAGGGAAAGGGATGCCCAACAAGAAGGTCTTAGGATCCAGGACCACCCGCCGGTCCAAGAGATCCGACAAGAGGCGCCGGACCCCCTCCCAGAAGGGAACCACCAGGAGACATTGCCAGAAAATGTGGAACAACGTGCCCCTGTGGGTCAAGCACCTCCAGCATCTGTCAGAGGTAGTAGGGTAAATGGTGTGGAGGACGTCTGGGGTCATGTACCAGAAAAACAAAATTTTGTACGCGTTCTCCCTGTAGAGCGTGCATAGAGAGCTTTTCGAGGCCTGGGACCATATCGTCTGCCATTGCTCATCCGTTAGCTCCTCCCCCAGCTGTTCCTCCCACTTGAGCATATAAGCATGTCTGCATGCCGAAGCTAACGGAGGTGCATTAAGGATTTTATATATAGCTGATATCAATCCTCTTTGGGCCATGCCCTCTAGGATTATGGTCTCAAAAGCGGAGGGAGGGGAGAATCGCAAGTCAGAGGATATGGTCTGGGCAAAGTGCTGTATCTGCAGATAGCTGTAGAAGCTCTGTCTCGGGAGGTCAAATTTGGACTGAAGATCAGCATAAGACAACATTCTCCGCGATCTGGGGTCCACTAAGGTCCCCAGATGGAAGAGGTTCCGGGACGACCAGGGGTGGGACATCGCATACGTCAGACTGTCTGGCATCTTAGGGTGGTACAGGAAGGACGTCAGGAGCGATTTGTCCGAGGACAAGACATAGATCTTAGTAAGCTTGCGCCATAGGCCCTGTAGATGGGACATAGATCCTAGCAGCTGGGTCCGGGGAGTCAACGCTGGGGCGCTCCATAGCATACTATTAGGATGCACTAGAGCCATCCAGAGCTTCTCAATTTCCGTCCATCTGTTGTACGACCTCTGGGTGAACCAGGAGGTCACTGCCCGGAGCTGAGCTGCCTGGAAGTACTTTACAAGATCTGGAAACGCCAGTCCCCCGGCCGAGCGAGAGGCTGTCATTACCGAGCGGGGGATTCTATGACGCTTGTAATTCCATGTAAAATCAAGCAGGTCCGCCTGTAATTTTCTCAGGTGGTGATATGGTACTGGGATAGGAAGGGTCTGGAAAAGGTAGAGGAGCTTCGGGAGAATCGTCATTTTCACCGAAGCAATCCTACCAAAGAGGGAGATCTGGTGCTTCCGCCATTGGGAAAGTAATTGCCTAATAACTCCATATAGGGGCGGGAAGTTTGCCTGATACAGAGATTCAAAGGTCGGGGTGATATGAACCCCCAAGTATTTCAGGGAATCGGTTTTCCAGTGGTACGGAAAGGTGGTTCGGAGATGTTCGGCTTCCTGGGGCGGCATATTTACCAGTAGGGCTTCCGATTTGGATGCATTAATTTTATAGCCCGATAGGGCACTGTAGCGGTCCAACTCCCTATGTAGGTTAGGCAGGGATATCCTGGGCTGGGTCAGGGTGAGAATGACATCGTCCGCGAACAAGGACACCTTAAATTCCCTGTCTCGAACCGGGACGCCCCTGATATCCGGGTTCCGCCGAATGGACGCCGCCAGGGGTTCCACACAGATAGCAAATAGTAAAGGCGATAGGGGGCAGCCCTGGCGCGTGCCATTGGATACCGAGAACGCCGAGGATGTGGCGAAGGGGGTTTTAACCTGGGAGGACGGGTTGAAATAAAGGTGGCGTATGGCCCGCAGAAACGGTCCCCTCATCCCCATGTGCTGCAACGTAGCGAACAGGAAGGGCCACCCCAGTCTATCAAATGCCTTTTCCGCATCTAAACTCAGAAGCAAAGACGGGGTGCCCCCCCTATTCGCCACGTCGACTAAATCTATGACCCTTCTGGTATTGTCGCCGGCTTGGCGAAGAGGGACAAATCCCACCTGATCTTTATGGATGAGGGAGGGGAGGACCCTATTGAGCCGGAGGGAGAGGAGCTTCGTAAAGATCTTTAGATCTGTATTCAGGAGTGTAATGGGCCTGTAATTGGCACAGAGAATGGGGTCTTTATCGGGCTTGGGTATCAGGGTGATGAAGGAGCGTTGCATATCGGAAGGGACCGGGGTATTTAACAAAAACACATTAAACAGTCTGCTCAAATAAGGAAGCAGAAGGGGCAGAAACGTTTTGTAGTATTCGTAGGGTAAACCGTCCGGGCCCGGGGATTTATGAGCCGGTAGCGACTTGACGGTCAGCTCTATTTCCTCCTCCGTGATGGGCATATTCAGGGAGGCCAGATCCAGGTCTCGGATATGGGGGATCCCACTGTCTGTCAAGTATTGGCGCATGCGCTGGGAGAGCTCCTCCGACAAGGGAGCACTGGGTATGTCGTCGCTGTTGTATAACTCCGCATAAAATTTCGCAAATGTGTCTGCTATCTCCTTAGGGTGAGAGACTACGGTGTTGTTTTTAGTTTTAATCTGATGTGGAGTGGATAGGAGGGTTTTATCGTTAAGTTTCCTCGCCAAAAGAGAGTGCGCCTTGTTGCCCCTGTCGTAATACAGCTGCTTAACCCGCAGAATGGCCTTTTCTACCCGGCGAAGCGCCAGGTCCTTAAGTACCATGCGAAGCCTAGTGATCTTCCGGAGGAGTCGCAGCGACGGAGAGGCCTGCATATCCCTTTCTAACTGCCCCAGTTCCCTTTCCGTCCGCAGTTTAGCGGCCTCTGCATCCTTCTTTAAAGCAGAAGAAAGAGCCATGCACTTTCCGCGGATGACCGCCTTATGGGCCTCCCACAAAGTGGGGAGAGTAACGTCCGGGGTCGCGTTCTCAGCGAAGTAGAGTTTCAAGGTTGAGGTCATTTCCGCCTGTGAGGGGGAATGTTGTAGGAGAAAGGTGTTAAGTTTCCAATTGTAGGGTCTAATTACAGGGGCCGCTAGATCCAGTGTTAACAGGATCGGCGCGTGGTCCGACCATGAGATCGGCAGGATATGGGCTCTGCGGGCCACTCTCAGCGTTGAATTGTTAGTAAAGAAGTAGTCTATGCGGGAGTGCAACTGGTGCGGGGCCGAGTAGAACGTGTACTGGCGGTCCGCCGGGTGAAGGGCCCACCAGACGTCAAAAAGAGCGTGTCTACGGGTCAGCTGGCGGAATAGTTTCGAATCCCTAAGAGCTTTAGCAGAGGGAGGCCGGGTCATTGTCGCCAAACGGTCCGCAATGGCGGAGTGAGCCAGGTTAAAATCACCCCCCACCACTAAGTAACCATGGTCCGACTTGAACAGACGGGACAGGAGTTTGGAAAGAAAGCTATGTTGGCGGACATTGGGGGCGTACAGGGTGCATAGAGTGATCGGCTGTGAACCCCATTTGCCCTTAAGAATCAAGAAGCCTCCCCCGGGATCACCATAGTGATCGAGGTAGGTAAATGGGGCTCCGCGACGTATCAGGATGGCCACGCCGTGTATTTTCTTTTTAGCGCTACATTTTCAACTATTGTCTATATGAATGTATGTCACATTTGTGTGTAGCAGGTTTGCCTTTTTTTATAGAGTAACGCAGTATATATTTTTTCCATTTATGTGGATAAGTTAAACACTCTCCATGTGCCTGTATACAGTAAGGAGCATAGGTTGGAGGTTTTTTTTCTATATCTAACCATAGTGGTTTTGCTAAGGGGTCAAACCAGTGTTTCAGATGGTCCAGAGGGTAGATTAGGAAAGGGGTGACTGTAATGCCTAGGTATGAATTGCATGATTCAGCCCATGTGTATGGCAAGCTCTTTTTAAATTTAGCTATAATAGAATTAGGGATGTTTAGCTCCATTATTAGAGACTTATGCCACGTACACATGCCCGGACTTTCCAGCAGACTAGGTCTGAAGAGATTAGTCCGTCGGACAATCCGATTGTGTGTGGGCTAGTCTGATCATTCCTAGAAAAAAAAATCTGGCGGACCTAGAAATAGAACATGTTTCAAATCTATGCAAAGGTCTCAATTCCGACTGACTAAAATCGGGAAAACCGTTCGTCTGTGGGCTGGTCTGATGGACCAAATACAACGCAAGGGAAGCTATTGGCTACTGGCTATTGAACTTCCTTGTTTAGTCCCATTTACATTTTCACGTTAAAAATGAACGGACTTATGTTCATTCAGAAAGTCCGTCGGAACTCTGCCGAAAGTCCGGTCATGTGTACGCGGCATTAGAATGATTGACTTTATAATAAGATAGACTACTGAATTCTGTTAAGATTGTGTGAACTTGTGGAAGTGAAGTTTGGGGGTTCGCAGCATCAAGATAATATCATCTGAGAACAGATTTTTAGCGTTCGGTCTTTCTCTGAATAGAAAGCCTGTTATCAGTGGGTGGGAGCGAATCTTTTCCACCAACGGTGAGATCATCAAATTGAAGATCGATGGGGGGAGTTAACACCCCTGTCTTGTTCCATTAGATATGGAAAATGGTTTGGAGAGTAAGCTTGCCATGTACACCTGGGCCGAAGGGGTGGAATATAGTGCTAGTATAGCAGATAGAATTATCCCCTGAAAAACTAATTTATTAAGTGCTTGCGACATGTAACCCCAATTAACTCGATCAAAGCCGTCTCTGCGTCGATAGAGTGCAGCAGAGAAGTCGTTCGAATTTGCTTAGCAAAATGCACATCAATCACACATCTTGTGGAATCAGATGTCTGTCTGCCCGGAATGAATCATGTCTGATCCAGTTTTATTAAAGATGATAATACTCTTTTAAACCTTTGAGCTAAAGTTTTGGCATACAGTTTGATGTCTACGTTAAGCAGGGAGATTGGTCGAAAGATAGCCGGACAGTCAGGACTCTTTCCTTGGTTTGGGAATGGCAACGTCTCTGCTGGGAAATTCATTCTGTTAGCCACAGAATGAAATAACTAGGTGAGGGATCAGGAGAGGGGGAAAGTAGTGATAATATTCATTAGGGAACTCATCAGGGCTAGGAGATTTTCCACAGAGCTTTGATTGAATTGTTTTTTGTATCTCTGAGGCAGAAAAGGGGTGATTTCTTTCCTCTAGATCTGAAGGAGTTAGGGAGGGAAGTTTGATTTTGGCTAAAAAGTAAGAGATGTCGACCATCTCCAATGTCTCAGCAAAGGACATATGCGTGGCCTTAAATATCCTCCGGGATTGGGATGTTCCTGGTTCGGGCTTTCCTCCTCCTCATTACTGCTATTATTATTATGCACCTGGTGTGTCTCTCCGCCATTTTCCTATCCCACTATGATGAAAGAGACGGGACAGAGAATATTCTAGAAAGAACGTCAGGGGCGGGCGATGCAGGCGGAGTTTCACACATGTGCAGTGTATATAAAGCTTAAACACGCATGTGTAGTAACTACGTTCTGTGTGCAGAGAAAGGAAGAACGGAAGAGACGAACGTTATAACGAAGGTAAGATTTTAACTTTGGTTACATGAGCGGACTATACTGAATATAGATTGATGCCTTTATTGGCTTTTAAGATTATCCTGAGATGAGTGTTTTTGTCTTTTGTTTGGTCTTGCAGAGAAAATGTATCAATTTAAAAACAAAGAATTCCTGGGCGAATTCCTGGATAAATAAAGCAGCTAGGAAGGCAACGCTGGAGAAGCTGCTTGGATTTGTAAAGATCTGGGCCCCCAATGCAGACATGAGGTCTCTGGAAACGAAAAATTGGTAGCTTGAGAAGCACCTATAGGAAGGAGTATCAGAAGATCCAGCAATCCCTGAGGTCAGGAGCAGCAGCAGATCAGGTGTATGTACCCAGTCTGTGGTACTATAACAGGATGCGCTTTCTTGATGACCAGATTGAGGGCATGGAATTGCTTTGAACTCTTCTGGCACCCCTTCCCTCCAGCCTTCCATCCAGCCTTCCCTCAACCCCAGCTGAGGCTTCCATGGACCAACCTGGGCCTTCCATCCAGGAGGCGATGGAGGAGCCCAGTTAGAGCCAGGTATAGGATTTTTATACATATTTTTTATGTGAAAATTATTGTTGTTAACTAGATGTTATTATTGATAATAAATGAATGAATTAACAAAAAAGTGTATCACATATCAATAGACAGTAGTGGCCAAAAATGATTGGGACAAGAATGAAAAATGCTGGGCTCAGAATGATAGTCTTTTCTATTTAGTAACATTAAATTTTCAACAGTCATGAGCTGAAAACTGTGTGTGTTTGATGAACAAAAAACTAAAACTATGTCCCTTTTTCATACACAGGAAGACCTCAGCCAGGACGAGGCTCTGGCAAGTGGCACACAGGAGGAGGCAGGGGGAAGGTGTCAGCCAGGAGGTGGCAGGGCCCAGTAACACCCAGTCTCAGGTGCCTCCCCTAAAACAGAGGAAGCAGCACTGGCCCTCATCAAGGAGGCTAATGATGCCCTGAAATCCCCCCTTGATGCTGTAGAGGCCTATGGCATCTACATAGCCTTCAATTTACAGAAAATGGACTGTCGAAAGAAGTTCACTCCCAGCCATCCACATGCCCAGCGTTTGAATGCTAGCTTGGCAAAATTTCTAGCATTTCAGCTGCTGCCTTTTCAGTTTGTAGACTCGGCCCCCTTCCGTGAGTTTGTGCAATGTGCGGTTCCTCAGTGGCAGGTTCCCAAGCGCCACTTTTTGTCACAGAAGGTAATTATGGCTCTCTACCAGCATGTGGAAGGCAATGTCCATGCCTCGCTGGACAGGGCGTTTAGAGGTAAGGTGCATATTACCGCTGACTCATGGTCCAGCAGGCATGGACAGGGACCTTACTTATCTGTCACGGCCCATTGGGTCACTCTTCTGACAGCTGGGAAGGATGCAGGACAAGGTGCAGTAGTGTTGGAGGTTGTTCCGCCACCACGCCTCCAAAATGCTACTACTGGTTGTGACACACCTCTCTCCTCCACCCCTCCTCTTCTTCTTCTTCCTCCATGGCCTCTTCCAGTGCTTTGTCCTCGGAACCAACGGTTCTCCCTATGCGTTCAAGGGGCTACGCAAGTACGCAGGCAAAAAGATGCCATCCTGTGCTTGTTTGGTGGACAAGAGCCATGCTGGGGCAGATATTTTGTCAGCCCTGCAGGGGTAGGCCGAGAGGTGGTTGATGCCATGTCAGATTAAGCCAGGAATGGTGGTTTGCGACAATGGCACCAACCTCCTCTCCGCCCTCCGACAGGGACAACTGACCCATGTGCCCTGTGTGGCTCACGTCCTTAACCTAGTGGTGCAGTGGTTCTTGGGCAGGTACCAAGGCTTACATGACATCCTGAGGCAGGCCAGGAAAGTCTGTGTGCCTTTCCGCCAATCATTTAATGCCAGTGCTCGGCTGGCTGAGCTCCATAAGAAGTTGAACCTGCCCAAGAACCGCCTTATATGTGACATCCAGGTGAAACTCAACGAGGGCCATCAATGAGTACCTGTGCGACTATGGCACCAGGGCAGGGTCAGGGGAGCTCTTTTTTTTCACCACGCCAGTGGGGCATGATCAGGGATGCATGCACTGTCCTGTCAACATTTGAGGAGGCCACGAGGATGGTGAGCAGTGACAGTGCATGCATCAGTGACACTGTACCTCTTGTCCACCAGTTGGAGCATACACTGTGTGGAATAATGGACAGGGCACTTGAGGCAGAACAGTGGCAGGAAGAGGAGGACTCCCGTGCCTCTCAAGGCCCCCTTTATCCAGACAGTGTTCCTGCTGTCCCACCCATCACACAGGAAGAGGACAAGGAGGAAGAGGAGGCTTGTGTCAGCATGGAGGTGGAGCCTGGCACTCAGTAGCAGCAGTCTTTTAGGGATTAATTACAGTCCCAAGAAACCCGTGGACTTGTACGTGGCTGGGAGGAGGTGGCTGCGGATCAAGTTGTCCTTAGTGACCCAGAGTACTCCGGACCGAATGCCTCAGCTAGCCTACGCTGCATGGCCTCCCTGATCCTGCAAAGCCTGCGGAAGGATCCTCGTATTCTTCGGATCAAGGAGAGGGACCATTACTGGCTGGCCACTCTCCTTGATCCATGGTACAAGGGTAAGGTTGCGGACCTTATCTTGCCATCGCAGAGGGAGCAGAGGATGAGACATCTCTGGGAGGCCTTGCAGAAAGGTCTGTGCAACGCGTTCAGAGAGACTGGGAGGTTACAAACTCCTGGTCCTGGACAACATTTTGCTGAGGCTTGGGTCAGTCACAGAAGGAGTGGTGAAGAAGGTGGCCATCTGACCGATGCGTTCAGACAATTTTTTAGTCCACAGCGCCAAGGTATGATCAGTTTCAGCAACCATCGCCAGCGTCTGATTTATATGGTGCAGGAATACCTAGGGGCAAGGTCAGACTTGGACACCTTTCCCACCGAAAATCCTCTAGGTTACTGGGTCTTGAGGATGGATCACTGGCCAGAGCTTGCACAGTATGCAATTGAGCTACTGGCCTGTCCTTCATCCAGCGTTCTTTCGGAACCGCACTTTCAGTGCTGCTGGTGGCTTTGTAACCGACCTGTCCACCAACTCGGTTGATTCGACTGACCTTCATAAAGATGAATCAGTCTTGGATCACCACCAGCTACCAAGCACCTGAAGCTGATGTAACTGTCAAAAACCATGAATCAGACTGAGACAGAAGTACAATTAAATCACACTTGTTTATTAAATAAAAATAAAAAGGTAAATAGAAAAAGCGTAGTCAAAGCATAGCCAGAGTCCAGTAACCAGATCGAGTAGTCAGCCAGGCCAGAGTTCAATAACCATATCGGGTAATCAGCCAGGCCAGAAGTCAGGGATCCAAGTAGAGCAACAGCAAGCAAGATAAGGAGCCAAAAGGGATGACAGCAAGCCAGTCTTTAAACAGAACCGCAGGAGATGGTTTCTTGTGATGTGACCAAGGTGAAGGCAGAGGTGAAGTGAGCTGGACAGATTTAAGTAGGCAGGTCAGACGAGCATGATCAGGAACAGCTGGTAGCTGTGGAGAAAAATGAGAGTTGGTATTTAGCCAACAGCTGAGCAGCCCAGAGAAGGAAGGGCTAAGCCAGCTCTGACAGTAACCGAATAATTTATTTTTGAAATGTCACATCCCTCCAAAACTGCCTATGCTGATGCTGAGTGACTGTCCTGTTATGTTGACTGACTATCCTCTTCCTCCTCAATGATCCTGCTGATAGCTTGGAAGAACATTTTTGGTTCTGGGTGACGCCACCAGTGGCTAAGGCCCAATTTTTCAGCCCCTGTTTAACAGGGGCATGTAATTACAATTTTTGATGCAATGCTTTGCAGCAGGGCTCATTCCTGCACTCCAACTAGAGTATCTGGGAGAGGTTGCAATGTCGTAGCACCAGCACCAATGCCTAAGGCCAAATTTTTCAGCCCCTGTTTAACAGGGGGCATGTAATTACAATTTTGTATGCAATGCTTTGCAGCAGGGCTCATTCCTGCACTCCAACTAGCATATCTGGGAGAGGTTGCAGTGTCGTGGCACCAGCACCAGTGCCTAAGGCCCAATTTTTCAGCCCCTGTTTAACAGGGGCATGTAATAAAACATTTTTTTTATTACAAACGTTTTTTTATTGAGAAAATAGTAATACAGTTGATTGACAGTACATGTACATGTGTGAAAATCAAGAAAATAACAAAAGGAAAACAAATAAATAAAATTTTGAAGCATCCAAGGAAAAATTAGGCAAGATGCAGACCATCAGTATCTAACAGAGCATAACCTGTTTGAAATGGGGATAGGGTATATCTGCGAGTTATAATCTTGTGAGGACTGGTTACTCAAACTGGTGTTCAATCTTAAGGTAGTAGGGTATCTCTGTGAGATTTCCAGGCATTCCATCTGCATTCGAATAGGTGCATTTTATCCCCTAAAGTATATAGAATTCTTTCCATGAGCATAATAGTATCCATTCTGTTAAGAATGGAGGACAGGGGAACTGTGGGGGATTTCCAGTGTAGAGCAATGGCCCATAGAGCTACCAAACACATAATGTGGATCAGACATTCTTCACTGCGAAGGACACCCGGAATTGATGCTCCAAGAAGGCATACAGGGAGTGTGAGCTGTACAGGTGTACCAGATATGGTAGAGGCCATGGTCTTCACCCACCCCATAATGGGGAGAGCTGGTCACAGTCCCAAAATATGTGCCTAAAAGTACCTGGGACAGGACACCCCCTAAAACACAATTCAGAGGCCCCAGGAAAGATAGAGTGAAGTCTGGATGGGGTATAATACCATCTAGTTAATACCTTGTAAGCCGTTTCTCTAATCGCTAAGGACTTTGAAGCTCTGCGTAAGTAACCAGCATCGTGTCCTAGTCCCCCAAATTAAACTGTTCACCACAGTCCGACTCCCATTTACATTTATAAGGTGGTTCCCCTGGAAATCCAGTGGATAGAGCCGATCTGTAAATGATAGAAACCAAGCCTTTTCCCCTGGGAGAGTCACGGCAGATCTGTTCAAACATAGTAGAGGGAGAGGAGGGTGAACGGGCCAAGTGGGTCATATAAAAGTGTCTTATTTGCAAATATTGATAATATTCCCTAAGTGGAATCTGTTTTTGTGTGCGGTGGAAGGTCAAATGTAGCGAAGGAATTACCAAACTGCAGGTCCGCCAATGTGACCAAAGAGTTAAAAGTCCACCAAGAGAAACTTTCTGGGTGTTGAAAGGCTATAGTGAATGCGGGTTCTCCTAGAAAGGAGGAGCCTGGAGGTGCAGGCGATACTAATACAAATTTATTCTTATATAAATAAGTAAATAAGTTCCATAGTAAAATAGAGTGTGCCACTAGGGAATTCAGGGAGGTGATTTTTAGAGTAGACTTTGTGGGGGACCAAAGTATAGAAGCGAGTCTATAAGGTACGATGGACTGCGATTCAAACCTGACCCATGGAACCTTGGAGTCAGGGATATTCCATTGAGCTATCTGGGAGAAATGAGTGGCCAAGAAATAGAGCTAGAGGTTTGGCAAACCCATCCCACCAGACTTTTGTGGGTTATACAGAACATGTTTAGAGAATCTAGGCCGCTTGCCCTGCCAGACAAACCTGTTGACATCCTGTTGTAGCTTATCTATAAAGGGTTTGGGGATAGGTATAGGAAGGGCTCTGAAAAGGTATAGGAGTTTGGGTAGGAAGGTCATTTTAATTGCTGTGACTCTCCCAAGGAATGAAATATGGTAGGTGCTCCACAGCTTAAGCATATTCTGGAGCCGGGACACACATGTTGGATAGTTTGCTGAAAAGATTGAGGACCAATGTGGTGTGATATAGATGCCCAAGTAGGGTATTTTATTGGTTGACCAATGCATAGGGAAGGCACTCTGGAGAGTCTCACACTGAGCAAGGGGTATGTTTACGGGAAGTGATGTGGACTTCGTCATATTGACCGTGAGTCCCGAAATTGAGGCAAATTTAGAAAGTAAGGCAAACAAGTTGGGCAAGGAGTTATGTGGTTTGGTTAAAAAGAGCATGACATCATCTGCGTACATGCAGAGATGTGAGGAAGTGGATGCTAATGGGCATCCAGAAATGTGTGGGTGTAGCTTGATGGCAGTTGCAAGGGGATCTAAAGCTAGGGCAAATAATAGGGTTGATAAGGGGCATCCCTAACGGGTACCCCTACCCAGCGTGAAAAATCCAGAGTTACAACCCGATAGTCAAATTCTCGTTTTAGGGTGATGGTATAGGGCTTGCACCCCTCTTAAAAATTCCTCCCTGAAACCCAGCCGTTTTAGGACCGCGAATAAAAATGGCCATAGTACGCTATCAAATGCCTTATTAATATCCAGGCTCAATAGCAGAACCTGTTGTTTACGTAAATTCGCATCTTGTCTGTGATAAGTCTGTGTGGGATGAAACCCGATTGGTCGGGGGGGGGGGGGGGTTAGAGATTCTATAATGTTGGCCAATCTATCTGCTAGGGCTCGACTAAAGATTTTGAGGTCGTTGTTGATGACCGATATTGGTCTATAATTTTGCGGGAGGGAATGGTCTGTAAGGGGTTTGGGTAGGAGGGATGTTGCCTAAAGTCATTTCAGTAGGGAACTGATCTCCTGTAAGAATATTGTTAAACATGCTAGTAAGGCATTGAATTAAAATAGGGGCGTAATGTTTGTAGTAATTAGCCATGAGGCCATCCGGGCCACCGAGGGCTTCAGAGATTTGACAACCCCTAGCAGTTCATCCTCTGTGAAGGGGGCATTAAGAGCGTCTGTTTGTGACTCAGAAAGGGTGGGTAGGGGCAAGGAGGATAGCCAATCATGGGCAGTTTGGTCAGGAAAAGGAGGTGGGTGAGAAAGTAATTTGAAGTAGAAGTTTTCAAAAATATGCAGGACATCCTGAGGGTGGGAAACTACATTACCTGAGGAATTACGGAGTTTATAAAGATGTGGAAGATGCAGTGTTTGATTTAACTTACGGGCAAACATAGAAGATGCAGTGTTGCTGTGAAGGAGAAATTTGGCCTTGGACCAACGAAGAGCCTTTTCAGTTTTAGTGGATAACAAAGTATCCAACTCAAGTCTCTTCTGAGATACCATGTGTTCGCTGGACCTTGATGGGTTCCCTATTTGAAATTTATGTAGTTGGCCCAGCTCGGTAGTTAAAGTGTAAATTTGTTGCCATCGTTCCTTGTGTTTTCGTGATGCTATACTAATAAGATGGCCTCTCAGCACCGCCTTATTGGTGACCCAGAGAGTACTAGGAGATATATCAGGGGTGGCATTAATAGTGAAATATTCTTGAATGGCTGTAGAAATGTATTGGCGTACAATAAGGTCCGTGAGGAGGGAATCATTCAACCTCCACGTGTAGGGGGTGTCTGATAGGCCAATTAGAGAGGTAGATAAGGAGACCATATTATGGTCAGACCAGGGGCAGAGATGGATAGCAGATTGTGTGGCGTTGGCCAAGATGATGGGAGTGCAGAAAATATAGTCCAATCTAGCAAATGAGTTATGGGGATGGGAGAAAAAGGTGAAATCTTTTGCACTCATATTATGTGCTCTCCAGGCATCGGCTAGTTGGAATTATTGGAGTGTTTTGGACATTGACTTGGGGAAAGATGAGCTTGATTGGGAGGCATGGCTTCTGTCCATCTGAGGGTGGGCTACTAGATTAAAGTCCCCGCCAACAAACATGGGTGTGGAAGAATATCTTTCCAAAATCTTAAAGAAGGTAGTAAAGAACGTGGCTTGTGCTCCATTGGGGGAGTACACATTTGCTATAGTGAGTTCACGTCCTGCCACTAAACCTTTTATGATAATAAATCTGCTTTCAGGGTCCCTATAGACTTGTTTCACCTCCAGCGGGAAAGAGTTAAGAATAGACATGTGCAGAGTAAAATATTTCGTTTCGGAATTTCGTTTTCGTCTGAAAACTTAATTTATTTAGTTACTCCCGAAATTCGTTTTTATTTATTTCGTTTTTCGTTCAAAAATTGCATTCGTCCGAAAATCCACATGAATTACGGTCGAATCTGTCTTGGAAGGCTTATGGTGTCTGTCGAATGTATAAAGAAGATTCGACGGAGCTAACTATATAGCATACTTTAGAACCCTATTAAAGTCTATGGGACTCCAACGTTCAAAATCTAAAGTGCTAATTTTAAAGGCTAATTTGCAAGTTACTGTCCTAAAAAGTGTTTGGGGACCCGGGTCCTGCCCCAGGGGACATGTATCAATGCAAAAAAAAGTTTTAAAAACGGCCGTTTTTTCGGGAGCAGTGATTTTAATAATGATTAAAGTGAAACAATAAAAGTGTAATATTCCTTTAAATTTCGTAGGGGGGGGTTGTCTATAGTATGCCTGTGAAGGGGCGCATGTTTCTGGTGCTTAGAATTGTCCCTGCACAAAGTGTCATTTATGCAGGAAAAAAAGTCCTTTAAAATCACTCGCAGCTATAATGAATTGTCGGCTCCCGTAATACAGAGAACACTCATTGAAAGTCATTGATAAAAAAATAAATAAATAAATAAATAAAAAAAAAAGCGTGGGGGTCCCCCAAATTCAATTACCAGGCCCTTCAGGTCTGGTATGGATATTAAGGAGAACCCTGCCTCAAATTTAAGAAAAAATTTGACGTGGGGTTCCCCCTAAATATCCATAACCAGACCCTTCAGGTCTGGTATGGATATTAAGGGGAACCCCGCGTCAAATTAAAAAAAAAATTGACGTGGGGTTCCCCCTAAAAATCCATACCAGACCCTTTATCCGAGCACGCAACCTGGCAGGCCGCAGGAAAAGAGGGGGGGACGAGAAAGCGGCCCCCCCTCCCTCCTGAACCGTACCAGGCCACATGCCCTCAACATTGGGAGGATGCTTTGGGGGTCCGTGACCCCTCAAAGCACCTTGTCCCCATGTTGATGAGGACAAGGGCCTCATCCCCACAACCCTGGCCGGTGGTTGTGGAGGTCTGCGGGCGGGGGGCTTATCAGAATCTGGAAGCCCCCTTTAACAAGGGGACCCCCAGATCCCGGCCCCCCCCCTGTTTGAAATGGTAAGGGGGTACAAAAGTACCCCTACCATTTCACAAAGAAAGTGTAAAAAATGTTTAAATAAAACAAACACACTTTTTAAAAATTCCTTTATTAAAAATAAAAAAAGATTCCAGCGGCGGTAATCCACTCTTGCTATCCAGCGACGGACGGTCAGCTCTCCATCGATGTCTAATGTCATCCAGCGCAGCGCAGCATCCTTCTTCTGTCTCCTCCACGGAGACACTGGAGGCATTCCGGCGCTGACGTTTCTTATATACGGAGGGCGGGGCCACCCGTCACCTGACCCCGCCCCCCTCTGACGCAAGGGGAAACCCGGGGTTCCCCGTGACGTATGGGTGACCCCGCCCCCCTCTGATGTAACGGAAACCTGCCTGTGTTACATCAGAGGGGTGCGGGTCACCCCTACGTCACAGGGAACCCCGGGTTTCCCCTTGCGTCAGAGGGGGGCGGGGTCAGGTGACGGGTGGCCCCGCCCACCCTATATAAGAAACGTCAAGCCGCCGGAATGTCTGTAGTGTCTCCTCGACGGAGACAGAAGAAGGATGCTGCGCTGCGCTGGATGACATTAGACATCGATGGAGAGCTGACCGTCCGTCGCTGGATAGCAAGAGTGGATTACCGCCGCTGGAATCTTTTTTTTATTTTTAATAAAGGAATTTTTCAAAAGTGTGTTTGTTTTATTTAACCATTTTTTACACTTTCTTTGTGAAATGGTAGGGGTACTTTTGTACCCCCTTACCATTTCAAACAGGGGGGGGGCCGGGATCTGGGGGTCCCCTTGTTAAAGGGGGCTTCCAGATTCTGATAAGCCCCCCGCCCGCAGACCTCCACAACCACCGGCCAGGGTTGTGGGGATGAGGCCCTTGTCCTCATCAACATGGGGACAAGGTGCTTTGAGGGGTCACGGACCCCCAAAGCATCCTCCCAATGTTGAGGGCATGTGGCCTGGTACGGTTCAGGAGGGAGGGGGGGCCGCTCTCTCGTCCCCCCCTCTTTTCCTGCGGCCTGCCAGGTTGCGTGCTCGGATAAAGGGTCTGGTATGGATTTTTAGGGGGAACCCCATGTCAAATTTTTTTTAAATTTGATGCGGGGTTCCCCTTAATATCCATACCAGACCTGAAGGGTCTGGTTATGGATATTTAGGGGGAACCCCACGTCAAATTTTTTCTTAAATTTGAGGCAGGGTTCCCCTTAATATCCATACCAGACCTGAAGGGCCTGGAAATTGAATTTGGGGGACCCCCAAGCTTTTTTTTTAATTTATTTATTTATTTTTTTATCAATGACTTTCAATGAGTGTTCTCTGCATTACGGAGCCGACAATTCATAATAGCTGCGAGTGATTTTAAAGGACTTTTTTTCCTGCATAAATGACACTTTGTGCAGGGACAATTCTAAGCACGGGAAACATGCGCCCCTTCACAGGCATACTATAGACAACCCCCCCCTACGAAATTTAAAGGAATATTACACTTTTATTGTTTCACTTTAATCATTATTAAAATCACTGCTCCCGAAAAAACGGCCGTTTTTAAAACTTTTTTTTGCATTGATACATGTCCCCTGGGGCAGGACCCGGGTCCCCAAACACTTTTTAGGACAGTAACTTGCAGAATCTTTTCTCTCTGTCAAATCTTTTTTCTCTGTCGAATATTTTCTCTATATAATCTTGGACTAATAGAGGTAAGGTTAAGCACATTCGACCACAGGTTCTATAGACAGATTGTTATTGTCAGAGTCATGTCGAATCTCCTATTCTATATCGAACTGTTGTAACAATGAAAACGAAAATAAAGCATTTATTTATGTCGGATCTTTCGTTTTTCGGATTTTGTGCTTTCGTTATCGTTTGTCAAAACGAAAACGAAAATAGCTGAAATTCGGACGAAAATGCATTCGGACGAAAACGAATGCACATGTCTAGTTAAGAAAAAAGATAGCTACCCCTCTGCATTTTGATTGATATAGGGTATAAAAGGCTTGCTTATATGACTTATGAAAAAAGGATGGGTGTTTGTCAGAGGCAAAATGGGTCTCCTGTAGTAAAATGATCTGGGCTCCCAGCTTCTTATAGGTAGTGAACGCTTTTTTTTCACTTGTGAGGAGATTTAAAGCCCTGCACATTATGGGTAACACAAGTTATCACCATTTATTAAGGGAGAATAAATGAGGCTCATCTGAGAGGTTTAAAGGTTTTAAAGGTGCAGTGCCGAAACTCTCCACCACAAGGGGAATGCCAGTCAGGAAAGACCTTGGATAATAGTCAGCATTATGATCCCAGTCAAAGAGGTGACATCTGGAATGCTTCAAGAACTGAAATAATAAAAACTTAACATAACATGAAACAACCAAATAAACAACCAAAAAGAGTGCCAGTAGAACCAACTTACGCTGGACTAACAATGGGTCAGGTTGCAAGTAGCAAACACCTGAAACAGTAAAATGAGATATGTAAGGGGCAAAAGCTCCCTTAACTCCTAGAGTCATATCCCGTATTCCAGGGGAAGACTGGATATGAGAGCAGTGGGGTAGCATGGCATCGACAACCACCGAACTAGCCTGCTAGATAAAACCCAAAAAAGTTTAACTCAGATGTGCATGTATTAATAAAAGGACATGGGATATCTCCTTATCCAAAAGCCCTAGGTCCAATTCCAACCAGGAAAAATAAAGGGAGTCCCAGGATCAGTTTCCTGCAATAAGCGGGTGTGTGAGAAAAACCATTCCCAGAAGGGAAGAGGAGAGAGAGAAGAAAAAAAAAAGGGGGGGGGTGGGGAATGGTTGATATTCAGCCAGACATTTGGAGCATCACGTAAACACCCAGGAGTGGAGGTGATCTAAAAGTGTCTCCAATGGGTACCATAGTTGAGTGGCTTAAAAAAAAAAAAACCTGCAATGATGGCTCTAAGCTTGCAGAACCAGGATGATAGAGTCTTGCAGTAACCTGTCAAAAACTGTGTTCCAGAGGATCCAAAAAAGGACAGTAGATGGTGCTCAAACTTCAGGAGATTCCAGAGGATAAGTGTGAATTCACTAAGAACTGTGGAAAAAGTCCACAATGATGATAATAAAAGTGCTTGCATTCAGCTTTGTTGGGCATTTTGGCCAGCTTCATGTCTTTGACGTCTGCGGTCTCTTCTCGGGGACGGGGTACTCCAAATGGGTGTTGATCTAGGAGTAGAAGGGAGGCAAGGAAGGGATGCGGCATCTATAAGGCCCAATTTTAGCAGGATTTCTTGACCTTCCAACAGGGTGGTCGCCGTGTATGTAGTACCATTGTGAGGAACTGAAAGTTTAAAGGGGAAGCCCCATCTGTAGTGTATACGTGCGTTTGCGAGCACTGTAGTGACCTCTTTCATCTTACGACGTCTGTCCAGGGTGGCTGGAGAGATGTCTGGGTATATTTGAATTGGAGTGCCGTCCAGGGAAATATTGTGGGAATTGCGGGCAGCTCTGAGGATTTCCTCCTTAATAAGAAAGTCCTTTAGGCAGAGGACTATATCCCTGGGAGGTTTATCAGGAGGGGGCTTAGGGCGGAGTGCCCTGTGTATATATATGATCGCATTTAAAGGATTCAATCTCATGGTATGGAAGGAGGCATTGGAACAATTTGTGCATAGCAGGGATAAGATCAGAGGTGCTTTCAGGAACCCCTCTGATCCTGAGATTGTTCCTGCGATTACGATTGTCGAGGACCTCGACTCGGGATTGTAATTGAGAGAGAGTCGCAGTGAGGGTCTCAAATTCCCTGGAGAGATCATTGTGGGCTATACTGAGTTCATCATGCTTAGTTTCTAAGCGGTCAGTGCAGGCACCCAGGGCAGAAATCTCCTGCGTTAGGGTGTTAGTGCTTTTGTGCAGCTCCGTTTGGAACTTAGTTGCTATTTTGCTGTAAATAGATTCCAGACTCTTATCTAAGTCTGCTTTTGTAAGGGGGGGGGGTGAGTACTCACAATCTTGTGAAGGAGCAGCAAGGTCCTGGGTAGTCTGTAGTGAGGGAGAAGCAGGGCTGCCAGTGCCATCTTGGGACATTCTGTAGTGTTCCTGATTCCTCAGCAGATAGTTGGTAAATGACCTCTGCGCAGTCTTTCTTCCCTTTTTCAGCTTCGACGGCATGCACAACTCGGTCCGCGGGGTGTTGGGAGCTGTTGTGGAAAGTTTGGTGAACTTCTGGCCCCCATATGCAGGCTAAATCGTCGGAGTAGTGCGGAGTGACTCGGTCATGCGGCTGGTCCCGTGGAAGCCACGCATGCACCCCGGTAATTACAATTTTTGATGCAATGATTTGCAGCAGGGCTCATTCCTGCACTCCAACTAGCGTATGTGGGAGAGGTTGCAGTGTCGTGGCACCAGCATCAGTGCCTAAGGCACAATTTTTCAGCCCCTGTTTAACAGGGGGCATGTAATTACAATTTTGTATGCAATGCTTTGCAGCAGGGCTCATTCCTGCACTCCAACTAGCATATCTGGGAGAGGTTGCCGTGTCGTGGCACCAGCACCAGTGCCTAAGGCCCAATTTTTCAGCCCCTGTTTAACAGGGGCATGCAATAAAAAATTTTTATGCAATGCTTTGCAGCAGGGCTCATTCCTGCACTCCAACTAGAGTATCTGGGAGAGATTTCAGTGTCGTGGCACCAGCAACCAGTGCTTAAGGGCCAATTTTTCTACCCCTGTTTAACAGGGGCATGTAATTACAATTCTTGATATAATATTGCACAGCAGGGCCCATTCCTGCACCCACCGAGAGGACTTATAGTGTTGTGGCACCAGCACCACCACAGCCACCAAAGGCCCAATTTTTCTACCACTGTTCAACAATGGCATTTAATTACAATTCTTGATATAATTGTTCACAGCAGGGCGCTTCAGCGCCCACCAAGAGTCACTTTGAGGTCTTACAGTGTTGTGGCAACACCAACACCTTAGGCCCACGTTTCTGCAGAGCATATAGGGCAGGCCCCTACTTTCAAACATCCAACTTACAAATGTCTCCTACAACAGGACAACAGGAAGTGAGATGAAAAAAGCCCAAAAAATTATACAGGGGTGATAACCCTTACCTATGTTTTCCAAAAAGCTTAAAAATAGATTTTTGACTGGAGCTACACTTTAAAAATGTACCAGTTCAAAATTACAAACAGATTCTACTTAACATAACAAACCTACACAATTCCTGTCTTGTTTGCACAGCCTGTATACTGCTGTTCTGAGTATATAGGGCCTGGGGGCCCCACGCCTTTCCTTTTTTTATTTGGGTACGGGGTTCCCCTTAATATCCGTACAAGACCCAAAGGGGCTGGTAATGGGCAGGGGGGGCTACCCATACCATTTTTTTCTCAATGATTTTAATCCGTATTGCCGGAACCAGATATTACATTAAAACCACAAGCAGTTTTAAATTACTTTTTTCCGTTAAATGTCATTTTGTGCAGGGACTGTTCTAAACATGGGAAACACGTGCCACTTCACAGGCATACTATAGACACCCCCCAGGCACGATATGTATAGGAATATTTCACTTTTTTTCACTTTAATCGTCATTAAAATCAGTGCTCCTGAAAAAAACTGCAGTTTTTAAAAGAAATTTTGGCATTGACCCATGTCCCCTGGGGCAGAAGCCGGGTCCCCAAACCCTTTTCAGGATATCTTGCATATTAGCCACTAAAATTAGCTTTTTATTTCAAACATTCGAGTCCCATAGACTTCAATGGGGTTCTAAAGTTCGTACGAATTTTCAGTCCGTTCGAAAGTTCTGGTGCGAACCGAAACGGGGGGTGTTCGGCTCAACCCTAATGGTGAGCTACAAATCACAGAAGATAACAAACAATGTAGCGCTATAATGTCAAAAAATGTAAAGAACCTAGATATAAATCACCAAATAATCTGGTAGTGAAATCAAACTTAAAAGGCCAGCACACATATCACATGTTGTGCGGTCCAGTAAAAAGTACAGAAAAATATGTGCTAAAGTGAACTAACAGCATGAACATAAAAAAGTCCAGCTATGACAAAATAATGTGAAACGTGAGTCCAGATTAGGGATGAGCCGAACACCCCCCGGTTCGGTTCGCACCAGAACTTGCGAACGACCCCCGCGTTCGGTACGAACGTTAGAACCCCATTGAAGTCTATGGGACTCGAACGTTCGAATTGGAAAGTGCTAATTTTAACGGCTAATATGCAAGATAGTGTCCTAAAAAGGGTTTGGGGACCTGCCTCCTGCCTCAGAGGACATGGGTCACTGCAAAAAAAAGTTTTAAAAACTGCCGTTTTGGCGGGAGCACTGATTTTAATGACGATTAAAGTGAAAAAAAAAAGTGAAATATTCCTTTAAATATGGTGCCTGGGGGGTGTCTGTAGTATGCCTGTGAAGTGCCACGTGTTTCCCGTGTTTAGAACAGTCCCTGCACAAAATGACATTAAACGGAAATAACACCATTTAAAACTGCTTGCGGTTTTAATGTTATATCTGGTTCCTGCAATATGGTTGAAAATCATTGAGAAACATGGCATGGGTAGCCCTCCCTGCCCATTACCAGCCTATTTGGGTCTTGTACGCATATTAAGGGGAACCCCGTACCCATATTAAAAAAAGGAAATGCGTGTGGCCCCCAGGCCCTATATACTCAGAACAGCAGTATACAGGCGGTGCAAACAAGACAGGGACTGTGTAGGTTTGTTGTGTTAAGTTGAATCTGTTTGTCATTTTCAACCGGTACATTTTTAAAGTGTAGCTCCAGTCAAAAAATCTTTAAGCTTTTTGGAAAACATAGGGAAGGGTTATCACCCCTGTATAATTTGTTTTGTCGTCCATCTTTTTTCATCTCACTTGCTGCTGTCTCCTTGCGTTTGCAAGTAGGAGATGTTTGTAAGTTGGATGTTTGAAAGTAGGGGCCTGCCCTATATTATAGCGGTATGTACTGGGTACAGAGCACGCAGACAGCACGCACTATCTCCTAACACTACTGACTGCAAGCTCTATTATTAACCACTTGTTAGCCCAATGTTTGCATAAAGTGAAAGATGAAGTTATGCTGAGTAAATAGATATCAAACATGTCACTCTTCAAAATTGCACATGCCCGTGGAATGGCGCCAAACGTCGCTACTTAAAAAATCCCCATAGGCGACGCTTTAATTTTTTTTTTACTGGTTTCATGTTTTGAGTTGCAGAGGAGGTCTAGGACTAGAATTATTGCTCTCGCTCTAACATTCTCGGCGATACCTCACATGTGTGGCACATGCGAGCACATGGGGACATGGGCGCTTTAATTTTAATTTTATTTTTTTATTGTTCATTTTACTTTATTTATGTTAGTTTGACATTTTTTTCCCCAAAAATATATTTTTAATCACTTTTATTCCTATTACAAGAAATGTAAACATCCCTTGTAATAGGAATATGGGGTGACAGGTCCTCTTTACAGTGAAATCTGGGGGGTCAATATGACCCCACATCTCACCTCTAGGCTGGGAAGCCTGAAATAAAAAATAAAGAAAAGATTCTGGCTTTGATCGTACTGGCGAGTTGGTAGAAGCACCGGAGGGCGGTGAGGGGTGGGGGGGGCGTCTATGGCTGGGTATTTCAGGGTATCACCGAGTATGGCTGGGTATCTCTGAGTATGGCTGGGTATGGCAATTTATGGCAGGGTATTACAGAGTATTGGCGGGGTACTACAGAGTAATAGCAGGGTACTGCAGAGTATTGGGGGGTACTACAGAGTAATGGCAGGGTACTGCAGAGTATTGGGGGTACTGCAGAGTAATGACAGGGTACTGCACTGCAGAGTAATGGCAGGGTACTGCAGAGTATTGGGGGTACTGCAGAGTAATGGCAGGGTACTGCAGAGTATTGGGGGTACTGCAGAGTAATGGCAGGGTACTGCACTGCAGAGTAATGGCAGGGTACTGCAGAGTATTGGGGGTACTGCAGAGTAATGGCGGGTACTGCAGAGTATTGGGGGGTACTGCAGAGTAATGGGGGTTACTGCAGAGTAATGGGGGGTACTGCAGAGTAATGGCAGGGTACTGCACTGCAGAGTAATGGCAGGGTACTGCACTGCAGAGTAATGGCGGGGTACTGCAGAGTAATGGCAGGGTACTGCAGAGTATGCACTGGTATTGCAGAGTATTGGCAGGGAATTGAGGGGTTAAATTCGGTGAGCAGCGATGTGGGCACTGCAGATGCAGCCCACATCGCTGCTGACACCGATCTCTTTCCCCTCCGCTGTACCGATCGGTACAGAGAGGGGAGGGAGGAACAGGCGTCATAACATGACGCCGGTTTGTTTCCAAGTGATCACTCCGTCATTTGACGGAGCAATCACGTGGTAAACGGCCGCTATGAGCGGCCGTTTACCGTGATCCGTGATGCGACCCGGCGGTCACGGATGCTCTCGAGTGCGCACACCTCGGGGCACGCGAGAGCAGAATTCTGGGAGGCCGTTAATTAATGGCCTCTCAGAGTTAAACAACCGCCCTGAAGCCGTTAATCGGCAATGGGCAGTTGTTAAGTGGTTAAAGCTAGATCACTAGCTATATAGGTGAGGTGAATATAGTGGTGTATACTGCAGTCAGGGCACAGACAACAACCACTACACAGCAGCAAGATAGGAAATCAGCCAAAAACGATTGGTGTGTACTGTGTTGAAGGTACACAGAACACCCACTGCTTCAGATGCTAAGTAACACACTACACGAAGCTGCCTCAAAGGCGGCCTTATATAGTGTGGGGCGTGCACTACACAGCCTGAGCTATGATTGGCCACAGGCAGGATGCCTGTGGCCAATCATGGCTCTCCTCGCTGCCGGCGCTGCGATTGGCCAAGCATGCGGGGTCACAGTGTATGCTTGGCCAATCATGGGGCAGCAATGCACTGCGCCACCGCAGTGCATTGTGGTCCGCGCGCGCGTCACTCGAATTTTGACGCGAACGGCCCAAACGTTCGGAATTCGCCGAACGGCCGAACAGCCAATGTTCGAGTCGAACGTACGTTCGACTCGAACACGAAGCTCATCCCTAGTCCAGATGTTTCGTTGGTATGAACTATGTATAGCCTTCCGTTCACAGGCAGAAATGATTATAGAAAACGATGGATACCCTTACCGGAAGTGATAAACACAAACTACTATATAGTAAATGTGTCATGCAGGCTTATGTGCGTCACACACGATTCGTATACATCAGGCCATGGATCACCACGTGAATACTCACTGCCCACTTCAGGATCGATACACCTCAGATCTCCAGGGGTTCTCAACTCTCTCTCGAAGGTTCCGGTCAGCTAGGAGCTCGGAGCGGGTTCACCATAAACAAAAAGTAAGGACACAATGCCTCTCATAGTGAAAATCCACCATTGAAGGTTATATTTGATTTTTTTTTCCAAATGACAAAAAATAACATAAAAAATATAAAAAAATAAAAATAAATCACGTGATCCAATAAAAAAGAACAATAAAAAGAGCAATATGGGGAGCAGGAAACGCGGTTCGACTAATAAGCCTTCTACTGGGGCATTACCTGTCCCCCCTATATTGCTACCATATATATAAGTCTTAACAAATTAATCAATGTCTCCCACCTGTCAGAAAACACCTCCTCAAACACTTCCTCCATTAACCCTTGATGTGTGTGCACACAGCGCCGCACGCATTGACAGTACCAGCACCCAGCCAACATTATCTCACCTTACAGTGAATGGTTGAACACTCCATCCCAAGATAATAATTGAGGGCAGGTAACCATCAGATCCAAGATGGCGGCTGCGCGTGCATTCCACCGGGGTTAGTACAAGAAAAACGGAAATGTTAATCAACTCCAATATATAAATGAGCTATTATCAAAGATTATACCACAAAGCCAGATCCTGCCGTCTATATGTAAGGGCAGCAAATCTAACAATCCATGTTTGCACAATACTGTCCCGTTTGTTTCTGTGCAATACACAAAGGAGGAAGCAAAACACTGTCTGCATTCCAAGCCTCTATCCGAAAATGGAAGTGATCATACGTCACTTCCGGTTCCGGGAGATAGAGTACATTACATACAGAGTAGAACAGAACCATTTCAATGGGGAGGAAGCAAACCTATTGTTTGCATTCCACACCTCAATGTGAAACTCAAAGGGTAAAATAAATAGCGGCCGGAAGTGAGCCAGGACCACATACCAAGCCTCATTCTCAAACCAGAAAAGGTCAAAATGCCTGAATTAATTTAATAATGCAATCAATAATCTGCTACACTCAGGCCGCGTACACACGGGCGGACTGTTCGCCCAACCTTGTCCGCTGAACAGTGTTTGGGCGGACAGTCCGCTCGTGTGTGGGCTTTTCAGCGGACAGTTTCAGCGGACAGTTGGACGGACAAAGTCTTTCGGAAATTCCGAAAAACTGTCCGCTGAAACTGTGTTTGAGCGAACAGTCCGCCCGTGTGTGGGCCTGTCCGCTGTACTTTCGAAATGAGCGGACTGTTCCCTCTCGGAAAGTCCGCCCATTTCGAGCGCGTGTACAGGTAGGCGGGGCCCGCGAAGGAGACGTCGCGGGCTCCGCCGCCTGGAATGGGCTTAAAGGGGAACCCCAACGCCGAAAAAAATCGGCGTGGGGGTTCCCCCAAAGTCCACACCAGACCCTTGTCCGAGCACGCTACCCGGCCGGCCAGGAAAGGGGGGCGAGCGAGCGCGCCCCCCCTCCTGAGCCGTACCAGGCCGCGTGCCCTCAACATGGGGGGTGCCTTGGGGAAGGGGGGGCCGCGCGGCCCCCCCACCCCAAAGCACCTTGTCCCCATGTTGATGAGGACAAGGGCCTCTTCCCGACAACCCTGGCCGTTGGTTGTCGGGGTCTGCGGGCGGGGGGCTTATCGGAATCCGGGAGCCCCCTTTAAGAAGGGGGCCCCCGGATACCGGCCCCCCACCCTATGTGAATGAGTATGGGGTACAATGTACCCCTACCCATTCACCTGTGAAATAAAGTACAAAAAAAAACACAACACAGGGGAAAAAATATTTTATTGCACAGCTCCGGGGGTCTTCCGTCTTCGGGGTCTTCTCGCCGGACTCCTCCGCTATGTGTGTGTAGCTCTTTTACTAGCGGAGGAGTCCGGCTTTCTTCCTCCCCGCCGCCGGCCTCTTCTCCCGACTTCGGGGGTCTTGTCCCCCTCTTCGGTTCTTCTGCCGGGCCACCGCGCCTTCTTGTAGCTCTTTTGCAGGCGGTGGCCCGGTCTTCTGTCGCCGCTGCCTTCCGTTCTTCTGTCGCCGCCTTCGGTTCTTCTGCCGGGCCACCGCGCCTTCTTGTAGCTCTTTTACAGGCGGTGGCCCGGTCTTCTGTCGCCGCTGTCGCTGTCGCCGCCTTCCGTTCTTGTTCTTGTTCTTCTTCTCCAGGCGATGTTGACACGTCGCTCCCTCCGGCCGGAATGCCAGAGCCGCGCTGTGCGGTCACTTATATAGTGACAATGGGGCGGGGTCACATGGTATATGTCACATGGGTTGGTCACATGGGTTGATGTCACATGGGGACTATGACATCGTAAGGGGGCGGGGTCACCATGTGACCAACCCATGTGACATATACCATGTGACACCGCCCCATTGTCACTATATAAGTGGCAGCGGAGCGTGTCCCTGGCATTCCGGCCGGAGGGAGCGACGTGTCAACATCGCCTGGAGAAGAAGAAGAAGAAAAAGAACGGAAGGCGGCGACAGCGACAGCGGCGACAGAAGACCGGGCCACCGCCTGTAAAAGAGCTACAAGAAGGCGCGGTGGCCCGGCAGAAGAACCGAAGAGGGGGACAAGACCCCCGAAGTCGGGAGAAGAGGCCGGCGGCGGGGAGGAAGAAAGCCGGACTCCTCCGCTAGTAAAAGAGCTACACACACATAGCGGAGGAGTCCGGCGAGAAGACCCCCGAAGACGGAAGACCCCCGGAGCTGTGCAATAAAATATTTTTTCCCCTGTGTTGTGTTTTTTTTTGTACTTTATTTCACAGGTGAATGGGTAGGGGTACATTGTACCCCATACTCATTCACATAGGGTGGGGGGCAGGTATCCGGGGGCCCCCTTCTTAAAGGGGGCTCCCGGATTCCGATAAGCCCCCCGCCCGCAGACCCCGACAACCAACGGCCAGGGTTGTCGGGAAGAGGCCCTTGTCCTCATCAACATGGGGACAAGGTGCTTTGGGGTGGGGGGGCCGCGCGGCCCCCCCTTCCCCAAGGCACCCCCCATGTTGAGGGCACGCGGCCTGGTACGGCTCAGGAGGGGGGGCGAGCGAGCCGTACCAGGCCGCCCGGGTAGCGTGCTCGGACAAGGGTCTGGTGTGGACTTTGGGGGAACCCCCACGCCGATTTTTTTCGGCGTTGGGGTTCCCCTTTAAGCCCATTCCAGGCGGCGGAGCCCGCAAAGTCTCCTTCGCGGGCCCCGCCTACCTGTACACACGCTCGAAATGGGCGGATTTGCCTCCTCCTTACGTGGGCGAGTCCGTTCATTTCAAAAGTTGAGCGAACTGTTTGCCCAACCTTGTTCGTCAAACAGTCCGCTCGTGTGTGGGCAAGTCCGCTCATGCAAATTTTGAGCGGACTGTTTGCCGAAACTGTTTGACGAACAAGGTTGGGCAAACAGTCCGCGCGTGTGTACGCGGCCTCAGATAAAAACAAATAGGGGCAAAAATAAAAATATGTACTTGGAAGAGAAGGCTGCCCTCTTTCTAACCCAGTCATACTTATCCCACCCATCTACATCTGATACAACAATTACGGAGTGGGGATCCATCCTAAGGCAGAACTCTAACTACCAGAATAATGTATGCATTCATAATACAGAAAAAAATAGTAATAGAATAATCCATCAATATTCCAGAGTAAAAAATAATCCAGAGTCATAAATAATCAATAAATATAGCTAACATTATCAGCGAATGTGATTATATGCTAGCAATAATAAAAAAAGAAAACATTGCATGCTAACAACTTCAAGATATGAAAGGATGTCCTCATGCTAAGGCCATTATAGACAAAACTGTCATATAACATCGGAGTGAGTGCACTCATCGGTCAAATAATCGAAAAAATGACCACTTAAAAATCCAAAAAAAGAAAATTGGGAAACTAAATCAAAAATAAATAAATAATAAAAATGAATAATTAATGAATGAAAAAAGGGGAAAGGAACAAAGAAATACGAGCCGAGGCGCCACTCACCCACGGTCTATGAAACTGTTGATGTCCCAATCAACATTCATGCCGTAGGGCGAGTAGCACCTCAGTTCATATATCCAATATGTTTCTAAGTGCGAAACGCCCCTAATCTTAGGTTCACCCCGCCAGTGAGGGACAAATTTGTCTATCACTTGAAATAGGGAGCCATTAGGGTCTCTATCATGGCACTCTAAATAATGGCGGGGACCGTATGCTTATCACAGCCTTTCTTAATTTTAGCAATATGTTCAAATGGAAGCTACAGACTTTATACCTGCAATATCAGATAGAATTTGGGGATTTTAACCTCTCCAGCACCTGAAAGATGATTAGAACAGAGGATACCCCCTCCATATATGGATAGACCACGAGTTAATAACTTAAACGCCTACCCACCTCCAACTGCTTTTTCTTCCCCTCGTAGGGCACGTCCTAAAAATTACCAACAGGAAGCAAATAGGTCCTTTAGACGGTACCCTGATGATAGACAGAGAAAGGGACCTCCCTTCAAAAATGGAGGGCAGGACCATAATAGGAAGGGGAATAACCCACCCTATTTACATAAAAAGGGGCCTGTGTGGAACGATCATTTGGCCTCTAATTATATGGATAGACCTATGAATAGGGAAGTTAATTATCAACATAACATGCCTATATATACACAGAACCGTTATGCGGTCCTGCGTGATGAGGATCCCCGTAATATACATTTTGATCGTTCTTACACAAATAGAGAAGATAGGTATATGCAGACCCCCTATAATCATGAATTCACGTCCAGCATTCGGGTTTTCACGAACCCAGTCCCAATTTCGCTCGAAGTCCAAACCCAAGAGAGGCAGTAGAGGAGGCTGGCGCCTTCAATGGAGGAAAGCGAAAAAGAACGCAGTAGGGAAGGAGATCTTTAACCTAAGCAAGGCCATACTTTCTGATGATGAGAAGGTTGTCCTTGACAAAGGGCTTAAGTTTGTCCCACCTCGACAATTAGATAAATGTCATACTTTTATTGATGTGCAGAAGTATGTACGTAAATTGACCATACAGAGACATTTCCTTGCCAATCCATCAAACGAATTGGAGGGGAGACCACAGGGAACTATTTTGCACTCAGGCCTCTCCAATCCGTCACTTTATAATCCACCGAACACCTCCAGTCATTTTATTAATGTATTTAAAAATGTAGTTCTTCGTGATTTAAATGCATTACCGAAAAAACGAGTTTATCATGATCCGTCTATTGTAGCTGGTTTAAAATCTCTGTGTGATAGAAAGGATCTTATTGTTCGACCAGCCGATAAAGGTGGGGGTATAGTTGTTTTAGACAAAACTGACTATATTACCCAGATGAAAAATTTATTAGATGATCGTACTACCTACAAAGTTCTTTTGTGTGACCCCACAACTGAATATAAAACAGCTCTTAAATCTTTAGTTGACGAAGGCCTTTCGTTAAAGATTTTGAATAAGAAAGAACATGATTTTTTGATCCCAGTGGCCCCACGAATCCCCGTGATATATTATCTTCCAAAGATACACAAAAACCCAATCAATCCCCCAGGGCGGTATAGATTCCGTCACAGCAAGGATTGAGAGGTATATTGATTTCTACCTGCAACCCTTAGTTAAGACCGTACCCTCATATCTTAAGGATACTCGTGATATGATCAGGTTACTTGAGAGTGTGGAATATCAAGAAGGTTTGCTTTTAGTAACGGCTGATGTATCGGCTTTGTATACATCCATTCCTCTAGATTTGGGTCTAGCTGCAGTTGAGTATTTCCTGAATAAGGGTTCCTCTTTACCCCCCATACACAAGAATTATATTATGGATCTGTTAACATTTGCAACGGAACATAACTACTTCTGGTTTCAAAACGTGTTTTATTCCCAAATCAAGGGAGTGGCTATGGGGGCAAAATATGCCCCCAGTCTAGCCAATTTGTTTATGGCCCAATGGGAGGAGGATGTCGTCTATGCTTACAAACGACCTGAAGTAGTCCTATGGGCTAGGTACATAGACGACATCCTCCTCCTGTGGAAAGGGGACCATGCATCATTGCAGTTATTTATGACAGAATTAAATGCTAACAAAAGAAGTATCATTCTTACTTTTGAAGCAAGTGTTAGTTCCATCAATTTTTGGGATCTGAAGATTTCAGTCATTAATCAACAATTAGTTCTACAGACCGATTTTAAGACTACCGACCGGAATGGTAACATTCCGGTCGATAGCTGTCATCATCAACAATGGTTACAATCTGTCCCTAAGGGGCAATTTATGCATCTTAGATGCAATTGTTCCCGAACTGAGGACTTTGTTATTCAGGCTTCTGTCTTGAAACAAAGATTCTTGGAAAAGGGATACAGATCTAACACATTGGATGATGATATTTGGGCAGTACAATGCATGGACAGATGCTCTTTGTTGGCTGATAAACCACGAGCCAAGGATGGAGATCACTTCAGATGGTCTTTTTTCACAACTTTTTCTATTCAACATAGGGAAGTTGGAAAGATTCTGAATAGACATTGGAAGGTGTTAAGTGAGGACAGAGTGTTGGGACCTGTGTTGCCCGATAGGGCTGGTATTATTTTTAGGGGCGCCCGTTCAGTGAGGGGTGAGATTGCTCCCAACACATTGGACCCTCCAACTAAACCAACATTTTTCTTCAATTGTAAAGGTTTTTTTCCTTGTAAGAAGTGTAACGTGTGTGCGCATAACGTTATGAGACGCAAGACTGACACCTTTGCATCCAGAGTAACAACACGGATATACAAAATGAGACACTTCACAACGTGTGCAAACAAGTATGTCGTATATTTAATTACATGTCCATGTAATAAACAATATGTTGGCCGCACAAAGAGGACTTTCTCTGTGGGTGTCAACGAACATATTGCTAAAATTAAGAAAGGCTGTGATAAGCATACGGTCCCCCGCCATTATTTAGAGTGCCATGATAGAGACCCTAATGGCACCCTATTTCAAGTGATAGACAAATTTGTCCCTCACTGGCGGGGTGAACCTAAGATTAGGGGCGTTTCGCACTTAGAAACATATTGGATATATGAACTGAGGTGCTACTCGCCCAACGGCATGAATGTTGATTGGGACATCAACAGTTTCATAGACCGTGGGTGAATGGCGCCTTGGCTCATATTCCTTTGTTCCTTTCCCCTTTTTTCATTCATTCATTTTTCATTTTTATTATTATTTTTTTTTTGGTTTAGTTTTCCCAATTTTCTTTTTTTGGATTTTTAAGTGGTCATTTTTTCAATTATTTGACCGATGGGTGCACTCACTCTGATGTTATATGACAGTTTTGTCTATAATGGCCTTAGCATGATGACATCCTTTCATATCTTGAAGTTGTTAGCATGCAATGTTTTTTTTTATTATTGCTAGCATATGATCACATTCGCTGATAATGTTAGCTATATTGATTGATTATTTATGACTCTGGATTATTTTTTTACTCTGGAATATTGATGGATTATTTATTCTCTATTATGAATGCATACATTATTCTGGTAGTTAGAGTTCCGCCTTAGGATGGATCCCCACTCCGTAATTGTTGTATCAGATGTAGATGGGTGAGATAAGTATGACTGGATTAGAAAGAGGGCAGTCTTCTCTTCCAAGTACATATTTTTATTTTTGCCCCTATTTGTTTTTATCTGAGTGTAGCAGATTACTGATTGCATTATTAAATTAATTCAGGCATTTTGACCTTTTCTGGTTTGAGAATGAGGCTTGGTATGTGGTCCTGGCTCACTTCCGGCCGCTATTCATTTTACCCTTTGAGTTTCACATTGAGGTGTGGAATGCAAACAATAGGTTTGCTTCCTCCCCATTGAAATGTATGTAGAGAATGTGTGAACCGGAAGTGGTGTGTGACTACTTCCGGTTTCACAACGAGGTTTGGAATGCAAACACTGGTTCTGTTCTCTGTATGTAATGTACTCTATCTCCTGGAACCGGAAGTGACGTATGATCACTTCCGTTTTCGGATAGAGGCTTGGAATGCAGACAGTGTTTTGCTTCCTCCTTTGTGTATTGCACAGAAACAAACGGGACAGTATTGTGCAAACATGGATTGTTAGATTACATATAGACAGCAGGATCTGTCTTTGTGGTATAATCTTTGATAATAGATCATTTATATATTGGAGTTGATTACCATTTCCGGTTTTCTTGTACTAACCCCGGTGGAATGTACGCGCGGCCGCCATCTTGGATCTGATGGTTACCTGCCCTCAATTATTATCTTGGGATGGAGTGTTTAAGCATTTACTGTAAGGTGAGATAATGTTGGCTGGGTGCTGGTACTGTCAATGCGTGCGGCGCTGTGTGCACACACATCAAGGGTTAATGGAGGAGGTGTTTAAGGAGGTTTTTTCTGACAGATGGGAGACATTGATTAATTTGTTAAGACTTATATATATGGTAGCAATATAGGGGGGACAGGTAATGCCCCAGTAGAAGGCTTATTAGTCAAAACGCGTCGGGCTAGCGTTTCCTGTTCCCCATATTGCTCTTTTTATCGTTCATTTTTATTGGATCACGTGATATTTTTTTGGGGATATTTTTTATGTTATTTTTTATATGTCATTTGGAAAAAAAAAAATCAAATAAAACCTTCAATGGTGGATTTTCACTATGAGAGGAATTGTTTCTTTACTTTTTGTTTATGGTGAACCCGCTCCGAGCTCCTAGCTGACCGGAACCTTCGAGAGAGAGTTGAGAACTCCTGGAGATCTGAGGTGTATTGATCCTGAAGTGGGCAGCGAGTATTCGGGTGGTGATCCATGACCTGATGTATGCGAATCGTGTGTGATGCACATAAGCCTGCATGACACATTTACTATATAGTAGTTTGTGTCCATCACTTCCGGTAAGGGTATCCATAGTTTTCTATAATAATTTCTGCCTGTGAACGGAAGGCTATACATAGTTCATACCAACGAAACATCTGGACTCGCGTTTCACGTTATTTTGTCATAGCTGGACTTTTTTATGTTCATGCTGTTAGTTCACTTTAGCACATATTTTTTTTTATTTTTTACTGGACCGCACAACATGTGATATGTGTGCTGGCCTTTTAAGTTTGATTTCACTACCAGATTATTTGGTGATTTATATCTAGGTTCTTAAAATTTTTTGACATTATAGCGCTACATTGTTTGTTATCATTTGTTATTTTGACTTAGTTTGTTTGTATGTTAGCTGCTGTTTTGTGTTATATCACAATTTTTGTCACTTATATAGGGAGCGCAGTGTTTTCCCCCTCTTTTTGATTTGTACAAATCACAGAAACCAGAGTTAGTAGCCAATATACCTTTTTTTTTATAATTGTAATTTTTATTAATTTTTCAAAGCAAATACAATATAATTGAGCATTGGAAAATTCAATAAGCAGAAATGAACATAGATTATAACATTAACATTGATTACAGAAGACAGAGAATAATGTCCACATATGCAGGCACAAGGGTGAACTGCATAACCATATCTTGTACAGTGAATAACAAACAGTTTATGTAAACCAAAACAAAAAAAATCCATTCAACAGAAGGCCAGTGGCCAGAGAAAGACAAAGCAACCAAACAATCACATGGTCATCCTGGTGAATCGCCGGAGGGGGTGAGTTACCTGGGGGATTATGTAGGGAAAGATGGGAGTAGTAGCCAGCAAGGAGGTGCTACGACTGGCAGCTGCGATCAGAAGGCTGTATAGGTAGGGGGGCCCCATATTCCGACTGATCCCAGGGTTCCCACACTTTATCGAACTGGGGAACCAAATCATACACCGAGGCCGTCAGATACTCCATTCTCCGAATTTCGGACACCAATTGGAGAAATCTAGGCCAGGGGGGAGTTGCTCCAGACAGCCAACACAATGGGACAAGCCTCTTAGCAGCTAGTAAAATGTAAGAGACCAGCCGGTTGGTATTTTTAGGTAGGCCTGGGACAGGGAGACCCAACAAACAATGTAAGGGAGCGATCGGGAGGGACACCCCTGTCACCTCCACCACCAACGACCCCACCGCTATCCAAAAAGGTTGTAACAGGGGGCATTTCCAGAAAATATGAAACAGTGACCTAACGTCAAGTTCACATCGCCAACAACGCGGCGAGACTGAGGGGTCATATTTGTGGATGACATCGGGGGTCCTATACCAAAACATGAGGATTTTTATTGCCGTTTCCCTTTGTGTGACACACTTAGAGGATTTAAAGGTAGATGACCAAATCCTATCCCATGTCTGTAGGGGGATAGGTTTGTCCAACAACTGAAACCATTTACTCATATACAGATTTGTAAGTTCATTTAAAGGAGTCGACTCATGGAGGATTCGGTGAATAGAGGAAATTAAATGTAGTTGATGGGGACCCTGAGCACAAAGGTGCTCAAAGGCCGTGGGACTGTCAAGGATTAAAGTCGGATATTTGGAGCTAAAGAAGGGTCTAACCTGTAGGTAAAAGTAAAACGAGTGCTTGGGGATGTCATATTTTTCACGTAAAGTCTCAAAGGCATGAAGTCTACGTGAAACAGGGTTCACCAGGTTTCTGAGTTGGAAAAGGGGGGGATCTAGCCACGGGGAAATCCTACCCAGAGACAGTCCATCAGGGATAATAGGGTTAAACAAGACATTCGTGAGGGGGGGCAGGCTGAGGAGAGGGAGTACTTTTTGCTGCACTTTTGCCACACGTCCAAGGTAAAGGACATTGGGGCCGTACATTGACACCTAAGGTTAGGATGTAGTGGGGATGGAGCGCCTCAGATCAAGGAGCATGGGTGAACCGGATATAGGACCCCCTTCTCAATAGCAGCCCACTGACTCGTGGCACTAAGAGAGGACCAGGTAGTAATAATTCATACATGGGTAGCATGATAATATTTCACAATATCCGGAGCCCCCAATCCCCCCGATCTCTAGGCGCAAACACCACTGAACTGGCAAAGCGATGAGACCTGTCAGCCCATATACATTTTAGAAAACGTCTTCAGAGAAGTTTAAGCTGTGGGGTTGGGATGGCAACTGGCAGTGTCTCAAAGTGGTAGAGCAATCTGGGCAAGACTGACATTTTAAGGACGTTGATCCTGCCCAGTAGGGACAAAGGGTATTTAGACCAGGTCAGTAGGGAATTATTTATATCCTGAACCAGGGCAGGAAAGTTTGCACGGAACAGGTGGGAATAAGAAGGAGTCAAAAAAACCTCCAAGTATTTGAGTGAGTCATTGCACCATCTATAAAGATAAGTTTCTTTCAGGCTAGAGAGTTGTGTAGCGGGTATGTGTATGGGAAGGGCCTCAGTCTTGGAGGTGTTAACTTTGTAACCAGAGATACCCCCAAAGGATGATAGTAGCTTATGCAATGAGGGGAGGGAGACCTGTGGATTGGTAATAGTTAGCAAGATGTCATCTGCAAAGAGTAATCATTTATACTCCCCCTGTCGCATCACCACCCCACGGATATCTGGATGAGAATGTACGGCCTCGGCTAGGGGTTCTAGAGATAAGATAAATAACAATGGTGATAGAGGACACCCCTGCCGAGTACCGTTTATCAAGGGGAAGCAAGGCAACAAGAAGGACGACATCTGTACCTGGGCAGTAACCATTGAATATAAAGCCTCAAGTGCTTTTAAAAAGGGGCCCTTAAACCCATAGACTTTGAGCGTGGTGAACATATAAGGCCAGCTAAGCCTATCGAAGGCCTTTTGTGTGTCTAAACTAAGTAGAAGTGCTGATTTGTTGGTCCTATCCAGAAGGTCGACCAGATTGATTGTGCGGCAGGTGTTGTCTCCGGCGTGTCTGCCAGGGACAAACCCCACCTGATCTCTGTGAATAAGTTTGGGGGCAAGAACTGATAGTCTAGAAGCAAGGATTTTCATAAATATCTTGTAGTCCGAATTCAGAAGGGCTATAGGCCTATAATTATCTGGGATGGAGGGATCCTTACCCGGCTTGGGAATCACTGAGATGAAAGAGTGTGAAAAGTGGGGGTGGGGAGGGGTGCCCTTTAGTAGAGAATCAAAAAAAGTGAGCATGTGTGGTCCCAAAATGTCTAGGTAGGTTTTAAAGTAGAAATAGGGGAGACCGTCAGGGCCGGGCGACTTATGCGATGGGAGCTCCAATATTACATCAGAGAGCTCGTCTGCCGTTACTGTTTTGTTTAGGGCCTCTAAATCACTCGACGAGAGCTTGTGAAGTTTCAGGTTGGAGAAAAAGGACTTAAATTTCTCTTGTGTAAAGTGAAAATGATTTTCTGGGGATAGATAATTATAGAGTTTATGGTAAAAATTGCCAAAAATGTTTGAGATTTCACGAGGGCAATAGGTCCTAGATCCGTCAGGCCGGGAGAGGAACTCAGGAAAGGAGTTGAATGCGTGCGGACGTAGTTTATTAACTAACATTTTATGGGGTTTATTGGAAAATTCGTAGAATTTCTGCTTCATCCAGAGCAGCCATTTGACTACCCAGTCGAGTTGTGCTGTTTTAATCTGTTCCCTAAGTAGAGTGACTCTCCGCAACCTCTCCACCATGGGGGCGCCCAGAGGCCTCCACTCAGCCGAGAGAAGAGCAGAAGTTAACGATCAAATAAATTCAGTCCTGTCTCTCTTCAGTCTAGAACTCTCTGTAATGCAAGCGCCTCTAAAAACGGCCTTGTGGGCTTCCCACAAGGTGGAACAATCAGGGGCCGACCCTTTGTTCAGTTGGAAAAATTCTGTAAGGCTCTTCGCAAGGACAGAGTGGGAGCTTTCAGATTGTAAGAGGTGATTGTTAAGCCGCCAGTGGCAAGATCTGGGGTAGGCCTGGGTGAGCAAGAGGTCTAGGGTAATGGGGGCATGATCAGACCAGGTAATCGGCATCACCTCAGAATGAACCACGTGTGGGATGAGAGGGGCGGATATAAGAAAGTGATCGAGCCGTGAACACATTTTATGAACTGGAGAATAAAAAGTAAATTGCTGAGCTGTGGGGTGTTTAATCCTCCATGAGTCGAAAAGCTGGTGGGATCTAATAAGCTGATGGAAGGAGGTAGCTTGGGAGGAAATCCTCCTGGAGGGTGTGGACAAGAACAGAGTTTGTCTATCTCTAGAGGGAGACATGACCAAGTTAAAGTCCCCGCCGACTATCATAAAGGGCTCTGATGGGTAATGGGGGGAATCAAACAGGCCACTAAGGAAGTCAATCTGACAAACATTAGGAGCATACAAGTTGACAGGGTCAGAGAGGTGTTAAAGTATTGACACTCTAAGACTAGGTATCTACCATGGGGGTCTGCATGGGATTTTTTAACCTTAATGGGACATTACTTTTTGATCAGAATCGCAACACCTGCCCTGCCTGTAGGATCAGAGGCTAGGAAGGAGGTAGGAAAGTGTTTGGAGGCAAACTTAAGGGAGCCATCTGCTTTAAAATGGGTTTCTTGCAACATAATCACGTCCACACCGGAGGACCTGAATTCCTTCAGGGCCAGCTAGCGCTTACATATAGAGCCTAGGCCCTTTACATTATATGACAAAATTTTTAAGGCCATAAGGGTGAGTTAAATGGGTAAGCATGTGTAAGTACCTGGGGGTTGTAGTACAGCCAAAAATAAGTAACATTTAACCAGGACACCATTCGACAGCTAGTATACCTTTGAGTGGTTCGATGTATTTACATCATGTTGAAAAGAGCAGGAACTTATAATTTAACAGTGCTCTGGGGAGATTGGGAAAAGATAAGTCTCAGATGAAAGGTGGCTTGGAAAGTTAGCCATAGTAGTTTGTTAAGGATGATGTGCAAATAGAATAGAAGTGGTGATGAAAAAAAAAAACTGAAAAAAATGGTTCAAAAGAGAGAACCAGTGCAGCTTTACTGCAGTAAGTGGGAAACCTGATTTGTTAGGTAGCAGAAAATAAAACACCTACGTCTTCAGGGGTGTTCAGTCAGAGTAATACTGATGGAGCTATATATTCCAGTGACCATTTGTTCTAGGGATTGTGCTTGTCCAGGCTCTTATTCCACTCCCTAGGGGGCTTGGATGTAGAGCGAGGGGCTTGTGTGTACGGAGGATATGTTGGGATAATTTTCCAGCTTTTTAATAGATGAAGCCCCTTGTTGAGTGTGTTAACGATTAAAGTTCAGCCTTCTCTAGTGATCGAAAGTGTAACAGGGTGTATAACTAACTCTGATTCTCCACAGTCATATATTGTGGATAACATACTTCCATTACTTTCTAGATTTCAAAACCAAAATAAAACTTGGAATAAGCTCCCCTTATCGTTAATAGATGAGATATGGATGCCCCAGCTTCTTTATTTTCTGCTCAATTACTACATTCATATGCATTTAAGGGTTGCTACCACTTAATATTTAGATGACGCTAGAGGGGATGCCTTGCTTGTTGTCATGCCCACCTGTTTGTTAATGTGTAAATTATGAGATACAGTTAAAAAAATGCTGGTTATCTCTTATTCTATCAAATATACTCCCATATGGGAGAATGATAGATTTCCTCAAACACTGGCTCTAAAGCCCCGTACACACGAGCGGACTTTTCAACATCCAAAGTCCGACGGAATGATTCCGTCAGACTATTCGATCGTGTGTGGGCTGCAACGGACTTTTGATTCGCAAAAGTCTGACAGACTTTAGAAAATGGAACATGCTTCAAATTTTTCCGACGGAACTCCGCCGGACCCAGTTCCTACCGAAAAATTTGCTCGTGTGTATGCTATTCCAACGGACTAAAACCGACGCTAGGGCAGCTATTGGCTACTGGCTATGAACTTCCTTATTCGAGTCCAGTCGTACGTCATCACGTTCGAATCCGTCAGAGTTTGGTGTGATTGTGTGTGGCCAAGTCCGCTCAGTCGAAAAGTCCGTCAGAACTCTGTCGGAACTCCGGCAGAACTCCGGCAGAACTCCTTCGGAAGTCTGTCGGACATAAGTCCTCCCGTGTGTACGGGGCTTTAGAGGCTTTCAGAGATGGGGAAAATTAGGAATAACAACCTTAACTCACCTATATAAGAATGGTATGCTTAAATCCTTTGAAGAAATGTTTGCAAGACATGCTTTATATGCCCAATTCTCTTCTGTTAGGATATTCTTCCCTCCGATCTTTGTTCTTGACAAGAGAGTACACACAAGGTTAACAAAGGGTCTTACCTCTACTACATATAGGGCATTGTCACATAGGTTTTTATTGAATTTTCCCATCCGCTCTAGGGCTGGCTGGAAAAAAGATATTGGTCCCATCCCAGAGAAGGTATGGGATAGTATTCTGTGGTCCTCACCCCTTTCTCCATTGCACAGACTGACATAGATTTTTTTTTTTTTCGTTTTCAAAGAGCTTTATTGAAAATAACAAGTGGAATACAAAGTAGGACATGGAAAGAAATAAGAAAAAATAGAAGGCATTACAGACATATCATAAGTAAGATACAATGTCAATAAACCACAGTGACAAGGGGCATAATATTCGAGTAAGTGCAAATAATCAATGGTATACTCCAGTTCCCTCATGTAGAAAGGGAACTGAAGGGGGAAGGGAAGGGCAGGAGGAAGCGAGAAGGAGCAGAGAGAAGTAAGAAGAGTGGTTGCCAGTAGGGGATCAAGGTTAGTACTTAGTTAGTAAGCAGTGTTGTCTATCGTCGTGTCAATCACATTGCAGTGGATTCAGGTTATTCTAGGAGAGTGTAGATCAGTACGGATACCCCAACATAAGGGTTATCACCGGGGGGTAAAGATTACAATCTAATCAGGTGCAGGGTTTAGCTCTAGGATCAGAGAGCCAGGGCTTCCAGTGGCAGTGGAATTTCCCCAGGGACATTTGCGATTTTGCAAAGAGGTGTTCCATCAGCAGGTGTTCATTTAAAATGTCAATGACATTGCCGATATTGGGAACATTGGGTTGCTTCCATTGGCGGGAGATAGCTAGCCGGGCTGCTATGAGAATTTGTGTGACAATAGGGCGGAAATGCAGAGGCCAGAGCGAGATGTCAAGACCAAATAAGGCCATCTGCGGGGTGATGACACGAGACAAACCAGTTATGCCATGGATGAAATTAGTGATGTCCATCCATAAAGGTTTTATGAAGGGACATCCCCACCAAACATGAAGTGTATGCCCGTCCATATTGCAGTGTCTCCAACATTTGCTGGAGTAAGTGGGGAAGATGCGGGCAAGTTTTGCAGGTGTATAATACCAATTGTACAGAATTTTAAGTACAGTCTCCCGGTGAGATACATTTCTTGAGTATCTAGCTGTTAAGTGGATTGCTCGATACCAGTCTGATGGTAGAAGATGAATGTTCAATTCGGTCTCATAGCGGGTAATAGCCAGAGGTTTTTCGGGTTGAGAGTGTCGGACCAGAAGGGCATAAAGGTAGGAGATGCCGCGGGTCTTGTTGTTGGACAAGGAAAAAAGCTGGATGATGCTTTTAGTGGAGTTGCAGGTGGAAGTTGGAATTGAGGCGAGGATGTGGCGTACTCTCAGGTAAATGTAGAAGTCTTTATGGGGGAGAGAGAATCTATTGGTGAGTTGGTGAAAGTAGAGGAGCTGAGTGTCCTGAAATAGGTCTCCTATAGTCCGGATGCCATGCGTTATCCATCTTTGCACAGGTAAATCTGGGGAGAGGAAGGTGAACGCTGCAAGAGGTAATTGGCGGAGAGCATGAGGATGTATTCCCTCTGCGTTTTGTAGCAAGGATTTCCAATTAGTCAGAGTGGCGTTCAAGGTGGGTAGAGAGGATTGATTGGGGTGATAGCCCATCCATATAGCTGCCAGGAGATGTGAAGGCGCTTGTGCAAAGTCAATTGCTTTGATGAGGGTCCAGGGCTGTAGTGAGGACATATCCCAGAGATTCCTGGTTTGGTCGAGCAGTGTTGCTTTATAATACAGTTTGAGGTTAGGCACTCCCAAGCCGGCAAATCTCGTTGGTGTGTATAGCAAGGAGGCTTTAACTCGTGGTTTGCGGCCTGACCATATAAAGTTGTTAAGCAGTCGTTGTAAACCAGCTATGTCAGATTGGAGCATTGGTATCGGTAGAGTTCTGAACATATATAGTATATGTGGTAATAAGAACATTTTACTAAGAGCTATTTTGCCTGCCCAGGAGGCCTGTACCTGTAAAAGCGAAGTGGTTAAAGCCTGTAATTTCTGGGTGAGCCCAGCCAAGTTAGTACGCAGTATTAGAGAGGCAGGGGAGGTCAGTTGGATGCCCAAGTAGGCCAAAGATGAGCTGGGAGCCCAGGAAAACGGGGATATAGAGGAGATATTGGATTTGAGTTGCGGGGGTAAAGATATTCCTAGCATGGCAGATTTAGAATGGTTTAATTTGTACAGAGAGATGAGGCTGAATTGCTGCAAAAGGTCAGACTGACATAGATTTTTATTCTCCATAGAGTCTATAGAATTCCCCAA
Organism: Lithobates pipiens; assembly: GCF_037356315.1. Lineage (NCBI taxonomy): Eukaryota > Metazoa > Chordata > Amphibia > Anura > Ranidae > Lithobates > Lithobates pipiens. The sequence continues at coordinate 56,814,743 of NW_027507718.1, read as the reverse complement.
TTTCTGTATGCAATTGGATTGAGATGTGAGCCAGCCTGTCCTAGATGTGCTAACACAGGCACATGACGTTAATACATCTTCTGTGGCGGTGCCTGAAACTTCAAAGATACTGGGTGGAGGTGATTGGCACCTTAAATGGGCTATTGGATACTAACATTCCAATTGAACCAATTATAGTGTATGTCTATTGGGCTACAGTGATATGTCTAGTGACACCCCTTTTATGGGTCAGGCCGCGTACACACGGGCGGACTGTTCGCCCAACCTTGTCTGCTGAACAGTGTTTGGGCGGACAGTCCGCTCGTGTGTGGGCTTTCAGCGGACAGTTTCAGCGGACAGTTGGACGGACAAAGTCTTTCGGAAATTCCGAAAAACTGTCCGCTGAAACTGTGTTTGAGCGAACAGTCCGCCCGTGTGTGGGCCTGTCCGCTGTACTTTCGAAATGAGCGGACTGTTCCCGCTCGGAAAGTCCGCCCATTTCGAGCGCGTGTACAGGTAGGCGGGGCCCGCGAAGGAGACGTCGCGGGCTCCGCCGCCTGGAATGGGCTTAAAGGGGAACCCCAACGCCGAAAAAAATCGGCGTGGGGGTTCCCCCAAAGTCCACACCAGACCCTTGTCCGAGCACGCTACCCGGCCGGCCAGGAAAGGGGGGCGAGCGAGCGCGCCCCCCCTCCTGAGCCGTACCAGGCCGCGTGCCCTCAACATGGGGGGTGCCTTGGGGAAGGGGGGGCCGCGCGGCCCCCCCACCCCAAAGCACCTTGTCCCCATGTTGATGAGGACAAGGGCCTCTTCCCGACAACCCTGGCCGTTGGTTGTCGGGGTCTGCGGGCGGGGGGCTTATCGGAATCCGGGAGCCCCCTTTAAGAAGGGGGCCCCCGGATACCGGCCCCTCACCCTATGTGAATGAGTATGGGGTACAATGTACCCCTACCCATTCACCTGTGAAATAAAGTACAAAAAAAAACACAACACAGGGAAAAAATATTTTATAGCACAGCTCCGGGGGGTCTTCCGTCTTCGGGGGTCTTCTCGCCGGACTCCTCCGCTATCTGTGTGTAGCTCTTTTACTAGCGGAGGAGTCCGGCTTTCTTCCTCCCCGCCGCCGGCCTCTTCTCCCGACTTCGGGGGTCTTGTCCCCCTCTTCGGTTCTTCTGCCGGGCCACCGCGCCTTCTTCTAGCTCTTAAAGGGGGCTCCCGGATTCCGATAAGCCCCCCGCCCGCAGACCCCGACAACCAACGGCCAGGGTTGTCGGGAAGAGGCCCTTGTCCTCATCAACATGGGGACAAGGTGCTTTGGGGTGGGGGGGCTGCGCGGCCCCCCCTTCCCCAAGGCACCCCCCCCATGTTGAGGGCACGCGGCCTGGTACGGCTCAGGAGGGGGGGCGCGCTCGCTCGCCCCCCTTTCCTGGCCGGCCGGGTAGCGTGCTCGGACAAGGGTCTGGTGTGGACTTTGGCGGAACCCCCACGCCGATTTTTTTCGGCGTTGGGGTTCCCCTTTAAGCCCATTCCAGGCGGCGGATCCCGCGATGTCTCCTTCGCGGGCCCCGCCTACCTGTACACGCGCTCGAAATGGGCGGATTTGCCTCCTCCTTACGTGGGCGAGTCCGTTCATTTCAAAAGTTGAGCGAACTGTTTGGCAAACAGCTCGCTCAAACAGTCCGCTCGTGTGTGGGCAAGTCCGCTCATGCAAATTTTGAGCGGACTGTTTGATGAAACTGTTTGACGAACAAGGTTGGGCAAACAGTCCGCGCGTGTGTACGCGGCCTAACACTATTGGGCGCGCCCTTTTTGTCACCCGTAGACAGATTGCTCTTAAGTTGACATCTCCCCATTCGCCAACTGTATCTGAATGGATTTTAGACCTTAATAGGATTATTCCTTTTTGAAAAACATATGTACTTTTTAAAGAATTCTATGAGTAATTATGATGCTACCTGGTCAAAATGGCTTCAATCTATGACTTAGGCACTATAGTAAACCAATATGCACTATGTACTGTAATATCAGATATTGCTTTTGTTTCTTTTTTCTTTGTCTTTCTTTACTTTTTTCTTTTTATACTACAAGAGCAGGAGTGGTGTAGGATTGGGTGGGGTTTGTTGTGGAGGAGTGGCTTGGATTTTTCTTTTGTTGTGTTTGGTTCAATGAGGTTTTGTTTGTATAATCTGTTAGTATTGTTTAAATGTCAGTTGCTTATAAAAAAAATTCTTGTGAGAGAAACTAGGGTTTAGGGATCTTGTGGATGTGATCTATTGTAATGTCTCCTGGAGTCAGTGAAGGTGCTACTTCATGAAAAAGGTTTCGTACAAAATGAGGCAGCTTGGAAGGTTGTACAGACTCAGGAATGCTTCTAAGTTTTAGGTTTTAGGTTGTTGCATCTGGAGTGGTCCTCCAGATCTGCAACTTTTGATTTCAGCCAGGTAATGTCATCTGAGTGAGACGTGTCTGCATCAACCATATTATTATAGGATTCCATACAAGCTCCCATGGAGTCTTCCAGGTCTTCCAGGTTGTTTACTCTTTTTTCCAGAACTTGTATGTCAGCGTTACATTTTTGGAAGCAGGCAAGTAGAGATGAGTGTAGGGAGAGTAGCATGTTCTTCATTAATATATCAGACATGGGCTGCCCTACTGTGGGGAATGAGGCAATTGGATAAGGTTTAGATGTTTTATCTTGTGGTTCACCTACCTTCATGAAGGTTAGAGAAAGTTGCAAATTAAAATATGTACTCTCACAGGGTGACACTGTGAGTGTACAAATAATAATTTGCCACCATCCCAGCAATGGATATGGATAAACTACAAAACTAACAAAAATGGACTTTAAAGGCACACAAGTAAGCCAACTAAAATAATTAGGTATGTTTATTAATGTAAAAATTAGAGTAGAAAATAATTATTCCATATACATACATATATCTAAAACACTCTATAATATGTACCCCACACAAACACTCTCATACCACTTAAAACTAGAAAAAGCAGAGTAATACGTCCAGATGGGCAAAAATATATCTGTTCCCGTAGTATCCAATTATAAACGTATATGTAGGATCCTGTGGATCAGGGTGTGGGTCCGGGCACAACTTTTTCATTTATTCGCTCGACATGTTGTGCGTAAGGATACACTTCCTCAGGATCATACAATTCTATTTAATACACATATAGAGAGAAATAACAAATAAATGTACATTTTATTAGCATAACACACATAGCTTGAAAAAGCAAGCAAAATTTTTTTAATAATTATAGATATAGAGAATTGCTGTCGATAGGGTCAATTGGCCATAGGTTCATCCCGCAAAAAGCTGGTAAGCCCCCCGGAGTCAAGAAGCAAAGTCCCCCACTTGGAGCGTAAATATATAGGGTAATATGTTGAAAAGATATAAAGATTGATGTTAATATATTGGAGATAGATTGCTGAGCAACGTTAGGATTAACTGGGCATCCACTAAATAATAGATTGTAACATCGATAGGGTTTAAGGTATCCAACAAGGGGTTAACATTCCTAGACAATATAAAGGGTTACTATAGATATATAAGCAATAAAGGTGGATCATAGATAGGAATTAGTGTCCATTGCTCAGAGGTATATTTCACTCTATACTACCTCAGCATAAAGTAATATAAAATATAGGGATATAAATTAAAATTACTTAGGCTTCATGCACACGAGACGGCAGTGAAAACTCTGCTCAAAAAAAGCTGAAACGCGCGTTTAGAAATGCCCGTTTTGCCGCGTTTGCATGCTGCGTTTAGCCGCGTTTGCGTTTATAAGCTTTTATAAAGAGAACATCATGTAGACCCCCCCCCCCCCCAAGCTCTCAAAGCATGTTTTTTTTAAACTATTTCTGCCATATGGGATGTGTCCCATAATTGCATGTGATTCATGGACGTCATTTTTAGAGATGTGTCTTCCAAGATGATCAACTTGCTAATCACAATCTAAGGTGTGGACAAGCCTAGCTTGGGGGAAGGGGGGTGGCTTGTGGAAAAAAAGTTTCAGTTTCATGAAGGATGGGTGTTCAACATGGAAACATGGTGGGGGGTTGGGGCTGACTAGACATTGGTATGCAGGTTTTTCTATGTGAAAAAAAAGACAATGCTATGGTTTGGCCAGACTAGGTGGAGTCACTGATTAGATTAGAAATTGGATGAGGGTTTGGGGCAAAGAAGTGGAGGCATTCCTCATTGTCCAAGCTACTGGAAACACTAGAGATTTTATGGGATTGTATCACAAAGTAAATACGCTCTATGAATTATATAAAGTAATTACAACATTTTTTTAAAACTTTTTTAATTGTTTGCTATGATTTTCCATCATATTTCTGAGTTTTCAGGTCCAAAAAATTGGGTTCCTTTAAAAACGCTTATAAACGCAAATGCGGCTAAACGCGGGTGCCGTGTTTATCCGCGTTTAGCCACGTTTTGCATCTGAAACGTGGAAATTTTTGCATCTGAACCCATTTTTTTGCTTCTGGAAAAACGAGGTTAAACGCAACTGCATAAAAACGGCAAAAAACAAAACTGTGCACATGGACACATAGGATAACATTGAATGAGTTCACGGGCAGTTGAAAAAAGGGTCCAACTGCTTTTGAACATGCGTTTAACAGCGTCTCGTGTGCATGAGGCTCTAAAAGGACACAGAAAATATAAACAGACTGATGCTGTGTACACACAGCCGGACTTTTCATCGGACTGAACTCTGAAGGACTTTTCGATGGAGTTCCGGCGGAGTTCCGTGGAAACTGACTTGTCTACACACAATCACACCAAAGTCTGATGGATTCGACCATAATGACCTACGACCGGACTAGAATAAGGAAGTTCATAGCCAGTAGCCAATAGCTGCGCTAGCATCGGTTTTCATCCGTCAAACTAGCATACAGATGAATGGATTTTTCGACCGGACTCGAGTCCGTCGGAAAGATCTGAAACATGTTCTAAATTTAAAGTCCATCTGATTTTTTGACAGCAAAGGTCCGATGAAGCCCACACACGGTCAAATTGTCAGACGGATCCGTTCCGTCGGACCTTTGCTGTCAAAAAATCCAGCCGTGTGTACACAGCATTAGCCATAGAGTTTACCATATGATCGTTCAAAAACTAAAGTAATGAGGTAACGTGTTGCTGATAAGCGAGATTATACAGATATGTCCCAGGAGAGGTAAGTATTAGCACAGAGACAGACATGCACAGCTGCTAGTTATGAGAAGCCAATATGTATTTATTTAGAAAGCCTGGTGAAACATTGTACAGAGACACAGGCTGAGCTATTACCTATAATGTAAAACAATGAGGTACCATCAGATAAATGCTATATTCAGTATTAAGCTTCAAAAAGAGAAATCAAAAGATAGGCAGGTAAAGAGTTGTATAAGATTGTTAGCTACATTGTAAATTGCCGTGCGGTGCAGTATAAATAGCTCTCCTGTGATTAGGGCAGTGTCTGCTGGAGACACAAAACACACTGAGTGTCTATATACATGTCCTGACCCTCACTCCCGGGCGGAAGCGGCACACACTGGCCTGGCCGACGGCTATTGCGCATTTGCCAGGGACACCAATATCACAGCGGCAACCGAGCAATGCACTAATAGCGGAGGGGACAAGGAGGGCCAGAGGTCACCCCATATCCCCGTCAATCGCCGCACATCTGACCCAAGGAAAGGAGACATGATGTGTGGCGGTACACGGCCAAACTGGGAGGCCAAATGCCTCAATAGCAATGGGCGGACCAGCAGTGGGAGAGCCAAGGACCCAATCAGACCACAGAACAATTAATTTAAACCATACAAAATACAAAGGTTATTGACAAACTTGTAGATAGTTAAAAACTACATATATTCATACTTTTTAACCCATATAATTAGCCATTAGAGAAATAATTGATATTAGTAATATTCATAATTAATAATTTAACAATAATTTATATTAGTACTTTTCTTAATCTTAGACTTTGTATCAGACTGACAAGGTATATTGCAAAAGGGGGAAGAATTTTTTTTTGCTCCATTGAAATGATACCATATCAATACAATAGTTGTACATATTGACTATTTTTTAGAACCTTCATTAGAGCATTTGAAAATTATAAGCAACGGGTTTAGCCAGTATGGCACCCAGAATTGGCCAGTGTACCTGCTAGGTTGTTACAGATCAATATCCAATCTTTCACAGTGATGTTAAGTATAAAATGCAATAAAGATCACATGATGTAGGAGAATTAAAGAGGATTTTAGCTACCATTCTACAGAAAAGGTTTGTATGATTGAGTTTCATTTAACCCTGGCAGACGAGTGGCATTTAGTCGCTCTATCCAGATAGTTTCTTTTTGTAAAATATATTTATCCCATCCACCCCCTCTGGGGCTTTTGGGGACGACGGCCAGAACAACAAAAGAGACAGAGGAAGTATCAAAGTGATGATAGAAATCTAAATGTCGGCTAATGAGAGTGAGCATTTTCCCATTGCCCAAATAATATATATGATCATTGATTCTCTGTCTCAGTTGTCTGCCCGTCTGCCCATCTTCCCCACTTAGAAGGCCCTGCAGATGCATGTCATGATGTATACCAGTCCCCGTGTGTCGCATGTTGCAGAAAATTTTGGATAGTAGATCTCGCTATTAGGGAGATGATTGTATGACCAGGTGCTACCCGTGGGCAGTTGTCCCTAAAGATAATTTTCCTGGGTTGGCACAACATCTTCAATAGGGTGAGGAGGAGATGCAGGATGTGATGGTCCAAAAGGGAATTTGCTGGACATGTCGTGTGGGCCAGTTCCCCTGTATAGACTATGGAGCTGAGGCTTCAAGTGGTCATGTAGAATGGCAGTCGCCCCCCCCCCCCCCCCCCGGATTACCTTACTACCTGGAAACAACAATGCCCGTGTGTGAAGTTGGGTCATCCAGTCATCACATTAAAACTGTCCCTTTTATCAGATCTAGGTGGACAGAACCGACCCACTGGACATAGTAGGTGTGAGGGGTTAGCTCGGCAGCGGGTGTGTGTGACCCCCTGGATGGGTTCACAACACAAAGTCAGGCACAGCAGACAGCGGTGTAGGTTCAAAAAACAAAAGATCCGGTTTATTTATGCTCCATGCAGTGATACATATAACAGCCAAACAAAATAAAACAAGAAAATAAATCCTGGTCAGCTTGACCTCTAACTACACACATAGACTCCCTGTCTAACAACTGGGTACAGCCTTGTGCTGTACCAGTCCCTGCCTATTGTAAAGGTTTTGCCACACAGGCGTTAACTCACCGCACAGTACAGGTGACACACTCCCCAGTCTATACAACACAAAACTGGTTCCAGGATGGAGCATCTCCCTATGCATGCTGAGGTTTTTTGTAGAGGTCTTAATGAGCCCACTTACTACAGCTGGGCTCATTAACTCTTCCCCTCTAATTGTAAAAGTCTGCATAAAGCCTGAATCTAGGACACACATATTTCCCATCCTGGATACAACCAGGTGATTTTACCTGCGTGCTGCCACATACCCCCCCCTCTTGTTTCAACCTTGGGGTTGTAACACAAGCAGCCAGACACGCATGTATCCGAGACAAAGCATCCACATTCCCCATTTTAACACCAGGGCGATGCTTAACTGTAAAGTTAAATTCTTGTAGGGCCAGGAACCACCTATTTACCCTTCTATTGGTCTCCTTGTTTTGAGCCATCCACTTTAAAGGAGCGTGATCAGTCACCAGGTCAAAGTGCCTACCTAGCAGATAGTACCAAAGGGAATCTAGAGCCCACTTCACTGCTAAACATTCCTTCTCAATCGTGGAGTAATTTACCTCATGGGACTTCAACTTCCTGCTGAGGTAAATGACTGGGTGCTCTTCCCCGTTCCAGACCTGGGATAACACTGCTCCTAACCCAACGTCTGACGCATCAGTTTGTACCACAAAGTCCTTAGAGAAGTCTGGTGAGTACAACACTGGCTGGCTACATAAGGCTGTTTTTAAGGACTGAAATGCTTCCTCAGCCTCTGGGGACCATTTAACCATAACCGACTCTTTCCCTTTCGTCAGGTTGGTGAGGGGCACAGCCTGAGAAGCAAAATGGGGAATGAATCGTCGATAATAGCCAGCGATTCCCAGAAAGGCTCGTACCTGTTTCTTGCTGTTGGGACGTGGCCAACTCTGTATGGCCTCGACTTTATTGACTTGGGGTTTTATCACCCCCCTCCCAATAGTGTACCCAAGATATTTGGCCTCCTCCTGTCCAATGGTACACTTCTTTGGATTGGCCGTAAACCCAGCTTCCCGGATAGAGTCTAGGACTGCTTGTACTTTTGGCAAATGTGAGACCCAGTCTGTGCTATGGATAATCACATCATCCAGGTAAGCTGCAGCATATTTCTGATGGGGCCTCAGAATCTTATCCATTTTCCGCTGGAATGTTGCCGGTGCATTCTGTAACCCAAACGGCATTCTCTTATATTGGAATGCCCCATCTGGGGTTACAAACGCAGTTTTCTCCTTGGCCGACTCGGCCAGGGGAATTTGCCAATACCCTTTGGTGAGATCAAGAGTTGTCATATATCGGGCTGTTCCCAGCCGGTCAATCAACTCATCTATACGCGGCATGGGGTAGGTGTCAAATTTTGTAACTTTATTTAATTGTCGAAAATCGTTACAAAACCGCCAGCTCCCATCAGGTTTGGGCACTAGTACGATAGGACTGGACCAGTCACTCTGGGACTCCTCTATCACACCCAATTCCAGCATCCTTTGAACCTCCCCACGTATTGCCTCCCGTCGGGCCTCTGGTATTCTATAAGGTTTTAGTTTTACCCTTTCTCCTGGCGGGGTGATAATGTCATGCTCTACGCCAGATGTTTGTCCCGGAAGCTCAGAGAAAATCTCTTTGTTACGAAGTACAAACTCTTTAACCTCCTGTTGTTGGGCTTTCGATAAGGTGTCTGCTATTCCAACCTCAGGAACTAAGCAATCAGGCTGTACTTGTGACAGAGTCTCTGCGACTAGGGATTCCCTATCCCTCCAGGCTTTCAGCAGATTGACGTGATAGATCTGCTCCGGCTTTCGCCTTCCTGGCTGTCTAACCCTGTAGTTCACCTCACTAATTTTTTCAATTACTTCATATGGACCTTGCCATTTGGCCAGAAATTTGCTTTCAACCGTAGGGACTAGCACCAAGACCCTATCCCCCGGGGAAAAAGTACGTGTCTTGGCCCCACGGTTGTACACTCTCTGCTGTGCTAACTGCGCTTGGGTTAAATGTTCCTTTACAATTGGCATTACCTGTGCAATTCTATCTTGCATCAGGGCGACATGCTCAATCACACTCCTGTGAGGAGAACTCTCATTTTCCCCAAGTTTCCTTGGCGATATCCAGCAGCCCTCTTGGGTGTCTCCCATAGAGCAACTCGAAGGGTGAGAAACCCGTAGAGGATTGGGGTACCTCCCTAATGGCAAACATCAGATAGGGTATTAGACAATCCCAATTCTTTCCATCTCTATCCACCACCTTCTTTAACATTTGTTTTAGGGTTTTGTTGAATGTTTCAACCAACCCATCTGTTTGGGGGTGATACACAGATGTACGCAATTGCTTCACTTTGTACAACTTGCATAATTCTTTCATAACCCGGGACATAAAGGGTGTACCTTGGTCCGTAAGCAGTTCCTTACAAATACCCACGCGGCTAAAAACAAGAGATAGCTCTTTGGCTATGGTTTTGGCCGAGGTATTTCGGAGAGGAATTGCTTCCGGATAACGGGTGGCATAGTCCAAAATAACCAAAATGTACTGATGCCCCCTAGCAGACTTCATTATCGGACCTACCAAATCCATTGCGATCCTCTCAAAGGGGACCTCAATGATAGGAAGAGGTACCAGTGGGTTACGGAAATGTGGCATAGGTGCCGACTTCTGACACACAGGGCAGGAGGAACAATACTTTTCTATTTCCTTCATGACCCCAGGCCAATAGAATCTCTGCAATACCCTCTCTGGTTTTCTCTGTCCCCAGATGACCTCCCAGAATGTGTCCATGAGCCAATTCTAACACCAACTTCCTGTAAGGTTTGGGCACTACAAGTTGCTCAATGGTTTCTTCTGCCCTTTGAGCCACTCGATATAGCAGGTCCCTTTCCATAGTGAAGTAAGGATAAGGGCAAGTCTTATCTGGGTTCACTAACTCGCCATCTATTTTCACCACATTTTCCCGTGCCTTTATTAGGGTGGGGTCTTTTAACTGTTCTGTGGCAAAATTTTCCCTGTGAACCTCAAGATCCGAAAACTCCACAGACGGCATGTTTTCATCTGAGGATGTTGGCTCCTCCCCAGTTTCTCGAGTTTCCCCCGCCAATACCGACAAGGGAAATTCAGGAGAGTCCTCACCACTCCCAGAGGAATTCTGGTCATCTTCCTGGTTTATAGGGGCACCAGTGGGGGGCTCAGGACAATCCCAGAGTTCCCAGAATTTTGGAAAATCCCTTCCCACAATAGCATCATGTGGTAAGTGAGCCACTAACCCCACCTGATGAGAGAGGTTACCTTTGGGGGTCTCAAAAAACACTGAAGTTACAGGATACTCTCGGGTGTCCCCATGCACACAAATAACAGCCACCCTGTTCTTCCCAGAGACCTCTGTAGTAACTAATTCAGCTTTTATCAATGTTACCAGGCTACCTGAATCTAGCAACACATCAACATGTCTACCATTAATACACATTTTACATAAATGTTTCTCAGGTCCCCGAATGGCAGTGCATGCAACTGTCGCAAACAGCGACTGACGTCTCTCCCTTATAAAGTCACATTGCATAGGCTCATCCACAACTGGGCAATTGGCTGCAATATGTCCCTCTTGCCGGCAGCGGTAGCAAATAATCTTTTTCACTGCCTCTTGCAGCATGGGCTTCCTGGGCTGCTCCCGCCAGACCTTAGGTAGAACTCCCACCCTCTCACTCTCTCCACCCTCACCCCTTGGAGTCATCTTACCCGCCACTGGGGATGATCTGGTCTTAGGGGGGAAAGTCCGTGAGTCCCTGGAAGAGGTGGTCAGGTTCTCTGTAGCCAAGTACCTCTCAAGGCAGGTCCACAAGTTTATCTGCATTTTCTGGGTCTCCATGGCTTACCCATTTTTGGATGGCAGTAGGAAGAGCTCTCAGGAAACGATCCATAACCACACGTTCCACAATGTTTGGTGCAGTCAAAGTCTCTGGCTGCAGCCACTTCCTGCTCAGGTGAATGAGATCATACATTTGAGACCTGGGAGGTTTTCCAACCTGAAAAGTCCAGTTATGCACACGCTGAGCCCGGACGGCCAGGGTGACACCCAGCCGTGCCAATATTTCTGCTTTTAGCACCACATAGTCTTTTGCTTGGTCAGGCTCTAGGTCATAATACGCTTTCTGCGATTCCCCAGTTAACAGAGGGGCCACCAGTCCAGCCCACTGCTCCTTAGGCCACTTTTCCCTTTCAGCAGTCCTTTCAAATGTGGTCAAAAACACCTCCGGATCATCCTCTCCAGTCATTTTTGTCAGTAAACGGCTCACACCAAAGGATGCGGTATTATTGTAACCACTTGCTTCATTGGTCTGCGGACGTTGCTGTATTAATGTCTCTATTTTCTGTTGAAAATTCTGCTCTTGCTTCTGCAACAGGTCTATGAAGCGGGCTTCAGATCGCTGCTGGGCTTGTTGCTGAGCTTCCAAACTCTGCTGCAAAGTTGCATTTGTCTGCTGCTGGGCTGCAAGGCTCTTTTGTAAACCTGCATTTGTTTGCTGCTGATTTGCATTTGCTTGTTGCTGGTTTGCATTTGCTAGAGCCAGCTGTCTCAGTATCTCCTCCATGCTGGCCTTAACAAAAAAAAAAAAAGTGCCAAAATTCTCCACCAACTGTGAGGGGTTAGCTCGGCAGCGGGTGTGTGTGACCCCCTGGATGGGTTCACAACACAAAGTCAGGCACAGCAGACAGCGGTGTAGGTTCAAAAAACAAAAGATCCGGTTTATTTATACTCCATGCAGTGATACATATAACAGCCAAACAAAATAAAACAAGAAAATAAATCCTGGTCAGCTTGACCTCTAACTACACACATAGACTCCCTGTCTAACAACTGGGTACAGCCTTGTGCTGTACCAGTCCCTGCCTATTGTAAAGGTTTTGCCACACAGGCGTTAACTCACCGCACAGTACAGGTGACACACTCCCCAGTCTATACAACACAAAACTGGTTCCAGGATGGAGCATCTCCCTATGCATGCTGGGGTTTTTTGTAGAGGTCTTAATGAGCCCACTTACTACAGCTGGGCTCATTAACTCTTCCCCTCTAATTGTAAAAGTCTGCATAAAGCCTGAATCTAGGACACACATATTTCCCATCCTGGATACAACCAGGTGATTTTACCTGCGTGCTGCCACATAGGACATAGCTCCACACTCCATGGGCTCCTCTTGCAGGGGAATTTAAGGCTGAATATGGTCCTGAGAATGACACCAACACTGTAGCACTTTCTCATTCCTTCATGTCAGAGCAGAACTCTGGGTCCCCGGGGTGATCACTCCCTGACTCTCCTGAGTGCTAGGTTTGGCAATGGCTTTGTTATCCATACTGCCAGGGCTCCTTAGGACTTGGCAGGTCCAAGTAGATACTCTACCATCTCCACCAGTCAGTCCATCATCTGTTACACCCCTTGGCTGACTCAACACTGAAGCTCATTGGATAATGTCCATATGTACCAGTTTATGATGGATGGTTCCACAATCTGTAGTTCCCGTTAGCTTCTCTGGCTGCAACCACTTAGTGACTAGTTGTAACAGTAACAGTCACTCAAAGGCAGGCCAAGATCTTCCCATTCAACTTCACATAATCTTTGCTGTCAGCCACTGACTGGTCTTAGTAGCCCATCTGCAGATCCTCTGATAGGAATGGGGTGATAAGACACCCCCACTGGTCCTAAGGCCATCTCTCTTTCTGCCGTTTGTTCGAACATTATCAGGAATACTTTCACATCATCATATGGAGTGAGCTTTTTCCGGAAATAGCTGGTTCTCCCTGTCACTGGGTTGATAGAGGCAACAACTGCCTTCAAATGCTGCACTAGAGTGGTAAACTGGGTCTGCACAGAATCCTTCTGCACTTCTAGCTGCCTTTCCTGGGTATGCTGAGCCCGTATCAGCAGGGTCTGGTCTGGTTGGCTTTTGAGGAGGCCTGAATCAGGGCTCTTACTAGGGATGAGCTTCGAGTTCGAGTCGAACTCATGTTCTACTCGAACATTGCCTGTTCGCCTGTTCAGCGAACAGTGAACAATTTGGGCTGTTCGCAGCAAATTCGAAAAGCCGGAACACCCTATACAAGTCTATGGGAGAAATCTAAAGTGCTCATTTTAAAGGGTAATATGCAGGTTACTGTCCTAAAAAGTGTTTGGGGACCCGGGTCCTGCCCCAGGGGACATGGATCAATACAAAAAAAAGTTTTAAAAACGGCCGTTTTTTCAGGAGCAGTGATTTTAATAATGATTAAAGTGAAACAATAAAAGTGTAATATTCCTTTAAATTTCGTAGCTGGGGGGTATTTATAGTATGCCTGTGAAGGGGCGCATGTTTCTGGTGCTTAGAACTGTCGCTGCACAAAGTGTCATTTGTGCAGGAAAAAAAGTCTTTTAAAATCACTTGCGGCTAAATTGTCGGGTCTCCGTAATACAGAGAACACTCAATGAGTGTTCTCTGTATTAGCCGACAATTCATTCATTCATTGATTAAAAAAAAAAAAAAAAAAAAAAAAAAGCGCGGGGGTTCCCCTAAATTCAATCAAAAGGCCCTTCAGGTCTGACATGGATATTAAGGGGAACCCCGTGTCAAATTTAAAAAAAAAATTGACGTGGGGGTCCCCCCAAATATCCATACCAGACCCTTCAGGTCTGATATGGATATTAAGGGGAACCCCGCATCAAATTTAAAAAAAAAATTGACGTGGGGGTCCCCCTAAATATCCATACCAGACCCTTTATCCGAGCACGCAACCTGGCAGGCCGCAGGAAAAGAGGGGGGGACGAGAGAGCGGCCCCCCCTCCCTCCTGAACCGTACCAGGCCACATACCCTCAACATTGGGAGGATGCTTTGGGGGTCTGTGACCCCTCAAAGCACCTTGTCCCCATGTTGATAAGGACAAGGGCCTCATCCTCACAACCCTGGCCGTTGGTTGTGAGGGTCTGCGGGCGGGGGGCTTATCAGAATCTGGAAGCCCCCTTTAACAAGGGGACCCCCAGATCCCGGCCCCCCCCTGTTTGAAATGGTAAGGGGGTACAAAAGTACCCCTACCATTTCACAAAGAAAGTGTCAAAATGGTTAAATAAGACAAACACACTTTTGAAAAATTCCTTTATTAAAAATAAAAAAAATAAAAAATAAATTCCAGCGGTGCTAATCCACTCTTGCTATCCAGCGACGGGTCTCCGGGGTCCAGCGATGGATGATCATATCCAGCGACGGGGGATCTCTCAGTCCAGCGCTGTCCATACCTCCTTCTTCTGTCTCCACTGCGGAGACACTGCAGAGAGCCGAGCGCTGACATTTCTTATATTGGGAGGGCGGGGCCACCCGTCACCTGACCCCGCCCCTCTGACGCAGGAGAGGGAAGCCAGGGGTTCCCCAGTGACGTGTGGGTGACCCCGCCCCCTCTGATGTAACGGAAACCTGCGTTACATCAGAGGGGGCGGGGTCACCCACACGTCACTGGGGAACCCCTGGCTTCCCTCTCCTGCGTCAGAGGGGCGGGGTCAGGTGACGGGTGGCCCCGCCCTCCCAATATAAGAAATGTCAGCGCTCGGCTCTCTGCAGTGTCTCCGCAGTGGAGACAGAAGAAGGATGTATGGACAGCGCTGGACTGAGAGATCCCCCGTCGCTGGATATGATCATCCATCGCTGGACCCCGGAGACCCGTCGCTGGATAGCAAGAGTGGATTAGCACCGCTGGAATTTTTTTTTTTTTTTTTTTATTTTTAATAAAGGAATTTTTCAAAAGTTTGTTTGTCTTATTTAACCATTTTGACACTTTCTTTGTGAAATGGTAGGGGTACTTTTGTACCCCCTTACCATTTCAAACAGGGGGGGGGCCGGGATCTGGGGGTCCCCTTGTTAAAGGGGGCTTCCAGATTCTGATAAGCCCCCCGCCCGCAGACCCTCACAACCAACGGCCAGGGTTGTGAGGATGAGGCCCTTGTCCTTATCAACATGGGGACAAGGTGCTTTGAGGGGTCACAGACCCCAAAGCATCCTCCCAATGTTGAGGGTATGTGGCCTGGTATGGTTCAGGAGGGAGGGGGGGCCACTCTCTCGTCCCCCCCTCTTTTCCTGCGGCCTGCCAGGTTGCGTGCTCGGATAAAGGGTCTGGTATGGATATTTAGGGGGACCCCCACGTTAATTTTTTTTTTTAATTTGATGCGGGGATCCCCTTAATATCCATATCAGACCTGAAGGGTCTGGTATGGATATTTGGGGGGACCCCCACGTCATTTTTTTTTTTTATTTGACACGGGGTTCCCCTTAATATCCATGTCAGACCTTAAGGGCCTTTTGATTGAATTTAGGGGAACCCCCACGCTTTTTTTTTTTTTTTAATCAATGAATGAATGAATTGTCGGCTAATACAGAGAACACTCATTGAGTGTTCTCTGTATTACGGAGACCCGACAATTTAGCCGCAAGTGATTTTAAAAGACTTTTTTTCCTGCACAAATGACACTTTGTGCAGCGACAGTTCTAAGCACCAGAAACATGCGCCCCTTCACAGGCAGACTATAGATACCCCCCAGCTATGAAATTTAAAGGAATATTACACTTTTATTGTTTCACTTTAATCATTATTAAAATCACTGCTCCTGAAAAAACGGCCGTTTTTAAAACTTTTTTTTGCATTGATCCATGTCTCCTGGGGCAGGACCCAGGTCCCCAAACACTTTTTAGGACAGTAACTTTCATATTACCCTTTAAAATGAGCACTTTAGATTGTGAACGTTCGAGTCCCATAGACTTTAATAGGGTTCTAAAGTTCACACGAAGTTTAGGTCTGTTCGCAGGTTCTGGTGCGAACCGAACAGGGGGGTGTTCGGCTCATCCCTAGCTCTTACTACCACCGCTGATCAGGCTGCATTGGTGAGGCTGCAGATGGGCACTGATCAGGATGCATTGATGGGCAATGATGAGGCTGCATTGATGGGTACTGATCAGGATGCATTGATAGGCACTGATCAGGCTGTATTGATCAGCACTGATTCAGGCTGCAATGGTGAGGCTGCAGATGGGCACTGATCAAGCTGCATTGATGGGCACTGGTGAGGCTGCAGATGGGCACTGATAAGGCTGCATTGATGGGCACTGACCCTTGTTTTGCTTCAGAGTTCTTTATCCTGAAACTTCCCTTAAAATTAAGGTGTGTTATACGCCTGTGTGTGTAGTGCCGCGTACACACGATCAAACAATCTGGTGGAAAAGTCCGGCAAACTCAAGTCCGCCAAACAATCCCCCCGTGTGTAGCCTCCGGCATACTTTTTTGACCCAACAGTACGGCGGACTTAGAATTTCGGTTTGCACAACAATCTGCACGCCGCACTCGCATTTCGGCGGACAATCCGGCCGTGTGTATGCCAGTCCGCCGTACTTTTGAAATGAGCGGACTTTTCCCGCCCGGAGAAAAGTCTGCTCATTTCGAGCGGGTCTCCAGGTAGGCGGCGCCCGCGAAGGAGATGTCGCTGGCCCCGCCGCCTGGTATGGACTTAAAGGGGAACCCCCAACGCCGAAAAAAATCGGCGTGGGGGTTCCCCCCAAGTCTACAACAGACCCTTGTACGAGCACGCTACCCGGCCGGCCAGGAAAGGGGGCGAGCGAGCGCCCCCCCCCTCCTTAGCCGTACCAGGCCGCGTGCCCTCAACATGGGGGGTGCCTTGGGGAAGGGGGGGCCATGCGGCCCCCCCACCCCAAAGCACCTTGTCCCCATGTTGATGAGGACAAGGGCCTCTTCTCGACAACCCTGGCCGTTGGTTGTCGGGGTCTGCGGGCGGGGGCTTATCAGAATCCGGGAGCCCCCTTTAATAAGGGGGCCCCGGATACCGGCCCCCCACCCTATGTGAATGAGTATGGGGCACAATGTACCCCTACCCATTCACCTGTAAAATAAAAGTACAAAAAAAAAACACAACACACGAGATAAAATACTTTATTGCACAGCTCCGGGGGTCTTCCGTCTTCGGGGGTCTTCTCGCCGGACTCCTCCGCTATCTTCTTGTAGCTCTTTTGCTAGCGGAGGAGTCCGGCTTTCTTCCTCGCCGCCGGCCTCTTCTCCCGACTTCGGGGGTCTTGTCCCCCTCTTCGGTTCTTCTGCCGGGCCACCGCGCCTTCTTATAGCTCTTTTACAGGCGGTGGCCCGGTCTTCTGTCGCCGCCGCCGCCGCCTTCCATTCTTCTTCTTCTCCTGGAGATGTTGACTCGACGCTCTCTCCGGCCACAATGCCAGGGATGCGCTGCGCGGCCACTTATATAGGGACAAGGGGCGGTGTCACATGGCTTTATGTCACATGGGTTGGTGTCATATGGTGACCCCGCCCCTTACGATGTCACAGTCCCCATGTGACATCAACCCATGTGACCAACCCATGTGACATAAAGCCATGTGACACCGCCCCTTGTCCCTATATAAGTGGCCGCGCAGCGCATCCCTGGCATTGTGGCCGGAGAGAGCGTCGAGTCAAAATCTCCAGGAGAAGAAGAAGAACGGAAGGCGGCGGCGGCGGCGACAGAAGACCAGGCCACCGCTAGCAAAAGAGCTACAAGAAGATAGCGGAGGAGTCCGGCGAGAAGACCCCCGAAGACGGAAGACCCCCGGAGCTGTGCAATAAAGTATTTTATCTCGTGTGTTGTGTTTTTTTTTTGTACTTTTATTTTACAGGTGAATGGGTAGGGGTACATTGTGCCCCATACTCATTCACATAGGGTGGGGGGCCGGTATCTGGGGCCCCCTTATTAAAGGGGGCTCCCGGATTC
Source organism: Lithobates pipiens (assembly GCF_037356315.1). NCBI lineage: Eukaryota > Metazoa > Chordata > Amphibia > Anura > Ranidae > Lithobates > Lithobates pipiens. Next base: position 56,796,712 of record NW_027507718.1, on the reverse strand, counting down.
CGATAAGCCCCCCGCCCTCAGACCCCGACAACCAACGGCCAGGGTTGTCGGGAAGAGGCCCTTGTCCTCATCAACATGGGGACAAGGTGCTTTGGGGTGGGGGGGCCGCGCGGCCCCCCCTTCCCCAAGGCACCCCCCATGTTGAGGGCACGTGGCCTGGTACGGCTAAGGAGGGGGGGCGCTCGCTCGCCCCCCTTTCCTGGCCGGCCGGGTAGCGTGCTCGGACAAGGGTCTGTTGTGGACTTGGGGGGACCCCCACGCCGATTTTTTTCGGCATTGGGGGTTCCCCTTTAAGTCCATACCAGGTGGCGGGGCCAGCGACGTCTCCTTCGCGGGCCCCGCCTACCTGGAGACGCGCTCGAAATGAGCGGACTTTCCTCCGCGTGTGTGGGCGAGTCCCTTCATTTCGAAAGTACAGCGGACTTAGTACGGCGGACTTAGTACGCCGTATTAGTCCGCTGAAAAAGTGCCGTGTGTGGGCAAGTAGCCCGTTCGAAAATTCCGATGGACAGTTTGGCAGACGTCCACCAGACTAAGTACGTCGGACAGATGGCTACGTGTGTACGCGGCTTTATAAGTCGATAAATACAGTATTCATTTGTTATGTTATTAGGTTGAATTCATTCCCCTAATCAACTTATTTTGTTTGTTTGGGCGCACACATACAACCTAAACGAATGGTCTCAACCTCAATACAAAAAGAATCTTATTACAATATTCACAATACGCTCACTAAAATAAAAACAAATAAATCCAAATCAATTCAGATCATTAGTTATGTCCTTATGTTATTACATTATTTCAGATGCTTCAAACATTAATAAAAGGCCCAAACTATTGCAAGTCTTTTGGAAAAAAACATATGAATACAAATGAGTTTGCTGTTTTCATTATAATTTCTCTCAGATTAGTTGAAATTTGTTAATATTGTGATTAATTTGAATCTTCAAATCACACAAATTTCATCAGAATTTTGATTCGTAATGAAACAAATAGCACATGTCTATTGTGACAGAGAGAGGCCCTGGCACTGTGAGATTATAGAAAAATGTGACACAGGATTTGCATTTAAGGTAAATGAAACATTCCAGACTAGTGTTTCTGGGCACAGAAAGCTATGCATTTGGCTTTCTCTGGATTCTGTAGTTCTGGATCAAAACTCCCAATCCTGTGTCACCTGATATCTGTGTACACAGATGTGCAGGGTCATAATATTATTTAGATCTGAGCATAGCTCAGAGCTTCCAGTTTTGGAGACAGCTTCCAGTGTGGGAGGTGGAAGGTCTCATTGGGGGGTCAAAGGGCCCAGCCAGAAGGCATGAGACAAAGTGTCCAATATAGCAAAGATAACTTGCCACAAATGTGTGGCTGTGTTGAATTGTAAGTCCTATTAAGTTGCTGCACATTTTCACTTGCAATTTGTACACGTGCAGAGCACTTGAAGTTCTGATTGAAATTTTTCCAATTTGTAGCAAATTTGCATGGCAAGGGAAAAGTTGCAGTGGTGAGTCTACAGAAAGAGCTCTGCAATTCACAGTGACCCCTATAGTTGGGATGACTATGGCACAACATAACTGAACCAAAATTTGCAGCAGACTTGCAGAATGTTTGCAAAGAAAGTTGATTTGGAGTCAAACTTGTGAAGCCTGGCAAGTCTAGCAATAGCTTAGCAAGTCATTTTCAAACTTGCAGCTCAATTACTTGCTATCTTGGGTCTCATTGAGAAATCAGGTTGGCTCCTATTGGGGTGTCAGGAAAATCCCAATTCAAAGACCAGAGGTGGGCGAGAGGTGGGCCGTGCAGTGGGACACTGTGACTAAAGGCTAAAGAGCCAAGTATTCCAGGAGAACTGGACAACACAGCCAGAGAGACTGGTAACAGATGTAGTTTGACACTGCAATTGAAGCTGCGTGAGCTTATGAAATAGGAGGGCTTAAGGCTTTGAGCCCGACAGCATGGGCATGCGGTCGCCCCTCCCTTTATTAATAAGAGAATAGAAGCAATAGTGTAAATATTTAGGGCTATATACAGGTTAATGTATTTGGGTTAATGTCCCTTTAAGAGAATGGCAAATTGGGCTGGGGGTGGGGTTAAGGGTTGCAAGGCTATTGGTGATATCCTAAATGGTCATGTGACCCATGGGGAATGTTCTGGAAAGGGGCTTATTATATATAGGAATCTCTCACAGGTGCACTCACACCTGTTCCCAGCCAGGCACTGAAGGCACTGAAGGTGTAACAAGCTTTGCAACAAGCTCAGTGAAGGTGAAAACAGTACTTCAGTTATGGCTATGAAAACCTTAATGAGGCAAGTGTTGGAGAAAGCTGGGGATAAAGGTGGAGAAAAAGGACTTAGAAAATGCCTGGCTTTGACAGAGAATGATAATGAGCAAAGTGTTTTGGCTGAGGTAAATTCAGTACAGTATCCTGTGGTATTCCCCTGTAGTCAGAGGTAGAACAGCTGTTAATGACATTCAAAACCGCCCTACCCGCTGCCATGAACCGTCTCCGCAGCTGCTGGTGTCACAGGACAGAGAAGACAGCAGCACAGCATGGCTGGAAAAACCAGCAGCCACTATGCAGCATCAGGTCAGCTTGAGAGAAAAGAAATAGAGGAGGGTCCGGTCCCCATCACCACCCAGAGGCAGTGCTGGGTGGGCTAGAGGTGCATCAGCTATACAGAGGACAGAGGCAGTGTCTGCGGTTGTGAGGAGAGACAAACCCTGCCCAGTAGTATTACCACAGCATGCGGCTGCAAGCAGTGTGAGTATTACAGACATCCCACGGATGGCCACTGGAGGCAACAGAGAGCAGCATTATGCTGCTTCAGATATAACAAATGCTCCAGCGCCCCACCTGGCGGTATAGGTGAGTTAGCACACACACTTAGAATTATGGAATCCACTAACAGATTAGCTGACACTATGAATACACCTGCAATTTAAAATTGTAATTATGGTAATGTATGGTCTAATCAAAATATACATTCTGTCAGCTTAGGCAATATAGGTAACGTTAATAACAATCAGTCAGCTAATGTTAATTCGCAATATCTATTACCAGCTGAGATTAATATAGCTAGCGCATCGGTACCAGAAGTGTGCTTTAAAGAGACATTACCATGTGAGATCTCACTGTTAGGTTACCACCTTACTCCTCAGACTAAGGAAAAAAAAAAATAGAAAGGTCAATTCGTAGATATTCTGTTGCTTATTCCATAAAAAAAATAAAAATAAATAAAAGGAATTTGTCAACAGAAATGACAAAAACAAAAATCAGATGAGAAAGATGAGGGTGATAGGAGAAGACCTGTGGCGAGGTCTTTTAATAATTGGTGGTAGTCATTTGCAATATACTCCAGTGTGCTAGGTGGGAAGCACCTGGGGTATTGCAGCGGGCTGTTTCAATACATGGAGCATGTGCTAGAAGCGTATAAAAGTTTTGTAGGTCTAGGATGGTTTCAATATGATGAGGCATTTAGAAAAAATTATCAATCTACCCATCATTGAAGTGGGGCAATAAGGACGTTGAGTTGTGGCTTAACCTGATGATGCTACAGAAATTGGGTTTCATTAGGCAGCAGCCACAATATACAGTGTCCCCTTATAAAAGGGTATACTGCTTTGCTTACAATGAGAACCAGTGTAAATGGGGGGGGGGGGGGAGTTGTACAAGTACAAGCATGAGTGTTCTGGACCCCACCCTTTGATCAGGTGTTTCAAAAAGGAATTCCAATATTCAAAGCTCCCAGAGGGATATTTATGCAAAAAGCTCACACCCCAATGAAACTAGCAAGTATACAGCAATGGTTGGACATATACCCAGACCAGGAGACAGCCAAGTTCCTAATTGAAGGTTTCTCCAAAGGTTTCCCTTTGCCAGTATTTCAGGGTGAAGGGTGTGAGCCAGTTAAAAATTTTAAATCAGTGGATACTTACGCACACATTGTTAAAGAGAAGTTAATTAAGGAAGGTAGGATAGCAGGTCCATTTGATTCCCCTCCTTTCTCACCGTTTAGGATATCGCCGTTAGGCATCATACCCAAAAAAAAAAAAGAGCTGAATACCTTTCGCCTAATCCACCATTTATCATTCCCAAAAAGTAGCTTGTTAAATGATGAAATAGATGCCGGCATGTCATCAGTATCATATTACACGTTTGAAGAGGCTATTCAGCAAATTAGGAAGTTTGGGAAAGGTGCGTTGCTTGCGAAAGCAGACATAAAGATGGCCTTCAGGCTGCTACCGATTGGCAGAAGCTTTCAACGCTTTGGGTAGGTATTTTGAGGGCAAATACTGCTTTGATATGTGCCTCCCTATGGGATGTGCCATATCTTGTGCATATTTTGAAAAATTTGCAACCTTTCTCCAATAGATTGTGCCTTTTCAATCTGGCTACCAAGGTATACTACATTACCTGGAAAACTTTTTATTCATTGGTCCAGCGCAATTTCCTGTCTGTTATTTTATGTTACATGTTTAGTGCGGCAGCGCATCATTTCAGTATCCCACTAGCTAGTGAGAAAATAGTTTTTCCTTCCTCGATTATAGCATTCCTAGGTGTCAAGATTGACACTGTTAATCTGATATTTCAGTTACCTGAATCTAAAATCTTTAAGATTAAAGCTTTAATTTCAGTGTTGATTAAAAGAACTCCAATCTTTATTAGGCCTTCTGGCATTCGCGACAAGGATTATGGCAGTTGGCAGAATCTTCTTGCAGCGCTTGTACTTGGCCATGTCTGGAATGAAATCACTATTTTCCCACATCAGATTGACAGTTGACCTCAAGGAGGACCTGTCAGTTTGGTTTAAATCCTTTGATATATACAATGACAGATCAGTTTTTCAGGAACAATTTGTGTCCTCATCTGACCTTGAGCTATATACAGAAGCTGCAGGCTCATATGGATTCGCAGCTATTTGGAAGACTCACTGGTGCTGTGGTAAGTGGCCTGTGAGTTGGGAGACGAATAAAGTCACCAAAAGCATAGTAGTGTGGGAGCTTTTCCCTTTAGTGGTTGCGATAGAAATATGGGGTGAGCAATTTGCAAATAAAAGAATCCTGATTAATTTGGATAATAAAGGGGTCATATATGCTGTGAATTGTTTGTCAGCCAAATCTATACAAGTGGTCAAATTACTAAGATACTTAGTGTTTCTTTGTCTTAAATTTAATATTTGGTTAAAAGCCAGGCACGTCCAGGGTAGGAGAATCCAATTGCGGATGCATTATCTCGATTTCAGGTATACCGATTTCGCCAACTCCTGCAGAATGCGGACAAGGAAGGTAATGTGTGTCCAGAAAATCTGAGGAGCCTAATTTAGAGGTTCTTACAAATGCGATAAGACATTCTGTGGCAGAAAATACATGAGTTGAGTACTCAACCGCATGGAATAGGTGGTGTAATTTTGCTATGGAAATGGATATACAATTTGAGTCACATTTCCAAAATCATGGCAGGTTTATGTTTTTTCTTCAAATTAAAAATATTTTAAATTAAAAAATTACGGCTATATTATTTAATACTGCATTTGTACTAGCCTTTTTGGGGCTCTCAGAATATCTGAGTTGCTGCCAAAAAAAGTAATGGTGGGTTTACTAAAAAAAGAATGTGATTGTCTCAGTCAAATTGTTCATCCCTGTGTCAAAAAACAGATAGGTTAGGAAAAGGCAGTTGGGTACCTTTAAGTCGATGTGGAGATGAGGATATACTATATGTCCAGTTAGAGTCATAAATGGTTACCTGGCAGTTAGGCCAATAGGAAAGGGGAATTTTTTTTTATTTTTATTTTTTTTTTTTTTTTGGTTGATGCTGATGGGTCCCCTCTTACTCAGTATCAATTCAATTGCATATTAAAGGCTTGCTTGAGAAAATTGAATTTGCATCAATTTAAGTTTACTTCTCATTCTTTCAGGATCGGGGCAGCTACGGAAGCTGCTAGGATGGGATTGGATGATGCAATAATCAAACGGTTGGGGAGATGGGAATCTCAACGTTTTCAGATTTATGTCAGACCTGATCTTTTTCTTTAAATTCTAGGTAATAGAAGATATGTTTGGATCCTGAGCCACTCTTTTGTATACTGGGCTAATAAAAGAGCCAAGAAACACTGCTATATGTCCAATTTGTCTATGGATCCTGGAGAAATTTCATGAATTTCCAGAATTTATGGGTCTCAAATGGGCTAATTTATTTTTATGTCTCTAGATTGATTGAGTCATGGCCAGTTCCGGATGTATTAACAGTATACCTAGGGGGAAATGATGGGGGGAAAGTTAGAACTCTGGACCTCATGTCGTTGTTTAGACATGACCTAATTAAGGTTAAGTTATCTTTTCCGAATACCAGAATTATCTTTTCGGAGATAATCCCTCGGCTATTATGGCTCCAAGAAGTTAATTACATTTTTTTTTAAAGAAAATTAGGAAGAGATTGAACAGGTTTATGGAAAAATTTATGCTGCGCATTTGGTTAAAAGATTTCGGTATGCTCGAGTCCTTTAAGACTGAGCTGTTTTGAAGTTGATCGTTTGCAATATAAGAATTTTATGATGCAATAAAATTATCTGAATATGGTTATTATTTATGCGCATTGGAGGTTTCCTCATATAGACACATTAATATAGAGGGTGGTTTCCCTGGATTATATAGAGCAGATGGAGTTCCCCTGTCCGATATAGGTTTAGATATATTTAATGTGGGATTGCAAAACTTCATTGAATTGGCCGGGGGTTGTGGGGTAGGCCGGGCTTTAAATTCTCAAACCAGGCATGTGGGCACTTTGGTTAAAAGATTTATGTATGCTCGAGTCCTTTAAGGCTGAGCTGTTTTGAAGTTGATCGTTTGAAATATAAGAATTTTATGATGCAATAAAATTATTAGAATATGGTTATTATTTATTTATTGATTTGAATATACCAATAAATGTACAGCGGCCAATTCTTTGCCAATAAGTGTGTTGAGTTATTATTTAAATAGGCTATATAAGTTTTGGTATTCGGGGAGGGTAGGTATGGCCTGCATTCCCATGAAATAGGAGGGTTTAAGGCTTTGAGCCTGACAGCATGGGCATGCGGTTGCCCCTCTCTTTATTAATAAGAGAATAGAAGCAATAGTGTAAATATTTAGGGCTATATACAGGTTAATGTATTTGGGTTAATGTCCCTTTAAGAGAATGGCAAATTGGGCTGGGGGTGGGGTTAAGGGTTGCAAGGCTATTGGTGATATCCTAAATAGTCATGTGACCCATGGGGAATGTTCTGGAAAGGGGCTTATTATATATAGGAATCTCTCACAGGTGCACTCACACCTGTTCCCAGACAGGCAGTGAAGTTGTAACACGCTTCCCACCCCCCCTTCCTTTGTCGCTAAGCACGTTTATGTGGTCTGTCACCCTACGTGATGTAGGGGGGACTTTGGTTAAAAGATTTATGTATGCTTGAGTCCTTTAACCTCCCCGCGCCCGCCCTATAGCCGAATGACGGCCGTAGAGCAGGCGCTTTCGTCCGGGTGGCCGTCCCTGGATGTCCTAATGTTTACTTCCGCAATGCGCGCCGCCGCGGGCGCGCATCAGGGAAGTTTTGTGTTTGCCGTGTCCCCCGGGGACAGGCAAACAAAGATCACTGCAAACGGCCAATCACAGCGGCCGCTTACAGCGCAATCGGCGTGCCCAATGGGAGATGATCTCATATGTAAACATATGAGATCATCTCTCAGCGCCGCTCTCCCTCCTTACACAGACAGAGTGTGAGAGGGGAGAGATGAACGGCTGCAGCGGCCGTCAGTGTAAAAAAAAAAAAGTAAAAAAAAAGTGCCATCCTCCCCCAGTGCCATCCTGCCCCAGTGCTATCCTGCCCCAGTGCCATCCTGCCCCAGTGCCATCCTACCCCAGTGCCATCCACCCCAGTGCCACCTGCCCCAGTGCCACCTGTTGTCAGTGCCATTTGTCCCCAGTGCCATCTGTCATCAGTGCCACGTATAAGTGCCATCTGTCATCAGTGCCATCTGTCATCAGTGCCACATAGTGCCATCTGTCATCAGTGCCACGTATTAGTGCCATCTGTCATTAGTGCCACGTATCAGTGCCATTTGTCATCAGTGTCACCTGTCAGTGTCACGTGCCATCTGTTGTCAGTGTCTCATGTCATCAATGCCACTTATCAGTGCCATCTGTCATCAGTGTCACGCATCATCGGTGCCACGTATTAGTGCCATCTGTCATCGGTGGCACGTATTAGTGCCACATATTAGTGCCATCTGTCATCAGGGCCACATATTAGTGCCACGTGTCTTCAGTGCCACGTATTAGTGCCACGTGTCATCAGTGCCACGTATAAGTGCCACGTGTCATCAGTGCAACATATTAGTGCCATCTGTCATCAGTGCCACATATTAGTGCCATCTGTCATCAGTGCCACGTGTCATCAGTGCCACGTATAAGTGTCATCATTGCCACGTATCAGTGCCATCTGTCATCAGTGTCACGTGTCATTTTCCTGGTGCTTCAAAAGTGTAATAAGTAGTCAACAAGTTAGATGTGTAATTTATGTTCCTAGAACACATGATGGCGCTCCCTGCATGTTGGGCCTCTCTATGTGGCCAGGCTGTGAAAAAGTCCCACACATGTGGTATTGTAATGCTCAGGAGTAGTAGCAGAATTTTTTTGGGAGTGTCATTTGTGGTATACACATGCCATGTGAGAGAAATAACCTATTACAATGACAATTTTGTGGAGAAAAATAAAAAAAATGAAAAATCTTAATTTTGCAAAGAATTGTGGGAAAAAAATGACAACATCAAAAAGCTCACCATGCCTCTTACTAAATACCTTGGAATGTCTACTTTCCAAAAAGGGGTCATTTGGGGGTTATTTGTACTTTGCTGACTTGTTCGGGTCACAAGAAGCGACATAGGCCACCAGTACATCAGATGTGATCAATTTTGTGCGATTCGCACCACAGCTTGTAGACTCTCTAACTTTCACAAAGACCAAATAATATCCACTAATTTGGGTTATTTTTACCAAAGATATGTAGCAGTATAAATTGTGGCCAAAATTTATGAATAAAAATTAATAATTTGCAAGGGGCGTGGCTTGGCGCGCAACGGAGATGGCAGCCTAGAGGGAGAGCTCCGTCGGAAAGCGGCCCCAGCACGTCTGATTACAGCAGCAAACGGCGCAATAATGAGCAAGCAAAATAAGCACCAGCACCAAACTCGTCCCCGCCGCTCGGTGGCAGTTAATCCCGGCCGGGACATCTCTGACATTTTCAAGAACCAGGCCTCAGCACTACAGGCCCCGGAGGAGGACAAGATGGCGCCGGTCCATGCGGACGAGGACTACAGCGAGGACTCGCAATCAGCCGCCGAGGACAACGGTAGGCACAGCTCCCGTTCCACGCACCCACTTACCTACGAGGATATGTCCGGTTTTGCAGCCGACATTAAGGCCTCATTCTCCGCAGCAATCACGGACTTAAAAACCAGCTTCCTGGTAATGCAGGAAAAAATGGCGGCTGTGGAGACGGCGGGGAAGATGAGAGACAGGTCAATACACAGACTCGACGAGGCTGTCACAGCTCACTCCCTACATTTCATAGAGATGAACAGACATTTAGAGGACCTGGATAACAAGGGGAGACGTAACAATATCAGGGTACGCGGCATACCAGAGTCCGTTGCGCCTGACCAAATCACCTCAGTCTTACAGAGGGTATTCAATACTCTACTCGAACGTCCGGAGGACTCTGCCATTGACTTTGTCAGAGCGCACAGGGCTCTCAGAGCGAGAGGCCCCGATACCCTGCCCCCGCGCGATATCATTTGCTGCTTGCAGAGCTTCACACTTAAAGAGGATGTAATGGCTAAGGCTTGCAGGAATGACCAAATAGTGTTCAATGGGGAGAATATAAAACTTTTCCAAGACCTGTCCCAAATAACTTTGAGAAACCGAAGGGCTCTACGTCCCCTGCTTGATAGGTTAAGGGAGAAAGAAATGCGATATTCTTGGCGCTTTCCCTTCGCTTTGCTGGTCACGCATGGAGGTAAGCAACATATACTACGAACGCCTGCAGAACTCCCCGAATTTTGCGCTGCTCTCCAGCTTGACCCGATCGTTTTACCCGACTGGTATCAGGAGTTCTCCATGCCAACTAAGGACAGAAGCCCACCTTTCTCACCGTTCGCCTCGCCGGAAAAGCACCACACCAAACGACAGAGGCAGGGACAAGGAGACTTCTCGCCAAGGGGAACTCCCCGAAGTCACCCACACTCCTCCAGGAATCTGATGGAAGCTTAAGATTTGTAATGCGCTCGTACCTACCTACTGCCCGGAAACATCAATGCTGCTCTTTTCCCAGCTAACCACCATATAGCCTTTGGGGGCTCCATGTTCCACGTTCCGCCATCGCCAACCACAGAGCATTTCTACATAACTGCTTACATGCCGCAGAAACGATTCCCTCTGAGACCATGCTCCGTTCGATTTAACCCCGATTCTTAGGTGTTTCTGAGGAAATTACCTCACCAGTACTAAACAACTACAACTTTGGGGTATTTAGGCTGTGGGACAATGGCTGATTTTCTGAGTGATGCAGCCCTAGAGGGGTGATGGTATTTAAGGAAATGTGTTTGTGGGCGGGGATGCCTGCATGGGGCAGCACCAGCCCCCTCAGCTCGTTCTCAAGCGGGTGGCGGGTGGGTATGATACATTTGGCGGTTGAATGTGCCTTAATTTATCATTTATTGTCGTTTGCTAGGCTTGCTTGTTATATTTCGGGGTTTTTTAACCCTGTTTTGGATCTAGTTTACTGTTTTTTTATTTTATTAATCAGATACCAGTCTGCATTTAATGTTTGCTGCTGTGACAGACCATTTAGCACCTGCCATAGGCTTCATGGAGCCGCCCACGGTTCTTTACACTTACAGTTGAGTTACCGCTGTCATAGACGACGGTGCGGTGCCTTTGGATACATACCCTCTCAGTGCAGACATCGGGTTCATTGACCTGAGGTGGCCTGCACGGTGAGGGTTGCTGTCTCCGGGGAGGGCCTTCCCGAACCCCACAATAGTGCTCCAGGCGGGTTGCTTAGGGGCCAGTCTCACGCACTAATTTTGACCCCCTTGAGACGGTTATTTGATCTTAAGGGGGTGTAACCTACCACTCCGTCTTCATCTCACTTCATCTTCCTTATTTTCCTCACTGCTTTCTTTCTCTTTACTTCGTCTTGCCACGATACAAACGTTAGTGCAATATATTGTATGCTATTGATTAGTGTGTACATCATAACTTTCTGCTATCTTGTCAGGAGTGTTCCAGCAGGTGTCGGATCCCGCGCCTCCCTGAGTCTGAACCATGGCATATTCTGATTTGGGACGTAACCCAACGGTAGTCTCTCACAATGTCAAAGGGCTTAACATTCCGTAAAAAAGAACCACTTTACTAAGAGAACTTAAAAAAGGTAGGCCCAGTTTTGTATTTTTACAGGAGACTCACTTTAAGACAGGACACACACCAAGATTGACCGACTCTTACTTTAGGGACGCATACCATGCCACCAGCCCTGGGTCCAAATCAAAAGGGGTCTCAATACTGGTGAGCAGGGATGCTGACTTTGAGGTCACAGATACACTGGTCGACCCAGAAGGGAGGTTCCTTTTTCTCAAGGGGAAATGCAGAGGGACTCCCTTGACTCTGGCAAACGTATACTTCCCCAACTCGGCCCAACTAACTTTTTGCCGAAAACTGACAGATGAACTGAAATGCTTCGGTTCGGGTAGACTGATTTTGGGTGGAGACTTCAACGTACCCCTCATACCGACTGAGGATACCTCTAATGGCAAAACCGCCATTCCTTACAGGGCTCTTAAAAGCATTAAGAAGCTCCTGCATACCCTGAGTCTGGTGGACTCATGGCGTCACCTGAATCCTGAGGGCAGGGACTATTCCTTTTTTTCCATTCCTCATAACCGCCACTCGCGAATAGATTATATCTTCGTTTCTCAGAGAGACTTGCCACGGCTGAGTGCTGCACACATTGGGATACAATCAATCTCTGACCACGCTCCAATATCTATGACATTAGACTGGACAAATGCCCAGACCGGACATAACACGTGGAGACTAAACTCGTCACTACTAACAGACCCCGTGCTACTACCGGAATTGGTCTCCTCATTGACTGAATTCTTCAAGCTAAATGACACACCCGGGATGAACCCCTTAGTGATATGGGAAACTCATAAATGCCACATTAGGGGTGAGCTGATACGCATGGGATCTCGGAAAAAACGGGAGAGAGATAAAATGATTAATGACTTGACCGCAAAAATAAGATCCCTTGAATCGTTACATAAACGTTCCCTTACGGTACACTCAGCAGAATCATTACTTGAGACACGGAAAGCCCTTAAACAGATTCTAGACAATACTACCAGACGGTTCTTATTTTTTAGAAGGAAAGTCTACTATGAACATGGGGACAAAACGGGTAAAGTTCTGGCGAGGGCCCTGAACACTCGAATAACACACAATCACGTCAGGGGTATCACTGGTGGGGATGGGAAGACAGATATCGAAACTGAGAAGATTGCCCAACACTTTCAAAACTACTATACAAACCTATACAACCTTCCGAACCAGAAGAGACCGTCGGATCTGGGGGGAGACAGGGCCCAAGCGATTCGGAATTACTTAGACGCAGCTAACCTCCCCAGACTTAACGAAGAAGACAGCAAACAGTTGGACAGACCCTTTGACGACTCCGAAATTAAGACAGCTATAAGAGAGTTGAAGACGGGCAAGAGTCCGGGACCTGATGGGTTCAGCGCCATTTATTATAAGACATTTTCCGAAATTTTACTCAATCCCTTTAGAAATGCAATGAATTCTCTGACATCCCAGAGACCGAACTCAAACGACTTCTTGTCCGCCTTTATTACTGTTCTTCCCAAGGAGGGGAAGGATCCACTTAACTGTTCCAGTTATAGGCCCATATCCCTCCTAAATACGGATGTGAAACTGGTAGCAAAGATCTTAGCTAACAGACTGAAACCCCTACTCCACGAATTGATTGGACCCGAACAGGCTGGATTCATGCCGGGTAGGGAGGCAAAAGACAATGTGACGAAGTCCCTAAACCTGATACATGTGGCGCACCAGCGAAAGATCGAGGGCTTTCTCCTGTCAACCGATGCGGAGAAGGCCTTCGATCGAGTAGCTTGGGATTATATGTTCGAGGCGTGTAGGCGTACTGGCTTAGGCCCCGGCATGATGGCTTGGATTTCGGCACTGTACTGGAACCCTTCGGCTAGGCTTAAAGTGAATGGTTCACTCTCAGACACAGTGCTTATCAAGAATGGCACAAGGCAGGGGTGTCCATTGTCGCCCCTGCTTTTCATTATCGCACTAGAGCCATTCATAAGACACACCATCATGAACCCATCGATCAGGGGATTCCAACTCAAAGAGAGAGCTTTCAAAATCGCGGCTTACGCCGACGACTTGTTGTTCTTTTTAACAGAACCCCACACTTCTATTCCTTCTCTTTTACGCGAATTTGCACAATTTGGATATGTCTCCAACTTCAAAATAAACTACTCTAAATCGATGGCCATGAATGTGTCTCTTCCCGAGGCCCGACTGTCGGTGGCCAGAGCCGGTACCCCCTTTAAATGGACAGCCTCAGCTATTAAATACCTGGAAGTTTGGTTAACCCCCAGACTCTCACTGACGTATGCGCAGAACTTTCCCCCCCTACTTAAAAGCATCACACAGGACCTTCAGAGGTGGGGATCGGGCTACTTCTCATGGTTTGGCAGGGCGGCCATATGTAAGATGACTATACTGCCAAAGGTACTTTACTTGATTCGCACTTTGCCCATCAGGATACCCATGAGCTTTTTCAAATCCTTACACTCTCTTCAAACAAGTTTTATCTGGTCGGGAAAACCCCCCAGATTGAAAAAGTCTCTTCTGACCAAGCCCAAAGACAGGGGTGGCCTAGGCTTACCTGATTACAAACTTTATTATTATGCAGCGCATATTGCGCGTATTATGGATTTGCATTGCCACTCCCAGGTTAAAGACTGGGTTTTCTTGGAAGAGGAAGCCAGCACGATCAATCTCCAGTTCTCCCCCTGGATCCCGCGGCTTAGATATCCCAGATCTATGCTATCCCACCCCACTATAGGCACTACTCTCAATATTTTTCATATATTAGCTAAACAACCTGAATTCTCCACCCCTCTGAGCCCCTTAACCCCTATCCGAGATAATCCGGATTTTACGCCGGGTTTACAGAACCCATTACTCAGACTACAGGGACCGAAAAGACCGCTCTTAGCGTTGGACTGTTTCACCGGCAACCTGATAAAAGATTTCTCAGATCTCAAAGTTGACAGTGAATTACCACGACTACCACTCTGGACATACTTCCAACTTAGGAGCTACTGCAATGATGCCACACGTAGACCACACTTCACGAGAGCAGTGACAGACCTAGAATCAGTTTGCTTGAAGGGTGAACCCACCCAAAAAACCACTACGCTTGCATATGCCTGGTTAAGATCGCTGGGTCCACGAGAGGACCACGGGCTCAGGGAGAAGTGGGCTCGGGCTCTAGGTACGCCGATTTCGGACGACCAATGGGACAAGGCCTGTATTTTAGCACACAAATGCTCATTGAGCACGAAAATGCAGGAGACGTCCTACAAATTATTGACCCAGTGGTATGCCACTCCGGAGAGAATTCACAAATGGTTCCCGCATTCATCTGATAGGTGTTGGAGATGTGATCAAGAGGAGGGCACTTTGCTACACATTTGGTGGCAATGTGACCGACTACAGACATATTGGTCAGGGGTGAGGGAGCTGATCGGGCGGATCACGGAGACCAGCCTAGGGCTGGATGCGGCATGCTGTTTGCTCCACATCACCAATACCTCCTTTAAGAAATACAAGAAGTCGCTTTCCAGACATATGATAAATGCAGCCAATTCTCTGATACCATTATATTGGAAATCCAAAACTACCCCTACTATAAGAGAATGGCTGCTTAAAATTGCTCTTATCTGTGAGATGGAGGATACGGCGGCCCAATCTGATGAGCGAGTAGATGGTTACCATAGGACCTGGTCTCCGTGGTTTGCTTTCAAATACTCTCAGTCTTTCGGGGAATACACGGGCCGAAGCCTGACAGCCTGATGTGAGGCGGTATCCTGACAATACGTTCTCTAATACTTTAATACCACACTAACATTGCTCCTGTTAACTTACTAGAGTTTCTGGAACAAGGCGCTCTTTTTTCTCTTCTTTCCTTTTTCTCCACTTTCCATCCCACTCCTTGTCTATCTCTATACTTGGTTTCTTCGATAAGCAACTAGTTTTCCTTGATATGTCTTTTGGCTGTTCATTGGGAATGAATGATTCCTTATGGAACCCGGGGTTGGATAATGATCTGCCCTCCTAGGTCCGGTAGGGCCCGCAATGGAGGGACTTGGTTGTATTAGATGATACCCCAATAGCCGACTAAGAAATGTTATTGACACAGTTTTGATCTTGTTATGCATTGTTTCGTTTGTACAGTGTCTATTGCATACCCATGTAATTTGTGTCTTCATTTGCCAATAAATCTTTTTGAATGGAAAAAAAAAAAAAAATTAATAATTTGCATAATTCTGTCACAGAAACAAAGAAATATGCGTTTTTTTTTCAAAATTTTCAGTCTTTTTTCATTTATAGCGTAAAAAATAAAAACCCCAGAGGTGATCAAATACCACCAAAAGAAAGCTCTATTTGTGGGAAAAAAAGGACAAAAAATTCATTTGGGTACAGTGTTGCATGACTGAGTAATTGTCATTCAAAGTGTGAGAGCACCGAAAGCTGAAAATTGGTCTGGGCAGGAAGGGTGTTTAAGACTGAGCTGTTTTGAAGTTGATCGTTTGAAATATAAGAATTTTATGATGCAATAAAATTATCAGAATATGGT
This sequence comes from Lithobates pipiens, assembly GCF_037356315.1. Taxonomy (NCBI): domain Eukaryota; kingdom Metazoa; phylum Chordata; class Amphibia; order Anura; family Ranidae; genus Lithobates; species Lithobates pipiens. The sequence continues at coordinate 56,780,725 of NW_027507718.1, read as the reverse complement.
TATTATTTATTTATTGATTTGAATATACCAATAAATGTGCAGCGGCCAATTCTTTGCCAATAAGTGTGTTGAGTTATTATTTAAATAGGCTATATAAGTTTTGGTATTCGGGGAGGGTAGGTGCGGCCTGCATTCCCATGAGCCAGGTGGTTTAATATTTTCCATTGTGTGTATTATGCTGAAGCTGGAGAAGATCCACTGCAGGGCAAAATTTATGTTAAACTGTTATTTTGCTTTTTGACATTTTAATAAAAGTGGGCTACCAGGCCCTTAACCACTTGCTTACTGGGCACTTAAACACCCTTCCTGCCCAGACCAATTTTCAGCTTTCGGTGCTCTCACAGTTTGAATGACAATTACTCAGTCATGCAACACTGTACCCAAATGAATTTTTTGTCCTTTTTTTCCCACAAATAGAGCTTTCTTTTGGTGGTATTTGATCACCTCTGGGGTTTTTATTTTTTGCGCTATTAATGTAAAAAGACCGAAAATTTTGAAAAAAAACGCATATTTCTTTGTTTCTGTGACAGAATTATGCAAATTATTAATTTTTCTTCATAAATTTTGGCCACAATTTATACTGCTACATATCTTTGGTAAAAATAACCCAAATTAGTGGATATTATTTGGTCTTTGTGAAAGTTAAAGAGTCTACAAGCTGTGGTGCGAATCGCACAAAATTGATCACATATGATGTACTGGTGGCCTATCTCGCTTCTTGTGACCCGAACAAGTCAGGAAAGTACAAATACCCCCCAAATGACCCCTTTTTGGAAAGTAGACATTCCAAGGTGTTTAGTAAGAGGCATAGTGAGCTTTTTGATGTTGTCATTTTTTTCCCACAATTCTTTGCAAAATTAAGATTTTTCATTTTTTTTCCCCACACAATTGTCATTGTAATAGGTTATTTCTCTCACGTGGCATGTGTATACCACAAATGACACCCCCAAAAAATTCTGCTACTCCTCCTGAGTATTACAATACCACATGTGTGGGACTTTTTCACAGCCTGGCCACATAGAGAGGCCCAACATGCAGGTAGCGCCATCATGTGTTCTAGGAACATAAATTACACATCTAAATTGTTGACTATTTATTACACTTTTGAAGCACCAGGACAATGACACGTGACACTGATGACAGATGGCACTGATACGTGGCAATGATGACACTTATACGTGGCACTGATGACACGTGGCACTGATGACAGATGGCACTAATATGTGGCACTGATGACAGATGGCACTAATATGTGGCACTGATGACACGTGGCACTAATACGTGGCACTGAAGACACGTGGCACTAATACGTGGCACTGATGACAGATGGCACTAATACGTGGCACTAATACGTGCCACCGATGACAGATGGCACTAATACATGGCACCGATGGCACGTGACACTGACAGGTGGCACTGATGACAAATGGCACTGATACGTGGCACTGATGACAGATGGCACTAATACGTGGTACTGATGACAGATGGCACTATGTGGCACTGATGACACGTGGCACTGATGAAAGATGGCACTTATACGTGGCACTGATGACAGATGGCACTGGGGACAAATGGCACTAACAACAGGTGGCACTGGGGGCAGGTGGCACTGGGGGCAGGTAGCACTGGGGGCAGGTAGCACTGGGGTGGATGGCACTGGGGGAAGGTAGCACTGGGGTGGATGGCACTGGGGGCAGGTAGCACTGGGGTGGATGGCACTGGGGTGGATGGCACTGGGGCGGATGGCACTGGGGCGGATGGCACTGCTGGGGGAGGATGGCACTGCTGGGGGAGGATGGCACTGCTGGGGGAGGATGGCAAATTTTTTTTTTTACTTTTTTTTTTTAACTCGAGGCAGAACGGCTGCCGCTGCAGCCGTTCATCTCTCCCCTCTCACACTGTCTGTGTGAGGAGGGAGAGCAGCGCTGAGAGATGATCTCCTATGTTTACATATGAGATCATCTCCAATTGGACACGCCGATCACGCTGTAAACGGCCGCTGTGATTGCCCGTTTACAGCGATCTGTGTTTGCCTGTCCCCGGGGGACACAGCGAACACAGAACTTCCGCGATGCGCGCCCGCGGCGGCACGCATTGCGGAAGTAAAAAATGAGGACGTCCAGGGACGGCCACCCGGACGAACGCGCCTGCTCTACGGCCGTCATTCGGCTATAGGGCGGGCGCGCGGTGGTTAAATATAGTTCCTGTCTGCCATGGACTCACAGTGTACTGTAATTGTGTGTGTGTAAATACACATGTTACGCACACAATCATAATCCACTGACTTCTTGCTAAATGGTGCTACTGGCATACCAGTTCCATTTATAATTTGTGAACTTTTAAAATTCTGTTAGTTTTGTCCACTTTATTTTTTCCAGCATATGCAGCTAAACAGTTGTTAGATGATAAAAGCATCTTGTTTAACCAACCATGCATAATTGTTCCCTCAATAAATATAATTGAGGAGATGTGCCTACTTCTCTTTGTACCATATTTCAAAAGGAATAGTATTATGTACATGTCAATGATCTTTAAAATTGCTTTTGATTCCCACTCCATTACATCAGAAATTTATTGCAAAAACACTAAATGTTACATATTTTATTGAAAAAGTCCTTGCTGAAATCATTTGTCAAATTCTATTATCCTGCCTGTTCTTCTTGTGCTTTTTTTTCTTCTGTATGTGATTATGCATTGCCTGTCCTTACTTTAACTCATGTGTCAGTTTATTAGACAAGACATTTACATGTATAAAGCTTTGTAAACTTTTCAAGGAAAAAAAGGGCATGTGGTCACTCTTCTTTTACATCCCATAGCCATATTCCTGATACCATATTTAAAATACATAACATATTTAATTTATACTCCCAGCTTGACATTTATCTATTTTAAATTATATAAACACTTTGAAATGCAAGGATACTTCTTTCTATCATTCTCTTCTTATCTCTCGTTTCTTTCAACCGGAATTGGCCTCTAAGGGCCCATGGACCAATTGAGGCCGATGGGCCTACTCATAAGTTAAACTAATTGGTTACACCTAGCGGATGTTACAGAGGGAGATGGGGCCACCCCCCACGGTTCCCAATGCTACATGTTGAAGCACACTTGTGCATCATCTAGAGGAGGTTCCTTCTTTTTATTTTCTATCTTTGGTTTATTTTTTTCCAGTTTAGGTCTGACCTTACTATATAAATCTAAAATAAGGACAAGGATACACAAAACCTCACATAAATACAAGGCCATTTGAGATGTAACCGACTCATAACCGATTTGTCACCTGTACCATTACTTTGTACTAAGATGGTAAATGTCGATTTTGTACTTGTTAAACATTTTCTGAATAAAAATATTGGAAAAGAAATGCAAGGATACCTTATTAAATTCAGTTATACAGTATAGGTTGGTTATGGTGAGACCACAAGGGAATGCCAAGTGTGCAGTAATTTGTGATATAGTATTCATCTTATTTTAACCATTCCCTCTCAGCCAATGTATATAAATGGGCAGGTGTTTGCTCTCTAGTTTTGGAAGGACATATCCATACATCCTCCCACTTCTGCCCCTGGTGCCTAAGCCCTAGGGTGCTCAGAGGTACAATCTGTGATCGATTTGTTTGGAGTAAAAGGGGCAGTCACAGTGGCAATGTACCATGTAATCCCTGTATCTAATCACAACAATCACAAATGTAAACAAACAGAAGATTATTGCCAGTTACTAGCCCTCCTTCCCTCTCATAGAGACCATGTGTAAAGGAAGGAGGGAGATCTTGAGCAGTGAGTTTATTTATTTTACAGTGCTTTTAGAGTGTCACACTTGTCACACAAGAGTGAAGCATCTGTCAGTACCCTGATTGTAGCCAGGGCAGCTATCATCAGTGCCCTGATGAGCCACACCAGTGCAGCTTCTGTCTGTGCCCAGATTGCAGCCATCAACAGTGCAGCCATCATCAGTGCCCTGATTCAGCCACACTCATTAGTTTTCTGTTTCAGCAACACCAGTGAACCTGTCATCAGTGTCCTGTTTCAGTAACATCAGTACAGCTGGCATCAGTGCCCTGATTTAGCCACAACAGGACAGTCGTCTGTCAGTGCCCTGATGAAGCTATACCAGTGCAGCCATTGTCAGTGCCCTGATTGTAGCCATCAACAGTGCAGCCATCATCTGTGCCCTGATTCAGCCCCACTAGTACAGCCATATGTCAGTGCCATAATCCATAGCGCCAGCGCAGCCATTTGTCCAGGCAATGATTCAGCCACTCCAGTGAAGTCATCTGTTAGTGCCTTGATTCAACGACACCAGTGCAACCATCTGTGGTGCCCTGATTTGGTCACAACAGTTCAGCCATCTACTGTGTCCCTGATTGCAACCACATATGTCCCAATGTCACCATCACATCAACATAGTGTCACCAGAGCCAGCATTTGCCATGCCCAAAAAAAAAAAAATTACACAGGCAAGGAAGCATTTCAAAACCTTAGCATGACAGATGACAGCAGCGCAGAGCCCTTACTGTTTGATTTGGATTCTAAATACTAACACATGGAGAAGAGTGTGTCGGTAATCAACTCGGGAAGAAAGAGTACCTACAAAAAGATGAGACAGGCTGAGGCATTCTGGAGAGGAATCAACAATTACCAGCAGCACTGTACATCATCCTGGTGAAGTAGTAAGCACCAGCAGCACAGTACATCTGGATGAAAGTTAAAGTATTTCACTTACAAAAATGGAACTATAGGTAGTGCTAACCATAACTCGCGTGTCTGTCATATACAATCACAGGATCTTTAGATGCAGAGATAATTGCGGGATGATGCCATATATGTGAAAACTCATCCTATACGTACGTTACGTTCAAACCTCTGGACTTCCTTATATATTTTTTATACACAGTTTTGGCACTGTTGTTTGCACTTTTATTATATTGTAAGTTGGGCTACATCATTCTGTTCTATATAGTAGTTTAATAAGGTTTGAATGACTTATGGGAGTTGGCTAGCAACTTTTTTTTCATTCTGAAATAATATTGGATTGCGCAGATTATTATTTATACACTGTTTGGGCACATATATCTGTAGTGTTTTCTTATCTCTCTCCAAAGCACTATGTCCCATATCTGTCTCTTGCTCTGTAGCTCTGCTATCAGCCTGAGAAATTCTCACATGTTCTGCAAGACGAGAGAGACAGTAGTGTGTGTCAGGGGAGGTTGCTATAAAAAGATTTGCAGTCAGATTGCGGTCTAAGCCCTTGTACACACGGTCGGACATTCAGACAACCAAATCCGTCAAATTTTGTCTGACAGATTTTGTCCGACGGATTTTGTCCGAAACTGTTGCATACACACATTCGGACAAAGTTGTCAGAAAATCCGATCGTACTTAACGTGATGACGTTATTTCGTTAGGACAAGACTACGTTCAGGCTAGTAGCCAATAGCTTTGGTCTAGGAATTTGATCTGAGCATGCGTGGCACTTTGTCCGATCGGAATTCTCGACACATGATCGGACAAATTCTGATCGGATCATGTTGTCGGAAAATTTTATAACCCAGCTGGAAAACTTGGCCCGTCGGATACTCCGACGGAAACAGTCCGATGGAGCCCACACACTGTCGGATTATCCGACAACACGGTCCTATCCGACATTGTCCATCAGAATGTCCAACCGTATCTACAAGGGCAAAGAGCAGAGCTCTGCACATTCCTTCCTTCCTTTGCCAATGAGGAGAAGGGGTGTGCGCCTTTCCTCCAATCAGCTGTCTTGGCTGTATGCCAATAATCCACTCCCAGTGCTAACCAGGAAGAGAAAAACTTTAACATGAAGAGCACGTTCTAAAGGATATATACACAGATGAAGACAGCAGATATACATGTAAAACTTATATAGGTAGATTTGTTTCATCTCTGTGTATCATCTAAGGCTGTTCACTTCACTGGGTATATGTGAGGGTTTACATCCACTTTACTATATTTCTAATACACATCATAGGCATACTTAGAATTACACCCCAAAACACATTCAGCTCCTCCTCCCGTGTATGTTAAAACAACTCATGTGAGTCTTTTTCATAGCCTAGCCTCATAAAGGGTCACAAAATCCAAGTAGTACCTTCAGACATTCAAGGAGGATAAATTACACATCTAATTCCTTGGCTACCTATCCAATTTTGGAGGCCCTGGGGCACCAGGACAGTGGAAATATCAATAAAAGGACCACATTTTGGTAAGCGAACACCCCAAGGTATTATTGAAATGCATATTGAGTGTTTTGAAGACTTCATTTTTTGCCACAAGTTTTTGGAACATGAAGAAAACAAATATTTTTTTTAGACAAAGTTGTGAATTAAATATGATATTTCTCACATACAGTATGGGAATGCCTAGAATTATACCCAACAACACATTCTACTACTTCTTCTAAGTATGGCAATACTACATGTGTGAGACTTTCACTTTTTGGATTGATTATATATCGGACATTGTATCTTGCGTACCACACAAATCAAGCAATTATAACCAATGTACTGCAATGGTCACCTCTATATGAGTGATCAGGGAATATAGCTTAGTGTAGTGTAACCTATAGCAATCACACATCCTATAAGTCAAGCAAGCCTAGACTGCTCGTACATGGTTGCCCCCAGGAATGCCATGTTCACTGACCAGGAAGCACAGGAGGCTGAAAAAGGAATAACAAAACATCTCCTGTGGTTGCAGGAGTGCAGTTGTCCATGGGGGATTGCTGGGACTGGTGTCCCATAGAAATACAGTTACATACCGCATTTTTTCGGCGTATAACACCAATTTTTTCCCTTAAAATCATGGAGAAATCGTGGGTACTTGTTATACGCTGATCCTCCACCATTTTGAAGCCACTGGGCGGCTTTCAGCTGCCTCCGGCCCCTCTTGGCGGCTTTCTGTGGCTTTCGGCCCTTCTCCGCGGCTTTCGGTGGCTTTTGGCTGCCTTAAGCCCTTCTCGGTGGCTTTCGGCCGCCTTCAGCCCTTTTCGGTGGCTGAGAACCGTCGAGAATGGCCGATAGCGCCCGAAAGCTGACGAGAAGGGCCGAAGGCGGGCAAAAACCGACGAGAAGGGCTTTCGGCGGCCAAAACCCGCCGAAAGCCACCAAGAAGGGGCAAAGGCGGCCGAAAGCCGACAAGAAGGGCCGAAAGCTGACGAGAAGGGCCGAAAGCTGACGAGAAGGGCCGAGGGCGGGCAAGAACTACGGAGCGCCGCCGAGATACACATGATATCTCGGTGGCACCATTTTTAAAAATAAAAGCATTGATGGACAAGGCTGCATTGATGGACAAGGCTGCATGACAAAGCTGCATATGACACCGACAAGGATGCAATGATGGACAGGGCTGCATAACAAGGCTGCAAATGACACTGACAAGGCTTCAGATGGACACTGATAAGGCTGCATTGATGGGAATTTAAATGTTTTTTTTTCTTAAACTTCCCACCTAAAAGTTTTTTTCCTTAAAATTCCCTCCTAAACTTGGGGTGCGTGTTATACGCCGGCGAATGTTATACAAAGATAAATATGTATAAAGCCGCGTACACACGGGCGGCCTGTCTGGCCAACTTAGTCCGTCAGACAATCCGACGGACAGTCCGTCATACTTTCGAATGAACGGACTTGACCACACACACCACTTTTTGAGCGGACTAATACGGCGTGCTAAGTCCGCCATACTATCCGCCCTACTTTTGAAATGAACGGACTCGCCCACACACGCGGAGGAAAGTCTGCTCATTTCGAGCGCGTCTCCAGGTAGGCGGGGCCCGCGAAGGAGACGTCGCTGACCCCGCCGCCTGGTATGGACTTAAAGGGGAACCCCAACGCCGAAAAAAATCGGCGTGGGGGTCCCCCCAGAGTCCACAACAGACCCTTGTCCGAGCACGCTACCCGGCCGGCCAGGAAAGGGGGGCGAGCGAGCGCCCCCCCTCCTAAACCATACCAGGCCGCGTGCCCTCAACATGGGGGGGTGCCTTGGGGAAGGGGGGGCCGCGCGGCCCCCCACCCCAAAGCACCTTGTCCCCATGTTGATGAGGACAAGGGCCTCTTCCCGACAACCCTGGCCGTTGGTTGTCGGGGTCTGCGGGCGGGGGGGCTTATCGGAATCCGGGAGCCCCCTTTAATAAGGGGGCCCCCGGATACCGGCCCCCCACCCTATGTGAATGAGTATGGGGTACAATGTACCCCTACCCATTCACCTGTAAAATAAAAGTACCAAAAAAAACACAACACACGAGATAAAATACTTTATTGCACAGCTCCGGGGGTCTTCCGTCTTCGGGGGTCTTCTCGCCGGACTCCTCCGCTATCTTCTTGTAGCTCTTTTGCTAGCGGAGGAGTCCGGCTTTCTTCCTCGCCGCCGGCCTCTTCTCCCGACTTCGGGGGTCTTGTCCCCCTCTTCGGTTCTTCTGCCGGGCCACCGCGCCTGCTTATAGCTCTTTTACAGGCGGTGGCCCGGTCTTCTGTCACCGCCATCGCCGCCGCCGCCGCCTTCCGTTCTTCTTCTTCTTCTTCTTCTTCTTCTCCAGGAGATGTTGCCTCGACGATCTCTCCGGCCGGAATGCCAGGGACGCACTGCGCGGCCACTTATATAGGGACAAGGGGCGGTGTCACATGGCTTTATGTCACATGGGTTGGTCACATGGGTTGATGTCACATGGGGACTATGACATCGTAAGGGGGCGGGGTCACCATGTGACACCAACCCATGTGACATAAAGCCATGTGACACCGCCCCTTGTCCCTATATAAGTGGCTGCGCAGTGCGTCCCTGGCATTCCGGCCGGAGAGATCGTCGAGGCAACATCTCCTGGAGAAGAAGAAGAAGAAGAAGAAGAAGAACGGAAGGCGGCGGTGGCGGCGACAGAAGACCGGGCCACCGCCTATAAAAGAGCTAAAAGAAGGCGCGGTGGCCCGGCAGAAGAACCGAAGAGGGGGACAAGACCCCCGAAGTCGGGAGAAGAGGACGGCGGCGAGGAAGAAAGCCGGACTCCTCCGCTAGCAAAAGAGCTACAAGAAGATAGCGGAGGAGTCCGGCGAGAAGACCCCCGAAGACGGAAGACCCCCGGAGCTGTGCAATAAAGTATTTTATCTCGTGTGTTGTGTTTTTTTTGGTACTTTTATTTTACAGGTGAATGGGTAGGGGTACATTGTACCCCATACTCATTCACATAGGGTGGGGGGCCGGTATCCGGGGGCCCCCTTATTAAAGGGGGCTCCTGGATTCCGATAAGCCCCCCGCCCGCAGACCCCGACAACCAACGGCCAGGGTTGTCGGGAAGAGGCCCTTGTCTTCATCAACATGGGGACAAGGTGCTTTGGGGGGGGGGGCTGCGCGGCCCCCCCTTCCCCAAGGCACCCCCCCATGTTGGGGGCATGCGGCCTGGTACGGCTCAGGAGGGGGGCGCTCGCTCGCCCCCCTTTCCTGGCCGGCCGGGTAGCGTGCTCGGACAAGGGTCCGCTGTGGACTTGGGGGGGGGCCCCCACGCCGCTTTTTTTCGGCGTTGGGGTTCCCCTTTAAGTCCATACCAGGCGGAGGGGCCAGCGACGTCTCCTTCGCGGGCCCCGCCTACCTGGATACCCGCTCGAAATGAGCGGACTTTTCTCCGGGCGGGAAAAGTCCGCTCATTTCAAAAGTACGGCGGACTGGCATACACACGGGCGGATTGTCTGCCGAAATGCGAGTACGACGGACAGTATTTCGAACATTCCGAAATACTTAGTCCGCCGTACTGCACGCTGAAAAAGTCCGCTGAAGCCCACACACGAGCGGACTGTCCGCTGAAATGTGTTTCGGCGGACTAAGTAGGCCATACAGTCCGCCCGTGTGTACGCGGCATAAGTCAGGTTGAAAAAAGATACAAGTCCACCTAGTTCAACCAAAAAAAAAATTAATAAAATACAATCCCATATACACAATCCTATACCCACAGTTGATCCAGAGGAAGGCAAAAAACCCCAGCTAAGCATGAAAAATTCAGGGGCGTGGCTTGACCTCTGAGGAACATGGCAGCTTAGCTTGTGAGCTCCCGCTGACACAGTGGAATAACAGCTTACAACGGAGGTTTCTTTAGCTTCATATCACCCACAACATCATGGGGACATCATCCCGTGGTTCCTCCGCATCCCACTCTAGGTCTCCCTGTGATTTGACCGGCAGGGTGAGTCAAAACATCCCTGAAATGTTATGGTCCCAGGCCGGAAACATGGTGCCCGCACAAAGCTCTCCTCCGGAATCCAGCAATATAGCTCCCACACGGCTCTCTCCCGACATTAGAGACATTATCCTCATGCCTCAGCAGCACCCCAGCCTCAGTGATCTAAGGTTCGTGCAGCGGACATCAAAGAAACCCTGACGGCGGCAATCTCTGACCTCCGGATTGACATACAGGCGATTGCAGGCAGGGCACAGGACGTGGAGAAGACCATAGCACACCACTCCAATGTGGTACCTGCCAGGTGATAGACACCCATACCTTACAGCTTAGGGAGCAGAATTGACATATGAAAGATTTAGACAATTGTGGCAGGTGCCACAATCTTTGTCTTGACGGCCTCCCAGAATCGATCCATGCATAAAACCTACAGACCAAAGTGGTAGGCCTCTTTAACACTATTCTGGACAGGGGCCCCACGATCCCCATAGGGATGGAATGTATCCATCATGCCCTCTGCCCGTGAGGCAGGGATTCAGAGCCTCCCAGAGATGTAGTCTGCTGCATAATAGACTACCAACTTAAGGAAGACATCCTAAGGAAGGCCCACACCAAAACTTCGCTGAAGTATAAGGATGCGGATGTTCGTCCGTTCCAAGATCTTTCCATCATCACGCTTTAACAGCACAGAGAACTCCGCCTGCTACTAGAGGTACTGTGAACCAAGAGAATCCAGTACAGGTTGTACCCTTCGGTCTCTCAGCTTCCACGCAGGACCGTTCTGCATTTCTCAGGGTCCCAGAAGACCTGCACCACTTCTGCGACACGCTGGAGATGCCCTTTACACAGATATATCTGAATGGTACGTGGAATTTCACCCTCAAGCTGCAAGACGCTCACCACTAGGCAGTGAACCCATAGAAATCCAGGAGCACCGAGCCCAAAGACAACGCTCGCCATCAGAAGACAGATCCCATCACTTCACGCCAGGCTCTAACCATGGTTCCAGCCCAAAGATGGCACCACATACGAGAAGAGCTCACCATGATAGCTGATCAGCGACTCAGAGGTTATCCTTGCTCAGCTAATTTGTTTTGTTTTTCAAGTTTTCTTACTTTTTTCTTTCCCAATTTATCCCTTCCATTGTCCAATTGCCATTCCAATCTATGTGAGATGATCTCCCCATTCTGGCATGAAACCCTTAACCATCCGAGACTTTACACCTGGGCATCCACCTACTGAACACATTGTGACTCCTAGCCCCAGTTATTTTGACAAGTCCAACCATCTAAGTCCGGGACTCTAGCTGCAGTAGCCTATAGGGAGGCCCTGTAAGATAATATCCGTGAGTGGTAAACCTTCCACAACCCATAAACTTTTTTTCGGTGGGGGTTTGGAGGCATGGTCCCTGCAGATAATCTTCTACCGAATATATGGGAAACACACATAGGAAATGTTCCACTACTGACCCTACCAACAAGGAGGAAAGGCCTAATCCATACCACATGCACAGTTCAACTATCCCGTATAGGGCTAGGCTCTAGTTAGTAAGTAAGGGGAAAACAAACCTGTTATTCTGCAGGGATAGTTGATATGGCCAATAGAGCACAGATACCAACTTAGAAACTGAAAGATTGCAATAAACAGAAGGCTTTACAGATCCTAACCCCTCCATCAGAGTATTGCACTCGTTCTCTTACAACATATATCCAGTAAGATAACATCTGTGTATGTCCAGAGTTACAGCTGCTCCATAGGGACTTCCTATTGGAATGTAAATACTGAAGCAATGGTCTTCCTACACAAGGGCGTGAGCTATGTGGGGATTATCCCTATATTAGGGCTATATATCTGACCTACACTGTTACACATCCCACGAGAGATACTCCATAGACTGTTAATACATATCATGCCAAATGAAGGGGTAGACATGCCCAGCCATCATATATCCCCTTTTGAACTAAATTATACAACAAATAGACCACAGGCACCATTAGGTACGAATATTTACCCATACATCTATTGGAGCACATGATCCTCCCTAGCGAATCACAGACCCACTCCCCTCTTGAGAGGATCACTACTCATTTAGTAGGGGTCACCAATTCTTCCCAGATAATGGGGGGTTACGATATAAACTGATATTATGAGATAATGTAATGTTTTACATTGTTGTATTTCTGTATGTTTTTCACAGATCTCAGTTTAGCTAATATACAATTATACTGTGTTCTTGTTTTTGTTTGTAAAATATTGCTCTGGTGACTGAGCTTTGTTTAAAAGTTTTAGATATGATTTCCAGGCTCCTGCCATTTACTAGTAAGGGACACGGGCTAAGCCCCTATTCTAGTATATAAGTACTGCCTCATGCCAGGACCCACACCCCCTCCTAGAAGGAAGTATCCCTTCCAACCATCTAAAATGGTAATGTACCCATCCGACCTCACTTCACCCATACGCCACCTCCTCAATCTGAATTCATATAACCTCCTCTTTTCAGCGAGTCACACCCCTTCTAACACTACTACCACTCCTTACCGTAGCAGGCTCCCCCCCCACACAGCGGTATCCAGCTCTCTCCATTTTGAATGATAACCATATCCACACATAATGCCTCTGAACCACCCCGGCTGTACCTTGTGTTAGGTATACACCTCACTCAGACTAGTGAGCTATTTCTCGCTACTCGCCGGATACTACCAAGTGCTTACACATTCTCTATTCTTAACCCTTTACCTGATTGCTCCTCCACTAGAACCTCAGAAGGACATATCCCTCCTTAAACCTTCCCCTACCCTCTCCTATGATCTTCCTCTGCTCTCATTTGATCAGCTGATGCACAGTTCCACACCAATCCCCTGTCCTTTCTTTACTTTATATACCCATCTCCTCCTCAGATGCACCCCTACCTAAATTCACAAATGCTCCAACTGTACCAAACAAAAATAGCTTCATCAATCTCACACTCCACTCCTCTCTCACTGAAGACAGCCTCGATCAATGCCAAAGGTCTAAATATCCCTGAAAAGAAATCCCAAATTCTCAGACAGACAATGTCACAAACTCAGAGCAAATCTAAAAAACAATCTAAAACAAATCTAAAACAAAAGGGGTATCCATCCTCATCTCCAAAAATACACCTTTCCAACTGACAGACGCCCTCTACGACCAAGAGGGGAGATACTTATTCCTAAAAGGGACAATTAAATCTAAGCCTATAACAATTGCCAACATTTACACCCCTAAGCCCTTGTACACATGGTTGGATATTCCGACAACAAAATCCGTTGGATTTTGTCCAACAGATTTTGTCCGAAACCGATGTTGCATACACACAGTCGGACAAAGTTGTCGGAAAATCCGATCGTTCTGAACGTGATGACGTTTTTTCGTTACGACGGGACTATGTTCAGGCTAGTAGCCAATAGCTTTGGTCTAGAAATTTTATCTGAGCATGCGTGGCACTTTGTCCGATCAGAATTCTCTACAAACGATCGGACAAAGTCTGATCGGATCATGTTGTCGGAAAATTTTAAACCCAGCTCTAAAACTTTGTCGGATATTCTGACAGAAACAGTCTGATGGAGCCCGACAACATGGTCCGATCGGACATTTTCCGTCGGAATGTCCGACCGCGTGTACAAGGGCTAACACCAAACAAGTTGCATTTTTCGGAATATCACTAACTCTTATCCTCCTTCTCAACAGATATTCTAATTCTTGGAGGAGACTTTAATGTCCCTCTCAACCCACTCTTGGACACATCCTCTGGTACCTCAGCCATGCCCTAGAGCTTTAAAACAAATCAAATTACAACTCCAAAGCTGCATGTTGCTTGATACCTGGAGAACGCTGAAGCCACAAGGTAAAGACGATACATACTTTTCACACCTTCATGAAAAATGCTCACAAATTGACTACTTCTTAATTTCTCAACCCAACATTCCTCTACTTAAAAAACCACAATAGAGCCCATGACAATCTCAGATCACCACCCGATAACCATTCACCTAGTCTTTCCAGAAACAAGTACCAAGACAAGAACATGGAGACTTAACCCTTCTTTAATTAAAGACCCAGTGAAAATTTTCTCATCTTGCATTAAAGACTACTTCACACTCAACAACATTCCAGAAACTCCTACCCTAATACAATGGGAAGCTTACAAATGTGTCATCCTGGGAGAACTCATAAAAATGGCATCCAAGATTAAACAAGAACGCCAATCCAAAATCTCAGCACTTATGTATCAAATAAATTCACTAGATGCTACACACAAACAGAACACAGCATCAAAAACATATCAAGAACTAACCCAAGCAAGAAAACAGGTTTGGTCGTCAACCAGAGACTGACCACATTAATCACCTTGCAGGTGGACAGACAGTTAAGGAGAATGCCAGCCAAAACCAGAATGCTGGAACCAGCACCTATAATGGACATCAATAAACAGGCCATGGTCAGTGCAAGCAGCAGGCAGAGGCAACACTGCACTGGTGTGAGGGCGACCATGCTGGCTGCATTGATCTGGTGACACTGGGGACTAGTGCAGTAGCAATCAGGGACACCATTTCTAGCTTACATTGGTGTGGTGACACTGTGACTGGTGTGTCGGTAATCATTGGTGCTATATAAATCCTGAATATTAATAATATGACTGTAATGTGGCAATGATCAGGGACACTGTAAATGGTGTGGTGGTGATTAGGGAGAATATGACTAGTGTGGCAGTGATCAGAGATGCTGTAAATGGTGTGGCAGTGATATGATTGTGTGGAGGTGATTAAGGATACTGTAACTGGTGTGGCGGTGATCAGGGACACTGTGACTGGTGTAGCAGTGATTAAGAACTATATGACTGGTACTGCAGTGATTATGGGCACTGTAACTGGTATGGCGTTGATCGGGGATAATATGACTCATGTGGTGGTGATCAGGGACACTGCAACTGATGTGGAACATCTGTGAGTGGTGTGGCTGTGATTAGGGACACTGTGAGTGGCTGGCAGTGATTAAGGATACTGACTGGCAGCACTGGTTTGGTGACATTGTACTTCTGGGGTGGTGATCAGAGATAGAGGCTGTTGGCACTGACATACAGTTATATCAGAGCAGCCAGCCATTTTACATAATTGTCGCCACAGGGGTACAATGCCACTATAGTAACACTGCACTTGCTCTGGTGACAGTATGTGAAAAAATATTATAAGGTAATGAACAAAACATAGCGCAAGGACCTTGAGAGTATATATGGTGTCCTAATAAACAACCTAGATGATGATGCTAGTGTATTTATAAATTACTTTGCTGTGAGTGCCAATTGGAGATCTTGAAGTCCCTTTATGCTTACTGGCACTATGGACTCCAGTAATATGCTAGAGTCCATAGTGCCTGAGGACTTCCTGTTAGCAGTGATGCACTTCCAGTTCAACAGAGCAGCACTAGCGTCCATGCTGGCTTAAATGCTGCAGCTTCCTCCACTCTCACCTTCCAGGGAGCATGGATTTTGCCACATTATACCCACTGGCTGGGTAGTACGTGAGAGTGTGCCCCATATAAGAATCCCATCATGGTTTAGATACGCTTTTCATACACTGCACACCAAGGAAATCAGTGTAAGCACTATTTAGTATTGCTGCTTTAATGTGGATACAATTTACTTATTGTGGACTTTGTTTTTAACTCCTCATTGAGTCAATAAAGTGTCCATTGGATTTTATTTGACATTGGCATATTAATTCAACACTAAAGTTGGGCAAACAGTTCGAGCAGAACAAACGTTTTTAGCCCGGACATTGCGTGTTTGCCCGTTTTGCATGGCGCTCAGTGAGATGTTCGGCAGCCGAGCGCCTCACAATGCACTGCATTCTGCACAGTGCATTCTTAGCCCTGATTGGGCAAAGCAGTGAATAGCTGGTTGTTAAGGAGTGAGCCAGGAAGCCGGCAGTGGAGTCCTTAATAGAAATGGGCACCCCGTTTGGTTCACACCAGAACTCCCGAACAAGGAAAAAGTTTGGCCCAGAGCCACAAACTCTATTAAAGTCTATGGGACAAAAAACAAAAGTCTCCATTTTGAAGGCTTATGAGTAAATTATTTGCCATAAAAAGGGTATGGGGGCCCAGGTACTGCCCTGGGGGACATGCATCAATCCAATTTTTTTTAAAAAAACAATCATTTTTAGAGAAGCAGTTATAAAACCCCCACCCAAAGCACCTTGTCCCAATGTGTCCCTCAGGGGAATGCCTGCTCTGCTGGATGACAGTTCTTAAATATGTAAGGGGCACCTGTTGGCCCTGCCCTTTGTGACATCACCAACCAGTGATAAAGGCTCTGCCCCCGCACCCCAAAGCATCTTGTCCCCATGTTGATGAGGACAAGGGCCTCTTCCCGACAACCCTGCTTGGTGGTTGTGTGGGTCTGCGGGCAGGGGGCTTATCGGAATCTAAGACAGACAAGTAGCGCCAATCTAAGTGCAGCAATATTAGTAACACAATTAATTGAGTAGTATTGCACTCACTAAAAATAGGATAAAAGCAGGCACATCTTTATGAGTATCAGCTCAATGTCAGGGATTCAGAGCGATATCCAGACAGTGATGTGTGATCTTGCTCGGTTTCTGCTTTCCCGGGATAGACATGAGGGGCACAGAAGTAAGCAGTCATGCAGGAGGTCCCTGTTCTCTGGAAGAGGAGGCTGTGACGTGCACTCATTTGGAGTATTCGTGCTCCTTTATCCGGCATAGTCATCATCTTAGGTGTGGTATATAGAGCTGGCAGAGTGGGCCAATCGGATCACAGGACCATCCCCCTTTCAGTAACTACACACACCAGGGAAGCCGGGGGTGGGAATTTGGCATAACATTGTACAAGCCATTTATTTTTTTTATTTTTTTCTAGTTCTGCTGACATCTGATTACTCATTAGTTGTTAAGGACATGGTGGCCGGCTTCCTGGCCTTGCTCCTTAACAACATATTGAAAATACCTATATTGACACTTTATTTGTGTACCTCATACTCATTTACATAGGGGGAGTTAGGATCTGGGGGACAAGGGCCTCTTCTTAAACAACCCTGGGCTGTGGTTGTGGGGGTCTGCAGACAGAGGGCTTATCAGAATCTGGTAGCCCCCTTCAATAAGGGGAGCCCCAAATCCAAGCCCTCCTCATTGTACTCCTACCCATTCACTAAAAAAGTATCAACAAGAAATAAAAACACACACACAGTTTTTGACAATTCCTTCATAAAATAATAAAAAAAAAAAATGTCCACCCCATGTAGATCCATCGTCAATCACGACACCCACTGCCACCTCCGGACCCGAAAAAAGAAAGAAAAAAAGCTCTTATATAGGTAAGGGCCGGGGCCACCTGATGACCTCACCTAGTGGCACCACCCCATGTGATGTCACTGACCAGTGCATGCTGGGTCGGTGATGTCACAAGGGGACGGTTCTACCAGGTGAGGTAGACAGATGGCCCCACCCTTACCTATATAAGAACTGTCAAATGGAGGAAGGGGCCGAACTTCTGGAAGATTGGGCTGCGGCCTGGTCTCCCGGGAGTGGGGAACGGTACCTGTCAAAAACAGATACTGTTTCCCCCTTCCCCCTGAAAGGTGCCAAATGTGGCACGGGGGGGGGGGGGGGCGATGACGAATAAGTGGAAGTTCCACTTCTGAGTGGAACTCCGCTTTAACTACTATGTCAGTCACTGACAATCCAGTCTCAGAGAGCATGCTTAAATCAATGAACTGCTTGATGCACATGATCACCACTCCAAAGAGATCCAACTAATTAAATAGAAACTAGCAGACCTTGAAAATAGGTCAATATGAAACAATATAAAATTCAGAGGTGTCCCCCTAATGAGCTAAAAAAATACTTGCAACAGCTCTTTGTCACCCTACTTCCAAATCTTTCCTCCCACGATATGCTCATTGATCAAATGCATAGAATCGCCCAAACCAGACCACCTCCCTGCAGAGATGCCCAGAGATGTCCTAGCCAGACTACATTTTTCCCACATGAAGGAGCAAATTCTCTATACTGCTAGAACCACAAGACCTCTTCCTGCTCCATACTCTAAAATATCTCTCTTTGTGGATTTATTCCCTGCTACAATGGAACTGCACAGTGATATCAATTCTACAGGAGCATAAAATCACTTACCATTGAGGGTACCCCACCAAACTACTGATTTCTAATAAAAAATTCTAATCTTGTCACCTAGAGATGGCTACAAGAAACTAACAAATTGGGGCCTCCTACCCATCCCCACAGCCTCTCAGTCTCCATGCAACTACACCATCTCCTCAGCTCCTCTGCAGCTTCCACCGAAACAGGCAGACAATGGCTAACCATTACCATATGGTCACTCGTCCCAAGCAAGAAAATATCTTGCCTGAGCAACTTGTATGATTTCCACCTCACCCTCCCCAGCTGAATAGTGAGCCAATCATACACAAATGAACGTTGTTCTCCACCACTTTCTGTTTTCTATATTTCTTGACCACTTTTGGTGTGTCATTTTGGCCAATCATTTACAATATTTGAATTACATATTATACTACATTAGTTGTATTTTCAGGTATTCCACCAACCCCAACAGAAGCAGACCATCAGCTCTCACATCATTTATAGAACATGAAGACCTGTACAACCCCTGGAGGTGTATGCATGATGTTGAGCACAACTATACTTTTTATTACCACTCCAGGGGCTCCTACTTTTGGATTGATCTTTCCTCACAAGTGAAAAAAATCTTACTAGCTACCTCAGAATTTCCCATAGGTCTTATTACCTGGTCACACCATACCCTTGTATCTATTAAAATATTTCCCCAATCTCAACTGACAAATAACTCTTTGGAGACTGAACTCATTCCTCTTAACTAACCATCGGCATGAGAACCAAATCAAATCCAAGCTTAGGAACTATTTTGAAAATAATTGTGAATCTATTAGTGATCACTCCATGGTATGGTTGGCACACAAAGCTTTTCTGCAAGGTCTTATTAAATTTGGAGCCCAAGAACGTAAACGGCTGCAATAGATTCATTGCTGAGCCAAATCAAACTTCTAGAGCAGACAAACAAAGCCTCACCAAAACTGTACTGTACAATTTACAGGAGTGAGAAGTTCTCACTCCTCCAAACTCCAAAAAACATTGATGCATTTCTTTCATCTATATACCTTCCATCACTATCCCCCAAACAACTAACATCTTTTTTGGCCCCTTTTACCCAAGATGAAATCCACAGAGTCATTAAAACTCTTCCCTTGCACAGAGCCCTGGGCCAGATGGATTTTCTTGTTCAATATGTTTATTGAATTTTACAATAAAAAGAAGAATATAACATTATATTGGCATGTACATTGGATTCGAAATTAATGAACATTGTCATACATTTGATGATACCATCTCACTTAGATAATACAAGAAATAGCTTAAATATATGCAAAATAAGTTGAAAAAGAATCAAGAACAAACTTGATCCTATTATTAGAGAGTATAAGACCCTAAGAAGAAAAAAATAAAAATGGAGACAAAAATAAAATTCCCTCAGTTATCTGTACATCAATTGAGTCATGCCTCCAGACCACCTGACCAACCCAAATGGGATCAAACTGTGGATGAATGGGGGCATGATCTTAAGGTAATGAATTATTAATTTACAGAATAGAGGGAATGTTTGATGAATCTTAGCCCTTGTACACACGGTCGGAAATTCCGACCACAAAATCCGTTCGGCAGACTATTGGCGCCGTTCGCCCAGCGGACTTCCGGTGTTTACTGTGTAAAATAACTTTGACCTATGATGACACATCCATCATGGGGTACAGGACAGCCAATTGAGACATTACAGCACATGGACACTTGGACATTCCCTTAACTTATAAATAGACCCAATCGGCGGCCATTTTACATTCTTTCTTCTGTCACTATAGGGAGAGGTTGCTGTGTGGAGCAGGGAGAGATTGCAGTGACCCAAATCGCTAGCTATTTGGTACACAAAAGTTCTTTTCAGGACTGGTATAGGTGTTAGGTGTAGTTCACAGTTCAGGATATAGGTTTGCTGTGCTAGTGATTGTTGCAGCAGCCTGAGTGTCAGTTTAGTCATTAGCTGTTACTATCAGGTCCACAAAAGTGCTATTCCAGTTATTGTTCCAGTAGCCTCTGTTTTGTCAGTTTATATAGGGACAGGCAGGAAGCAGTGTGTGAGGCAGTGAGGGTCAGTTTAATCAGTATCCGTTACTATATTAGGTCCACAAAGGTTCTTTTCAGGACTGGTATCAGTGGTATGGTAATAGGCTTGTATACGTATAATATTCTTTCTTCCAAATATAGAAAGAATAATATACTTGACTGCTGCCCTTCTGCTAATCATTCACAACCTACTTGTTCCACAAAGGTCCTTATAAGGACTGGTAATAACCTGGTGTAGGGTGCTATAGTACATAGGGTTGAGTGAGGTACAGTCTGCTATTCTATAAGGACTGGTATAGGTCCACAATACATAGGGTTGAGGTGCACTACTGCTGACCGCTGCCCTAAACTGCAGCAGTCCTTCATTGGTATAGGGACTGATGTACAGTCTGCTAATCAGTCACACACAACCTACTTGTTCCACAAAGGTCCTTATAAGGACTGGTAACTTGGTCTGTCTAGGGTGCTATAGTAGATAGGGTTGAGTGAGGTACAGTCTGCTATTCTATAAGGACTGGTATAGGTCCATAATACATAGGGTTGAGGTGCACTACTGCTGACCGCTGCCCTGTACTGCAGCAGTCCTTCATTGGTATAGGGACTGATGTACAGTCTGCTAATCAGTCACACACAACCTACTTGTTCCACAAAGGTCCTTATAAGGACTGGTAACTTGGTCTGTCCAGGGTGCTATAGTACATAGGGTTAAGTGAGGTACAGTCTGCTATTCTATAAGGACTGGTATAGGTCCACAATACATAGGGTTGAGGTGCACTACTGCTGACCACTGCCCTATACTGCAGCAGTCCTTCATCGGTATAGGGACTGATGTACAGAATGCTAATCAGTCACACACAACCTACTTTTTCCACAAAGGTCCTTATAAGGACTGATAAGGTATAGGGTACTACAGTACATAGGGTTGAGTGAGGTACAGTCTGCTATTCTATAAGGACTGGTATAGGTCCACAATACATAGGGTTGAGGTGCACTACTGCTGACCACTGCCCTATACTGCAGCAGTCCTTCATAGGTATAGGGACTGACGTACAGTCTGCTAATCAGTCACACACAACCTACTTGTTCCACAAAGGTCCTTATAAGGACTGGTAACTTGGTCTGTCTATGGTGCTACAGTACATAGGGTTGAGTGAGGTACAGTCTGCCATTCTATAAGGACTGGTATAGGTCCACAATACATAGGGTTGATGTGCACTACTGCTGACTGCTGCCCTATACTGCAGCAGTCCTTCATCGGTATAGGGACTGACGTACAGTCTGCTAATCACTCACACACAACCTACTTGTTCCACAAAGGTCCTTATAAGGACTGGTAACTTGGTCTGTCCAGGGTGCTATAGTACATAGGGTTAAGTGAGGTACAGTCTGCTATTCTATAAGGACTGGTATAGGTCCACAATACATAGGGTTGAGGTACACTACTGCTGACCGCTGACCTATACTGCAGCAGTCCTTCATCGGTATAGGGACTGAGAGTTTTGTCACAGGGTCATTTAAAAAATGACAGGCAGAGGAAGAGGCAGGCCCTTCCGCAGGGGTGGTAGGGGTAGGGCAGGAGCAACAGGCTTGAGCCAAAGTGGGAAGTTGCAGAAGGTGCGTTCAATTACTTTAAAGGACGCACCAGACTTGGTTGAGTGGCTCACTCAGCCTTACTCTTCTGCACGCTCCTCATCCTCTCGATCTGCACCCTATTCTTCACTCTGTGCTATGTGCACCCCCAAAGACACTACCACCAAAAACACCACCACCACCATATACCTTCCTCTTGAGTCACAGGAATTATTTTCCGATCCACATCAAGACATTTCTGATGCGCAGCCACTCTTGGTATTGGATCAGGAAGAGGAGGTAGCAACAACCGCTACTCAGCAGTCTGACGACAGTACCCAGATCAGCCCAAGGAGGAGGTTGGTCCCCGGTGTTACAGCCTACTCCGAGATCTCTACTTATAGTGGTGGGGAAGGTGATGTCGATGATGACGTGTCTAGTGATGTCACGTGGGTGCCCACAAGATAGGAAGAGGAGGGGAGTGCAGAGGGAGATATGGACCAGCAGATAGGGAGGAGAAGCAGGAATAACTTACATTGCACAGGAGGGACAAAGCAGACTGCAAATGTATCAGGAGCGAGTCATCGACCATGTACGGTCACATCTGGTGCTCCCAGGACACCGGCACATGGCTCCGTAGTGTGGGCTTTTTTTAACGTGTCTGCTGCTGACAATAGCGTTGCCATCTGCAATCTTTGCAGTCAACGCATTAGTCGCGGTAAGCCCAACACTCACCTAGGGACGACCGCCTTAAGAAGGCACATGAGCAGCCATCACCGAGCCCAGTGGGAGCAACGGAACACACAAAGCCACACTCCAGGCTCTCACCGTCCAGCCTCGTCTTCTACTTCTCCTTCTCCTCTCTCCTCACAATTGTCCTCCACTCCACCTTCCATCACGCCAAGCTCACGTTTTTCTGCAAAAAGGCAGGCTTCCGTGGGCCTAATGTTCGAGCGTAAAAAAATGATGATGCCGGATAACCCTCTTGCCCAACGGTTGACGGCTGGCTTGTCAGAACTCATAGCCCGCCAACTACTGCTATATAAACTGGTGGACTCGGAGGTCTTTCGCAAATTTGTGGCCATTGGAACACCACAATGGAAGGTCCCAAGAAGGAAGTATTTCTCAGAGAAGGGCATCCCAGAGCTATATGGCCATGTTCAGCGGCAAGTGAATGTATCTCTGGCACACAGTGTCGGTGCCAAGATACATCTGACCACAGACACGTGGTCTAGCAAACACGGGCAGGGAAGGTATATCACTTTTACTGCCCATTGGGTGAACCTTCTGACGGCCGTCAAGCATGTAACCCGTGGCACCCGTGTAGATTTGGTTTTACCGCCACGGATTGCATGCAGGCCTGACTCTTCTTCTCCTCCTCCTCCTACTCCATCCTCCTCCCTCTCCTCCTCGGCTGACTCCTCCTTTTCCGCTGCTTTGCATCTCTTCCTCTGCGCCGCCCAAGCTCCCCAGAACCTATTCGACATGCCAGGTGAGAGGTTGCCATGCCGTGCTGCGTCTGTTGTGCCTGGAAGCCAAGAGCCACACTGGCCCGGCACTCCTTTCAGCTTTGCGTTCACAGGCAGATCAGTGGCTAACACCGCTCAATTTGACAGTTGGTAAAGTGGTGTGTGACAACGGTGCCAATCTGCTTAGCGCATTGAAACAGGGCAAAATGATGCACATGCCATGCATGGCACATGTCTTAAACTTGGTCGTGCAGGGATTCGTTGTCAAATACCCTGGGGTCCAGGACATCTTGCGGCAGGCAAGGAAAATCTCGTCCCATTTCAGAAGATCTTACACGGCCATGGCTCGCCTTGCTGACATTCAGCGGTGACACAATCTGCCAGTCAGACGTCTTATTTGTGATTGCCCGACGCGATGGAACTCAACCTTCTATATGCTTGATAGGCTGCTCCAGCAGAAACGTGCAGTTAACGTCTACCTGTATGAACTCTGCGGCAGAACAGGTTCTGGGGAGCTGGGGGTTTTTTCACCGCGCCAGTGGCAGCTCATGCGCGACGCATGCAGACTTCTGCGCCCATTTGAGGAGATCACCAAACTGGTCAGTCGCAGCCATGGCGCCATCAGTGACATGGTACCTTATGCCTTCTTTATGGAGCGTGCATTGCGTCGTGTCATTGATCAAGCTGTGGAGGAGCAGGAGCGGGTAGATGAGGAAGTCGCAATGCTGGATGAATTCCCAGGGGGGGGCTACTCTATCTGAGACAAGTCAACAACAGGAGTCTGAAGAGGAGTCAGAGGAGGATGGTGCCGGGGCGGATGAGGAGGAGCAAGAAGAGCATGCTTTAAACCTTTCTGGGATCCCTGTTGTGCGTGGATTGGGAGAGGAGAATGAAGAGGACGACATTATCCTGGATGATGAGCAGGAGCCAGGCCACCACACTGCTTCCAGTTTAGTGCAAATGGGGGCCTTCATGCTCCAGTGTTTTAACAGGGACCCCCGTATAAAAAGCATAAGGGTCAAGGACCAGTACTGGGTGGCAACGTACTTAGACCCCCAGTACAAACACAAAATGGCGGAAATGTTACCGCCGCCACAGAGGGCTGTCAGAATGGAGCACTTCCAGGCCTTGCTTCGAGAAATGCTGCATTCTGCCTTTGCGTGCGCTGGCAGAGGAGCAATTCCCACTCCCAGAGAAGGAGTTGCGGGTACCAATCCAACAGGGCCTGCAAGAAGAGGCCGGTTTGAAGATGTGTTGGTGACTTCGGATATGAGGTCATTCTTTCAGCCGACCCATCGACAGGTGTCATCCGGATCCAGCATCAGGGAACGCCTAGACCGTCAGGTGTCCGACTACATGGGGTTAACGGCCGATGTGGACGCTCTGAGAAGTGATGAACCCCTGGACTACTGGGTGGGCAGGCTTGACCTCTGGCCAGAGCTTGCCCAATTTGCAATCGAACTGTTGGCTTGCCCCTCATCCAGTGTCCTGTCCGAAAGGACGTTCAGCACAGCAGGGGGATCGTGACCGATAAGCGTACTCGCCT
This sequence comes from Lithobates pipiens, assembly GCF_037356315.1. NCBI lineage: Eukaryota > Metazoa > Chordata > Amphibia > Anura > Ranidae > Lithobates > Lithobates pipiens. Next base: position 56,755,760 of record NW_027507718.1, on the reverse strand, counting down.
AGCTCACCACAGTGTTAACTACCTCACATTTCTAAAAATGAATGAGGCATGGATCTTGGAGGAATTCAACACATGTGACCAGTAGACCATGTATATGTCTATAAACAATTTTTTTAAACGAGCACAGAGACCTTCTTTCTTCATTTGGCTCACTTCTTTGTCCAAAAAAAGCACACCGTACTATATGCCCATACCCTCCTCTTTGAAGAGGTTGAGCGGTGTCATATTTCTACTGGGGCTGCTTATTATGAGGGGCTCCCACCATCCCTGTGCTATGCTGACATCCTCCTGGGGCTGCTTATTATGAGGGGCTCCCACCATCCCTGTGCTGACTTCCACCTGGGGCTGTACCTCTGCTGTGCATATTATGAGGGGCTCCCACCATCCCTGTGCTATGCTCATTATGAGGGGCTCCTACCATCCCTGTGCTATGCTGACTTCCTCCTGGGGCTGCTTACGGTGCAGGTGTCAGTGCTGTATATCACGGTGCTGATGTCAGTACTCTCTATCACGGTGCTGCTGTCAGTGCTGTATATCACGGTGCTGGTGTTAGTGCTTTATGTCACGCTGCTGATGTCAGTGCTCTCTATCACGGTGCTGTTGTCAGATCACTCTATCATGGTGCAGGTGTCATTGCTGTATGTCACGCTGCTGGTGATCATCTCCTGCACCCTCTTCTTTGCCTACCCTGACCTTCCCTCTCCTCCATTGCCTTCATGCGCTCCACAGTCCTGAATTGTCACAACAATTTCCCATATAAAAAATGAATGCTTGTAGTTGTCGATCCCGGACCTCAAATTAAGGGAGCATGATCAGTATAGAAAGATCAAGAAAGTTCTTTGAAAAAGTAAGTATTTGTCGTGTGTTCCTATTATTATTAATATTACATGCTGCGCCATGTGTTTTTCTTTATGGTGTTGTACATTTAAAAATGGCTACTTTCATGTTCATGCGCACAGTAAGAGTAAACATTGTTTGTTTCCTAAATAAATACGCTGTTTTCCCAGATACCTGATTAACCACTTGCTTACTGGGCACTTAAACCCCCCTCAGTCCCAGACCAATTTTCAGCTTTCAGCGCTGATGCACTTTGAGTGACAATTACGCGGTCATACAACACTGTACCCAAATGAAATTTTTATCATTTTTTTCCCACAAATAGAGCTTTCTTTTGGTGGTATTTAGTTACAGCTCGGAGTTTTATTTTTTGCTAAACAAACAAAAAAAGATGCAAAAAAAAAAAAAAAAAAAATCATGTTTAATAGTTTGTTATAAAATTTTGCAAACGGGTCATTTTTCTCCTTCATTGAAGTGCGCTGATTAGGCGGCACTGATAGGCTGCATTGGTGGGCACTGATGGGCTGCATTGGTGGGCACTGATGGGCTGCATTGGTGGGCACTGATAGGCTGCACTGGTGGGCACTGATAGGCATAGTTAAGGCGGCACTAATAGGCACAGATAAGGCGGCACCGATGGGCACAGATAAGGCGGCACTGATGGGCAAAGATGGGCACAGATAAGATGGCACGGATGGGTGGCACGGATAAGTGGCACGGATGGGTGGCACGGATGGGCACTGATAGGTACCACAGATAGATGGGACTGATGGGCACTGATAGGTGGCACTGATAGGTGGCTCTGATAGGTGGCACTGCTGGGCACTGATGGGCGGCACTGCTGGGCACTGATGGGTGGCACTGCTGGGCACTGATGGGCGGCACTGGGGTGCAGCACCTTTGAGGCAGATTTTGGGTGGCACTGTGGGTGGCACTGTGGGTGGCACTGTGGGCACTGCTGGGTGGCACTGTGGGCACTGCTGGGTGGCACTGTGGGCACTATGGGCACTGCTGGGTGGCACTGACAGGGGGGCACTTACTTTATTTCAGGATGGCACTGCGGGTGGCAGGTGGGCACTGGCAGGGGGCAGGTGTCCGCTTGAATTGCTGGCCGTGATCGGGACTGATGTCCCGAACACGGCCGCCGGCGATCGGCTTTTTTTTTTTCTCCTCGCGCTGTCAGCGCGAGGAGGAATACTAGCCGATTACCGGCTCCGTTTTATCACATGATCAGCTGTCATTGGCTGACAGCTGATCACGTGATAAGGGGTCGGGATCGACCCCTTACACGGATCGGTGATCAGGCGAGTCTCACGGACTCGCCGATCACAGAGCGCGCCGCGCGCGCCCCTCAGGGGGCGCGCAGGCCGCTCGGAACCGGGACTACGTCAATAGACGTAGTCCCGGCAATCTAGGTCCGCGCTAATGCCGTCATTCGGCAATAGCGCGGATCCCAAGTGGTTAAATACATTTGTTCATGTTATTTTTGAATTTAATAAAAGAGGTTTAGGACATTGTTGTCTAGATGTGTTTGAACCTAGAAGGAACAGCAAACTAGATTCAGTGTAATGTATGGAGATGACAGTCAGCAGCTGTCTACACATCTGGACTCAGGAGTACTAGTGTGGGACACCAGAACAAACTTTTTAGGGTGTCAAACACAGGTACTCCATTGGATACATGGGGACCCAAAAAAGGTAAGTATCCCAGCTTTAGTAGGGCATAAATCATGTCTTCAGCTTGTAATTCTGACAAAACAGACAATTGTACCCCACTTCCAAGCAAAGTTTATCATTCATATTTGTTGCCTCAAATATCTGTGTGCTAAGTATACCTTTTGTTCCATTCTCATAGGGGAGCAAAGAATCAAGAGATATGAGGTCACCAGGGACTCCTCACCTCTTGAACAAGGGGAACAGAGGTCACAACCAGAGGACGTGGAGGAAAGAGAGGTGCTTGAGATTGAGACCACAACAGGTGAGTGTCAGACACCCAAGCTTCAGGTAATAAGAGATGTTTGCTTGCATATTTATAATACATGGTGTGTTTTTTTTTGATTTTTAGGTGATGTGCAGGTTGTGGAAGAACAATCAGATCATTTCACCAGTGACAGTGCCCAAAGGCTAATCCAGGACATCATGTGGTGCAGTCAGGATTTACACATTATCAACAGAAAACTATGGATATTGAAGTAAAACTTAAGAACATGATTGATGTCCTAGGAAGAATTTAATTTTCCAAAAAATTGGCATTATTTTGTGTTTTTTTCAAAAGGTTTTACATTTTAAATAAGCCTAATTTTGAAGATGCACACAGTATGTCAACATGTACTATCTGCCAACAGGGGATAGCAATGTATGCGTTTTGTGCCTGCAACCCCTTCCTCAAAACTCAAGTAGGTGAGAGGAAGGTGTTGCACCCCCAAAACACGTCCATTTGTCCCCCATGATGGGAGATAGCACATGTTGACATTAGGCATGGGATCAGAATGCAAATCCCCAGTTTGACTCCCAATTTGTGTGCATCTTCAAAATTAGGCTTTTACAGGGGTGACTTAACCCCATCTGTTGAAGGCAAGATCCACATTTTTTGGACAATATAATGTGTGATATATAATGTCTTGCCTTTTAAGTTTTTCAATGTTGAACTTTGTAATCTCCAGAATTGTGTATGTTCTGTTTTGAAACATGGCTGTTTATGTATCCTTAAAACAAAAAAATATGTAGCAAACTCAAAATTTTATATTTTTTTACAAAAAAATGTTTTACAACGCACATCTGAATGTGTATGGAGTAAAATAATTTTTACTCAACAATGTGTGGCTTCTTCTTTCAATGATCAATATCATTTTTTGTGTTTAAATTGGTGTTTACAGTGTCAATGGGTTTAGATAATAATGTACAAACCACTTGGTACTGCAAGTGCACTAGGAGACAGAAAAAAGAAACACAAGCAGGAATTCAAAAATCCAGATTTTTCCAGCTTTAAATGTAAAATGTATTCAAACATGTGCTGGCAAAGCAAATTGTCTCCCTCCCTGAAAAATATTGCACATAATTTTGGCGCACTTCACGGGCACTTTGGGGTGGCAAGCCAGGACGGGCCGCTTCCAGGGACGTCATTGATTGCTGAAGACGGGCATCAGGCCCAACTGTGACCACATAATTTGGGTTGTTTCTTTTCATAAAGTTATGCAAGATACAAAAAGATAAAACGATGGTGTTTAGTTTGTATTCCACCATATTAATGGGCTGTAGACATGTCACTGGAGAAGTGGTTGAGGGGGTGTACATCTCACCTAGGTTGCTACACAGTGTGAGATGGTAAGTCCAGGATGGATCAGTTTCTCAGCAGCAATATGCTGCTGAGTTGTTATTTAATCTTGCCGGGCCTGGGTTTATATGGAATGGCAGGTAGGTTTGGTAGAGGGACCTGTCATTCCACACCCCCCATCCCTCGTTCCAGTTCTGGGTTTTGGATCAGGTGAGCTTTGATCCTAATTAGCCTGGGAAGGTAAAGGCTCTGCGGGCCTGCAGGTGTTTGCTCTCAGCCAGGGAAACGAACAGTCTGTGTGTTTGAGGAAGCTGCAAGCACAGCCACTGCTGGAGCTAAAATCCACCCTGCGATATCCAGGCGAAAGACGCTGTGTTTATAAGTGTCAGATAGGTGAGAAGAACCTGTTAGTAAGCGCCCAGCCGGGCTAGGTTGTTTGTTTTTGTTATTATTTTGTTCCTGTTATACACAAGAAGCACGGTGTTGCTGTATACTTTGTTTGTTGGACTGTTTGTACCACGAATAAACGCCAAGGTCTGCTTTATAAAGTCCAAGTCTGCTGTGAACTGTGTCCAAACACACCCTACCCCGGGAAGATCCCTTACAATTGGTGGAGAATGTGGGCAACACGGTTGCTAGGGGCAACGGTGTGGACAGACTTGGCTACAGCTGCTGATGTCCTGGGTGAAAGCTGCAACTACACTCCAAGAACAGTCCAGCAACATGGAGGAGATGCTGAAGCAGTTTATGCAAGTGAGTTTGCAACAACAGCAGGCTCAGACAGAGGCCAATAGACGACATGAACAGTCCATGGCTGCACAACAACAACTTATCGAGCACCTGATAGCAAATCGAGAGGCGCCTGTGGTTGCTAATCCACCCACAGTGATGGGAGCCGCTCCAGAGATTTTTTTTGGGAGAAGGACTGTGCAGAAAGCGCTGCAAAAGATGACTGCTGAGGACGATGTTGAAGCCTATCTAACAGTATTTGAGCGCGTGGCTGAGCGAGAGAAGTTACCAGCCGCTGAGTGGGCAGAGGTAATTGCGCCCTATTTAACAGGTGAACCTCAAAAGGCCTACTATGACCTCAGTGAGCAAGAGGTTAAGGACTATACTCGGCTAAAAGAGGAGATACTTGCCCGACTAGGAGTTACTACTGCAGTCCGTGCCCGGAGGGTACGCAACTGGAGCTACAGTCTGGACAAATCAGCGAGGTCCCAGATGTATGACCTAATCCATTTGGCAAGAAAGTGGTTGGAGCCAGACACTTCTACTCCTGCACAAATCCTAGAGAAGGTCGTGATGGATCGCTACCTCCGAGCGCTTCCTACTGACCTGCAACGCTGGGTGGGACAAGGTGATCCTAAGAATGCAAACGAACTTGTCAACCTTGTGGAGAGGTTCCAGGCGACTGAGGACTACCTCCGTGATGTTCCTGCAGCATCTTCACCTCCCCGGAGCGCCAGATCTGTGTCGTCAGCTGGTAAGAGACTTCCATCTATTGGGGGAGTGTGGAGGGGTGCTGATGGCGGGAAAAGGGCTCAAGTGGTGTCTCAGGGACAAAAGACTGGTGATGGTCCCGGGTGGCTAAGGGGCTCTGAAAAGGACTCCTTGCCAAAGAGACCAGGCCCTATCCAGTG